>NC_135532.1:90067572-90697133 GCF_045843805.1 Urocitellus parryii
TCAAAAGTCTTATGAATGGAATTTTAGAAAGGGGAGGGAATAACAGTAGCTTTGGGGCACAAGGTCCATAATGAGCTCAGAGCTTAGTGAAACTTCCAAAGTTCTGAACATCCCATCCTCTTGAGAAATTTCCTCTTCTAACCCTGAAAGTTTTTTCCAGTGTGTGACATAATGCAAATTTGTGTGGAGCCAGGCAGAGCAAGTCTATTACTACAGAGTCTGGATGCTGTCTTTTAATGGACATCCAGCATGGGAATATGGCTGAAAACCACTATCCCCCTCCCCACACCTTATCTATAGCAGTGCAATTGGAATTTCACACAAGCTTTTCCTTCTTTGGTTTGTTTAGAGAGGACACCTAGGTGCAGGTTGTGTTTGTGTATGTTAAACCCCCTGTGTTTTGTTTTAGATATATTTCAGTCTGTTTTAATATAACAAATGTTTTTAGTCTGAACATTCTAGCAGCCATCACTCAAACATTTATTGCTGTCAATGAGAAAGGATATCTTCCCACATTTTTCCATGGTGATTAAACCATCCCACTTCTTTTTTCTTTTACCTTAATAACATATTACTGACACTTGGAAATTATAATCATATTGGCTCAATCTTTATGGAAAGATTACCAATTATTGCACAGCAAAATAGGCATTTCTGTCTAATAGAGTGTTTCTCTTCATGTCTTTCTCTCTCTCATTTCAGTGCTTTTAAATACATTTTAGGTGAATAAATACATTGTGTCATGCTGTGATTTAATATTTTTAAAGACTTTATTGATAACTTTTTTAAAAAAAAAACTATGTGGGAGGGGAATGAAGGATGAAGATTATTCATTCAATGTGAAATCTTCATAGATCTTTAGATGTTTACATGGTAGAAGGATGGCCAATGTTAATTACCCCTACTCTGGTACAAGTTCTGAAATGAGTATTTGCTGTGAAGAGTTGTGAACAGCAAGGATTTTTGTGCTGGGCTGTGGATTGAGCATTGCACTGTGCTCTTTGTTTGCATTACTTCATTTTGTTCTCAAAACAACAAGGACTCAGTAAAATTGTGAAATTTTTCCTTAGGCATGTAGCTAGCAAGTTTAAGAAAAAAGAAAAACAAACACTTGAATTCAGTTCTCTCTATCCCTGAGTTCTAGTGCTTTCTTATGCATACAGAGAAGAGTATTAGTTAGAATCTTAGAAAGTTGTATGCAACTTCAGAGGCTGCAACAGGATGATGGCTAGTATAAGGCCAGCTTCAGGAACTTGGTGAGACCCTGTATTAAAATAAAAAGGTGTGGGGATGTTACCCAGTGGTAGTACATCCATGTGTGGTTCAATCCTAGGTTCCACAAAAAAAAAAAAAAAAAAAAAAAAAAAAAAAAAAAAAAAAAAAAAAAAAAAAAAGGTTGTCAGACTCTTTTCATTGTTGTATACTAGATAATGGAAATGTTGAAAAGACTGACAATAATTCAATTCTCTCACAACCCCTGCCCTCATTCATACTATCCTTTTTATTTTTAATGTTCCTCAGCATCAACTAATAAAGTCTAGGAGCATGGCAGGGTGTCTGGCTCAATGTGTTCAATACAACATAGGCTAGTTTAATTTAGCAGCACTCTTAAGTGAAAGGTTCATGCTTCCAAGTACAAACAGACCTTCTGTGGGATGTTAATTTGATTATAAGAGAGAATGCTTGTCTTTCCTTGCTATGTGCTAATAAAGAAGCTGGCAGATTTTCTAATGAGTATAAAGAATTTTGATCTGTTTATATCCGTGTAATTGATAAGAAGTGGGTAGTCCTAATAAACATTTTTCTTTTTGTAGTCTTTGGTTAGTTTCATTTTGTAACCTGCCAGCTAATTGTGAATTGCATGCTCTTTTGTTCTTTGCTATTTCTACTTTGGATCTGGTTTTATGATTGGTTGCAATAGGGATTTATTGGAAGGAACATAGATTATTTCCCCATTTGAACAGATTGTATGTTTTTATGACAGATTATTCAGTCACAGGCAGATTGATTCAACCAGAGCCTTGTGCAGAGGTGTTGCTATATGACTTTATGTAGCCATTTTAAAAAATAACCGCTTTATTGATATATAATTCACATTACCATCAAGGTCACTCCTTAAAAGTGCAATTCACTGAGTTTTAGTATACTCACATAGTTGTGTGCCTGTCCTGCTGTCTAATTCTGAAACACTTTTGTTACCTCCAAAAAAGATCCATACCCTTTAGTCATCACTCTGCACTCACTCTTGCTCCATGTAGTAATGAATCTCCTTTCTCTCTTTGTGGATTTACTTGTTCTGGACATGTTATATAAATGTAATCATTCAGCCCTTTGTGTCTGGCTTCTTAGCCTGTTTTTGAAATAGCACATAACAGAACTTTATTCCTTTTTTATTGCTAAATAGTGTTCTATTATATGGATGCACTGCAGTTTGTTTATCCATTTATCAGTTGATGTCTATTTGGGTGACTTGCACTTTGTGGTTCTTATGATCATGCTACTGTGAATATTTTTGTTTTTCAGTTGACTTATGTTTTCTTTTGGGTAGATACTTAGGAGTGAAATTTATTGGCCATAACTAAATCTGCCAGACTGTTTTATAAAGTGACTGTATCATTTCGCATTCCCATCATCAATGTTTGAAGATTCCATTTCTCCATATTCTTGCCAACACTTTGCCATGGTATTTTTCCATAGTAATCATCCTAATGGGTATGAAGTGGCATCTCATTGTGGTTTTGATTTGGATTTCCCTCATAACTAATGATATTGAATTTTTTCATGTGCATGTTAGCCATTGTTTATCTTTGTTAGACAAATGCCTATTAAGATCCTTTGCAAATTTTAAAATTGAGCTGTTCTTTTCTTCTTCAGTTGTAATAGTTCTTATGTATTCTGGATATACACAAATGTACTCTTATCAGATATGTGAAGTATAAAATTTTTCTTATCCAATAGTGTTTTCACTTCTTATGAAGCATGTATATTTTTTGTTGGAGTCTAATTTACCATTTTTTTTTGTCTCCTTATGCAGTTTCTCTGAAATTTTCTATAAGTTAAAAAAATACAACAGACCATATTTCTCAATGTCCCATTAAAATTTTTTAAGAGAGAGAGAGAGAGGGAGGGAGAGGAGGGGAGGGAGGGGAGGGGAGGGAAGGGGAGGGAGGGGCAGGGGAGGGGAGGGAATTTTAATATATATTTTTTAGTTTTTGGTGAACACAACATCTTTGTTTGAATGTGGTGCTGAGGATCGAACCTGGGCTGCATGCATGCCAGACAAATGCGCTACTGCTTGAGTGACATCCCCAGCCCCCATCAAAATTTTTTTCTATAGAAATAATGGTCATTTAGTTAACTACACATGGGTTAGAGATATTAAAAAAAATATTTTGTTTTCAAATATTTTTATCAAATTTAATGGGAGAAGCCTAAGTTTTCAAACCTGATATCTAGTGCCCTTTTTTAAAATCAGAAAATGTCTTTGAGTGTTCTGTTTAGCTCAGAATGCACATGTTATTCTGTAGACATTTATAGGTGTCTAATGTATTTTGAGGACTTGACTGGGTTTGGAGATCCAGGGATGCTGGGAATATGGTCCTGTCCTTAAGGAACAAGAGGTCATGTTACCAGGCTACTGATTTCTATAGAGGGTAGTGGCACCAATGGAGGAGGAGGGGCACTGTCTGGGTGAGAAAGCCTCACAGGAGTCAGTGCTGGTGCTCTGTCTGCAGAGATGCATGAGTGATCAAAACCTTTTGTTATAATCTGTGATTCTTCCTTTCAGACACTTGCTGATGTGTGTGTTGTTTACATTGGCACCAGTTATCTGTAATAGCAATATTTATGGATATTGATGTAATGAAATGTAGACATCATTGTGATGACTTTGATACCTAGAAGTAAGCCTGAAGAAAGCCATTTTTCTTTGATTTCTTCAGGATTTCAAGAATGGGGACTTCCTATTTACTAATTAATTCAGTGCAGTGTGTTCGTGTATCTGAGTTCCGGCCCAAACCCAAGCAGTTCTGGGTAGTCAGAGCTACAATGTGAGTCAAGGAGGAAAAGCTGTTTGGCTGGAGGGAAGATTGTGAATAGAGGGTGGGGTGAGTCCTGTTAAGGGATTTAGATCTATCTTTAATAATGGAGAGCTATTGATAAGTTTTGGTGTGTGTGTGGAACATGGTTTTTCCTGTTATTGTAGCACAGATGCTGGTTGTGAGGACTAGAAATAAGAGAATTGTGGGGCTGTTGGACTAGTCCAGATGAGAGCCAATGAGAACCTGAGCTAGGGTACTGATGGTAGAGATGGATACACAGACTGGAAAATTTTAGAAGGTGCAAGTCTGGATGCTTGGCTGCAGTCAACCATCATAAGTTAAAAGGAGGGTTACTAAAGAAGGAAGACTTTTCTGAAGAAGGTTTCAAAGGAATGAAATGCCACAGAAGTCAGCATGATTTTAGGACCTTGGGGTTAAAAGTGACAGAGCAAGGGCCATCCTCAGGCTCTTCCACAAAAGGGAGGAAAGAGGGTCTCCTCCCAGCTGTGCTTTTTAAAATCCCAAGAGCACACTTTTTTTTTTTTAAATTATTTTTTTAGTTGTTTATTTTTATGTGGTTCTGAGAATCAAACCTGGTGCCTCACACATGCTAGGCAAGTGTTCTACCACTGAACCACAACCCCAGCCCCCAACATCACTCTTAGGCTTGGGATTTTTGCCCCCTGCAAAGGCAGAAGTTTTGCTGGGAGCTCCCTGCCATCATCAGTAGCATTCCCAGAATTGGGGAAGCATTGTGGAGCAGAGCCATCTGTTCCTCTTTGGTAATTCAACCTGACTTGGGCAGTTTGTTAAGATCTGAAGCAGAAGGTTGAGAATGCCTCAGAAGTTTGTGGCCTTGACAGTCTGTGATGACAGCATTTCTGTGCAAGAACAAGGTCCACAATTGAGTAGAGTAGAATGCAGGAAGTAAACAGAGTTCACTTTCGACCAGCTTAGTTTGGGAAGTGACTGTCCAGATGTTACTTCCTGTGACTATTCGCTTGACTTACTTCCCTAATAGAAGCCGCTCTAGGGACAGGTTATTTTCTTTGCTATGAGTTTCCAGAGCCTAGCATTACTGTACTTGGCACATCTGTGAATGAATGAATACAGGTGTTCATGCATAGCAGGCTGGGATGAATTATTTGATCAGGAAATATAGATTTAGGAGCCCCATGTAGAGGTAGGTGATTGAAAAGTCTTGAGATTTATTCTTATTGCTAAGAGACTTTTATGAAAGTTCAGCTAGTGTGTGGACCTGTAATTTTAATGTCTAAGTAACAAAATTGTGCCTGTTTTCTTTTTCCTTTTTGCTCTGCCTAGAATTTAATTACAGTAATTGTCTGTTGATTTTGTGTGTGTGTGTGTGTGTGTGTGTGTGTGTGTGTGTGAATCAGATTAGAATCAGACTTGTGATAAATAGGGAAATGTAATTGATAAAGACATAGAAACTCTATTTTCTTTTAAGAATAACTGACTCATAGGATGAAATCTTGCAAGTGATTTTAGATCACTCCTGTAAACTCTCACAGAAGATGTTTATAAAACACTTGGAACAATACATACTGTACTAAGAAAATGTGCTTTTATCAACTCTAGAAATACAAAGCAGGGAACTTAATAAATTAGGCTTTATTTGTAAATGGAAAGGACTGAAATTTCACCTTAAAAGTAAGAATTAAGTTGATATCAAGATTGTGTATTCTGAGTAGCAGAAGTTAATGTAGTTCCATTTAAATAAAATGAAATGATTACAGATTTCAGATTTTGGCATCTTTAAATCTGACTCCTGATTCCTATCTCTTAATAGCTATTGGAATACCAGTCTAGAATGGAATTCAAATTTGATATTTTTACTCTAATTTTGAGATGACTGTGGTTCTAATTTTATCTCCACTCTATATTCAGTAAAGCCAAAGTATTGTTAGCTTCAGTATGCCATAATTTTTATTATTTCAATTTCAGAAAAAAAAACATAATTGTGTTTATATAAATTAGTAATATTACTCTTCTACTTGGGATCGGTTTGTGTTGCTTTTAAAACTGTAAGGCAAAAATACAGTTGTATTAACTTAGAGGCTAAATATTTTTGTCCTACCACCCTACCATATAACACAATATCATAGTGAGTTGCATATTTGTTTGTCCCTTGGTGTATGTGGGAAATTGGCTTCAGAATCCCTTGTGGAAACCAAAATCTGTAGATGTTATACTCTCTTATATAAAATGACATAATATTTGCATGTAACTTATACCCATTGTTCCAAGTAATCTCCATCATCTCTAGATTATGTACAGTATCTAATATAGTATAACTATGGTGTAAATAATTGTGATGTTGTATTCCTTAGAGAATAATGACCCTCCAAAAAGTCTGTACATGTTCAGAACAAAAGCATGTTTTTTCCAAATATTTTCTATCTGCAGTTGGTCAAATCCATGCATGTAGAACCCTGAAATATTGAAGACCAGTTTTAAAATATTTATTTATTTTTTAGTTGTAGTTGGACACAATACTTTCTTTATTTTCATGCAGTGCTGAGGATTGAACTGAGGGCCTCATATGTGTTAGGGGAGTGCTCTATTGCTGAGCCACAGCCCCAGCCCACCGATGTGTTTTTAACATTTGTGTTTATTGCCTCAAATCTTCCTATTCCCTGCAGTAGATGTGAGCCTTTTAAAAAATTTTACTTTTTTTTTTTGCCAAAAACTTTCAGATTCAGCAGATCTTTTAGCAAGTTGTAATAGACATTTCTAAGAATTAAAATTAAGTTATAGCATCTCAGCTTTTGAAATTACTGTAAGAAATATTGCTATAATTTATTATTTAAAATAACTCAGATTAACTTTTGCTTGAATTGTAGATTAATGCTTGTTCTTTCAGTTAGAGTTTGAAGAAATATAAAATAGAGAGTTTGTGTGATCTAAATTTTAACAAAGCTACTCAGTATGGAAAACAGTACATTTCAGATTTTAATGATGAGATCAAAATCATGAATCTGAATTGTGTATGCAGTTAAATAACTATATGAAAATTTTTTAAACCAAGGTCCTAGAACCTCACATTTTATCACTTTTAAAATCTGTTACAGAGCTGAAATTAAAGACATGGATTTTCAGAGGTATCCTTATCAGTCTCTAGAAACAGTAATTAAAATTCATTTTATACAGTGCAGTTTACTCTGTTTTTCTATTTTCTCACTTTTTTTTGTAACACCAGGAATTGAGCCCAGGGTGCTCAAGCACTGAGCCACATCCCCAACCCTTTTTTCTTCTTTTCTTGAGACAGAGTTTTATTAAGTTGCTTAGAGCTTCACTAAATTGCTAAGGCTGGGTTTGAACTTGCAATCCTCCTGCTTCAGGTTTACAAGCCACTGGGATTACAGGCATGTGCCACCAACCTGGCTGAACAATCTTGTTAATTGACAAAGGAGAGTAGATGCTCTGTAACTGGTTCTTGCTCTTCTGTTAGTGAAGTCTTAATTTAAATTTCTTTCTGCATTTCAAAGAGAACAAAATAGTTACAGCAATTCTAAAAGGGTAGAAGTTATGTAGTTTCTGTAAACTTCTTTTTTGGATGTTATCTGTGTATAGCAGTTAAATAGGAATTTTGGTCAAAGGACAGTGGAAGGCAGGGCTGTCACTACACTGTTACACAGAATCATTCCAAAACCAGCATTGTGGGCTGGGGATGTGGCTTGCTTCACATATGTGAGGCCTTGGGTTTGATCCTCAGATCCACAAATAAATCATTATTCCATGTTTTCATTAAATAAATACAAAGTCATGTTTGGAGGAATGAAGGATAATTACTTATTTATATATCTTATTTGTTATAACTTGACACAAATCATTTGCTTATGTGATAAACAATGCTTCACTTAAAAACAGAATTGTTTTGAATATTTAAAATCACTTTAAACATGGTTAGAATTAATAATAGCACTGCTGGTAAGGCCATTCCATAGATGTCATTTTAATAAAGAGATCTTGATCTTACCTGAAATTGCAAGATATGGCAATAAAGGCTAGCTGAGAGCCAAAACTTGGAAGATAAATTGTAGCACACACCCAGCTCTGCCACTATGTTGTTTCTTCTCCATGCAAAGGCAGATGGTCATCTTTTCTCTAAGATGAATTAGAGAAAAATAACTATACTGAGATTAAATGGGAGGTACTTGTGATGGGATGAATCCATATTCTCTGGCAGGTGTGGTCCCATTTGAGGCCTTCTTAATAAAAGGTTCAAGATATACTCTGTGGTATTAGTAATGGAAATTATCTCAGTGACCTTGGACAAATTATTTAAAATCAATGACATTCTACCTGTCTATAATATTCTCCAGCATAGCATTGTTGTGAAGATGAGTGGGGATGCTACATATAAACTGGTAAGCACAGTGCCTAGTACATTGCAAGTTTCAAGTAGATCTTACTCCACAAAACAGTGGTTTTCTTCAAAGTAAAATGCAACTGGAGGGCAGTAATTGACAGTGGAGGTGTCAAGAGTTCCTCAAATTGGCTCTTAGCTTCAATGGAACTCAAGCTGAAGCAGGTGTTATTTCACAATTTTAATTACAATCAGCATCAGAGGTGAGATGTAATATTTCATAACTTTAATTATAAGTGGTTAAATGTCTTTGCTTTTTTTTCACCAATTTACCTAAAGCAAACCATTTTCATTTGTAAAACTCCAAAAATTAATAAACAGAAGATGCAATGAATACTATGAATACTGAATACTATGGTTATCTTCATCTTTTGTTTAGTGGATATTGCTTCTCAGTGAAGAGGAGAATACTTGAATATTGTGCTTGCAGAATTCATAGTCTGGATTCCATGGTTACTGAACACTCAGGATTAGTGGTGTTTAATGTAGATATGAATTTGGGTATGATGTGTTTGAAACACGTGTAGAGAAATCATGTCAGTCAAAATTCATTAAAAGCCTATTGTTTAGCAAAATTGTACCTTTGAGAACACAAAACATGATGGTTTTGAAGAACCTGAACAAATTTAGAAGAAGAGTAAGTTTTTAAGAGAATCTGAAGCACATACCATCCACAGTTACTATTGACAAGTGATTTTTATAGATTTTTGGGTACCTTGAATGAGTTCCTGGGTTCTTTTTTTAAATTATTCATTAGTTGTAATCAGTTATACATGACAGAAGAAAATGCTTCAATTCATTGTACACAAATGGAGCAGATGTTGTGTTCTTTTAGAGAAACAACCTTAAAGGGTAGTATTATTGTAAGGGAAAAAGATAGTGGAAGGTTTTCAAATGGATGCCCTTTCTATGCTGTAAAAGTTCTTGTATATAATGGCAGAGCTATGGGTGGTTTTATTTGTGATGAGTAATTAAGCTTGTATCTTCTATAAGATATAGTAATTTCCATTCTTTTTTTTAAATTTTACTTTATTTTACTTTTTTTTTTTAAGAGAGAGGGAGAGAGAGAATTTTAATACTTATTTTTTTTTTAGTTATCGGTGGATACAACATCTTTGTTTTGTATGTGGTGCTGAGTATCGAACCCGGGCCTCATGCATTCCAGGCGATCGCTCTACTGCTTGAGCCACATCTCCAGCCCATAATTTCTATTCTTGGTCCAGTTAGCTGAGTTCAGTAATGAAGAATATGCTGTTACAGAATATTATCTTTGATACCAGCTGTTAGAGAATTTACTTAAAAACTTCCTATTTGTTATTGGTATTTAAAATAAATCATTTGGGGTCTGTCTTTTCACATCCTTTTATATTTCTAAGCCAGAACCACCACTTAGAACTGGCAGACTCCATACTTGTTGTGTGTGGAAGTAATTTTTAATCTTTGTTCTGAGTTCACTTAAGATATGAGAGATACTTGTCATTTGGGAATTCTAAGCTGTTAGTATACAGTTCTTCAGTCATGTTATCATTGAAATTTATTATTTTCACCTTTAATTAGAAGAGTCACTGTTCTTGGCTGTATGTAGCCTGTTTCCATTGCTATTCGTTCATCATGTGATTTAAGTGTTGCTAAACCTTACAAATTACTCCAAAAGAGACATGAAATAACTTTGTAATTTGGTACTGTCCATTCTGCATAAAATCCAGCCCTTTCAACCATGACATACTGAGAGCACATGTACAGTAAACATTTATTTGAATTAATGAATTGCTTTAGGGCAGCTTGCAAACATAGTATTTTAAGTATTCAGTGGCTGAGCCTTCAGTACTGGTAGTGTAGCTAAACATTCAGACTTCATTTGAAGCCAGTAAACAGACAACTGTGCAATCCAGGGAGATCAATTTGCAATTTGTTACCTTTTATATACAATAATAATTTAGTTTTTTTTTTTTAAGAGAGAGAGTTTTTTAATATTTATTTTTTAGCTTTTGGTGGATACAACATCTTTATTTTGTTATTATGTTGTGCTGAGGATCAAAGCCACCACCCCGCACATACCAACCTACTGATCTGCTGTCACTATAGGTTAGTTTGTTTATTCTAGGGTTTTATGTTAATGGAATTATATCACATGTACTCTTTTTTTTTTTGGCTTTTTCACTCAGTGTAATTATTTTGAGATTTGTCTGTTTCTGATTATATCAGTAGTTTATTCTTTTAAGTGCTCAAAGTATTCCATTATATGGATGTACCTGTTCACCGTTGACGGCCATTTGGGTGTTTCCAGCATTTGGCTCTTCGAACTAAATCCATCTGAACAACTTTATTCCAGATGTTTGTGTGTGAAATTAGACTCACTTTTCTATTTGGTAAATACCAAGAGGTGATTTGAATAGATCATGTGGTACTGTATTTTTAATTTTTAAAACTGCCAAACTGTTGTTTCCTTTTACATTCCTACCAGCAGTGAAAGAGGAATCAGTTGCCCCAAGTCTCCATCTTAAATACTTACTATGGTAGTCTTTTTAAATTGTATTTCTCTAATAGACACATAGTATTACCTCATGGTAAATGTTTTTTAAAAAAAAAAATTTAGTTGTAGATGTACACAATATCTTTATTTATTTATTTTTATGCAGTCCTGAGGATTGAACTCAGTGCCTCATATGTGCAAGGCAAGTGCTGTGCCACTGAGTCACAACCCCAGTCCCTCATTGTGATATTAATTTGCAGTTTCCTATTGCCTGATGATGATATTGAGCATATTTTCACATGCTTATTTGCCATTCCTTGGTAAAGTATCAAATCTTGTATGCTATTTTTGGAATATTTCATTTTTTTATTTATTTTTAAGTGTTATTTATATATTCTGGATACAAATTCTTTATCAGAAATATTATATTTTGTCCCAGTATGACGTGTTTTACATTCCCCTAGCAGTGTCTTTCAAAGAACACATGTTCTTAATTTTGATGAAATTCAATTTACGAATTGTTCTTTAATGCACTTTTGGTATCATACCTAATAACTCTTTGCCTAACCCCAAGTCACAGAAGTTAGCTTCTGTTTCCTTGAGGAGGTTTATTGTTTTAGGTTTTATACTTAGGTATATGACCCATTTTGAGTTAATTTCTGTATGTGGTGCAAGGCAGGGGTCAAAATTCATAAGTTTTGTATTTGAGTATTTAGTTCTAGCACCATTTGTTAAAAATGAACATTGTTTCTTTGCTGAATTGCCTTTGTCGCATTGCCAAAATCAGTTTTCTGTGTACATAGGTCTATTTTGGCCTCTATTTTGTAGCATGATCTGCTTGTTTATCTTTATATCAGTACCACATTGTCTGAATTAGTTTACCTTTGTAATAGTGTTTTTCTTCCAGATTTTTTCTTTTGCAAAGTTCTTTGGACTGTTCTGGGTCCTTTGCATATGCATTGGAAGTTTATAATCAGCTTACGTGTTTATACAAAACAGCCTGCTGGGATTCTGAGATATTGGATCTATGAATCAACTTGAAGAGAATTGACTTCTTAACATCATTGAGTCTTGCAACAAATGAACATGTTATTTCTTCCCATTTGTTTAAATTTTCTTTAATTTCTCTCAGCAATCTTTTAAAGTAGAAGTCTTGCATATCCCTTTCAAATTTGTCTTAAATATTTGACATTCTTGGTGTTATTATAGTATGTTTAAAAAATTCAATATAAAAGTTTTCATTACTAGCATAGAACAATTCAGTTTTGTATCTAGCTCTTGTATCATGCAGCTTTGCCAAACTCACCTTCTAGGAGTAGCTTTTTTGGGGGTATATTTCATTGGATTTTCTATATAGATAATCTAATCATTTAAAAATATGGTTTGAATTCTTCCTTTCTCACTTGAATGTCATTTTTTTTTCTTGCCTTATTAAACTAAGCAGAATCTCTGGTATATTGTTGGATTGAAATGATGGGATTGGTAATCCTTGTCTTGTTCCTTATATTAAAAGAAAAACGTTCAATTTTTTTTTTATTATGTGTGCTGTTAACTGTAAGTTTTTTTTTTTTATTCCTTTTATCAGAATGAGACTGTTCTATTCCTAAGGTTTTTATTGTTGTTGTTTTTGAACTGAGAATGGGTATTGGATTGTTATTATTTGTTTGATAATATAATGATGTGAATTGTGTTTTGAATGCAAACTAGCTTTGCAATATTAGCTTAAATCTCATTTAGTCATGAGGTATTATGTTTTTGTTTTTGTTTTTGTTTTTGTGCTTGGGATCAAGCCAGGGCCTTACACATGGTAAGCACCCACTGTACTACTGAGTTATACCACAGCCCAAGAACCAGCATTTAATTAGTGTTGCGACCCCTTGCCCGCAAGGAAGACGCAACTCAGGAATCTTCTTTCAGCAGTTTATTCAGGCCTTTACTTATGTGTCTCTGGAAGCTTCTTTTTCTCACTACTACTACTACTACTACTCCTACTACTACTACTGCTACTACTACTGCTACTCCTACATGCCCCAGACTTAATAAAGCAGATAAAGCCCCAATGCACAACTGCCACGTGGATCTTTCTCATAGGGTGTTTTACAGCTATGTGCCAACTCTCCCAAAATAAGGAGTTGTTTATCACAGGCCACGGCACTTATCAGCGCCATCTTGTAATGGCGGCCACAGTACACAGAAATGGCTCACCACAGTTCCCCCTTTTTTGTTTTACTAAGACAATACAGGCTAGAGTAGAGGTACTATCCCACTGTGCAGAAGTGGCTGCATATGGTCTAGCCCTAAGGAGGCGCCTTCCCCAGATCTGGCTCCGTATCAGCGGATGCCTTTTTTCATGGGGCGGGGCATGGACGTCCAACCTGTATGCAATAGGACATGCTCTCCTTGAGGTCCACTTCAAGGATCACTCAAGTGCAGTGCCTTGCCTCGCATACTGTATCGTGATGATTGTAGACGAAGGGGGACAGCTGAGGCTGTCTTCGTAGTGCAGACAAAATTAAGTTGGCAACACCCCAAGAGAAAGGCACTGACAGTAGAGAGGGGAAGAAATTCGGTTGTAACATCTGCCATTGTTAGATAAAGGTCAAGACGTTCCCGTGGAGCACATATGTCATGGCCTTGTGAGCTGGCCACCTTGACATGCAGAACAAGGAATTGGGGGCTGTGCCCCAGGGGCCAGGGAAGGCCTGCTTCCAGGAAGTCAACCTCTCTTGCATGTCAAGGGGAATCAAGTAGCCCCTGTCTTAGGTCGTCCACAGCCCCTGCACTGCTTACCCATTTCTGGGGAGGCCCCATTCCCCTGTCTTAGGTTGCAGTGCAAGCGTGGAAGTTGCCCGTCACTGGGTACTACAAGATCAGCTTAGCGTGTTGTGGCCAACAGGACATTGTTATGGTAACTGCCTCCATAAACAGGACCCATGACCATCACCATCAAATGGCAGGTGTAGTTGAACCGTAAGATTAGCTAGCAAAGATCCTAGTGCAGAAAGGCAGGGAGGAGAGGTATACACAAAGGAAAGATATGGTAGAAGTTCCAGCACTAGAAGAGTGACAAAAGAAGGACATGTCGATCCTAGTGCAATGTTATAATAACTTGGGGTGCAACGACCATGTCAAAGGTTTACTGTTTAAGATGCGCAAGCCAGACTTGAGGTGAGTTGCCATTTTTTAAAGCAGCAAGAGCTTGTATGATCATAGCCTTATCGTGAGCATTGTGGGCCTTGAGACGACAGAGAAGCCACAAACAAAGAATCACACCAAAGCAACACATAGTGCCAAAAATGCCTACTCCCACCCACTCCTTAAAAAAGGAAAAGGCAGAAGATATCCAAGTGGTGAATTCACTCAAAGTCACTGGATCGACACGGGTGCTATTCAAAACAGCAATCTGAGTTAGTTGAGACTGGATCAAGTTTTCTGCTTCCATGGACCAGGTTCCGGATAGATACTCCCTGATGATGCGTGAGGCCTTTCTGGAATCATAAAATCTGATAGAGGTTATACATAAATGTGCACGTTGATCAACGCAACCCAAAAGCACCAGGTCAGACAATTCTTCTACCTGAGCCTGAAGTAAATCTATTTTTTGGTTGGCAGCTAAAATTCCTGACAAAATATGTTGATTAATTTTGCTTTGAGATTCGAGTATGTTGGAAGTTTGTTGAATAACCTGATTAATGGTGGCAGCAGTTTGGACCTGATTAAGAGCCTGTTTGCATTCAGCAAGCTGTTCCTTAATCTTCACTTTATCAGTTAAAAGAGCATCCTTTACCAATCTCCATAGAGAGAAAGTAGCAATCGGGACTCTATCTGGACCCTGATCCCTCAACAACTTTTGGAGATCCTGTTTTACCAAATCCCAATCACTGTTATTAAGGAAGCCTCCTGTCAGAAACCAAGGACAAGCCTGGGCTATAGCTTCAATGAATTCAGTTGCTGTCTTGGTTTTTATTCCTGTTCCTTGTTTGCTTAACAGTTCTTTAACTTTGTTGGCCAGACGAAGTTTCACTGTTGAGTTACCCATGGTACGTACCCTGTCTCTTTAAATTATCTTTGATCCAATCCTCCCCCTTTTTCCTTAGAAGGTGAGCCTCGTCCGCTTACCTCTGCTTTCCGAATCGCGGTAAGGACCTCCAGATGCCAAGTCCGGCTAACGGAAACCGATTCCGGCGAGAGACGTCGAGGTTAAAAAATAAAAAAAAAAAATCACAGGACACCAAGATTCTTCATCCAGGAGGAGGCATGTGTGACTTTGTTGTTTTTTTTTTTTTTTTAATTTCTTTTTATACTTTGGAACAATTTTTGAAAACCTTAGAATCTATAAACAAATTATCATATTTTGATAAGAAACATCAATGAAAATAAAGTTAAAACCTTTAGATATTTTGGAGAAATAATTATAATAATTTATCATTTTATGAGTTTGAACAATAACCTTGAGAATTAGAAATTACTTGATTGTATTTTTACTTAAAAGCAAATTTATAGTAAACACATTTATCTCAAATATCTGTAACTGAAAAGGCAGAGTATCTGATAAATGTAAATATAAAACATAAATTATGGGTTTTCTGTTGAAGAAAACAATTAGGCAAATATATATTAACTAATCAATTAGGCATGTGCTAATTAATTTATAGATTAACAAATATAGGTTATCTAAATATCATATATATATATATATAAAGAATATATATATATATATATATATATATATATATATATAAAGAATAAGAACATAACTTATAATTGTATTAACTTTATCTAACCACGTGGTCTTAAAATATTTGGATCCATTTAAATTTATTTTTAACTAGGAGTGCACTCTTCTATGTGATGTCACTTGATGTAACTGAAATAAGATCCTTGAGTATACATTTTTATTTTTATAGTTAGCAATGAAAATAAGGATTTTTTGGTCATCACAGGAAATTTGCCGGCTTGTTCCTGTGGTGAGCAAATGCATCCTCATAACCTTCAAAATTAAAAGTAAAATATAAAGAAGCATATTTGATATCTCTCATCAATAGAACATTATTTAGTAACACAACTATAGAGAAAAAGTCAGTTTATTTAACTTAGAACTAGCTTAAATTTAGGACTGTAACATAGAAACCTGTGGAATTAAGTTTTGTCTGAAAAAGATATCTTTCATTAGCATTTACAGGTAGGCATTTTTTTTTTTTTTTTAAATACAGGCTCTGAGCAGCTCCGGTAGAAATCTGAAACACAGCAGTACAGGATAGTGGCTGGAAAGCGGGACTAGAAGTCCTGTCTGAGTGACTGTGGAAGAACCAATCAGAAGCCCGAAAAGGTGTGGGAGGTGGGACCAGGAAGCTACTCTTCCGGCCAGGCACCCCATGGTTACCATGGTGATGCAAACAACATGGAGTCCGCTGCCCATTTTCGGGGCAAAAGTTCCCCAAGTTTTCCTAGCCAATTTCATTTTGTTTGATTTTGTCTGCACTTTTTCGCGCCTGGCCAAGATCTTACTGCGGTAGCAGCTTGTTCTGTCTCTGCGACCTGCGATTGCAGCTCGTGTACATCCTGCACTTCCTTGCGTTCCCTTAGGGAGTCTACAGATAGAAAGGGGTTGGTCCATGGGAGGTGACAAAGTCACCCACTCCCCGGGGCACCATTCCGTCCCTGGATTGCCCAGTAGACCTTGGGGTGGGCCCCTGTTCCCGTTGTGAGGGCAGCGGCCAGAACCTGTCCAGTAATATGAGCTCCATCAATATCCTTACAAGCTCGAATCATGTCATCAACACTCTTTGCTCTGGTAGATTTAATAGCATTTTGGCAATAGGAGTTTACATTTTTAAGAGCCAATTGCTTAATGACCAGTGTTGCTTGTTCCAAGTTAGGGAATATTTTCCCTGCCACCTGCATCAATCAGGCAATGAAGTCAGAATAAGGCTCAGAGGGTCCTTGAGCAAATTTTGAAATTTTTGTTTTAGCATTTGAAATAGGTAGAGCCTTCCAAGCCTAAATGGCTGCTGTAGCTATCTGAGCATAAACCCCAGGATTATAATTAATTTGTTGATTTATGATAGTATATTGTCCCAAGCCTGTTAACATTTCAAGGTTACGCCATGGGAAGCCGGCGTCCTGATTGACTCGGGCTAGCTCGCGACACCTCTCTTGATTTTCACTTTTCCACAAAAAAATCCCCTCCGGACAACACAGCCCTGCAAAGCTGTTGCCAGTCACTAGGTGTTGGCTGATTGGCAGAGAAAAACTCGAAGAGAGTCAATATAAAGGGGGCATGGGGTCTGTAATTAGTAACTGCCTCCTTTAGTTGTTTAATATCCTTAAAGGCTAAAGGAACATGCACTCTGGCCAGCTGTCCATCGGCATCCAGGTTTTCAATTACTGGAAAAGTTTGGGCTGTCTTAGGCTGCCACTGAACACCGCCCCGCCTTCTGGGGTTGTCCTCATCCCAATCGGGGTTATAAGGAGGGAGCGTGACAGTGATCGGGGCCGTAGGTGCTTTAAATCTTGACTTCCTTAATCCACCCTCCAGTTCCTCCTCCTGCCAGCTGTTACCATGGAGCCCAATTAGTAACTCCCTTATCTGAGAAATGTAGTCAGCACTGTGAAGCCCAGCTCAAGGCCAGAGGCCTTGTTCACATATTTTTGTGAAAAACTAGTAAGGGAGTGTCCAGCGCCTGGAGTGCTGATTTTTTCAGACAGTGGCCAAGTAAAACAGGGCAACATGAAAATAGGAAATTTTATCTATATTGAACTTTTTTGTAGAGATTTTTTTTTTTTTTTTTTCGCTAAGAGTCCTAAAATCAGCCATGGTGAATATTCTGGAGAAGGTCAATTAAGACTTTGGGCTTGAGGAGTTAACACCCATAATGTTTTCAAAACTATGAAGAAAGTGAAAGTACAAAGCCCCGCTCTCTCTTTATCTACAGAGGAGCGTCCCGTTTAATTATTTTTCCGCTCTCTCTTCATTTATCGAGGAGCGTTTTATTTTATTATTTTTCCCCGCTCTCTCTTTATCTACAGAGGAGCTGTCCCGCTTTAATCGCGGATCCCACTCACCTGGGACTTATTCCCGCTCTCTCTTTATTTACAGAGGAGCTGCCCCGCTTTAATCGCGGATCCCACTTACCTGGGACTTATTCCCGCTCTCTATTTACCAAGGAGCACCCCGCTTTCATTTGCGGATTCCCACTTAAAATTACCGGTGCACCACCCCTGACTGCTGAAAGTTCTGGTTTCCGGGTCTCGGCACCACTTGTCGCGACCCCTTGCCCGCAAGGAAGATGCAACTCAGGAATCTTCTTTCAGCAGTTTATTCAGGCCTTTACTTATGTGTCTCTGGAAGCTTCTTTTTCTCTCTACTACTACTACTCCTACTACTACTACTCCTACTACTACTACTCCTACGTGCCCCAGCCTTAATAAAGCAGATAAAGCCCCAATGCACAACTGCCACGTGGATCTTTCTCATAGGGTGTTTTACAGCTATGTGCCAACTCTCCCAAAATAAGGAGTTGTTTATCACAGGCCACGGCACTTATCAGCGCCATCTTGTAATGGCGGCCACAGTACACAGAAATGGCTCACCACAAATTAGTTTATTTTTCTCTATTTTTTTTCTGTTGTTTATTTATTGATCTTTCTGCTCTTTCTTCATTACTTCTTTTTCTCATTTACTCTCTGCATGTGATTTAATTATTTCTTTTGCCATATTTAAAAATTTTTATACATTAAATATGGTTCTTTGAAGATTGTGATTTAAATTGTTTCGTCTCTGATACATAATGATATTGATGCACAGAGAAGTGTTCTGTAGCTCAGTGGTAGAGTGCTTCCCTCACACATATGAGGCACTAGGTTCAATCCTTAGTACCACATAAAAATAAATAAATAAAGATTATAAAAAAGAGGGATTAGGAGAAACTAATATCTGAGGCACCTTACTTTGTTGAAATTTGTGGAAAAATTCCTGAGAGAAAATCCTAAGTGTTAGTTTTTTTGTCACTTACTTTTGCTTTTTTTGCAGTGGCAGGGATTGAACTCAGGGATGTTCTGCCACTGAAATACATCCCCAGCCCTTTTTATTTTGGGGCAGGGTCTCAGTTGCTGATGTTGACCTTGAACTTATTATTCTACTGCCTCTGACTCCGGAGCAGCTGGGATTATAGGCTTGCACCTGTGTGTCCAGTTTTCCAGTGTTAGTTGTTTTTTTTAGATGGACATAATACCTTTAATTTATTTATTTATTTATTTATATGTGGTTCTGAGGATCTACACGAGAAGAACATGACCCTCTGAGGATTGGAAGGTAAATAAAATTTGTGATTTCAAAGGGATTTTCTGGAATTAGTGAAAGTAGTAAATAAACCACATCTAATAAAAAGTTGGCATAGCACATTTGAAAGGAACCCTGTTCTATGATTTTTAGCTCCAGAATGTGATGTCAATTAGGTACTGCCTTTGCCTGATTGAGAGATTTGCATCTTCATGCAACCTTATTTCTGACAAGGGTGACACTGATGTAGCTCAGTGGTAGACTAGCTAATCTAAATAATCTATTTATTTATATTACTACATTTCAACATGTAGTAATATAAATAAATAGGCCCAACATGTTGACCCCATGCTTTATTTTACAAGAAAGTTCTGGCTTACCTGCACAGGATATGTTACATTTCTTAACAAACTGTTATCTACAGAAGAAATGCAGTTTCAAAACAATGTTTAGAAGACCAACTTAAGTTACCCTGAAGTGAAGACTTTTGTGACCCTGCTATAGACCAGATTCTGGAACTCAGAGAAATAAAAATAATTCTGACTAAATATGAAATCTGCGAGAGTTTATGCTTAAAAATTCAATTAGAAATGGTGAACATGAGCCTAATTAACCTAAAGTTGTCATGGCAGAGGATACTTGAGAGTTTGATGTTATCCTGCTGTCAATCCAAAGTCAAGAAGTGTACCTGGGCAGGACACTTTGGGATCTTTTTTTAGATCTTCAAAAAAAAAAATGGATTTCAATAGAGTCATGCTATTTTCTTTTCAGAGAGAACACACTTTCTTCTGTCAGAGTGTCACCCTGTTCCTCCTTCATATCACTTCTAATAAACTCATTGCCTCCCTGAGATGTATTTTAGTATCTCTGACAATGCAAACAGTAGTGTTATTTCTTAAGAAATTCACAGGGAAAAGATTGCAAATCAAGGTTTCTGAGAAAAGCTTAACAATTTACACTTAGCCCCTCATTCTAAAGCTACAACTTGTTCAACATACATTCCCTTCACTAACAGAGCCTTCTTTGCCCTACACAGGAATTATGATGAAAATAGGAAACACATAGTTAATACTAATAGCAAATGAGTTGAAGTCCCCACCTAGCCTGAGTCAGTGACACCTGGTGCAGCAGATCTCTCTTGTCATTTGTAGACAAACAACTTAGCAGGGTGGGAATGTGCCTAGAAGTGCTCTGTGGGTCTTTCCAAGGACAAAGGTGATACATAATCTCAGTGAGGTTCTTAGTGCCTTGCCATTGCTGAGGCTGGCTTTGAACTCACTGTCCTCCTGCCTCAGCCTCTCCAGTTGCTAGGATTACAGGCATGCACCCCTGCATGTGGTAGATCCCAAGGGTTTGATCAACAAAAACAAAGCAGCCATAAACCTGTCTTTGTGTCCTTATTTGATTCTGATCTGTATGCAACTTACTGTTTGTCACTCAAACAGTAGGCCTACTGAATTAGACAGGCACTCAGTTTAAATAGGTGAATTGAGTCAGGTTGAATCTAGGAAGCCAATTTTGAGTGAATCTGGGAAGTTAGAGACTGTCCCCTGAGGGATATTATCAGGAACCTGCCCCTGCTCCAACCTGTTGCCAAGGTAACCTGTCCCAGGTTTTTCCCTCCCTACAGGGACCTATAAGATTGTAAATGTTTCCTTGTCTACTTCATCTTGCCCTTCCCCTTCAGCCCACCTATTTCCCAACTTTAGGCCATCCCACCAAGCCTTTCTGAGCCTAGGAAGTCCTCAGGAAGAAGAAAGATCAGGGAGGAAAGGCAGGAGAACAAAGGAAGCCCAGGACATATAAAAAGGGCAAAACACCTTGCTTCTTAGGATACCCAGATACCAGCTATGGCCCCCTTCTCCCTTGTGGGAGAAGTCTGTGTTACCCTTTTCTAAATAAACCCTGCTTCATATGCTTCCCTCAGCATGCTTCTCTAATGTTTAAACTTCAACATGTGGAAAAGTAAGACTTGCCACCAGTAACCAGTGGTATCTCTACCAGGCTCAATTTGGAGGAAGTTCCTGAAGCCCTTTCCAATCTGTCTCTTGGGTGAGAACTGTCCAATCAAGAAACAGTGATGAGGGGGCAGACTTCCACGGTCTTCTGTTCCTTTTGTTTTCGGAGCCTGCCATTTACTGAATCCATTTCTTTGCTTTCAGGTTTCTGTGCTACACTGAAGCTGAAAAAAATATGTATATGGGGAACACTAAGCATACTGAAAGTCAGAAAATGGTAAACATGTGTTCTTATTTTGAGACTGGGTAGGGAGGCTGTTTGAAGCCAGTGGGATTGGCAATGGTGGCTGGAAACTCCTCATAATTGTCTCCAGAGTCTGGTGGATAGAGGGTCTCTCCTTGGCAGCTTAGCCTTTAGTTTTCTCTGACTAGTATAGTGGACCATAGATTAGCATTTTAGACCTCAAGTCTTTGTTCCATAATTGTATGGTGTTTTCAGGGCCTTCCTGAATTCCTATGTGGGCATCTGTGTGCCATTAGCTCAGCATGTCCCCAGAATATGTGGTGAAGACTGGGATAATCATCAGAAGAGGACCCCAACTTCATTAGTTGTGTTCCTGTGTGAGAGAAGCTGTGGCTTTTTTAGGGACCCCTGTTCTTGTTCCTCCTAAGTTTTTATTTTTGTTGTTTATATATTTGTTTACTTTAGACCATGAATTATTCCCATGGGTGTTTATCTACTGACCCACATTCTCAACCTTTTTCTATATATTTATGTAGAGACAAAGTCTCACTGAGTTTCTTAGAACCTCACTAAGTTGCTCAAACTGGTTTTGAACTCAAAATCCTCATTCCTCCTGAGCTTTCTAAATGTAGACTAAGAAGTATCTCAAATCCAGAATGATTATCTGATAGTTTAGCCTATTTATAGGTCTGAGATTAAATCCAAAATTTCCAGCTCCTTTCACATTCTCAAAGGCAGGGTTCTTGCACAACTTGATTGAGAAAAAATAAAATAAAATAGATAGTAAAATTAAAAGGCAGCTGTATCATGGACATCTTATTTAACCACACCTGAATGTTAATGGATAGATATGTTAATGAGCACCATTAAGGCCTATTCAAATTAAAAAAAAAATTGAGACTCACTTATGGGAATACCTTCAATCAAATTCTTTTTCCTTGGGGTGAACCCAGTTGGAAGTCACTGGAAGGAGGATGAGATACATTAAGGACAAACTTGAGCCTAGTTGTTAATAAAAATGTCTTTTTCAATACTCATTTTAAATAGATATTAACCAAAGCTTTGCCAAAAACCATATTTAAACTTCGAAACTGACACACAAAAAAAATGGGTTCTTCTGCTAACATGCCCTTTCCCACATTTTGGGAGTTGTATTTTTTCTTGCTAAAATAAATCCTATTCTTTTTACTACTACCTTCCCTGAGTGTCCATAGATTTTATTCTTCAAAACATCTGAGACAAGAACCCAGAGAAAATTGGTTAAATGGGAAATTTAGTTTCATCTCAAAACTTCTGTTTCAACATAATTATGTTTTCCCATATTTTGTTTTAAAGGCATGCTTTATTTGTATTTTTTTTTCTCCAAGAACTGGATGACAGTTTTAAAAGATTTTGCTTTATCCTTGTGAGACTTTCACATAAGAAAAAAAGCAGGAAAAAATTAGATGACATTAAAAATAATGACTTTTTTCTTAATAAAATAATATAGTCAATGTGTCCCAGTGGCCAGGGGCAAAACTGCGACATATGCAGTCGAGGAGAGAAATAAAAAATGTCCAAATGCTTCTGCCCCTTTTAATGCTTTATTCACTCAAATTGCTCAATGCAATTATACTCTATAGGTTCTTACTCAAGAAAATAACAATCCTGAATGCTAGGCACTGTAATAGAGATAATCCATTCACAGCAAAAGAAAAAAAAAATAAAGGTTGATTAATTTACTGCTAAGAAGTGTAGATTAATTTTAGACACTGCAAAAGTAACTTAATTTTGACAGGCTAGTTACAGACATTCCCTCCGTATACTAAGTTTAAATTTAAGAACAAAATTCTTAAGCCTTAGGCTTTTAGTCCAGCAGATGCACACTCACTCAGACCATGGTGACCAGGTCCAGAACCAAGGCAGTTTTCTCCTGGCTTGGAGTGGACAACAGGTTGAGAAGAGAACCTACGAAGAAGTTGTGGCTTTCACCAAAGTTCAGATGAAGTGGTAGAGTTTGAGAGATGAGAAAATCATGCAGAGGATCAGAAGAAAAATGACAAGTGATGGGATGTCAGGTCCTCATCAGGCTCTTCAGCTTGAGTGCATGCTGGTTTCTGCTGGCTAAATCCCTACTCATTAGCTCTATTATTTATACTAAATTTGGGGGCTTTTAACCTCTCTTTCAATTCTTATTAGCTATCCTGGGATTTCTCCATGACATCATTTACCCTGGGGTCAGAAACTTCCGATCTTGTGTCTCCACTCTGATTTTCTTGTCTGTCTCTCTTATCAGGCCAAGTATAACCTGCCAGATATTTCACTCTGTTTATAAAGTTAAGGGGAAGTAACTTTTTTTAGGGCATACTGGAGGACTCTGTGGGTGTGCCTGGTGCCACTGCATGTTTCAAACTGGAGTTTTTAAAATGGAGTTGTTTAAGCTCAGGGCTAAGGCCATCCTCACAGTCCCAATTAAAGACTTTTTAAAAATGTAATGGGACCTTAATTGAGGTTTTTCCCTCTATATATGTAAGACCACTTTATTAAAATGACCTGTAGAAGCATTCCAAACATTTCCAGGAAATATCTGTGTCCTAGTGTGGAGGAAAATAAAGATGGGACTGAACTTGATTTAAACTCTAAGGAAGTTTAATCACAAAGGATAGAGTACATAGTGAATCTGAAAATTAAAAGCCATGTGAGAAACCTGGTACATTTTTAAAAAATTAGTTATCAATGGACTTTTATTTTACTTATTGATATGTGGATCTGAGGATCCAACCCAGTGCCTCACCCGTGCTAGGCAAGCATTCTGTTACTGAGCCGAAACTCCAGCCCTAATCTGATACATTTTTATTAACCTGTTTTACATAGACATTAACCAGTAGCCGTAATACTTTTTCAATATCTGTTTGGATTGAATTAATAACCCAGAAATCAGTGAAGCAAAGAATCTAATTTTATCTCCATCTGTGGTTTCAGACATCATAGAGTCTGAGTTAAGATTCCCCTTTTAAGAACTTAACTGTGTTGTGTTCTCATTCCAACCTCCCATATTTGCCCAGTCCTTAGTTTAGAACTGTCTGACTTAAGGTGTCCACAGATATCAATGTCTCTTCGCTTATTTAGAAAATATCATTATCTAAGTCTTGTCTTCTAGAGATCACTTTGAACTATAAGTGTGTAGCATCTAAGGGGAGTAGTTCAATGCTGTGAAGCTGAAAGAAATCTTTTGGTATTCTTTTCCTAAAAGGATGTTTTTTTTTGGGTGGGTGCATACCTGGAATTAAACTCAGAGGCACTCCATGACTTAGGCTCTCATCCACAGCCCTATTTCACATTTTCTTTGGAAAGAGTTGCTTAGTACTTTACCATTGCTGAGGCTGCTTTGAATTCTTCATCCTCTGCCTCTAACTCCCAAGCTCCTGGGATTAGAAGCATTTCCCACCATGACTGACTGGCATTTCATTTTTTTATTAGATACTGTGAATAGAGCTACAATAAAAATGGAATTGCAGTTATTTATTTGAGAAAAGTTTTCCAATTCATTTAGATGTATGCCCAGAAATATTATTACTGGATTGTATGGCACTTTTTAGCCAGATTTATTATTATTATTTTTAGTTATTGAGTCACTATAGATTAACCCATGGGCACTTTTTCACTGTGCTATACACCAACCTGTACCCCATTTTTGAGACAGCATCTCACTCATTTGGTTACAACCTTGCCAAATTGCTGAGACTGGTCTTGAACTTGAGATTCTCCCTTCTTATACTCCTGAGCCACTGGAGCATAGGCATGTGCAGCCTTGCTTTGCTAACCCAAATTATTATTAGTGGATCATATGTCATTTTTATCTTGAGCTTTGGAAGAACCTTAACACTTTTTTCAAAAAATATATTTATTAATTTTTAAATTTTCACTAATATTTTTACATGTATGTGTACACTGGTATAATTGTAATCTTTCAGAAATTTCACCTTACTTGGTTTGGCACTGGGAGATAAACCCAGGAGTGCTAACCACAGAGCCACATCCCCAGTCCTTTTTATGTTTTATTTTGAGACAATGTGGAGAAAACAGGAGCCACTTCAATGAAACTAAAAATGTGTATGATCCCAAGAAATCAATTTTTTCAAACTATAGCATTTATTTCATTTTGAACGTACCTCCTCTTTTCACCTGTTTTTCTGGTTTCAAAAGCATGGATGAATATATCTGTTGCCTTTTGCTATCATATAACCAGATATTATCAGGATCAGAAACACAGTATTTTATATAGGCTTTGCTACTGTTTGAGGAGTATCATATATATTAAATAAACACTTTACACAAAAAATAAATGCAATTTATATAGTTTCTCTAATTCAAGAGAAATTGTCTTTTGTCTTTAACAATACTATGTAATTTTTTTTTGGCATCAGATGTTAGCTTGCATGTTTATAATTTGTTAAGATGTTAAGAGGTTTTAATTTTTGAACATTTCTCCTACCATAAGTGTCATTTTTAATTAAATATTCTTAACTTTTATGTGAGCTCATGAGTTCTCCCACTTCTCTTTATACCTTTTCTTAAAATTATGTTATTATTTAGTTGTGGCTGGACATAATACCCTTATGTTATTTATTTATTCTTATGTGGTGTTGAGGATGGAACCAAGGGCCTCACATGTGCCAGGAGAGTGATCTGCTACTGATCCAGAACTCCAGCCCATCTTTGTACCACTTATTGAAAAAAAGTTTATTTCTTAATGTTGCCCAATTTATATTTTTTAACATATTTATTTTTTGAAAATAAATAACTGCTCTGTTTTGTGGTTCTTGCGATTTAAACCAAAGTTACCATTACACTCATCAACATCCCCAGGCATTTTTAAAAAATCTTATATAGAGACAGGTTGTTGACAAGTGGCCCAGCTAACCTTGAAATTTTAACCTTTCTGCCTTTGTCTTCCAAATAGATGGCATTAGAGGCAAGTACTATGACATTTTCCATATAAATCCCTTTTATTCATGCTGGGGATTGAATGCAGGGGTAACTGACAAATGAATCACATTCCCAGGATTATTTTATATATTATGTAGTGACAGGCTCTCACTGAGCTTTTTAGTGACTCTTTTTATTGTGGCTGGCATTGAACTCACAATCCTCCTGCCTCAGTCTTCAGAGTTTTGGGATTTCAGGCATGTGCCACCACACCTCGCATAAATTCCTTGTTATAGTAACTTTTGACAGATATATATGTGTTATTGAATCTAGGGGTGGTATACCCTTAAGCCACAGCCATATACCCAGGCCATTCAATATTTTATTTTGAGACAGAAACTTCCTCATGGTGGTCATGGCCTTCCTGTGTTGATGAGGCTTTCTTTGAACTTTTGGTTCTTCAGCCTCTACCTCCCAAGTCATTGAGATTATTTGTGTAATACCATCCACAGCTCTATTTTATTTTTATATTGAAGTATATAATATTCCTGAAAATTAGTTTCTTCTGGTATTAAGAAAGCATATAATATAGTTTTCCCAAAAAATAATTTCTTGTCCCAAGGATTTTTTTTGGAAAGAATGTCATATTTCTATTTCTGTAAAGCACTGCAAACTTTCTCTAAATTTTAAGTTTCTTGTTGCTTGTTTTGTTTTGTTTCATTTTCTTTTACTTACTAAAGGCTCTTTGTTACTTACACACATTTATTTATTCATATTATTATAAGGTATCTAATTATTTCTATAAGTTCATATCGTACAACAATGTGTGGTAAAATTCATCTGTTGTTCAGTGATGTACTTCAAGTAAATATAATATGTAGCCTGAACATTTGGCAACACAAAATTCTAGATGTCAGTATTCACTATGACATATTAAAAAAAAAATTATAAAAAGTTTAAAAAGTTTATAGTTCATTTCTTCCAATGTAAACCTATTATTAAATGAGGCATATTTGGTACAGGTACATATATATTACTATTATATACAATTAATATTTTATTGCTACATCTCAAATTAATCGTATCTCTTTCAATTTAATTTGTCTTCTGGAAGCACGCATACATGACACTCTATGCAGATGTACATTTTTTGTGGTGTGAAAATTTTGCTTTTGCTTAGAACGTTCTGCCCTTTACTCTCCTTTTTATGAAATTTTCATTTCAAAATTATTCATTTTTCTGAATTTTAGACCTTTTATTTTAACTAGTGAAGTCTGTAGATTTTCTTTTTATCCTCAACTTTAGGTGCATCCCAGTATTTAAATTTTAATGTTGAGTAATTGACCTCTAATATTCTGTAAAATTTACCCCCAATTCTGAGCACTCTGGAGTATTGATGGCTGAATGAAAAAATCTCAAAATTATTCATGCAAAAAGCAGGAAATGGGTGGATCAGAATGTAAGACTGGTGGATGCTAAGTGTGTAGGTGACATTATTTTTTTTAAAGTATTGGTGGAGGGGCTGGGCTCAGCTCCAGATTTCTGACCTAGCACATAAGAGGCCCTGTGTTTGATCATCAGCACCACATAAAAATAAATAAATAAAATAAAGATATTGTGCCCAACTACAACTGAAAATAAACACATTAAAAATTGTGGAATATATGGGGGTAGGGAGAAAAAGATCAATTAAAAAAAAAACTTGAGCAGCAGAAGGGTTCAGATGCAACAAGTCTACAATGGCATCATGAGGTTAGACGGGTAGTGTTCTTGGAAGCAGAAATAAAATTTGGGAAGAAAGAAAAAGGTAACTGTTGCACTATTCCCAAGTGAGAGAGCCAGTTGTGTAGGTTCTCTTTTTAACTCTTCCCATCTAGAAGTGGAATTGACAGTTCATAAGGTATGCCTCAGTAAGTAGTAGAACACCATATCGAAAATACCTTTACACATTTTCAAGGCTACAAGCTCTCTTTTACAATTGCAGTCACATTACATCTTTGTACTTTTTAGTTATTCATTCATTCATTCATTCATTCAATTATTTATTTGTTTATTTACTCACTTTTTCTTGTTATTGTTTTTACATTACTAGTGATTATATAAAGGCATAAATATCCCAAATGTTAACTTCTCTAATATTGGTTTATGTGTTTAGGTATATACTTATTATTTGAACAATTTCCCCCTTGCCAAGCCTGATTTAAATTAGATCTTATTCTTGTTTTATAAATACTTGATAAAAACATGATTTTAAACAGCGTAAGGATCTATCTCCTGAGCATAATTCTATTGTTTTTAAATTGTTTAAATCCTTGACCCTGAAAGTTTCACTGATTACCCCCCATCTCTCTCTCTCTCTCTCTCTCTCTCTCTCTCTCTCTCTCTCTCTCTCTCTCTCTCATATTACAGATTGAACCCAGGAATGCTTTTCTGCTAAGAAACATCCTTAGCCCTTTATAAAATATTTTATATGGAAAAAGGGTTTTGTGGAGTTTCTTAGAGCCTCACTAAGTTGCTGAGGATGGCTGGCTTTGAACTTGTGATCTTTCACCCACAACCTCAGAAGACTCCAGAATTACAGGCATGCACCACTGCACACAGCTTTTGATACTCTCTTTAAAATAATCAGTCACAACTCTAATAATTGAAATTGCATTTATATCACTCTTTTCTAATGCAGTAATATATTACCATCTAAAATATTTTTTGAAACAAATTTATTAGATGACTACTATTTTATTCCCAGAGTTTACTCTGTTACCTCTTTAGGATTGATAAATGGTCTTTTTTCTCTTCTTTCTTCTTCTTAGATATGTGTGGTCTCTTGTTATCAAATGCATCAATATTTTGTTGAAGATTATGATTCTAAACCTATCATGAATCCCGACATTTCCAAGAGTATTGAGAGCAGAGAAAGAACAATATTCATAACTAATGAATCACTTTCAGTGGAAGCATAGTACCAGTGTCCAACATGGAATGCAATCAAGATGCTTCAGTGGTAAGGTGGAGTCAGAACAACACCCTAGGGATTTGGGGACCTCTAAAGCACCATATCCATATCAGAATCTTTTATTCACCTTTTAAATACAGTTATTACTGCTTGAATAAAAAATAAACACTATGTATAAGAAAGGTGAATGAGAATTAAATCCTCTGGAGGCACCAAGGTTGATCTTTAATTCTAGTGGATAATTAGTAAAATAAGAAAGACCTTGCAATAGGCTCATCTTTCCCAACTACATGGAATAGAACATTTAGATGTACTGAACTGAAGTGACAAAAATGCATTTCATGGAGGTGGTACCAAAGAAATTTTAATGGCAGAATCCTGGAAATGTTAGATAAAAATATACAGATACATATACAGTTATACAGAGAAAAAGATAAATGATAAGCTCATAAATGCAAGGGTAAATTCAGTGTACATGAGTTGGATGTACAAGGTAATGATAACACCTAAAAGATGAAGAAAGTAGTAATTGAGGTGATACAGAACTCTATAATTGTGGGGAATTTTAATAAACATAGATACTGTTATATCCCTTTGAGTATGTCTCTTTCCTGTGCTCTTCATCTGAATTTGATTGTCTCAAATAAGCTTAGGTGGGTAAAGTGCTTTCTGAATTTTTGTTTTGTTGAGAGCCACAGCCAAAGGGGCCCCAGCAAACTTCCAGCTGCCAGCAAACTTCCAGCTGCTGGCTGGCTCACAGTGGCCCCAGCAACATCTAGTTGATTGGCTCCTCTGCGGAGCTGCTCATTGGGCTGTTTCCCTGCCCTTCAGACTGCCAGCTGATGATTGGCTTACAGCGGCCCCAGCAACATCTAGCTGATTGGCTCCTCCATGGAGCTGCTCATTGGGCTGTTTCCCTGCCCTTCAGACTGCCAGCTGATGATTGGCTCACAGCGGCCCCAGCAACATCTAGCTGATTGGCTCCTCCGCGGAGCTGCTCATTGGGCTGTTTCCCTGCCCTTTCAGACCACGGAGCTGCTCATTGGGGGACTTCTTTGGCTCCGTCCACGCGACGCAGCCAATCAGCCTCAAGAACAGGAGGATTATGGGAGGTGGAGAGGTTGGTATGGGGGAGAGGCTTGTGGAAGCCGGTGGTGGCAGTTGGGCTCTGAGGGTTTTTTCCTGAGGACCTGTTTTGTTTGGCGTTTGTAGTTCTAAAAATAAAGTTAGTTTCTTGTGACAATTGGCTCCTGAGTTGTGCCCAGCCAGACTGAGGCATTTGGTGGCTCGCATGGGGAGTGACTGAGGGTAAGTAAACTGCTCGCCCCTGAGGGCAGGGCGAGAGGATGGGTAGCCATTTTAAGATTCCTCTTTTGTTTTGCTTCATTTTTGTTTTAAGTTGCCTGTCCCTGGAGATGAGTGAGACAGAAGAAAAACCTCTCACATCTGAGGAAAAACTATTTCCGTCTGAGGAACAGATAGGGAAAAAGGTTATAATGATTTTTTGTTGTTCCATTTTTATTTCATTCTATCGGTTTTGTTTGGTGTTATCTTGTTGGGTTGTATTATAGTAGAAATATGGGATCAGAAATTAGTAAAAAACAAACCGAAAGAGTGTTAAGTAAATTGTTAGAGGAAGGAGGCATCCCAGTAAAATCAAGAGCAGTCAGGGCATACGTTGATACAATACAAAAATGTAGCCCATGGCTTTTTAAGGAGGAGTTGTTGAATATATCACAGTGGGACCATCATGGTGAAGATTTAAAAAGAATAGAAAAGAAAAGCCCAGGGATTCTGCCAGTTGGCACATTACCATTCTGGACGTTGGTATCTTGTTTGCTTAGTCCAAAGCCTTCAATTCAGACAAAGGTAGAGGCTAATAACACCTTTCTATCAGAAAGCGTAAGTGTCCAACCAACAGCACCACCTCTACAGGACACTGCTACTAACAGTATTCTATCACCAGATGGCATAAGTGTCCAATCAACAGCACCACCTCCATATACTAGGAGGCTCCCAACCCTCGCAGTTGATAGTTGGGATCCTGAGACAGGATCTCAAGTATTAACATGCCCTGTATTTGAGGTAGGAGGGCAGTGAAGGAGCTGAAAGAGGCTGTAACAACCTATGGTCTTCAAGCACCCTTCACTGTAAGCTTGGTCGAATCCATTACCAACTTAAGCTTGACCCCAGCAGATTGGGCTAATATGTGTAAAGCTGTGCTAAATGGAGGACAATACCTGTTATGGAAGGTTGCCAATGAGGAATTTTGCAAGGAGACGGCTAGTCGAAATGCAGCAGCTGCTTATCCTCAAAGAAATCTAGATATGTTGTTAGGAAAGGGACCTTATGAGGATCGGCAGCAACAAATTGCATATGATCCTGGTGTATATTTACAAATTGCTGTAGATGCAGTTAAGGCATGGAAGACTTTACAAGGACATGGAGGTTTACAAGGTCAATTATCTAAGATAATACAAGGAGCTAATGAACCTTACGCTGAATTTGTAGATTGGCTTATTCAAACAGCTACCAGAGTTTTGGGAATACAGAACAAGCAATGCCATTAATAAAACAACTGGCTTATGACCAAGCGAATCATTGGTGCCGAGATATAATTAGACCATGGAAACAGGAAGATTTAAACACATATATTAAGTTATGTAGAGACATTAATGAACAAGAGCAAGTCATGGCAGCTGTAGTAAAACAGGCTTTATATGCCAGGCCAAGAACATGCTACAATTGTCAACAACAGGACATTTTAAAAGGAATTGCCCCATAGGAGGAGGGTTTAACAAAACTAGGTATCAAAGGAGTAGAATACTGGGTATTTGCCCACTATGCCGTAGAGGGAGACTTTGGGCTAATGAATGCCATTCTCAAACCACCATAGAGGGTACTCCATTATGAAAAAATGAACAAGGACCAAGTGTTTATCCACGATATCATGGAGAAAGGCATCGGGCTCCGTTGCCAAAAAATGGACAGGGGGCCCCAATGCTCCAGGGCGCAAAACCACAAATATACAGAGCACTGGTGGAACCCAGCAACCCCTGCAACCCCATCAGGGTAGTGCCCAGGACATCAGATCCCTCATCAGACAAACCAGAGGGAGCGCAGGGTTGGACATCTGCGCCTCTGCCAGATCAGTACTAACTCCAGAGATGGGAGTTCAAATCATTCCCACAGGGGTAAAAGGACCTCTTCCCAAAGGAACAGTAGGCTTATTATTGGGACGCAGCTCTTCTACTCTAAAAGGACTTTTGATAAGTCCTGGGGTAATTGATCCCAATTATGAAGGTGAAATAAAAATTATAGCCAGTTCTCCAAAGCGTATATCAGTAATTTCACCAGGAGATAGAATAGAACAGTTATTAATAATACCAAGCCTACATGATAAATTTTCCAGTCATGCTGTAGAAAGAGGTTCCAAGTGATTAGGCTCCACAGGTGTAGATTGGGCTGTGCTTTCTTTAAATTTAGATTCTCTCCCCATGCTAAAACTAAATATTCAAGGACATGAATTTAATGGGCTACTGGATACAGGTGCAGAACTTAGCATCATTTCTCTTCAAGAATGACCAAAATATTGGCCATTACAACAAGCCACTCAAACGTTTCGAGGCCTAGGAGTGGCGACTAATCCTGATAGAAGTGCAATGGTATTAGATTGGAAGGATCCTGAAGGATGTGAAGGAACTATACAGCCATATGTATTGGATCATCTTCCCGTAAATTTATGGGGACGAGATGTCTTAGATCAATTAGGTTTGACATTAACAAATAATATCAATCAAAATGCACCCACTATTATGGCTAGACAAGGTTTTAGGAAAGGAAAAAGATTAGAAAAACAAGAACAAGGTATAGCAGCACCAATTCAAATAGATCAAGGAACAGACAGACATGGGTTGGATTTTCACAAAGGGCCACTGAGACAATAAAAATTACATGGAAATCAGAAAGACCAGTATGGGTTCCTCAGTGGCCCTTGACTAAAGAAAAGATACAAGTAGCCCATGATCTGGTCAAACAGCAATTAGCGGAAGGACATATACAACCTTCTGTATCTCCCCATAATACTCCCATTTTTGTCATCAAAAAGAAATCTGGTAAATGGAGATTATTGCAAGATATAAGAGCCATTAATAATGAAATGGTCATTATGGGACCTGCTCAATTGGGGATTCCTCAATTGTCTGCTTTGCCAAAAACTTGGTATGTTTTAGTTATAGATATTAAAGATTGTTTTTTTTCAATTCCAATTCATCCCGAGGATAGTCCACGTTTTGCATTTACTATCCCTGCACTAAATCATGAAGGTCCTGATCAGAGATATGAATGGAAAGTACTCCCTCAAGGGATGGCTAACAGCCCAACTATGTGTCAAATTTATGTTAACAAAGTAATCCAGCCACTTAGAAATCAAAATCCTGAACTACAAATATTTCACTATATGGATGATGTATTATTAGCACACAAAGCTAAAAACACATTGCTAGAATTTATGCCACACTTACAAACTTATTAAAAATTATAATCTAGAGACAGCAATAGATAAAGTACAATTAAATTTTCCAATTGATTATTTAGGAGTTCTATTATCCTCAACCATGGTCCGTCCACCAAAAATCCAAATACGAGTAGATCAACTCAAATCACTTAATGACTTTCAAAAGTTATTAGGAGACATAAATTGGATAAGGCCTTATCTAGGTATTCCAACAGGAGAATTGGGACCTTTATTTGATATCCTAAAAGGTCCATCAGATCCAAATTCACCCCGAATGTTAACACCTGAAGCAAGAAAGGCATTAAAAATCATTGAAACATATATGGAAAATATGCATTTAGATAGAATTGATATAAGTTTGCCTTTATTATTTATTGTACTACCAACAAAAAATATTCCTACAGGAGTATTTTGGCAAGAAGGTCCATTATTACGGATACATTTATCTTATTCTCCTAACACTATTCTTACTAGGTATCCTGAGGCTGTGGGACAATTAATACTCAAAGGAATAAAAGCAGCAAAGGGAGTATTTGGAATTTCTCCCAATAAAATTATTACTCCATATACTATGAATCAAATTGATGAATTAGCTAATGAGTTAAATACTTGGGCAATGTACAAGGTAATGATAACACCTAAAAGATGAAGAAAGTAGTAATTGAGGTGATATAGAACTCTATAATTGTGGGGAATTTTAATAAAAATAGATACTGTTATATCCCTTTGGGTATGCCTCTTACCTCTGCTGTTCATCTGAATTTGATTCTCTCAAATAAGCTTAGGTGGGTAAAGTGCTTTCTGAATTTTTGTTTTCTTTTGTTTTCAGGATTTTGTCAGCTAAGTCTTGTAATGCCCAGTCCTGAACTCACTTTTGTTGCTTTTTTACAACTTATTCTCATCTGCAGAGGCACAAACCCACTTCACTCATTTTGTTCAACAAACTGACTTTTTTTTATATCTTTGCAAACAATGTTTGGAATAGTCAGTCTATAGGAGGGTGTTTCATATCATATAATATGGTTCTCAGACCCTGTGGGAATTGAGGGTAGTTTCCTGCTGTTTTACTATCATCTTCCCTGTGAGAAGGCTTATCTATCTTTTGTATTCCACCAACTCAGAAGAGAAGTATTTGTGGTCACAAGCTAAAGAACACTAGAAGCTATAAGATTTGAGAAAATGCAAGTAATAATTTTCTCTTAGACTTTTATAGAAAGTATGGCTATTTCATCAATTTGATAAAATTTACATACTAATAGTCATTCACACTGTGAAAGTCTTGTATTTAAATAATCCATAAATGTAAGAAATAATTTCTGGTTATTTCATTCTAATAAGTGACTTAATTTTTTAGCCGTATTAAAATCAGAAATTACTGAAAATTAAATCTATGTATTCAAATTTCCATCATGATAATGTGATCAGGATTAAGTAGGAATTAAGAGAACATTGAACAAAGTTGCTATAAAACATGATTGAAACTTCCCTTCCCTGCCTTTTCTGAGTGTAAGAAACGGGTTGATAAAGCAATGTTAAATTTCTGAATAGTATGTAATTTTATTTGTGATTCATTTTTCAGTACTAGTTTTCAGGGCTGAGGATATAGCTCAGTTGGTAGAGTGGTTGCCTTGCATGCATAAGAACCTGGGTTCTATCCCTAGCACACACAAGAGAGAGAGAGAGAGAGAGAGAGAGAGAGAGAGAGAGAGAGAGAGAGAGAGAGAGAGAAACCTGTTTCTTTGTGATGTAACTGATTGGTGTTCTTTGCTAAACTATTTTCTTTATGTTAGATACTCAGATGTTCTCTTTGCTTTTAGTTACTTCTGATAACTTCTGCCTTAACTATTATTTTTTTATGAACCTAATAGGGATACATTTTATTATTTGGAACTAAAAAACTGATTTTCACAAAAGGAGGTTTTCTATTGTTTTATATATATATATATATATATATTTTTTTTTTTTTTTTTTTTTTTTTTTCTGATCATTCTAGTGTTCCATTCTCTAGTTTCTATCTCATTGATATTGGTTTCTTCAAAGTTTCCCATCAATGTCTCTGATTGGTGGTGGGACTAACTAGAAACTAAACTCAGGGCTACTGAAGTACTGAGCCTCATACCCAGACCTTTTTTGTATTTGGTTCAGTGGCAGGGCCTCACAGATTTGCTTAGTGCCTTGTTGCTGAGGATAGCTTTGAAGTTGAAATCCTCCAACCTCAGTCTCCAGAGCTACTGGGATTCTAGGCTTAAGCCACCTTACCCAGCTAGATCTTGCACGTTTTAATTTGATGTCATTTTAAACTAGCAAATACAACTATGTTGCACTTACAGAAATATATTTCCATTCATTATGCAACTGTTATTGTGGTAGCAATTTTTTTTGGGGGGTAATGTTTCTCTATAATTTTTCTGTTGTACTTATTAAATTAAATATATATCATGTTAATGTTATGTTATTGACAGTGTTTTACAACATTTAATATTTTTGTAGCTATGTAGTAACTAAAAATGAATAAGCTCATATTTCTTCTATCTTATATGACCCCAATGTAGCTAGTTTCAGACACACTTTTTACTGTTTGTACTCAAATTTGTCATTTCCTGATGAGTAGGCCAATGACAAATTTTAGTTTCATTCAAAAATAAATATTTAATTGTATTTATTCAGATTATCATCATATCTGATAAGCCTATAAAGAAAATAGTAGTGTGACTACTTCATAGGTGATTGTGAGTTGTTTTAGTAATTAATATGTTACCACAATGTGTCCATTGGAAACATCTCATAATTTATTTAGTGTACATTAATTAAAATATGATATTTTGAGAGACCTTTAGCATGACAGCATGAAGATATTCATGAAAGTTTAGCCCAGCAGAACTAATGAACAAGAAAAATAGTTCCAACTATTTATAATTGCTGGTCCAGAAAAGTAGCTCAAGAAAATAGACACGTAAAGGTACAAACAAAAGTATAAAAGGCAATAGAAATACACATTTTCTACTTTCTTAATGGATATTGAAAGCAATGTATAAAACTGCATATTTAGAATATATGTCCCTAGTTCCTCAAAAACCCTAACCTGAAAAATAAAAACAAAAACAAAAACAAACAAAACCTCTCACTATGTGGTAAGCATTCTTAGTATTCTTCTTTATATTGTTTGACACATATTTTGAGGTTTCTAAAGAAAAACATGTAAAAAATAGAGAGTGTCTTCAGACTGAAGTGTTTAACATTTTTTTTTCATCACCCACACATATACATTTGGCTTGGTACAAAAATCCTTGTTTAATTCTACTAATTTGCACTTTTTTTTTCAGAGTGCAACCAAAAGTTTCAGGATGTGTATCTTCTAGTCTAGCATGTACTTAGTGCCACATTGGTTATTCACCAATGAAAATCAGTCCTCAAAAGGCACTGATTAATTAATTAATTAATTTTTAATTTTACTGTGGAATTGACTTAAGTAAATATGTGGCTCTTAATTTTCTTCTTCTTTTTTTTTTTTGTTCTTTGTACTGGGGATAGAACCTAGCAGTGCTTTATAATTGAGCAAAATCATCTCTGCCTAAGTTGCCCAATTAGTTTTGTACATTCATTAGTATCAGGAATTAAACCCAGAGAAACTTAACCACTGAGTTACTTGAAAAACTTTTGTTTTTGGTTAAATTTCCGAGGTTGCCTTTAACCTTGAGAATTACCTGCTTTTTCCTTATGAGCTACTGTTATTACAGAAGTTCACCATCATAACAAGGAATCTTGTACTTATTTGGTTGGCCTCACCATCACAACTTACTAAAATTATAGATGTACACTGTCATGCCTGGTGCTTGCTGAGCAAGTTTGAGGTACTGGGTTCAATTCTAAGCATCACATATACATAAATAAATAAAAATTAAAAGTCCATCCACAACAAGATACATACTTCACATTTGATTTTTATTTTATTACTAAATTAATATTTGTTAATAAAACTGGTTATTAAACCCATACTATTATAATAGGCTTTATGAAACTGGATAATAAACTAAAAGTAATGTATATGTCCTGGTCTCAGGAGATAACAATTCATCAGTTATTTACAACATGTATCATGTTCCTTTGATTTGCAACTGTTAGTTATCTCCTTCAAATAGAAATTAAAGTAGAGGCTAAAAAACTTGTAGGCCATATTTGCTTCACCTAAGTGCTAATTTTGTAATTTAAAGAACTATTAGATAATTAATTAATTTTTACTAAATTTCAGATATTAGTCATTTTAAAGGTTTTGGTGATTGGCCCATTGACACTTTACCAATGAGTCACAGCCTGAGAATTTTCAATTTTAAGAAATGGTCTCTCTATGTTGCATAGGACCTCAGTAAGTTGTTGAAGTTGGACTCCAACTTGCAATCCTCCTGACTCAAGCTTCAACATTTCTGTGATAACAGTAGTGTTCCACTGCCCCATAAAGTTATTAGATTTTAAGAGAGCACAATTGGAAATAGAATGACCTTGCTTAGTTGGCTTTGTATTTGTAATCCTCTTACCTCAGCCTCCAAAATTGCCAGTTTTACCAATGTATGATAAATTGTGTAATTTGTATCTTTGTGAATTACTCATATAACTTATGTGTAAATAACGTGTCAGGAAACTTTGTGCTTAGGATCTTATTTCTCAGGGTTCATTTTGTCTTTTAGTAAATGCCTTGTGACTCCTTTTTCATAAATCTGACTGTCCCTACGCATAGTTTCTTCTGTCTGAAAACATGGCTATGAGTTATAGATGATTTTTTTTTAAATGCAGACTTGTTCTTGCTATGTTAGAGTGTTAGAGTAATACCCATGACATATGCAAGAGCATAGGTAAGAGAGATTGCCGACACTGAACTAGAGCAAAAGCAGGAATGAGGAGCCTGAGGAGCCAAGAGAACTGAGGATTGTGTGAGACTGAGCACACTAATCAGCAGGGAGATCAAGTTTATATTCTACATAAAATAAATAGGCAATACAAGAAAGCATATATGTGAAGTATTAGAAAATACTAGTTAATCATGTGAAATTTGTGTTCACTCAGAAAACAGCAACAACAATCAATAGAGTATTAGCAGAATGTTAATTAGAACATAATAAATGTTCACTTTTGCAATAAGAAATATATATAATACAGTTGAAAATTGGCATTAGATATCTTTTCAAAAAGAGATAAATAGGCAGATATAGCAAGACATGCCTGTAATCCCAGGACTGAGGGCTGAGGCAGGAGGATTATAAATTAGAGGACAGCCTAATACACTTAGAAAAACTCTCTGCCAAAAAAATCAAAAGGACTAGGGATGTAGTTCAGTGGTAAATGACTCCAGGGTGACATCTGTGTCCAAAAAATACAAAACAGAGAGAATGAGAGAAAGATAGAGAGCGAGGGGCTAAGAGAGAGACAAAGGGAGACAGAAAGAAAGGGAGAGAGAGAGAGAGAGAGAGAGAGAAAGAGAGAGGCAACCAAGATTAAAATATACATTTTTACATGGGTTGTGGCAAAACAGTCAAACACCTGCCATGCTTGTGCAAGATCTTGGGTTTGATCTCCATTGGTGCATGCACACACACACTCACAAAAATGAATATTAATTCACATAAGAATATTAAAAACTTGACAATTTTATAATAGTGGTTGATGTATAGGCATAATTTTCTTATATACTTATTACAAATTATAAAGTTAAAATGAAAATTTAAAAAGTCACAGTATATTCACATAAATGTAAGTGGATCTCATAATGAAAACTCAGAGTTTTTTTTTTTTTAACAGTAATAAGTTACATTTTTATTTCCCTATTTTACAGGCTTTAATTTTGGCTGCTTTATGAATTCCACAAATTATTTATCTTTTCATTCCTAGAAAGCACATGTGAACTTAAAATTAACTTTATAAATATTTTCAGGGTGTAATTCTTTATCATTTAGTATATTCACATGTTTACCATCCCCAGCATTTAGCTTCAGAAACTATTTTAGATGAAAAGAAATTACTGCCCACTACAAGTTTTTCCTTTTTTATTTTTCACATAGCTCTAGGCAATGACTTATATGTGTTTTGGATTCATGAATTTACTCGTGCAAAAATTAAATATAATATTAATTGTAAATCACATTACAGTTTATCTGCTTACTTTCAATTAGCTAAAGGTTTCCTTGTACACATTCATTGTAACATTTAGTGCTCTCATGAATCCTACTTGCTCAATATGGCTGGGATAATAACTCAGAGGTAGAGTGCTTTCCTAGCCTGTGTGAGGCCCAGAGTTAAATTTCTAGCAACACAAATAAAACATTACTGAGTAACAGTCTACTGTGAGGATTTACATGTTTCCATTTATCTATTTACCTTGCATTGATTTTACATATTGGTTCTTATGAATAGTTCAGTAATAAATATTCCTATATGAATGACAGTCTCAATACATTTCCAGTTACTTTTGGTATATTTCAGAAATAAATGCTTCTTCATCTAGTAATTCTTTATTTTACCAAGAAACCATCAATGTAATTTTACTTTTGTATCAGAGAGGCATGGAATTTTCAATATTCTGCATATTTACATTTTTTTTTCTTTACCATATTGTTTATTTTAGGGTAATTTTGCAAATATTTATAATTTTTGTTTACATAATATAAAACAGTTGCTTTGGATAGGCAAAAGGAACAAAAGAATAATGTCAAAAATAAACACATAGTTGTTCATTCAAAGGTATAACAAAGACATATTAGAACTGTGGTAGCAGTTCTATGTAATCTGTACTATATACTATGTACTATGAAGTCATCTAGATTTTAGGAATTATCATTGACTTAACAGCTTAAAAAATTTGGGGTCTCTGGGATGTATAACATTTTTTTCAATGGTTTAGTCCCTTATTGTTGGGTAATTATGAAGGGTGCAATTTGGCACTGGAGTATGAGAGCCTAAAAAAGTAGTTATTTGGGCTCTGGGCTCAATCAGCCTCTCAATAAGGAGGAATGACTGCCCTCTAGCCAAGGCTAAAATCTTGGAAAAATAGGTCTTTGAAAACAAAAAGGAAAACTTGATTATTATGTCTTCACTTTCATGGTGAGGTTATTTTTTGTACAGCAGTTTTTTCAATTCCAATTTTTTATTTCTTATTTTTACTTTGGAAGCAAAAAAAAGACTCCACAGCTGAATCTGATTTATAAATATGTAATTGTTTTCTTCTTAATTTTTTATAGTTTTAGTTCTTATATTCTAGTGTAAAACACATTTTATGATAAAATATTGTACATAATCCCATGTAAAATCCAATAACATTACTTGAAACAGAAACATGCATTTATATCAATCTACATTAAAGAAGAGACTACTTATTCTCCATTTAATTTTTCTGACACAATTGTCAAAATTAACTTGACCAGGGGTATGGAGTTTACTTATGGACTTCTAGTTTTCTTCCATTGTTGTGTTGTTCAATCTTATTTGTATATATACTACCTGAATATTCAAATAATTATAATGATTAAGGTAATAGGATATGTCAATATCAGTAAGATATAATATGTAATGACAGAACATTTTTACTTAATTTTATGAGACTTTAACAAAAACAACTAGTGAAAAAAATTGAAGCACAACATTTTTAGAAAAAAAAAACAACACTTTTTTTTTTTTTTACCTTGGATTGAACCAGAGGCACTTCACAACTAATCCACATCCCCATACCTTTTCATATTTATTTAGAGACAGAACCCCTCAAAGTTGCTTAGAGCCTCACTAAGTTGCTGATGATAACTTTGAATTTATTATTTTTCTACCTCTACCTCTTGAGACACTGGGATTTTAGATATGTGCCACCATGTTTTGTTAGTTTTTGTATTTTATAAAGATGAAATATTGTTAACTTGCTTTATTGAAAATCATTCTCACTTATTAACATAAGTGTTAAAATCAGAAAACTTGAGGATAAATGTGGCCTCTTTAGGTAATAGCTGGAACTGAATTTTTATCTGTATACCAGGGATTACTCTTGTGACAGATCGGGGTTTGTGTACCTCAAGTGTCTTTTAGAATTGATTTTTATTTAAATTATTATTTGTTTTCTATTTATATTTATTTTTTTACTCTAACTCATATATGGATTTATCTTATGATATTTAAAAAATTCTTGCAATTAAATTTAAAATAGTGCTCTATCAATGCATATATATCATAATCATGGAATGTATTTCCCAATTATGTCTATTTGAAATCCTTTTGTATTGACACAAGTTCCATGTAGCTTTACGTTCTCATATAGAAAGGCACAGATAATAATCTCATCAGGGAATTCTAGTGTATTCTGTGGTATCTTGTTTAAAAGTGCTGTGTTCTTCTACACTCTTTCATGGGTTTTTAAATTTTCATTTTTAGCACTTTTGGGACACAGATGATGTATTCTTTTTCTAAAATTTTCATAGAATATTTTAATACCATGCCTGTGGGATGCATTGTAGCATTTTCATATTTCTCACATGGTAAGAAATTAAGAATATATTGTTGATTACTGATTTTTTTTTAAATTGAGACATCAGCCATTACTCAAAATTATTCCAAGTTCTTTTTAGAAGGCTCAGAAGAAGACTCTTGAGTATATTATCCCCACTGGTGATGTACACAATATGGATACACGCGCTTTTTGGTATGTCTCTGTCCAAAACCTCAGAGAGTAAGCAAATTTGCATGTAGTATGTGGTTTAGTGGAAATCTTTGGGATTTGGAGTCATGCATAGTTGATTCTGAATTCTACCTGGTCTGCTTAATAGCTGTGGATATACAAACACATTTTTTCCTTCAAATCATTATATAAGCTTCATGTATAAAATAGGGTTGAATGATATAGAGTGCTTGATATCAGCAATTCTTCCTTATTTTCTGCCTTTATAAAGTACGTATTGTGTTTTTCATCTTCACCTCCTAAAATGCAGAACCTATTCCTAAGTTTATCTAATATTTCTTTCTTTCTTTTTCTTTCTTTTTTTTTTATTGGAGTGGGGGTGGAGTACTGGGAATTGATGTCAATGGCACTTGGCTATTGAGCCACATCCTGAGCCCTATTTTGTATTTTAGTATAGACAGGGTCTCACTGAGTTTCTTAGTTTCTCAACATTGCTGAGGCTCAGTTTAAAGAATGTTTTTAAGAATTCTCCTGCCACAGTCTCCTGAGACACTTCTATTATGTTCAGGCACCCACCACTGTTATTTTCATTTTTTTATTTATTGTGGCTCATAGGAACCAGTAAAGATGAAAGTGAATAGTATAGTACCTACACTCAGAAGATCTTGATTTCTTTTGATTTTACTTTTCAAATCCTGTTGTGTCCAAAATAACAAGCCTACATTAGTGGAGGAATTATCAAAGCAGAGAATCAAGGTGCTGCTTGTGAGGATGATAGCTAACCCTCTGAAGTTTACCAGCCATCAGCTAATTTTTTCTACCAGAAAAACCCAGATAAGCCCAGCTTGAATTAATAAAGCAGCCCAATCAAAATCTAATAAGCTTTAGAGTGAATCATTCACCATTTATAATTGGAAACCAAGATTCTGTCACATACTTGGAGAAAATTCTGTGGAAAACAGCAGTTGCCTTATTGGTACTGTTTTCCTTTTTCCCTAAGTTAAGTTTGGACCATTATTGAGGTGCTATTAGCTTATGCAAACATGTATATATCAAATATGCAAAAACTCTCACAATACCTCATACAAACTGAGGAAACAATATCACAGCCTAGGTAGGCATTAGGTCAAAGGCTGAGTTACAAAATGTTTGTCTTTAATATATTTAAGTTTTAGAATCAAGGCTGTGAAAAGATATACCAAAATGAGACATCCAACCCTTGGAACTCTCTGTTATGCTATCTGACATCTGAAATGGGAATGAGTCTGTGTCCAGCATCAAATAGACAAAAAAAAAAAAAAAAAAAAAAAAAAAAAAAATCATTATCTTTTATACCTTTTCTTTTGGTCTTACTTCTCTTTCTGAGGGCAGTGCCACTACTGCTGTTTGGTTTTGTGTAAAAAGCATTTATTAGAAAGTGTATTCTCATATCTCTTGTATGGAATGCAGGGGTCCAGACACTTTGACTCCCCAAGGACAGGGAAGCCATATTCTCAAAATGGAATGTGATCATTATGAATTAAGTTGTGCTAGAGCATTAAAATTGAGGGAGTTGTGAGGATGGAGTTCTAAATACATATATATTCTTTATTAGTAATTTTATATTTGTCTCATAATAATAATACTCTAGATATATTTAGTTTTGTGATTAAAATAAATTTCAACTATGTCTTTTTTTTAAAATTTTATATACTAAAATAGTTAAATCTACACCTGTGCCTAACATACTATTTGTAGTTGGAGGTTAGGGGAGTGCTTCCCAGTTGAGAGCTCTAACTGTCTTTTTAGAAATTAGATCAAGAGACTTTAATAAAATAAAAAAAAAATTATTGCCCATTATATAGTTTTCAGCAATTAACAATATGTATGCATTTAATTCATACATTGATATTATCCTATATAAAAGGCTTCATGTAAATATCCTATTGCCAGGCTAGACTCCATAACTTTTGGATAAACTTGCCTTTTAAAAAAGCTGCTGTCTGTACTCAATTATAATCACCTTTAAAAAATGAAGTAAATGCACACAAGAACATGCCTATCTTGACTCATTCTGGCCTCATTCATTCCTGGTGTTGATGCCATCTACTGTTATTAGATAGTAGGCTCAGTGGATTCAGACTAGGAGAGAAGCAGTTTCCAATCGGGTGCTCTTGGATGATAATTGTTTAATCCAATATATGATAAGTACAAAAGCTATGACTTACACTATCTGATCTAGTTTTAATTTCTGGAGCTTGTCATTCTTTCAGATTCATTTCTAGGCTTTCTTCACAGTGCTCAGGAGACTGAGGTTCTGCTTCCACCTAGATGATAAAAAAAATCTATTGGGAAAATGCAAGTCACCCTGAAAGCCAGGCAATAGTTACTGTGCAGGGTATTGAGACCGTATGTGTACACTGGAAAGGGAGAAGCACTCTGAAATATTGTGTGGAGATTATCTGGAGAGTAGTTGGATGCCCTGCACCTGAAATAAATCTCCTGAGACACCCTTCACTTAAGTCTTTTTTTTTTTCTTTGACTATTGGCAATACTGCTACATGATAATGGGCATGCAGTCATTTCTTTTACTTACTCATTTTAACTCCTTGAATTTATATCCAGAATTAATTTAAGCATGTTATATGTTATTTCTGTTTTAAATAGTTCAAGGAGTTTACATTATTTTCACAAGAGACTTTTTTAAACTTACATTTTCACCAACAAAGTGCAAGGGTTTTCTTTTTTTCCATATCCATAGTTTCTTGACTCTTTGTTTGGTATTAGATTATTGACAAAACTATTCTCTTTTTTGGGGGGTAGGCACTTGGGATTTAACTCAGATGCACATCCCCAGCCCTATTTTGTATTTTATTTAGAGACAACATCTGAGTTGCTTAGTACCTCACTTTTTCTGAGTCTGGGCATTGAACTCGAGGCCCTCCTGCCTCAACTTTCCAAGCTGCCAGGGTTACAGGCATGTGCAACTGTTACTAGTGATGAAAGCTACTCTAACACCTGTGTTCAGTATACAATTATCCACTATTTGACTTTCTTATGAAATATGTCAGGGAAGATTGTGGAGTCCAGTTTGTCAAGTATCCACAGAAAGAATGTGTGGAAACCTTCTCTGGGAATTAACAAATATATGTGCTTTATAATCCCTTATCTGATCTACTGCTTGGGATTTTAGAAGCCCATTTAGATGCTTGCAAATCAATAGTAAACAAATATTTTGTTATCTAGGGGAGATTTGCCTATGATCAGTAAGGTTTATTCCCAGAACTTGAGCTTATGGAATGGCTTTTTATTTGGGGTCCTCTGCCTAAGCCTCCTACTTTTCTTTCTCTAGAGTGTTTTCTTATATGTGAGGTAACTAGTTTATTCTATTGAATGGAGGATGTTGAGATATTACATCATTCAATAAAGAAAAATTTTCCTGCTGGGAAAAATTGGCTGTCATGGAATTTTTAGAGGGGCAAGCTGAAGACTGGAGCTCTTTGTGTGCTGAACACCCATAAATGCATAAACCAAGTTATTTGTGATTTAACTTCTCTGTCCCAATCCCAGGATCTTTAGCCCATGGAAGCCCTTGGAAGAACATAGATAACTATTATTTTTTCTGTATTCTTAGTGGTATTAATGTGAGGATCCTTCTTCAGCACAACCAAAATTAAGATCTAAAGCACAGAAAACAGTTTAGAGGTAGGGTGTTATATATATGGTTCCAATCTTCCTCTTCTTGGGGTTTCACTAGCTGGTGGTAATTCTGTTCCAATTACGTAGCCCATTGCCTAAGTCTGGACTGAGATCCCAGCCTACCCTAGCTTTTTAAGATCATCAAAGGGTAGACATTTTCCAAGTTGTACAGTTTATATAAATCTTTCAATTCATTTTTTTTACTTTGCCTAAGAGGAACTTGAAATATAATATTTCCATTTAATGTATTCATTAATGGAAAGTGAGTCAGGAGCTACTACTTTTTTATATTCCCAACATTGCCCTCACTTAATGTATGCCTTTTATCATTGGGCCATTATTGTAATCGTGTGTTTTGCAGATTGTACACAAACTACACCAGTGAATTCTGCCCCCAAGTCAATCTTTCTCCAGGTTGGCCATGTCAACCATTCACATGTGATGTTGTTCTTGAGGTGTTTAGATTTATGTTGACCTTTCAATTCCTATTAAGTATACATAAAGTTTTACATACATATACATTCATCTATGGATTTTGTTTTTTATTATTGTAAAATAAGTTCTTCTTTAAATTCAGAATTTTCGGGTTGCTGGATTCAACTATAACATATAACATTCCAGATGAATTTTAGAATTTTTTCTCTGGTCACTTCTCTCATTAAAAGTAAAATATGCTAATATTTTAATGAAGTGATACTGTAGATTTAGGGGAAATTTTACATCTTGGTAATGATGAGTTTTATCATGTACACAATGATGTGTATGATAAAGTCTTTTATGTTCTTTTGTATATTTTTATTTTCTCAAACTCTACATATTTTTATACATGCATGAATGCAAAATAACACATGTATGTGACATCTACATAAAATTATGTGATGACTCACATATTTGTCAAACTGGATGTATTATGATGAAAATGGGTTTTGAAAATCATTTTCTCACTGTATTCCCTTTGCCTTTCTAACCCTATTCTTGTTATATCTTTCTCAATGTACATTGCCCTTTCTCCATGTCCTGGATTTCAGCTGTTTGTACCAATACGGCCATATCCTTATATGTTATCATGGTTCAGATATGCAGTAATTTTAATAAGCATATGCTTCTGCTGGGGAATAGACATGTATTTTCAATAGCCATTTCTTAAAAGAAATAACAATTTTTTACTCTCTCTTTAGTTCCTTAGAATTTACTTGCTCCATGTTTTTACTTATACTATTTAATTTTTGTGCCACAGGTATGATTTTAATTGCCATTTTCAAATTTCTAAAGCTGTTCAGCTATTTTTATTTATTGAACAGTAGGTTTCCTTTTAAAAGGAAGTCTCTTCCCTTCCTTTTATTGACACTGAGCATTGAATTCAGAGGCACTTAACCCCTGAACAACATCCTAGATTTTTAAAAATATTTTCTTTTGATACATGTTCTCACTTGATTGCTTAGGCCCTTACTAAACTTCTGAGACTGGATTTGGACTCACAATTCTCTTTCTTGAGTATCCTGAGCTGCTGGGAATATAAAAATCTGCCACCAATCATAGCTCTTACTTTCTCTATTTTGGAGTCTCTGTGTTTGATATTCTTTCTATTTTTATTTACTGTTTTGGTGCCCAGTTTTAAAATCAGGGATTCTTAACTACTGTGCAACATCCCCTAATATTTTTATTTTATTTTTTAAGTTTTAGACAGGGTCTCTAATTTGCTTATGGGCTTGGATGTGTTGCTAAGGCTTGGGATCCTCTTGCCCTAGCTTCTGTTACTCCTTTTTCATATGTGAGGCATAATTTTGTCATATGTGAGGCAATTAGTTTTTTCCCCAATTTGTTACTTCAGTTTGTACCCTTTAATGGTATCATATTATAAATATGATTTGCATTTAAGTATTTTCCTGTTTTGTTATAAAGGTATCATTTAGGGGCTGGGGATGTGGCTCAAGCCATAGCATGCTCATCTGGCATCCGCAGGGTGCTTGGTTTGATACTCAGCACCACATAAAAAATAAAATAAAATAAAGATGTTTTGTCCTCCGAAAACTGAAAAATAAATCTTAAAAATATTCTCTCTCTCTCTCTCTCTCTCTCTCTCTCTCTCTCTCTCTCTTTCTCTCCCTCCCTCCCTCCCTCCCTCCCTCTCTCAAAAAAAATTAAAGGTATCATTTAACATTGAAAATAAACAACCATATTTCTGTCTCTTTATGTTATTATTATTTAATATTCTTCATGATTAAAAAAAGGTGTGTCATACTACTCAGACACATTCACAGCCATTTCTAAAGTTTGAGTAAGCATCTCGCTAAGATGCTTAAGCTGATCTAATTTTGCAATATTTCTTTTTCTTCCAAGTAGCTGGTATTACAATTACCAACCACTATGTACATTGTATAAATTTCTTTCTTGTAAAAACTTTGGCATATCTTATATTTTTCTTTTATATTAAGGTATATTTTACCAGTGAATGATTTATTAACTAATACCAGGAAATGATACAATGGCATTTTTTTATTATGCAGATACTCCATTGTTTAAGCAGATTTTTTTGGAAAGTTTATCTTTTTTTTTTTTTTCTCCTTTATGGTAGTTCTGTTTCTGTGTTATATCATTGTCTAAATGGCCAGAGTCTTCTTAAGTATTCTGTCTTTAGTTCCACAGGGCTAATAACTCACCTCATCATGATATCTATATTGATTGCTATAATGTTAAATCCAATAGTCATATGTGGCACAATGTTTTCATTAATGATGGACTTTATGTACTCTAATGGCTAAATTATAACCTAGGTGTGTAGTGGTATGTACCATGTAGAATTAAGTAAGTATCCTACATCATTAGTAAATTAACAGAATCACCATATGGTGCATTTTCTATAATGTATCCACATAATTAAATGAGGCATCATTATACATACCATACATTTTACAAGTATATAATATATAAATAATATAAAAATTTTACTTATAAAACTTGCCAGATCTCTTTTAATTTTAGTTATGTTCTCAATGCAACATTTGGAATTACTGATACTTTCTATGCTATATTCACTGTTAATATGTTCAAGTATTACTCCTTTGTTAGTATTTTCCCTATACACTCTACCTATAAAAATTGCCTTTCTCAAAATATTGAGACTGATATTTAGTGAATGAATTCTTACTTTTATTTTGAATTAATCATTTAATAGTGTAATTTCAGGTACCCTATATTTTTTGTCTCCCTTATGCTCTTCCCCACCAACTTTTATGAAATTAATTTGATTATATTTAACAATGCAAATACTTGATCAGCATCACAGTCTATCAATGAATTATTACAAGTGGAACATTACTATGTGACTACTATTTCTATTAATAAATAGAACATTAATGATGCTACATAGTACAGCTTCGTGTCCTCTTGCTTTCACTATACACTCCAATGACCCTAGTGGTAACTTCAACTTTTTTGTTTCAACTAGTTATTTTAAAGTATTATTCTTTAAACAAACAAACAAAAAACAATTGGGACCATTTATTTATTTTATTAATTGTACAAGAATTGAGTAAAATATGTATCTCATTGTGTAGGAAACAAAATCTTACACCAATTATACCTGAAGCTTTTTTGGTGGAGCAAATAGGAGGGTGATCCAGGAGTCATAAAAAAGAGGGGTAACTCAAAATATCAGGGAGGGAGCATGAAGAGTTCAGTTATGAGAGGTTACCTGAGTATAAGGATTGTGGGATGGTCTGAAGAAAAAAGAAAAAAAAAAGATTAGGTATGAGTTACTGGAGACAATCTGAGGGAGCTCAGACCGAACAGGTTCAGAAGTAGAGAACCAGCAGATTTAAGTAGGATGAGCAGTGCCTGGAGAGGGATAAATTCAAAGTCTTGAAAGAAAATGAGAGTGACATTTCTGGTAAAGCTCTAAGAGCAGGAAGCCAGGTGTGTGGCATACTTGTTTGATTACAGCATTCTGTTTTTTAGGAATGTCCAAATATGAGGCCACTGGGGTAAGTATCCTGCTGCCTCAATATTTCCTGTCTTCTTCCCCATGGGATCAACCTCTTTTCTCATCTAATACACAGTTAGCAGTTTCTTCATTCTCCTTAGATCCATTCTTTTAGTCCTTCACCTTTCTTCTACTTGTTCCAATTTGCTATTTCTTTCATTGTGTCCACATTCAGATCCTTGATTCTCAAGGATGCCACATTGCTTATGCTTTACTCTGACATTGTTGTGGGACTGGGCATGGGCTCATGGGACTCTTGGTAACCAGGGCCCTGACTTAGAGAAACTAGACAGTGAAAGATGGTGGCAGAGCAGTGTATTTTCATGATGAAAACCCCAGTGGCAGTAACCTGTTGGAAAATTCATAATATTTTGGTGTCCAAGAGTAGAACTGATGAGTCATTGAGGTATACCTATGTAGGCAGTACCAAATCAATTTTCCACAAGGCTTGTAATTTCAGTTATTTTTTTTTGCCTTTCTATTTCATGTTCTCCTTCCTGATGGATATGCAATAGTGAATTTGCTTTTTGTAATCTTGTGTCTATAGTCATGATTTATACTCCTTTTTGTAAATTTACATAATGGTTTGTCGAGAACCCTTGCCCGCAAGGAAGACGCAACTCAGGAATCTTCTTTCAGCAGTTTATTCAGGCCCTTGATATTTCTTCTAATGATCCCGGATGCCCCTCCCAGCCTTAATAAAGCATCTCAAGCCAGAGAAGCTGCCACGTGGACTTTTCTCATAGGGTGCCAAGTCACAGCGTGCCAACTCATTCTGATAAGGAGTTGTTTGTCACAGACTACAGCTGAAACCAGCGCCATCTTGTAATGGCGACCATAGTCCACAGAAATGGCTCACCACAGTTCCCCCTTTTTTGTTTTACTAAGACAATACAGGCGAGAGTAGAGGTCCTATCCCACTGTGCAGAAGTGGCTGCATATGGTCCAGCCCTAAGGAGGCGCCTTCCCCAGATCCAGCTCCACAGCAGCCGACGCCTTTTTTCGTGGGGCGGGGCGTGGACATCCAACCCGCATACAATAGGACATGCTCTCCTTGAGGTCCACTTCAAGGATCACTCAAGTGCAGTGCCTTGCCTTGCATCTTATATTGTGATGATGGTGGACGAAGGGGGACAGCTGAGGCTGTCTTCGTAGTGCAGACAAAATTAAGTTGGCAACACCCCAAGAGAAAGGCACTGACAGTAGAGAAGGAGAGAAATTTGGTTGTGACATCTGCCATTGTTAGATAAAGGTCAAGACGTTCCCGTGGAGCACATATGTCATGGCCTTGTGAGCTGGCCACCTTGACATGCAGAACAAGGAATTGGGGGCTGGGCCCTGGGGGCCAGGGAAACCCTGCTTCCAGGAAGTCAACCTCTCTTGCATGTCAAGGGGAATCAAGTAGCCCCTGTCTTAGGTTGTCCACCGCCCCTGCACTGCTTACCCGTCTCTGGGGAGGCCCCATTCCCCTGTCTTAGGTTGCAGTGCAAGCGTGGAAGTTGCCCGTCACTGGGTACTACAAGATGAGCTCAGCGTGTTGTGGCCAACAGGACAGTGTTATGGTAACTGCCTCCATAAACAGGACCTATGACCATCAGCATCAAATGGCAGGTGTAGTTGGACCGTAGGATTAGCTAGCAAAGATCCTAGTACAGAAAGGCAGGGAGGAGAGGTATGCACAGAGGAAAGATATGGTAGAAGTTCCAGCACTAGAAGAGTGACAAAAGAAGGACATGTCGATCCCAGTGCAATGTTATAATAACTTGGGGTGCAATGACTATGTCAAAGGTTTACTGTTTAAGATGTGCAAGCCAGACCTGTGGCGAGTTGTCATTTTCTAATGCAGCAAGAGCTTGTATGATCATAGCCTTATCGTGAGCATTGTGGGCCTTGAGGTGACAGAGAAACCACAAGCAGAGGAACATACCGAAGCAACACATTGCACCAAAAATGCCTACCCCCACCCACTCTTTAAAAAAGGAAAAGGCAGAAGATATCCAATCGGTGAATTGACCCAAAGTCACGGGATTGACACGGGTACTATTCAAGACAGCTATCTGGGTTAGTTGAGACTGGATCATGTCTTCCGCTGCCATGGACCAATTTCCGGCCAGATATTCGCCAATGATGCGGGATGCATTCCTGGAATCATTAAATCTGACAGATGTTATGCATAAATGTGCACGTTGGTCAACGCAACCCAAAAGCACCAAGTCAGCCAATTCTTCTACCTGAGCTTGGAGTAAATCTATTCTTTGGTTGGCAGCTAAAATCCCTGACAAAATATGTTGATTAATTGTATTTTGGGATTCAAGTATGGTGGAAGTTTGTTGAACAACTTCATTAACAGTGACAGCAGTTTGTACCTGGCTGGTCATGGCTACTCCAGCCGTAACTGCTGCAGCAGCAGATATTGCTACGGCTGTCACTATAGCTGTTTTACATTCTTTAGTACATTGTTCAAAAACAAGCCGCTTAATCAAGGGCATTGCTCTATCAGGGTCACCAAAGATTTTTTTTTTTCCCGAGGCATCCACCATCCTAGCAACAAAGTCTGAGAAAGGTTCTGTGGGGCCTTGTATAATTTTTGTCAGGTTGCCAGATACTTCTCCTCTATTTGGGAGTGATTTCCATGCACAGATACAAATGTTATTAATCTGTTCATACACTTCAGGGGGGTATCCTGTTTGTTGGTTGGCAAACCTGCCCTGCCCCAAAAGCATATCTTTATCCTAGGCGGGGTGGCCCGCTGCATGATTTTGGGAAGCTTGCTCTACTGCACCCTCTAACATAAATGCTCTCCAATCCAAGTATTTTCTTGGGGAAACACAAGCGCGGACCAGACTAGCCCAATCTGAGGGAGTCATGCAAAATATAGTAATTCCCTCCACCTGAGTAAGGGTGAAAGCAGCATCTATGCCATAAGTGCGGACGGATTCTGCCAAGGTTTTAATTATCTTAAAGTCTAAAGGCTCATGATACCTTCCCCTGTTATTGTCCTGAAACACCGGGTATGCAAGTCCCATATCTGTATTGACTGTCCTCCGAACTTGCATATGAAAAGATCTCCTGTAACTTTGGCTCCCCCCCACATACGGGGGTGGGGCAACAGGCATCATATTTTCTACTAGATTTTCAACCTCCTCCTCCTCAGTATTCTGTTGACCAAGAGTAGATCCCTCCCCCTTCTTACAGTAGGCTTGTGTGCCCTGTGTCTCCCTTTTCTTCTTTTTCATTTTTATCTTACGTAGTTGTTGCAACAATATATCAAAGTCCTCTGAACTCTCTGAGCCGCTTGTGTTCTCAGATGTTTTGAATTCAGTCAAGTCTGGATAGAGCCTGCTTCTACTTTTATTCTTACTCTCAACACTCTCTGCCACTTCGTTATGTGACCCTTCAGATTTTTCCTCATGTAGCTGTTCAAGGACTGCTTGACCTTCACTCACAGCTTCTTGGCATTTACCATCTGTTATACATCCTCTAATTAACTTCCAAAGTAGTATAACACCATCCTTCAAGATACCCTGCTCACGAGCGAAATCCAGGTCCTTCCCTAATTTTTCCCAGCTGGGAATTGTAAGACTCCCTGAAAAAACAAACCAAGGAGCCGCTATATCAGCTTCTCTTAAAAACATCTGCAATGTGCTCTGTTTCACTTTAAGTTCCTTAGAACGTTGTAACCCGTCCAAGGCCAGCAAAATTGGGCATGAGGAGTTAACACCCATAATGTTTTCAAAACAATGAAGAAAGTGAAAGTACAAAAGCCCCGCTCTCTCTTTATCTACAGAGGAGCGTCCCGTTTAATTATTTTTTTTGCTCTCTCTTCATTTACCAAGGAGCGTTTTATTTTATTATTTTTCCCCACTCTCTCTTTATCTACAGAGGAGTGTCCTATTTTATTATTTTTTCCCCTCTCTCTCTTTATCTACAGAGGAGCTGCCCCGCTTTAATCGCGGATTCCACTTACCTGGGACTTCCTGGTGCACCACCCTGACTGCTGAAAGTTCTGGTTCCCTGGTTTCGGCACCACTTGTCGCGACCCCTTGCCCGCAAGGAAGATGCAACTCAGGAATCTTCTTTCAGCAGTTTATTCAGGCCCTTGATATTTCTTCTAATGATCCCGGATGCCCCTCCCAGCCTTAATAAAGCATCTCAAGCAGGAGAAGCTGCCACGTGGACTTTTCTCATAGGGTGCCAAGTCACAGCGTGCCAACTCATTCTGATAAGGAGTTTTTTGTCACAGACTACAGCTGAAACCAGCGCCATCTTGTAATGGCGACCATAGTCCACAGAAATGGCTCACCACAATGGTTTAATATTTCCTCTTTAATTAAGTGAATTTAGAAATATTTTGACTGTAACATACTCTTTTGGTATGCCTTCTTTTCCTCACAAATGTAAACCACTTTCATTCTGTCATATCAACTTTTTGCTACATATGTACTTTGCAAGTATTTTCTCTTTATATTTTATCTTGGGTAAATATATTTTCACTTTATATTTTATCTTGGGTACCTGAGTGTTCCTTATCTACAATATTAAAAATTGGCCTTCACATACATAAATCCATGAAAATAAACAGGAAAGGTTCTTAAAAATTGAGTAATATAGGTCACTGATGTAGTTTCTCTTTTCCTAGTATTCAAATAGTATCATGTACATTCATTTTAAGAGGATTACCAAGGACAGGCAGAAAGTATAAATAGAGTATTAGTTGGAATAATTCACAGCTCCATGTAATTGAGTGGGTTTACAGGGTTTCAAGAAAAAAATAAATAAATCTTCCACTCTGTACACAGCTATGTCCTCTGCTCTGCATCTGGAGACAGTGTATGATGTCACATTTTAATCTGTCATAGTCAGTTTTGTGCATAATTAACCTGTCTTGCTACTTTCTCCTGGATCAGTGTCCCCTCTCTTCCTTCATCCACTGTGCATGAAATTTTATTTGTTGTGATTCTGTCAAATACTCTGTGCAAGAATAAAAATAAGCTCAGTGGAGGATCTAACATCTATGTTGCTACAGTTCTCAGATTCTATGAGGCTTGAATGTTGTAATTATGACAGCACCATTCTCTCTCTCTCTCTCTCTCTCTCTCTCTCTCTCTCTCTCTCTCTGTGTGTGTGTGTGTGTGTGTGTGTGTGTGTAGTCTCTATTCTTTTGAAGGCTGTATCACTACTAGGAGAATGGAAACATTTGTAACCACAGAAAAAATACAGTAGCCATTAAAAGCTGGAATGATTTTCTTCCAGAGTTTCTGAAGGAGTGTGTCTTTGCTAAAATTTGTTATTAATCCTCTGTCTTGATAATAAAAACATCCATAACTATAAAAGAATGAGTTTTTATTATTTTAAGCTGTTACATTTGTGATTATTTCCTTTAGTAGCAATAGGAATCTAGGGATTTTTTTTGCAAGTTTAATTGACAATGTAACCAACTGAATCCTCCTAAAGTGGTAGGTATCAAATATAAATACTGGTTGTCCAGGTTGTTTATATATATTTGCAAGTTTAATTGAAAGCTGCCTAGCATATTTTCAGAAACAGAATGAGCTTGGTAAGGCAAATTCTTCAGCATTTCATTTATTTATTTATCTATCTATCTATCTATCTATCTATCTATTTATTTAATCTCTTACTGCTGCTTACTGCAGATGTGACTCTATCTTTTATATAACTTCTCATTCTTTATAAAATATTTTGTTCTAAATACTTTTTAATATATTTTATTTTTGGAGTTTTCAAAAGTGTAGGGCTGATTCTGAAAAACTTCCTGAAAATATGTTTTTATTTGTAAAAATGGGAGGAATTTTTTATTGCTTCTGTCATCTACTTAATTGAGAACAGAAAATTTACTGGTTCATGTTTCTTTCACTTTTTTCACTGAGTGGATATATTTGTGTCTCTTTGGTGGTCTTGTTTTTTTGTTTTGTTTTGTTTTGTTTCTGAATTGTAGATTTTTGAGATTCAAACCAATGTTTTTAATATGGTAAAAGTAAGGTATATACCAAGTAGCTTACTTGTGTCTCTTGCTATTTAATTTTGTTTTTTCCCAAAATGAGTTATAACAGAACTAAAAAAGTAGATATTTTCAAGGTCACCATAAAGGAAGTGTGTAAAATTAGAAAAAAAATTAGACAAAATGGAAAAGTCAACAAAATATATGCACTTAGGCTTCTGACTAATGTGGTGAATTTCTGGCTGAATGTTATCTAAAGTGTGCTGTCATTGTGTACATAAAAATTTGAGAGTGAAGACTTAAATTCAGAATGGTCACATAGAACTGTTTTTCATCTCTAATGTGTCTTAGAGTTTTTACCAGGTCTAATAAAGGATCTCTATACTCCTTATTGTGTAGTGTTCAGTGACTTTGAAACCGTTTATGAATTCACATTCCTGAAAACTTTAAAAAGCTGAGAAAAAGTGTCTTTTAAAACATAAAAGAATCAGTATAAAAGAATACTAAATTCTGTTGTTTAAATGGGATCTCAACCTATAAATAGTGATATTAAAAATCTATACTTAGAAATATGTGCAGATAGCAAAGAAAATTTATCAAAAACTACATACCTATTAATATTGCAGCCAAAATGTCACTAATAACATTTTATAATTTCTCAGTATTATCTATTAAATTCTGTATGTGCTTTATTATTGTCAAAGTTTTACCACACTGCCTAAATTTTGGAATATATTAGAAATCTTCTCTTTTTTTGGTACCATTGATTGAACCTAGGTACACGTAACCACTGAGACAAATCCTGTGCTCCCATGCCCTTTTTATATTTTTATTAGAGACAGTTTTTTGCTGAATGACTTAGAGCCTTGCTCAGTAGCAGCGTCACTATTTGACCTTGTGATCATCCTGCCTTATCCTCCCAAGTCACTGGAATTATAGATGTATACCACCATGTCTAACATATATTAGCAACCTTAAGATTGACACTTGTTTCTCTTTGTTTTATAATAACCTATGGTTATTTTGTACAAAAATTATGCAATGTATTTTGGGATGTATAATGTGTACATAAACATTTATAATACTTGCACAAATGGAACACAAAAATAAGCAGTCTGTAGTAAGGTTTTTATTTTGTATTTAGTAAACTCATATAATATTGGCTCTAATTAAATTGAGATGATAAGATGGAAATTATAATTTTCTTAGCAACCAGTAAAAATGAAATATAGTGTCATTGAAATACTAGGAAAGAATTAGCTGAGTGGAATAATTATTAGTTTAAAATTATTGATGGCCCCATTCATCCTAATGGTCCAAAATAAGAAATAACTCAAATGTTCTTGAATGTTGAAATGAACAATTTGTAGTGCATCCATAAAATACAAAATCAGTCATCAATATAAAGGAATACTTTACTGAAGCACACATGCTTATTGACTCTTACAGCAGCTGTATTTAAAATTATATTGCATTATGCCAGGCAAAATAAAATTATAGTTTTTATAATACATTACAGTAACATCATTCTGGGGAAAACAAAGTTGTATGTAAAAGAAAATGTGTTTTTTTTTTGGGGGGGGGCAATGATGTAAATACTCTGTGCTTAAAAGTAGTGAAGGTTTTTAACATTCTAATTTGTTAAAACTGTATAATGTATTTCTATGACATTCAAGATATGTACATATGACATCACCAAAAAATAAATATACAAGGAGGATGGCTGGCCTATGTTGTGAAATGGGTAGAAGCATAGACAAAATAAAAATGGCATATAATAGACACAGGTATTTAATTTGGGTAACTGGTAAAATATTTACTTTTTTAAGATACATTTTTCATTTATGTAATAAAACTTTCCCATGCTAGTTATTAAAAACCTTTTTGCTCTTTGGGATAGTAGATGAAAAAAACTGAATTAGACTGTCCTGAGCAAGGATGATTCAAAATGTGTTTACTTTTGAATAACTTCTGAATCTTTACATAAATGCTTTATGTGGTTTTATATGTGCATCATATTTTAATGAAATATTTTAAAAGTTATTTTTCTGAAATAATTATGTTTCTCAGTATACTAGAAACAATTTATGATTTGGTATAAATCTCAAATTGGTTTTCTTTCTATTTTAATATTTTATCATTCTCAAGCATTTACCCATGTTTTAACACTTGGACATAACTTTATTTATTTATTTAATTCAACCATTTGGTAAACATTATTTATTCATTTTTTTTCCCTCAGTACAGAAGATGGAAGTCAGTATCACCAAATACACACACACACACACACACACACACACACACACACCAGTGGAGATGGATATATATATATATTTTCACTGGTAAAATATTCACTTTGTGAATATATTTTTTTTTAAATGACACCATGCTATGTTACCCAATGTCAGGTGTGAAGATGCAAGTTCATAATCTCAGCATTTTAATAGGCTTATGTGAGAGAATTAATATATTGAGAATAAAAAAATATAAAGGGGAGGTGAATGATGCTCAGTGTGTAGGCACTTCTGAGTTTAATCCTTGATATTAAAATAAAAAAAATCTTTGAGATTTTGTTTATTTGTCTTTCATAAGCATAGACAGCAAGTTTAGGTCCCCCTTAAGAAAGTTTAGAGTGTGATGTCTCTTCAGTATCTGCCATGTCTTTGAGTGTCTATGGGGTAAAAATTACGTGAAGCTGACCCAAGGTTTTCACAGGTTCCATGTTTGTTGAATTACCTAGAGAATGCTAACCTGTGTGCAATCCTCTCTTCCTACAGAGCAGCTTGTGGTCAGGGAATGGAACACCTTGTTGGACTAGCTGGATACTCTAGATACTCTAGAGATTACAGGAATATCCTTTATAGTTTTCATCTAAATAATTCAGGTATTGGAATATAAATATTATTTTCCCAAAATGTTAGGTTCAGCTCCCCAGAAACACATTACTGCTCAGATCTATTGATTTTGTAACTGAAAAGAAAGGGAAATATGATTTTGGTCCTCCTTTTTTTTACTGATGTAGGGAAGATTGAGTATAAGGGGCCAGAATTTGAAATGAGAATAAGCTGTAGCAAGGATTTAGAAAAAAAAAATAATAACCTCCTGTGTTTGTGCAGACGTCTTCAAGGAAAAACTCAGTATATGCTAATTGGAAGACATAATGTAATGCCTCAATTTTGGGGTGGTAACTAAATATTTAAATAAATAGGATGGTGGGTTTAGCATGTCTCACTTGGTCTAAAATTTTTATTACCTGTAAAATGAAATTCATCACTAATATTTGAAAGATTAAGAAAAGTTGCCAAAGAGAAAAGATAGAGGCAAATTTCAAATAAAATTGTATTCAAACTAAGGTAATTTTTTGAGCCTGAAAAAGAACATCATTGAAGGTTAAGTGAGATCTTAGATGTATCTGTGGCTATAATTTTTATTGCTGTGGAGCTATTTCTAGAATGTCAGATTGGAAAAAAAAATCAGAGATAGGTAATAAGCAGCTTTTGTTTTTCTAAATCTATTTTGCAATCCTTCAAATTTGTCAAAGATAAGATATGGATGCATCCAAAATCTTAGGCTGTCAAGGGTTTCTTTTTAGAAGAAATAGCAAATAAATAAGGTGAAATGAAAATGGACCAAAGGAAGTTAGAGCATTCATATCTTTCTGGGCATATTGTGACATGCCAGTAATCACAACAACCTGGAGGTTGAGGAAGAAAGATCAAAGCTGAAGCTTGGTGTAGCAACTTAGTGAGAGACTGTCTCAAAAAATAAATAAATAAAAATAAAAGGTCTAGAATATATCTTAGTTGTAGAATACCCCTGTACCCAAAAAAAAAAAAAAAAAAAAAAATCAAAATTCCAAATGAAGTATCCTTTTCCCTGAAGCCAATGAATATTTTGGAGTTTTAAGAAAATTGTGTGTACCTTGGTTTTGGCTGCCATGAGACGGCTCAGTGTTCTTAGATTTTCATATAAAGGAAATTATCTAAAGAATACCAACCTCTTTTTTTAAACAAATATTTTGTTCTTATTCCTGAATGTAAAGTGTTCAATTAAATATTATTTTATGTAAAACAATGGGAATATTCAGAATGAGTATCTGAATCAGCATATTTAAAATAGTGAGGATCTTCTAAATCTTATTGGGAAAGGGGCTATTCTATGGCAGAACATAAAAATTGGAGGTAATACCTTCAACCACTTATTTCCTCAAATGGCCTATATAGTGTCCCATTTTCCTCTGACATTTTTTTAGATTCTATGCAAGGTTTCAATTGTCAACTTCCAGATTTATATAATTTATAACAAGCTGGTATACATCAGTGTTCTTTTTTTTATCAGAATAAGTAACTTCAGTGAGTAAATGTAGAGACCCCTAATTTATAGGAAATTAATTATAAATATGAATATTGTTCTATTTTGGGTCTTGAAACTGGCACCTAATTTAGTAAAATTTGATAGTAGCGAACACCAAACTTGTGGGATCTGTACTAGATGGTGTCAGAACTGAATTATTGGACTACTAGTTGTTGAAATATTGGTTGTTGTGCAAGTTTGCACATTTGGTATCAAAAGTGGTTGCAGAGTCAGGAAAGGTGGCACAAAACTGTAATCATTGTGATGTGGAAAAATGAGGTAGGATAAAAGTAAATATGATTCAAGACTCAGTAATTCAGAGACCCTAAGCAACACTGTAAGGCCATTTATCACAATAAAAAATCAAAACTTCTTGAAATGCATTTCAGGGGTACAGTGACCGTGGATTAAATCTCTAAATTAAAAAAAAAATAATAATGCTGAATCAGAAGAAAGACATCACAGATCAGAATGTTATACTAATTTCATGTATGTGTTTGTTCACTAGTGATAACTGAGACCCTGGTAAAAAGAGTATTTCCAAGCTGTCAGAGAGGCATTTAGGGTGCAAGAGCCTTTCAGAATTTTTTTCTTAACTGCTTAGTATTCTCTCAATTTCTACTTTGAAATGAGCCAAGTGAGGATACAGTTTCACAGTGAGAGTGGTTTTACAAATCTGGGAATGTTAAACCTGATATGTCAGTTTCCTTATGAACTGAGAGATTAATAGTCTATTCAGTTAATTTGCTTTTTTATTTTTATTTTTTGTTATAACTTTGTGTCATGTGATTCAAGTTGACCCAAGTACCTAAGTGTTTTGTAATAGTTTGATAGTTAAAAATTTTATTCTTTTGTTTTAGAAGTGAGTTGTGATGTTGTAAAAGTAATTTTTAAAATACAGTATAGATTTATGGTATATTTAAATAATGAAATGATAGACAACTTTGGAGATAAACATTCAAATAATTATGTGGACTGTTGAAAGTTTTTGTGTGTCTTTAGTGATCTCTTATGTCTTCTACACACTAAGGTGACCACTGTCATATGAGTATAGTTATTACTTACAATTTTGCTATGCATATCTCAAGTATCATTGATTTGTTTGGTTGTTCTTCTTTTGAATATTCAATAATTAATTGCAACTATTATTTATCCTTTGGAATTATGTTGGATTTTTTCCCACTTTTTTTGCTTCAGTGTTTTGCTGTACATGTGCTGCTGGCTGGGTTTCATTATACCAAAATTATCCACCAATTTTACTGCTTAAAATGAATTATTGGGGCTGGGGATATAGCTCAGTTGGTAGAGTGCTTGCCTTTTATGCAAAAAGCCTTGGGTTCAGTCCCGGGCACCACAAAAAATGTATCTTATTGAATGGTTGACATCACTACCATTTGTGAAAGCCATCTCTTTTAACCCTCATTAAAATTTGTATGAAATTAAATACTATGCCATTAATCACATGGTTTATGTGTTATGTATTTCTTCATTTTTATTTCAGGAACCATTGACATTAAGGGATGTGGTCATTGAATTTTCGGAAGAGGAATGGAAATTCCTGGACCCTTCTCAGCAGACTTTATATGGAGATGTGATGTTAGAGATCTGTAAAAACCTACTCTACTGTAAAAACCTACTCTAAATTTCATTCAGAATTTTTAATTAAAAACCAATATTTATTTTTTTAACTTTATAGAGTACCTTATGGTAGCTTCTATTCTGCTTTACAAAGTTTGTTTCTTGTTTTTAGTACAAAGATTGGGCATTTATTTATGTAGAAAAGAAAATGTTAAAGATTTATTTCTTTTTAGGTGTAACTTATCTTTTCTAAGTAGTGATTACAATGTAGAGAATGAAAAGGGTTTCAAAGTATTTGAGTGTTTTTGTATAGAAAAAAAATGTTTGAGAAAATAATTTTGTAGACTCTCATAGGATATTTTCTCTTTCTTTTTTTCCTAATGAGGGTAACATTAAAAAGACTTCTTTAGTTACCAAGAAAATAACAAAATGTGACATATTCCATCCAAAAAAAAAAAATTGATGTCTCTATGTAATCTTTGGTCACCACTTGGTCTCCAATGAAATAAGCTTGGAATTTGAAGAGAAAAGTGACTGTAGACATATCAAATTGGGTAGAAATCGATGAAGCAAAGAATACAGATAAAAGGTCCAAAATTAAAGAGGAATTCACATTTAAAATGTTAATTGATAAGCTAAAATCTGACAGAAAATATTTTTTCAAACCTAGGTTTGTTTCAGTTGCAATCATTAAAGAGCATTTCATACTCTCTGTTTACCATGCATATCAATTATTTAAGCTCCTTCTTGTTCTTCAGTGATCTCCCTACATTTCAATTAACAAAATATTGTAGGAAAATCAAAAGAAGAGGGGCTAGGGGAGTGGCTCAAGTGGTAGCTCGGTTTCCTGGCAGGCATGCAGCCTGGGTTCAATCCTCAGCACCACATACAAACAAAGATGTTGTGTCCACCAAAAAAATAAATAAATATTAAAATTCATTCTCTCTCTCGCTCGCTCTCTCTCTCTCTCTCTCTCTCTCTCTCCCTCCCTCCCTCCCTCCCTCCCTCCCTCCCACTCTCTCTCTCTCTTTTTTAAAAAAAAGAAAATCAAAAGAAGACACAGATAAGTGACAGGAAATGTGGCGTAGTGACAGAGAGGCCAAACTGCCAAGCTTTATTTATATCAACAGGTTAATTTAGGTCATTGGCATCACTAATACATACTGTTCACTTTATTACTAGGCAGATTACAAACTTAGCAACATTATGCAGCTTATTTATCAGTTATATACTAAGTTGCAATGTGCAGTGTTAGGAGTTTTGTGTAGCTCTCAAGAAAGTCCATTGTATAAACTTACTGTTTTATGGACATATTTAGACTCAGTGAACCATTGTGCTTGTCTAAAAAGAGAGTTTCTTTATTCCAAGGAGTTGTGTGCCAGAGATTATGTTTCAGGCTGATAATACTCTAGTGAAGAGCCTTTTCAAGCAGGGCACTGCCATAGCAGCTTTACATTGCACATGTATTTAATTACTTGACTAGTTCCTAGGGAAATTTGCAGGGCATTCTAAGGCAGGGAAACAAAGTCTTGTCACCCCTACAAATTATTCCACAATGACTGGGAGGATATGCATAACCTGGCATTTATTTGCATTTGGAGGCTCCGTAGAAAATCTGCTCATTTCCAAATATCTCTAGGCAAACCATTGTAAAATATTAATATTACAGGAGAGTTTCTTTAATATAATTTAAATACTTATTCATTCAAATTTTTCTCAACAGAAATTTATATGAATGCTTATATTGAATATTCTGTAAAGTTTTTCTGCCATGTAATGAATAGCAGTATTTCACAATACCTGCTCCTAGTGGTTCTGTAAGTATAGCTGATCAATGTGGTTTAAAGAAGAATTTTCAGGGCTGGGGCTGTAGTTTAGTGGCAGAGGTCTTGCCTCACACATGTAAGACATTGTGTTTTATCTTTAGCACTACATAAAAATAAATGTATGAAATAAATGCATTCTATCCATCTATAGCTACAAAAATTAAAAGAAAGATTTCTATTTAATACAATTATTCATAATATTGTAGGTAACATTTCTCTAATTCTTGTGTCTTTTTTGACTCACTGTTTAGAGAGCTTCAGTGTTGTTCATTATGTTTTCTCACATTAGTGATACTGTTTTTGATTTTATATCTATATGTAATAATTGAATAGAAATTATCATGACTTGTCACTTTAGGACAACATTAGGTAAAATTAAACTGCATGTGACCCATATGCTAATTTTCAATCAAGTTTTCTATGCTTTTACTTACAAGTACAAATATTACCCCTGTTTCATATATGATTGTATATTGCCTTGATTATTTACTCTGCTTTTGTGCTTAATTATGTAATGTATCTAAAGTTTGTATACACACACATACACACACACACACACACACACACCAGATTGAACACAGAGGTTCTTGTAACATTGAGCTACATCATCACCCCCTTTTGACTTTTAGTTTGAAATAGACTCTTGCTAAGTGGCAAAAGTTGGAATTGTATTTCCATGTTTCAGCTTTCCAAGTAGCTAGAATTAATGGCATATTCATCATCTCTACATATATAAATCTGTTCATTTGTCTAGGAGTAAGACATTAGCTTTTTAAATGTACCATAAAGATGTTTACAATTCTTTTATCTTTTATATATTTGTCAAATATGTAATTGTGGTCAAAACTGTATATCTTTGCTGAACTTATTATCTTATATATTTAAAATTTACTGGTCAGTTCTGTTCATTCAAATTTTTTTGTAACTTTTTTTTCTAGAAAATTTGTATCACATTTTTCCTTCAAACAAGTTCTCCTTTTCCTTGCTTTTTCATCCCTAATGCCATTCCTTTTGGTCTTTATATTTGGCTACAGTATATATCTCTCAGAAGTAGAATTACCTGTTTTTTTTTGGGGGGGGTGTGAATTACTATTTTACTTAACATACTCTCCTGAATGTTGATCATTGTACATATTATATAATTTATTATATTTGAAAAGATTTCTAACTTTTTCATTCCAAGTTGCCTGCATGTAGTCATTTGAAATGATATTTGATTTGCTTGTCACATTGGTCTCTGTTGAATGTTGTTTAATGAGAATAGGTCTGTAAATATATTTTGATTTGACCATCAAGTTGAGGGCTAATTGATATACTTTCAATTTTATTACCCATGGCTTTCTCATTTAACCTCATTCCATTTAATATTGTAGCTTTTATTATTTTATATCAGGAATTACTATTTAAATTTTTTAGTATGTGTAGTTATTGATGTACCAAGAATATTCTAAAGAATTGTTCAAATAACTTATTTTGTTTACACAAAAATAATATTGATTGTTTGGTATTACATAGTCTTCTAAGATTTTTTGGGGTGCTATTGGCACTTTTTTTTTTTTTTAGAACAGGTGCTTAACCACTGAGCCACATCAACAGCTCTTTTTGGGGAAGGGTACTGGGGATTGACCTCAGGGGCACTTGTCCACTGAGCTACATCTAAAGCCCCATTTTTTTTTATTTTACATAGAATCATAGTCTCCTTGATTTGCTTAGCACATTGATGTTTATGAGGCTGGCTTTGAACTCACAATCCTGCTGTTTCAGTCTCGCAAGCTGCTTGAATTACAGGTGTATATTACTGTGCCTAGCTGGCAGCTGTTTTCATATTTTATTTTTTGACAGTGCCTAGGTAAGTTGCTTAGGGCCTTGCTTAATCGCTGAATTTGGCTTTAAACTCATATTCATAAATTTTGAATATCACTTTCACTTTTGCTTTCCAACTTCTTATTTTATGTTACAAAGCAAATTCAATATTTTAATATATTTAACATTTCTTTTGTATTTTTAACCTGATCTCTTTGGAACGATATTCCATACACTATAAAGAAGATTGCCTCTGTAAACCTAATTAGTTTTTTTTTTTTTATTGGTCGTTCATAACATTACATAGTTCTTAATACATCATATTACACGGTTTGATTCAAGTGGATTATGAACTCCCGCTTTTACCCCGTATACAGATTGCTGTATCACATCAGTTACCCTTCCATTGATTGACATATTGCCTTTCTAGTGTCTGATGTATTCTGCTGTCTGTCCTATTGTCTACTATCCCCCCTCCCCTCCCCTCCCCTCCCCTCCCCTCCCCTTTTCTCTCTCTACCCCTTCTACTGTAAATCATGTCTTCCATTTGTATTCTCTTGACTTACCCCTCCTTACCTCTTATATGACATTTTGTATAACCCTGAGGATCGCCTTCCATTTCCATGCAATTTCCCTTCTCACTCCCTTTCCCTCCCACCTCTCATCCCTGTTTACTGTAAATATTCTTCTCAAGCTCTTCGTCCCTACCCTGTCCTTATTTACACCCCTTATATCAAAGGAGTCATTTGGTATTTGTTTTTTAAAGATTGACTAGCTTCACTTAGCATAATCTGCTCTAATGCCATCCATTTCCCTCCAAATTCTATGATTTTGTCATTTTTTAATGCAGAGTAATACTCCATAGTGTATAAATGCCACATTTTTTTTTTATCCATTCATCTATTGAAGGGCATCTAGGCTGGTTCCACAGTCTTGCTATCGTGAATAGAGCTGCTATGAACATCGATGTAGCAGTGTCCCTGTAGCATGCTCTTGTTAGGGCTTTAGGGAATAGACCGAGAAGGGGAATAGCTGGGTCAAATGGTGGTTCCATTCCCAGCTTTCCGAGAAATCTCCATACTGCTTTCCAAATTGGCTGCACCAATTTGCAGTCCCACCAGCAATGAACAAGAGTGCCCTTTTCCCCGCATCCTCTCCAGCACTTATTGTTGTTTGACTTCCTAATGGCTGCCAGTCTTACTGGAGTGAGATGGTATCTTAGGGTAGTTTTGATTTGCATTTCTCTGACTGCTAGCAATGATGAGCATTTTTTCATGTACTTGTTGATTGATTGTATGTCCTCCTCTGAGAAGTGTCTGTTCAGGTCCTTGGCCCATTTATTGATTGGGTTATTTGTTATCTTATTGTCTAATTTTTTGAGTTCTTTGTATATTCTGGTTATTAGGGCTCTATCTGAAGTGTGTGGAGTAAAGATTTGTTCCCAGGATGTAGGCTCCCTATTTATCTCTCTTATTGTTTCTTTTGCTGAGAAAAAACTTTTTAGTTTGAGTAAGTCCCATTTGTTGATTCTATTTGTTAACTCTAGCGCTATGGGTGTCCTATTGAGGAATTTGGAGCCCGATCCCACAGCGTGTAGATCATAACCAACTTTTTCTTCTATCAGATGCCGTGTCTCTGATTTAATATCAAGCTCCTTGATCCATTTTGAGTTAACTTTTGTGCACGGCGAGAGATAGGGATTCAGATTCATTTTGGTGCAAATGGATTTCCAGTTTTCCCAGCACCATTTGTTGAAGATGCTATCCTTCCTCCATTGCATGCTTTTAGCCTCTTTATCAAAAATAAGATAGTTGTAGTTTTGTGGATTGGTTACTGTGTCCTCTATTCTGTACCATTGGTCCACCCGCCTGTTTTGGTACCAGTACCATGCTGTTTTTGTTACTATTGCTCTGTAGTATAGTTTGAAGTCTGGTATCGCTATACCGCCTGATTCACACTTCCTGCTTAGTATTGTTTTTGCTATTCTGGGTCTTTTATTATTCCATATGAATTTCATGATTCTTTTATCTATTTCTACAAGATATGCTGTTGGGATTTTGATTGGCATTGCATTGAACTTATAGAGAACTTTTGGTAATATCGCCATTTTGATGATGTTAGTTCTGCCTATCCATGAGCAGGGTATGTTTTTCCATCTTCTAAGGTCTTCTTCTATGTCTTTCTTTAGGGTTCTGTAATTTTCATTGTATAAATCTTTCACCTCTTTTGTTAGGTTGATTCCCAAGTATTTTATTTTTGGGGGGGATATTGTGAATGGAGTAGTTGTCCTCATTTCCGTTTCAGAGGATTTGTCGCTGATATACAGGAATGCCTTTGATTTATGCGTGTTGATCTTATATCCTGCCACTTTGCTGAATTCATTTATTAGCTCTAATAGCTTCTTTGTAGACCCTTTTGGGTCTGCTAGGTATAGAATCATATCATCTGCAAATAGTGATAATTTAAGTTCTTCTTTTCCTATTTTTATGCCTTTAATTTCTTTTGACTGTCTAATTGCTCTGGCCAGTGTTTCGAGGACTATGTTGAACAGAAGTGGTGAGAGAGGGCATCCCTGTCTTGTACCAGATCTTAGAGGGAATGCCTTCAATTTTTCTCCATTCAGAATGATGCTGGCCTGTGGCTTATCATAGATTGCTTTTACAAGGTTGAGGTATGATCCTGTTATCCCTAATTTTTCTAGCGTTTTGAACATAAAGGGATGCTGTACTTTGTCGAATGCTTTTTCTGCATCTATTGAGATGATCATATGGTTCTTATTTTTAAGTCTATTGATGTGGTGAATAACATTTATTGATTTCCGTATATTAAACCAGCCTTGCATCCCAGGGATGAATCCTACTTGATCATGATGTATAATTTTTTTGATATGTATTTGAATCCAATTCGCCAGAATTTTATTGAGGATTTTTGCGTCAAGGTTCATTAGAGATATTGGTCTGTAGTTTTCCTTCTTTGATGTGTCTTTGTCTGGTTTCGGAATCAGGGTGATGTTGGCCTCGTAGAATGAATTTGGAAGTTCTCCCTCTTTTTCTATTTCCTGAAATAGCTTGAAAAGTATTGGTGTTATTTCCTCTTTAAAGGTTTTGTAAAACTCTGCTGTATACCCATCCGGTCCTGGGCTTTTCTTAGTTGGTAGTCTTTTGATGGTTTCTTCTATTTCCTCTATTGTTATTGGTCTGTTTAGGTTGTCTATATCCTCCTGGCTCAATCTGGGCAGATCATAGGACTCAAGGAATTTATCTATGCCTTCACTATCTTCTATTTTATTGGAGTATAAGGATTCAAAGTAATTTCTGATTATCTTCTGTATTTCTGAAGTGTCTGTTGTGATATTGCCTTTTTCATCCCGTATGCTAGTAATTTGGGTTCTCTCCCTTCTTCTCTTCGTTAGCATGGCTAAGGGTCTGTCAATTTTATTTATTTTTTCAAAGAACCAGCTTTTAGTTTTGTCAATTTTTTCAATTGTTTCTTTTGTTTCAATTTCATTAATTTCAGCTCTGATTTTAATTATTTCTTGCCTTCTACTTCTTTTGCTGTTGTTTTGCTCTTCTTTTTCTAGGATTTTGAGATGAAGTATGAGATCATTTATTTGTTGTTTTTTTCTTTTTTTGAGGAATGAACTCCAAGCAATGAATTTTCCTCTTAGAACTGCTTTCAATGTGTCCCATAGATTACGATATGTTGTGTCTGTGTTTTCATTTAACTCTAAGAATTTTTTGATTTCCTCCTTGATGTCTTCTAAAACCCATTGATCACTCAGCAACCTATTGTTCATTCTCCAGGTGATGCTTGCTTTTTCCTTTCTTCTTTTATCATTGATTTTCAGTTTCATTCCATTATGATCAGATAAGATGCATGGTATTATCTCTACCCCTTTGTATTGTCTAAGAGTTGCCCTGTGACATAGTATATGGTCTATTTTTGATAAGGTTCCATGTGCTGGTGAGAAAAAAGTGTAGCTACTTGATGTTGGGTGGTATAGTCTATATATGTCAATTAAGTCTAGGTTGTTGATTGTGTTATTGAGTTCTATAGTTTCCTTATTTAACTTTTGTTTGGAAGATCTGTCCAGTGGTGAGAGAGGTGTGTTGAAGTCTCCCATGATTATTGTATGTTGGTCTATTAGACTCTTGAACTTGAGAAGAGTTTGCTTGATGAACACAGCTGCACCATTATTTGGGGCATATAAATTTATGATTGTTATGTCTTATTGGTGTATGGTTCCCTTGAGCAGTATGAAGTGTCCTTCTATATCCCTTTTGATTAGCTTTGGCTTGAAATCTATTTTATTAGATATGAGTATGGACACTCCTGCTTGTTTCCGCAGTCCTTATGAGTGATATGATTTTTCCCAACCTTTCACCTTCAGTCTATGTATATCTTTTCCTATCAAATGCGTCTTCTGTAGACAGCATATTGTTGGGTCTTGTTTTTTGATCCATTCTACTAGCCTGTGTCTCTTAATTGGTGAGTTTAAGCCATTAACATTTAGGGTTATTATTGAGATATGGTTTGTTCTTCTATCCATATTTGTTTATTGATGTTACTAAACCTGATTTGTTATCCTCTTTGACTACTTTCCCCCCTTTACTGTCCTACCTCCCATTGTTGGTTTTCAATGTTATTTTCCATTTCCTCTTCCTGTAATGTTTTGCCAAGGATTTTTTGAAGAGATGGTTTTCTAGCTGCAAATTCTTTTAACTTTTGTTTATTGTGGAAGGTTCTAATTTCATCTTCTAACCTGAAGCTTAATTTCGCCGGATACACGATTCTTGGTTGGAGCCCATTGTCTTTCAGTGTTTGAAATATGTTATTCCAGGATCTTCTAGCTTTCAGAGTCTGTGTTGAGAGATCAGCTGTTATCCTGATTGGTTTACCCCTAAATGTAATCTGCTTCCTTTCTCTTGCAGCTTTTAAAATTCTCTCCTTATTCTGTATGTTGGACATCTTCATTATAATGTGTCTAGGTGTGGATCTCTTATGATTTTGCACATTCGGCGTCCTGTAGGCTTCTAGGATTTGGGATTCTGTCTCAATCTTCAATTCTGGGAAGTTTTCTCGTATTATTTCACTGAATAGACTGTTTATTCCTTTGGAATGGAGCTCTGTGCCTTCCTGTATCCCAATGACTCTTAAATTTGGTCTTTTGATATTGTCCCATAATTCTTGGATGTTCTGCTCATGGTTTCTTAGCAGACTTGCTGAGCTGTCTATGTTCTTTTCCAGTTGAAATACTTTGTCTTCATTGTCTGATGTTCTCTCTTCTAAGTGATCTACTCTGCTGGTAGTATTCTCAATTGAGTTTTTAAGTTGGTTTATTGTTTCCTGCATTTCTAGAATTTCAATTTGTTTGTTTTTTATTACCTCTATCTCCCTGTGAAATTGATCTTTTACTTCCTGGATTTGTTTGTCAATGTGATCTTTCATTGTCTGATTTTGCTGTCTCATGTCTTCCTTGAGACTCCAGATCATCTGAAGCATATATATCCTGAACTCTTTATCTGATATTCCATCTGTTGCAGCTATTACCTCTTCTAAAGTTGAGTTGACCTGCATTGCTTGTGGTCCTTTCTTTCCTTGTCTTTTCATACTGCTCGCGTTTCTTTCTGCTTGGTGCAACTGTTGTGTTTTGAAATTTACCCCCTATTTATTTATGTTGCTCTTGTATACTTGAAAAGTCTCCCTTGCAGGTGCGGGCGGCGGCTGTGCCCCTACTCCAATTGGGGTGACGTGTCTACCACGCTGGCGGCTCTCTGGGCCTGTTCCGGGAGTGGAAGGCGGCTCTGCTCTGTCCCTGTTCCAATTGGGGTGTCGTGACTACAATGCTGGCAGGTCGCTGGGCCTGTTCTGGGCGTGGGCGGTGGGCTTGGCTGGCGGGATTCCACCTAATGGCAGTCCCTAACCTCCCTGCTTGCTAATTAATAGCTTCTCTGAGGCGCCACGCCTTCTGTAGCTGCGGGGCAGGCCGCGCGAATCAGTTGGCCTGGATCTCCGGGGTCCTGCTGCTGGCTGTTTTGATGTTGCAAGCTGTTGGAGAGTGGTGGTGTATTCTTCAGCTTTCCCGGATGGTGGCCGCTGACTGCCTGGATGGAGTGTCCGCTGTTTTGATGTTGCACTCTGAAGGAGAGTGGCGGTGTATCCTTCAGCTTTCCCGGATGGTGGCCGCTGACTGCCTCGGTGGAGTGTCCGCTGTGGGGGATGGGACTGTACCGCTTCCTTCCCCTTCTGAGATCCCGTGCTCGGCCCAAGGGTCCGTGTGGGCTTGGCTGGTGGGATTCCACCTAATGGCCTTCCCTAACCTCCCTGCTTGCCAATTAATGGCTTCACTGAGGCGCCACACCTTCTGTAGCCGCAGGGCAGGCCACGCGAATCAGTTGGCCTGGATCTCCGGGGCCCTGCTGCAGGCTGCTGGGATCCCTGGCACTCTATCACTTTGATTTTTTCTGCTTGCCCCTCCCCCAGCGCTGGCTAGCCAGGTTTCGTTTTGGCTGCTACTGGGAGGAGGGGTTGGAGGTCAGGTGTCTCTGGTTTCCCCCTAGTCTTTATGGAGGCTCAGCTTGATACTCCCTCTCCCGGCAAGCCTAGGAGAGATTTTATGCGAATTCCCGCTGTCTGGGGGGTGAGCTGAATGACACCGACCTGTTTTGATGTTGCACTCTGAAGGAGAGTGGAGGTGTATCCTTCAGCTTTCCCGGATGGTGGCCGCTGACTGCCTCGGTGGAGTGTCCGCTGTGGGGGATGGGACTGTACCGCTTCCTTCCCCTTCTGAGATCCCGTGCTCGGCCCAAGGGACCGTGTCGGCTTGGCTGGTGGGATTCCACCTAATGGCCTTCCCTAACCTCCCTGCTTGCCAATTAATGGCTTCACTGAGGCGCCACGCCTTCTGTAGCCGCAGGGCAGGCCACGCGAATCAGTTGGCCTGGATCTCCGGGGCCCTGCTGCAGGCTGCTGGGATCAACCTAATTAGTTTTTAATGCTTTTTGAAGTTTTTTCATTCCCTGAGTACTAATGCAATGATATATATATATTTTTTTATTTACATCAACTGGGGATTGATGTATCCTACTATTACTGTGTTGCTTTTTATGCTGTTGAATTTTTTTCTGTGATTTCTTTCTATTTATAAAAAATATGATTGGAGTTACAAATATTTCGACTATGATTGTATTCCAGTGATTAGTCATATTTATCTTTAAATGATATTTTACTTTGTCTCCCATTTATATAATTATTATCACCTTTGAAATTTTGAATGTAATATTTGTTATATCTTTTTGTTTTTAGACTTTTGTGACCTTATATCTTAAGAAAACATTATGTAGATTTGCATCTGACATAGTTAATATATTTTTAGCTTTAATCTTGTTAATCACATTGTTTTTTGTTTAGTTTTTTACAAATTAGTTTATTTCTACTTAAATTCCTGCTGAGCAAGAACTTATTTCTGTAGATTTCAAATTTTGTTGATTTTTTATAAATTTTTCTAATATGAAAAATGCTGCCATAATTTGTATTTCATAGATTGTATGGTGATTATTTTATTTTATTACTTTCAATGTTTATTTTATTATTACTTTGGAATTATATAAAAGTACATAGGATCTCACTGAGATCCTCACTTAGTGCCTCACCATTGCTGAGTCTGTCTTTGAACTTATGGTGCTCCTGCATCAGTCTCCCCGGATACTGGGATTACAATCATGCACCACATCTAACAGCAGTACCTGTGTATTTTAATGAATTCTAGCCTTTGATATATTTTCTTCTTCAAATTTCTAATTTATGAGACTGTGTGTGTGTGTGGGGGGTGCTGGGGATTAAGCCCATCTTTTTGCATGTGAGGCAAGAATTCAAACATGTGAGATGTGTCCCCAGCCTGAGATGTTGTTTTTAAAATAATAATTTTAGTATATAATTTCTAACTTTTCTGTTGCTATTTTTTCTAATTTTTTTTCAATTTTCTACATTGATATTTAGTTTATTAAATACATTTCATGTGGTTTTCTGGCATTACTTAGATAATTAATAACATCAATTTTTGAACTCTCAATTACTATTATTACATTATTTGCTTGAGTTGATTATACTTTTTATTGTGTGAGCTATTATTTTCATTGGGATATTTCTATTCAAAATCTGTTCAATTAGATCATTATAGTCATTTTGGAAAATATTTGGAATTTACAAAGTAAACAAAAAAAGATGGTGTGCAATGATATATAAATTTAGTTCCATATAACTGGAAAGCTGAGACAGTGGAATGCCAGTTTAAAATAAATTTCAGCATCTTTTTCATAAACTGTCTTTAAAAAAAGTATATAGATATAGAAATATAGAAATGCCTGTGGATCTAGTTTGATGATAGAATACCCCTGTGTTCTCTTGTGAAATAATCTCCCCAAAGATAAAAATATAAATAAACAAATAAGAGATATTCATTTCCTGAAACATTTGAGTCACAGGTGGATTCTGAATATATTGAAGTAAAGGGCTATGATTTGACATTGTTGTAGTAATATTAGTCAGTTTGCATTTTGTCCTCATCTGTGGTGCTATAATTTCTTAATTTTCAAAATTCTCACAGCTTTTGTCATCATGTTGTAGTAAATTCTTTGTATTTCTTGAGTAATAATCACCTTGAATCATACTGTTCTGTTGCTATTCCCCCCAACTTGGATAAAGTTTTATATAATTGCAGAGTTATTCACCATAGTAAGTGAAATAACTTCCTATTATTTTTTTAGGTATGTCTTCTAACCAAAACCAAGAATTTTCAGGAGCACAAGAAATACAATATTTTTTGTAAAACTTGAAAAAGCAGAGGTATGGAAAGCAGGACAGTTAATACTTGGTTTTAAACAAGAAATTGAAATTGAAAGAGAGGGAAGTTAAGAAAATTTGTTTTAATGAATGGACAAAACATGAAAATTATTTATTCAAAAAATTACAAGTTCATCAGGTTATATTATTACAAAAATCTCAGAAGACTGCTCATCTAGTGCCATTCAGTTTTTCTTTCATTAAAACGTTAAATTACACTATTGTAATTGTAAAATTTTTACTACTCAGTATTTTTGTAAAACCACTTGCAATACACAATATTTTAAATTGCAAAAACATGTATCAAATTACATTTACACAATGTTTACAGGGTCTTATGAAGCTCTATCTTAAAAATACCTTTAGGATAATAAAGACTCAACCAGTTTGCTCACCTTTAGAAATAGGATTAGAATAGAAATAGGCATTTTAATGAAAAAAAAAACTCAAAAAGTTATAAAATGCTTTTAAAACTTTTAATAATCTCTACATAAGCACAGGTTAGAGAAAAGTGTGCAGATTATTAATTTAAAGTTGCAGCATTCTAATCTGTCTTTTTTATAAAGTAATAAAAAGAGATTTTCTACACAGTATAGACAAATTGTCTTATTTAAACACATGCATACTATTTCTACTTAAAAAAAAATACATGCAGATTAAGGAAATGCTGAAACAAGCCTTAGTAAGACATTTCTGTTGAAAATAACAATTCAGTAATTAAATGTGCTTACAGTGAAAGTTTGGTAGGTATAGCTTTTAAATGCAATAATAATTAAGCAAAACAAAAGAAGAAGAGAAGCAGTTGAATCTTTCTAAAACACATCAAATAAGCATACAGCTCATCTGTCATGTATGACAATCCAAACACAGGAAAGTCCCAGGAACTTTTAGCACAGTCTCCTAGAAAGCCCACAGCCCAAATGGCTTGCAGGAATCACACCCGAAGCCCAAATGGCTTGCAGGAATCACACCCCAAAAGCAGACATGAGGGTCTTGTGAGAATTGTGAAAGGCTTCTGACACTTTTCTGGGATCTTGCTAAGAGGTATAAAAGAAGCCTGAGATAGAAGTAGTAGGGATGGTGTGGGGCAAATGAAGAACAATTAAGGGCTTAAGCTAATAATTGTATAACCCTTTGAGAAAAGTAAAGCAGCCACAGTGGTGATTTAAGACAACCTTTGAATGAGGAATGGCTTACCATTAAACTTCTCCTCTGTAAGAAAAAAAAAAAAAGATCTATAATGTCTTTGTCATTTCATGATTCTGTCTACCATTGCAGAAGCCTACTTTTGTAGAACCTTCTCCGTGAAACTTGATAGTTTGAGTCAAAGGTGCTTGTAAATATTTATTTATTATTTTAATTCAAATTGAAGGAGTCTTTGTGTAGTTACCAATGTATTTATGGCTCATAAGTTAGCATAATTACTCCATGTCATGGAACATCAAGCATCCCACCTGTGTAATTTCTTTTTTGGAAGGTGATAAGCCATCTGAAAAAAAAAAATATCTGAAATAATTAGTAAAGGAATATAAGACCAGGCAAGAACTTCTGTTAAATGCGGTAAAACATCTTATACATTCTCTAGACCACATAAGTTCTGAAAAACAATTGCTAGATAATTTTTCCAGTTCTTTATTTAAGGGAGTGTGCATCAAAGTAGGAATAAGATTTCAACAGGAAGAGTCTTTCTTGAGACAGGTTGATTGGCATTCTGACATGTCTCACCCATCTCTGTGATGCTAAGTGGCTAGATGGCTCCAATGGATGATACCATCTCCAGTGCCATGCTTAATTTAGACAAAACTAGGTAGTATATAACATGTACTGGATAGTCTCAAACCAGCTGGATTTCAACTGTGAGTTCCCAGATACCAGACTTTATTCCCTAAAGGCTTCCATGCTTTTTTTTTTTTTTTAAATTTCATGCACAGTTTATACATATCTTTCAGCAGCTCCATCTGACATGCACTGCTTCATCTTTCATATCAACAGGGATTTTGACCAGACTCCAAGTGAATATCCCAAAAGACCTATGCATTTTTGTGGTTTGGGGTAGAATGAGAAAAACTTTCCAAGTGTGAGAAACAGAGACTTCCTGGATCCTATACATGTCCCTAATGAACTAAATCCTGTTGCCATTACATATTTCTGAGGCCCTAGGACTACTTCTCTGTGCATCTCAAGGAATATGTTTTCAACAAATCAAAAGTATTCTCTAACTTATTTCAGTGAGCTAGCTACATAGAAAGAATTTCAAAAACACCCTTAGTGATAGATATTTTTGCTGGAAAGTTGAGCAGCCCAGCTCAGATGAAGTTTGCTCTTTGGCTTACTGAAGAATGCTCTGGCACATCAGGGCAATAATGTGTCCCAGTGCCTGCAGGATTCCCCATAAATTAAAACTAGACAATAGTGTGTTGGAGGAAAGGTGAAACTGTAGGGATGTGGGGCATTGGCTAAGCTGGAGAGAGACAAGAACACATATGGCAGTCACATTTGAGGACCTGTGTGTGCTTTTCAATATATTTGAACAGCATTTTAAATTATACCATTCCTCTAAAAAATGTAAAATTTGCAATGGAGTCTATTTCATGCTTTAGTTAGTCACTGGAATAATTTAAAATTCACCATTGAGTAAATATCCACAAATATTTCTTTAGACAACATAGAAGAAAAAGAAGGAGAAGAAGAAATTTCTGAGTTTTAGTAGTCTCTCTGACTGTTACTTTACAAAAATGATGAAATGAACAGTTTCTCCTTGTGGCAATGCATGGAATTATAATGAATGTGGGAGTATTTGTACTTACCTAATATTGCTTAATTTAAAAGGAGAAATAATTTTAAAAACACCCTCAGTGATACTCAGAGAGACCTATATTTATGATAAATCTTTTAGGACCTGTAGACAGTCTCTACCCTAGGTAATTCACAGCATAATAGATTTGGTGTAAAACAATGTAAATTATGTGAAAGTCATTAAAATTTTCTTCTTTTTTTAAATCCTAGAAATCACCCATGTGATTGTTTAAAAGAGCTTTACAATGAGAAAAGTGAAAAAGTTTTTAATCCATACCCAAAATTAATTTATCCAAGCTTTTATAATCCAGAGACAAATTACAGCTATAAGGTATGTGAAATCATTTTTAAAAAAACTACAAGAATTTCTGAACTCCAGAGAATTAATATTGGTGGGAAGCTCTACAAGTTAAAAAAATATGTAAAAGCATTTAAAAATTCATCAATTTTTTATCAGAGCAGTGATAAAACCTCCATAAGGAAAGAATGTGAAAAATATTTTACTCAAATTCTATGTGTTACTAAAAACAATAGGCTTTACAATGGAGATAAACCTTACAAACTGAAAAAATGTGAAAATGTATTTAAGTGTTGCTCAAACCTCTTTAAACACTACAGTTATCATACTGGAGAGAAAATCTGGAAATGTAAAGAAAGTGTCAAAGCTTTTAATAAAAAATTACACCTTCCTGAACACCAGAAAATTTATACTGAAGAAAAGCCATACAAATGTAAAGAATGTAAAAAAGTTTTTAATCGAAAATCACACCTGACTGAACACCAGAGAGTTCATACTGGAGAAAAGCCATACAAATGCAAAGAATGTGGCAAAGCTTTTAATCAAAAATCAAAACTTACTCGACACCAGAGAGTTCATACTGGAGAAAAGCCATACAAATGTAAAGAATGTGGCAAAGCTTTTAATAAAAAATCAAACCTTACTCAACACCAGAGATATCATACAGGAGAAAAGCCATACAAATGTGAAGAATGTGGCAAAGCTTTTAATCAAAAATCAAAACTTACTCAACACCAGAGAACTGATACTGGAGAAAAGCCATACAAATGTGAAGAATGTGGCAAAGCTTTTAATAAAAAACCATGCCTCACACAACACCAGAGAATTCATACTGTAGAAAAGCAATACAAATGTAAAGATGTGGCAAAGCTTTTAATGAAAAATCAAACCTTACTCGACACCAGAGATATTATACAGGAGAAAAGCCATACAAATGCAAAGAATGTGGCAAAGCTTTTAATCAAAAATCATGCCTTACTCAACACCAGAGAATTCATACTGGAGAAAAGCCATACAAATGTAAAGAATGTGGCAAAGCTTTTAATAAAAAATCATGCCTTACTCAACACCAGAGAATTCATACTGGAGAAAAGCCATACAAATGTGAAGAATGTGGCAAAGCTTTTAATAAAAAAAACATGCCTTACTCAACACCAGAGAATTCATTCTGGAGAAAAGCCATACAAATGTGAAGAATGTGGCAAAGCTTTTAATAAAAAACCATGCCTTACTCAACACCAGATAATTCATACTGGAGAAAAGCCATACAAATGTAAAGAATGTGAAAAAGCTTTTAATCGAAAATCACACCTGACTGAACACCGGAGAGTTCATACTGGAGAAAAGCCATACAAATGTAAAAAATGTGGCAACGCTTTTAATCAAAAATAAAAACTTACTCGACACCAGAGAGTTCATACTGGAGAAATGCCATACAAATGTAAAGAATGTGGCAAAGCTTTTAATCAAAAGTCAAAACTTACTCTACACCAGATAGTTCATACTGGAGAAAGGCCATACAAATGTGAAAAAAGTGACAAAGCTTTTAATCAAATATCACATCTTACTTGACACCGGAGGCTTCATAGTGGAAAAATGCCATACAAATGTGAAGAATGTGGCAAAGCTTTTAATCAAAAATCATGCATTACTCAACAACAGAGAATTGATACTAGGGAGAAACCATACAAATATCTATAATGTAGCAAAGCTTCTAATTGAAGGTCACTTCTTAGTCAACACCAGAGACTTCTTATGAGAGAAAAGCCATACAAGTTTAAAGAATGTGGCAAAGCTCTTTATCAAAGATCACACATTTCTCAACACCAGAGAATTCATACTGGGGAGAAAACATACAAATGCAAAGAATGTGGCAAAGCTATTCTATTAGGAAAAGTATTGTTGTTCACCAAATATTCATTCTGGATAAGAACTATGTAAATGTTAAGAATGTGGAAAATTTTAAGTATGCTTCAAGTGTTAACAAGAAACAGATCATTCATACTTGCAACAATTCAAACAAATCCATAGACTTTAAAGTCATTTCCTGTAAGATCAAATCTCATTGGTCACCAGAAACTTCATACTGGGAAGAACAATTACAATTGCCCAGAGATAGCTCTGCAGCACTGACTCCATAAAATTCCAACCCTTGCCCAACTGGCCATTATTCATTAGCAAATGGAAGTGGGCAGGAAGCATGATTGGATGCTCTGTCTACTTTCCTTTTGTGGACCTCTCTAGATTCAATGGTTATTTCCTCAATTTCTCTGAATTGATTGAATTCAAATCATCTTTTTTTTTTTCAAAAGCCATATTTGCACTTAAAGGCCTATTTGTACCAAACCAACACATTAATAAAATTATTTTATGCCTGAAGTCTATGGTCACATCATTATTTTTCCCATAATCTCAGCTGGACAGAATAGTCCTATGTCAATGTCTTATTTATTTATTTTATTTCATTTTGGGTGTATACCAAGGATTAAATTCAGGTGCACTCATCCACTAACCCACACCCCAGCCCTATTTTGTATTTATTTAGAAACACAATTTCACTGAGTTGCTTAGGGTATCACTTTTACTACTAAGACTAGATTTGAACTTGTGGTTCTCCTGCCTCAGCCTCCTGCACTACTTGGATGCAAAGCATGCATCCCTGAACCCAGAAATCAATGTGTCTTGCTTTGTAGTTAATTAAAAAATTTTACTCAGGATTTCATGTCCATAAAAAGAATTCAAAAGATGGTTTTGTCACACTTCAGGCATCAGATTCTGGCTTTTAAAATGTCCTGCATGATACATCTTAGCTTTCTACATCAAATGCAGAGTTCAAAAGTTTGAAACCAGGTGGCTGAGAAACAAAGATATAGAACAGCAAAATGCAACACATGTTGTGGTTAAATCCACACATGTAGTGGGTATAAATGCTCACACTAAATAGACATCAAGAGGCCTGTACATGACCCCTGAGGGTCCTGAGCCTCCATTCAGACTTTGAGCCCCTGAGCCTTCAGAGGGTCTGCACAAATAAGAAGCATACTACCTTTTAGCACCCCTAAACATACTATAGCATTTACTAGACAGACCAGAGGAAGCACTGTGTGTCTTTGTACCAAAGTGTGGTTCTACTTGCATATATATGACATCTGATTTAGAGAACACTGGGACAGTACCTGATGAAACACAGTTGCCCTTTTTTCTCTTAATAGAAAACCACAGCCCTGCACATTTTTAAACCAATTTTGTTACAGTTGAAAAAAAATAAGAATGGTTAAAAAATGGTGTCAATGAAAAGCATTTGAACTGATGAGTCCATCCTTCCAGTAGCACTTACAAGGATACAGTTGTGTCACCCAGAAAAAGGCAGGTCTGTCCCAAGCCACACTGTGAATGTTCAGAAAGTTACATCTTTCCCTGGACCCATCCTCGGCTCTTCAAGTTGCTTTACCATGTGAATGATGTTATTAACAGTTAATAAAGTATGAGGAAATCACTTCTACTGCAGTACTTCAGGTTCTTTCAGGATTCTGGAAGACTCAAACTTCAGCTGGGCACACTGGTACACACTTTTCATCCAAGCAGCAGGGGAGTTCAAGGAAGGAGAATCGCAGTTTCAAAACCAGCCTCAGCAATTTCACATGAATCTAAGCAACTTAGGAAGATCCTAACTCTAAATAAAAATATTTGGGGATGTGTCTTAATGGTAGAGAGCACTTTGGTTTGATCCCTAGTACCAAAAAACAAAAAAAAAAGACAAAGAGGCTCAGGTTTTGTGGTCATCAGACTCAGTTTATGCTGTACATAAGTCTGAACAATTGCATTATTTAAAAACTTCTTTAAAAAATTATACTAGCTATAGTTACTTAGTGATCACCATAGTGCTATAAAGCATAGATATCTCCACTAACTTTTACTGTCACAGAAATACCTCCATAATAATCCCACAATATTAAGATGATGCCTCTGTTGATGGAGGGATTCATTTGATAGCCTCTGTTCAATTACTCTCTCACAACAGGTGTGCACTTAACCCTTGAAAGTTTCAGTAATTCAGACTCAAAAATCATGCCTTACTCAACACCAGAGAATTCATATTGGAGAAAACCCATACAAATGTAAAGAAGGTGGCAAAGCATTTAAGAAAAGATTATGCCTTATTCAACACCAGAGAACTCATACTGGCAGTGGTTACACCCAGTGGACATTAGGCATTCCTGAGGCAGTTTTATTTTCAAGTAGGGAATAGGATTACTAAACATCATGATGGGCAAGCCTCTTACCAAAAACAAGCCTTTGGTCTCTAAGTTTTACCATGCTGAGGCTCAGGGTAGATCATACATGCTGAAAAAAAAAAAAACTGGTATTTTTCTAATGTATTTTTTCTCCCAATGCTTTAAGCACAATGATTGGCTCCCAGTAGTGAGGAAGGGAGGAAAGAAACAAGAGAAGGAGCAGAAGGAGACACACAGCATATTATCAGAAGAAACCTAAAGCCCTCAGGCAGGAGAATTATTAACTTGGGCCTGATTGTGGTGCTACTAACACTCTGTCAAAGAGTTCTACCAATCTTCCCAAACTTGCCAGTCTTGGGTCACTTGTCAGTATCAAGCCAGATGCCCCTACTTGAACAACAGGCAAGATTCTTCCTTAGCAGAAACCCCATTGAGTAAGCAGTCTTTCCACCTCTTCTTTTCCATGAATGAATAGTGAGTCATTGAGGACTTCACCTGCATTCTTGTGCATGCATGCACACACACACACACACACACACACACACACACAAATTAATATTCAGGCAATCAGAATCTGCAACCCCATGGTGGAGCTGGTGACGTGGGACATTATGTTGCCATCTCCAAGAAAAACCTTTGACTTCTGATCCTGCACATTCCAGAATTTTCTGTGCAGTGTTTCACTTTCCCCTTCCACGAATCCATCAAAGAGAAAAAAAGCTACAGTGAGATTCAAAGCCTTTTCACTGCCATCTTCTCTGTATCTGAGTAGTCTTTCCTTGTCCCATACATCCTGAGTTTGTGCCAGGCAATTATCACCTGGTGTCAAATTGAGGATAAAAGGACAGAGGAGAGATTGTTGAAAGGCATCAGAATTCTCTGCTCTGCTAGCCAAGATTTATGGCTCACTGGAAGACACTCTATTAAAACAAAGAGTCCTGGTGCTCTGCAGTCACTCACAAGGCTACATAGGGTCCATTACGAAAAAAAAAAAAAAATCACAAACATCGTTCCTTTCCTGAGGGAGCAGAGAGCAAGCCTCTAGAAGAACCTACAGAGTCATTTTCTTTCTTTTTTTTTTCTGGAAATACAAAGTACTTGTGTTACCAAGGCCTTTTACAGTTGTGACTCTCTTCTTTGACAGTGGGGCTTTGCTTCCCATCAAGGGGATAAATTCTTAAACTGTGTATGTGTGTGTGTGGGGGGGTGGGTGTGTGTATTTTGGGGGCAGAGGAAGTTACTGTGGATTTAACTCAAGAGAATTTTACAGCTGTTCTACTATACCTGAAGAAGATCCCTAGATGTGTTTTTGAAATTTTACTGTGAGCCAGGATCTCACTAAATTGTTCAGGCTGACCTTGAACTTACAATCCACCAGCTTCAGTCCCTTGAATCACTTGATTTATAGGCATGGACTACCTCACCCAGGCATGCATCACTTCACCCAGTCATGACCTTCTGGCGAGAGCTAGTTTTTAGAGATAGTCAGCCATCTTCCCAAGTTGTTCATGTCAAAATTAACTAATATAATTATCATACTACCAATATCCTTCTAATTTTGCTCCCAGCATCCAAAGTCAGTCTTTGTGTGATATAATAATGGCGTGTCCAGTTATCAGAATAACAGAGAAGGCTCATGCCCCCTAAACCTCACTGAAAATATAATAACATAATAACCCTAAATCCACTTATGCTTTATCATCTTTTTTTCCTGTTCAAATAGAAGAAAGTCTCTTTTACATGTTCTCCATCACCTTCCACACCCCTACCTCCTGACCAACCCTGGAGCTTCCCAAATGGCTCTTCACCACTGCTTATAGAAAGATGTAGCTCTCTGTGACAGTGCATGTGTTCATGTGCATCTCCTATATATGATTAAAACAAACTCGAAGGACTCTTATGACAATGGAAAATCTATAAATCTCCTCAAAAGGGCCAGAACAACTGCATCTTTAAAATTTTTTCGCATGTCTTCTCACTTGTATGAATTCTGAGGTGCTGAGTAGGGTGTGAACAAATATTGGAGACACTGTCACCTATTTTACATTTATATAATTTCTGTGCTATCATGTCTCTGGTGTGAAATAGTGTTGAACTACTTTGAAACAAGGGTTGATTCATCCTTAAAGACACTGATGCAATGTTTTCATTGTAAAACTTCTCTCCAGTGTAAAACATATAATGTTTAGTAAGATGTGATCTTCAATATTAAAAGCTTTGCCATTCTTCACATTTTTAGGACTTCTCTCTAGTGTGGGTTCTCTGGTGTCGAGTAAGTGCTGATTGTTGATTAAAATCTTTGCCACATTCTCTACATTTGTAGGGCTTCTCTCCAGTGTGGATTCACTGGTGCTGAGTAAGTGATGACTTTTGACTGAAACTCTTTTTTTTTTTTTATTGGTTGTTCAAAACATTACATAGTTCTTGATATATCATATTTCACACTTTGACTCAAGTGGGTTATGAACTCCCATTTTTACCCCATATACAGATTGCAGAATCACATCAGTTACACTTCCATTGATTTACATATAGACATACTCGTGTCTGTTGTATTCTGCTGCCTTTCCTATCGTCTACTATCCCCCCTCCCCTGCACTGCCCTCCCCTCTTCTCTCTCTACCCCCTCTACTGTAATTCATTCCTCCCCCTTGTACTGTTTTTCCCTTTCCCCTCACTTCCTCTTGTATGTAATTTTGCATAACCCTGAGGGTCTCCTTCCATTTCCATGCAATTTCCCTCCTCTCTCCCTTTCCCTCCCACCTCTGATCCTTGTTTAATGTTGGTCATCTTCTCTTGCTCTTCTTCCCTAGTCTGTTCTTAGTTACTCTCCTTATATCAAAGAAGACATTTGGCATTTGTTTTTTAGGGCTTGGCTAGCTTCACTTAGCATAATCTGCTCTAATGCCATCCATTTCCCTCCAAATTCTATGATTTTGTCATTTTTTTAATGCAGAGTAATACTCCATTGTGTATAAATGCCACATTTTTTTTTTATCCATTCGTCTATTGAAGGGCATCTAGGTTGCTTCCACAGTCTTGCTATTGTGAATTGTGCTGCTATGAACATCCATGTAGCAGTGTCCCTGTAGCATGCTCTTTTTAGGTCTTTAGGGAATAGACCAAGAAGGGGAATAGCTGGGTCAAATGGTGGTTCCATTCCCAGCTTTCCAAGAAATCTCCATACTGCTTTCCAAATTGCCTGCACCAATTTGGAGTCCCACCAACAATGTACAAGTGTACACTTTTCCCCACATCGTCTCCAGCACTTGTTGTTGTTTGACTTCATAATGGCTGCCAATCTTACTGGAGTGAGATGGTATCTTAGGGTGGTTTTGATTTGCATTTCTCTGACTGCTAGAGATGGTGAGCATTTTTCCATGTACTTGTTGATTGATTGTATGTCGTCCTCTGACAAGTGTCTGTTCAGGTCCTTGGCTCATTTGTTGATTGGGTTATTTGTTATCTTATTGTCTAATTTTTTTGAGTTCTTTATATACTCTGGATATTAGGGTTCTATCTGAAGTGTGAGGAGTAAAGATTTGTTCCCATGATGTAGGCTCCCTATTTACCTCTCTTATTGTTTCCTTTGCTGAGAAAAAACTTTTTAGTTTGAGTAAGTCCCATTTGTTGATTCTAGATATTAACTCTTGTGCTATGGGTATCCTATTGAGGAATTTGGAGCCCGACCCCACAGTATGTAGGTTGTAGCCAACTTTTTCTTCTATCAGGTGCCGTGTCTCTGATTTGATATCAAGCTCCTTGATCCATTTTGAGTTAACTTTTGTGCTTGGCGAGAGAAAGGGATTCAGTTTCATTTTGTTGCATATGGATTTCCAATTTTCCCAGCACCATTTGTTGAAGATGCTATCCTTCCTCCATTGCATGCTTTTAGCCCCTTTATCAAATATAAGAAAGTTGTAGTTTTGTGGGTTGGTTTGTGTGTCCTCTATTCTGTACCATTGGTCCACCCACCTGTTTTGGTACCAGTACCATGCTGTTTTTCTTACTATTGCTCTGTAGTATAGTTTGAAGTCTGGTATCGCTATACCACCTGATTCACACTTCCTGCTTAGCATTGTTTTTGCTATTCTGGGTCTTTTATTTTTCCATATGAATTTCATGATTGCTTTCTCTATTTCTACAAGAAATGCCATTGGGATTTGATTGGCATTGCATTAAACCTAAAGAGAACTTTTGGTAATATCACCATTTTGATGATGTTAGTTCTGCCTATCCATGAACAGGGTATATCTTTCCATTTTCTAAGAACTTCTTCTACTTCTCTTTTTAGGGTTCTGTAGTTTTCATTGTATAAGTCTTTCACCTGTTTTGTTAGGTTGATTCCCAAGTATTTTATTATTTTTGAGGATATTGTGAATGGAGTGGTTGTCCTCATTTCCATTTCAGAGGATTTGTCACTGATATACAGGAATGCCGTTGATTTATGCGTGTTGATTTTATATCCATCCTGCCACTTTGCAGAATTCATTTATTAGCTCTAATAGTTTCTTTGTAGACCCTTTTGGGTCTGCTAGGTATAGAATCATGTCATCTGCAAATAGTGATAATTTAAGTTCTTCTTTTCCTATTTTTATGCCTTTAATTTCTTTCGTCTGTCTAATTGCTCTGGCCAGTGTTTTGAGAACTATGTTGAACAGAAGTGGTGAGAGAGGGCATCCCTGTCTTGTTCCAGATTTTAGAGGGAATGCCTTCATTTTTTTTTTCCATTCAGAATGATGCTAGCCTGAGGCTTAGCATAGATTGCTTTTACAATGTTGAGGTATGTTCCTGTTATCTCTAGTTTTTCGAGAGTTTTGAACATAAAGGGATGCTGTACTTTGTTGAATGCTTTTTCTGCATCTATCGAGATGATCATACGGTTCTTATTTTTAAGTCTATTGATGTGGTGAATAACATTTATTGATTTCCATATATTGAACCAGCCTTGCATCCCAGGGATGAATCCTACTTGATCATGGTGCACAATTTTTTTGATATGTTTTTGTATCCGATTCGCCAGAATTTTATTGAGGATTTTTGCGTCTAGGTTCATTAGAGATATTGGTCTGTAGTTTTCTTTCTTTGAAGTGTCTTTGTCTGGTTTAGGAATTAGGGTGATGTTGGCATCGTAGAATGAATTTTGAAGTTCTCCCTCTTTTTCTATTTCCTGAAATAGCTTGAAAAGTATTGGTGTTAGTTCCTCTTTAAAGGTTTTGCAAAACTCTGCTGTATACCCATCCGGTCCTGGGCTTTTCTTAGTTGGTAATCTTTTGATGGTTTCTTCTATTTCCTCTATTGTTATTGGTCTGTTTATGTTGTCTATATCCTCCTGACTCAATCTGGGCAGATCATAAGACTTAAGGAATTTATCTATGCCTTCACTATCTTCTATTTTGTTGGAGTATAAGGATTCAAAATAATTTCTGATTATCTTCTGTATTTCTGAAATGTCTGTTGTGATATTGCCTTTTTCATCCCGTATGCTAGTAATTTGGGTTCTCTCTCTTCTTCTCTTCGTTAGCATGGCTAAGGGTATGTCAATTTTATTTATTTTTTCAAAGAACCAACTCTTAGTTTTGTCAATTTTTTCAATTGTTTCTTTTGTTTCAATTTCATTAATTTCAGCTCTGATTTTAATTATTTCTTGCCTTCTACTTCTTTTGCTGTTGTTTTGCTCTTCTTTTTCTAGGATTTTGAGATGAAGTATGAGATCATTTATTTGTTGGTTTTTTTCTTTTTTTGAGGAATGAACTCCAAGCAATGAATTTTCCTCTTAGAACTGCTTTCAATGTGTCCCATAGATTCCGATATGTTGTGTCTGTGTTTTCATTTAACTCTAAGAATTTTTTAATTTCCTCCTTGATGTCTTCTAAAACCCATTGATCATTCAGTAATCTATTGTTCATTCTCCAATTGATGCATGATTTTTCCTTCCTTCTTTCATCGATGATTTTCAGTTTCATTCCATTATGATCAGATAAGATGCATGGTATTATCTCTACTCCTTTATATTGTCTAAGAGTTGCCCTGTGACATAATATATGATCTATTTTTGAGAAGGATCCATGTGCTGCTGAGAAAAAAGTGTAACTGCTTGATGTTGGGTGGAATATTCTATATATGTCAATTAAGTCTAGGTTGTTAATTGTGTTATTGAGTTCTATAGTTTCCTTATTCAACTTTTGTTTGGAGGATCTGTCCAGTAGTGAGAGAGGTGTGTTGAAGTCTCCCATGATCATTGTATCGTGGTCTATTAGATTCTTGAACTTGAGAAGAGTTTGCTTGATGAACATAGCAGCACCATTGTTTGGGGCATATATATTTATGATTGTTATGTCTTGTTGGTGTATGGTTCCCTTGAGCAGTATGTAGTGTCCCTCTTTATCCCTTTTGATTAACTTTGGCTTGAAATCTATTTTATTTGATATGAGTATGGACACTCTTGCTTGTTTCCGCAGTCCTTATGAGTGATATGATTTTTCACAACCTTTCACCTTCAGTCTATGTATATCTTTTCCTATCAAATACGTCTCCTGTAGGCAGCATAATGTTGGGTCTTGTTTTTTGATCCATTCAACTAGCCTGTGTCTCTTAATTGGTGAGTTTAAGCCATTAACATTTAGGGTTATTATTGAGATATGGTTTGTTCTTCCAGCCATATTTGTTTATTAATGTTACTAAACCTGATTTGTTTTCCTCTTTGATTATTTCCCCCCTTTACTGTCCTACCTTCCACTGTTGGTTTTCAATGTTATTTTCCATTTCCTCTTCCTGTAATGTTTTGCCAAGGATTTTTTGAAGAGATGGTTTTCTAGCTGCAAATTCTTTTAACTTTTGTTTATCGTGGAAGGTTTTAATTTCATCTTCCATCCTGAAGCTTAATTTCGCTGGATACACGATTCTTGGTTGAAACCCATTTTCTTTCAGTGTTTGAAATATGTTATTCCAGGATCTTCTAGCTTTCAGAGTCTGTGTTGAAAGATCAGCTGTTATCCTGATTGGTTTACCCCTGAATGTAATCTGCTTCCTTTCTCTTGTAGCTTTTAAAATTCTCTCCTTATTCTGTATGTTGGGCATGTTCATTATAATGTGTCTAGGTGTGGATCTCTTATGGTTTTGCACGTTCGGTGTCCTGTAGGCTTCTAGGATTTGGGATTCTGTCTCATCCTTCAAGTCTGGGAAGTTTTCTCGTATTATTTCATTGAATAGATTGTTTATTCCTTTGGTTTGGAGCTCTATGCCTTCCTGTATCCCAATGACTCTTAAGTTTGGTCTTCTAATTATCCCATAATTCTTGGATGTTCTGCTCATGGTTTCTTAGCAGACTTGCTGAGCTGTCTATGTTCTTTTCAAGCTGAAATACTTTGTCTTCATTGTCTGATGTTCTATCTTCTAAGTGATCTACTCTGCTGGTAGTATTCTCAATTGAGTTTTTAAGTTGGTTTATTGCTTCCTGTATTTCTAGGATTTCTATTTCTTTGTTTTTTATTACCTCTATCTCCCTGTGAAATTGATCTTTTACTTTCTGGATTTGTTTATATAGTTCCTTGTCAAAGTGATCTTTCATTGTCTGATTTTGCTGTTTCATGTCTTCCTTGAGACTCCAGATCATCTGAAGCATGTATATCCTGAATTCTTTGTCTGACATTCCATCTGTTGCAGCTATTACCTCTTCTAGAGTTGAGTTGACCTGCATTGCTTGTGGTCCTTTCTTTCCTTGTCTTTTCATACTGCTCACGTTTCTTTCTGCTTGGTGAAACTGTTGTGTTTTTGAAATTTTCCCTCCATTTATGTATATTGCTCTTGTATAGTTGAAAAAACTCCCTTGCAGGGCAGGTAGTGGCTGTGACCCTCCTCCAGTTGGGGTGATCTGTCTCCCACGCTGGCAGGCCGCTAGGTCTGCTCTGCCAGTCGGTCGAGGTCCGCCTACCTTGCAGGCATGTGGGGCAGCTCTGTCTCTCCGCAGGTTGCTGGGACTGACCTGCCAGTGGGTCGCAGGTCTGCCTACCTTGCAGGTGCGGGGGGAGGGGGCGGCTCTGCCCCTCAGCGTGCCGCTGGGCCTGATCTGCCAGTGGTCACAGTTCCGCCTACCTTGCATGCACTGGGGGAGGTGGTGAGCCTACCCCTGAGCAGGCCGCTGGACCTGTTCTTCTGGTGGATGGCAGGTCCGCCTACCCTGCATGCACATGGGGTAGCTCTGTCACTCCGCAGGTTGCTGGGCCTGACCTGCCGGTGGGTCGCAGGTCCGCCTACCTTGCAGGCACGCGGGGAGGGGGTGGGCCTACCCCTCAGCAGGCCGCTGGACCTGTGCTGCCAGTGGGTCCAGGTCCGCCTACCCTGCAGGCGCATGGGACAGCTCTGTCACTCTACAGGTTGCTGGGCCTGACCTGCCGGTGGGTCGCAGGTCCGCCTACCTCGCAGGTGCAGGGGGGAGGGGGTGGCTCCGCCCCTCAGCAGGCCGCTGTGCCTGATGTGCTGGTGGTCAGAGTTCTGCCTGACTAGCAGGCACGGAATGAGGGGGTGGCTCTGCCCCTCAGGAGGCCAAAGCCAATCATGCTCTTGTGTAGAAAAAGTTGCAACAATAATATTTGGCTATGACCCAACTATCTGCAAAACTCGTGTTCTTCCTTTAATAACTAACTGAGCAATAAAGCCATGGAATAGAGTTGATGACTTTTGAGGAGAATGAGGTAGGCAAGGCCATTCAATAATTCCCAATTATTGCCACATTGTTCCTGTAGGGGTATGAACAGTGGGAAATGTTAATCAATATATAGTCTCTTGTGGATTAACTCTAGTAAGCTGTGCAGTCTTCATGGCAGATTCAATCTTTGTTATGGCAATCCTTTATTCTACCAATTGTTGATGAGAAGGAAGAGAAGGATCTCCCTGTACAATCTGGAAAAGAACACAAATCTGCAATGGCTAGTTTTAAACTTGGTCACAGCCAATGAATATCACCTAGTAACTTTTAGAGGTCATGTGCCTTGGGCAATCTAATGTGCTTGGGGGAGCTGCCCATAGTTCCCAAAGTTAAATCTAAATCTCCATGGCTCCATATCGAGAGAAGACTCCCAAGTAATTCATGGGTGGTTCCTTACAACTTAGTGAGGCCCTACCTCAAAATAAAAATAAAAATGTTTGGGAATGGTCTTAGTGGTAAAGTGCTCCTGGGTAAAACCCACAATACAAGACAAAACAAGCAAATAAACACAATAAAGAAAACAACTGGAGAACTAGGCAACTGTCAGATAAAATCAGTTGTAATAGAAATTGCTAGATAGAGGCAAGAACATTATATAAACTTGTAATTACATATACTAAATTATATATATGTTATATATGCATATTAATGATAAAAATTAAAATATAATAATACATATCAATAGAGTGGGCAATCTCACAAACTAAGTTATAAATGTATACATGTCAAAAAACAGTGTTCCAAAATATGTGAATTGAAAACTATCAGGAATAAAGGAAGAAACATTTCTACAAAAAGTGGTTGATAATTTGTGATATCTCACTTTCAAGAAAGAATGAAATGACTAGTTAAAAAGTCCATGAAAACAAGATGACATGAACAACAATATAACTACACTAGGTCTAGAGGTCTATACAGAATATTCTGCCCCCAAGAGTAGAATACACATTTTACTCCACTGTGTAGGAAACATTGTACAGAACTTGCCATTTTAAAGCCATAAAAATGTTAATAAATTTAAAAACACTGAAATCAGGACAAGTATCTTTTGTAACTACAATGAAATTAAGTTAAAAAAAAACAGAAAACTTAAAAATCTGCTAACATGTAGCACTTAGACAGTGTACACTTTAGGAAGAAAAAAATGGAAAGTAGTTTAGGTGGATAAAAATGAAAAAAAAAATGCCTAAACTTATGAGGTGCAGCTAAAGTAGCCCCCAGAAGAAAATTGATAACTACAGAATCCTACATTTAAAAAAAATAACATGTTGAGCAGCAAAATACAACAAACAAAAACATGAATTTACACAGTAACTAACTACACAAAGGGAAGCAAGCTGTAATCAAATTGCACAGATGATAAATTTTAATAAAGAATTAAGCAAGAATAAAAGAAATAGACAAAAGAATTAAGAAAATATCTTGATTGTACAAAAGATTTACAAAATTGTTTGTTCAATTAACCAAGAAAAAAGAGATTGAGAGAGTACTCAAGTTAATAAAAATCAAAAATAAAAGTGAGACAATGAAAACAGACTCCATAAAAAAATAGAGAATTTTAAGAGCATATAATGATCAACTGAATGTGAACAAATGCTTATAAAAAATCCATCAAAACTGACTTAGACATAGAAAATCTAAAAAGACTTAATAAGAGACTGAATCAGTATAAACAGAATAAAAACATCCATATCAGAGCTGAGCATGGTTGGCACACACCTGTATCCCAGTGATTTGGGAGGTTGAGGCAAGAGGATTGTGAGTTCAAAGCCAGCCTTAGCAAAATCAAGGCACTGAGCAACTCAGTGAGACCCTGTCTCTAAATAAAATACAAAATAGGGCTGGGGATGTGATTCAGAAGTCAAGGGCCCCTGAGTTCAATCCCTGGTACCCAACAACAACAACAATCCATATTAGAAATGTGAAGTGAACCTATCAAACTATATCTAATTCTAACAACAGATAGATGGCTTTATGTGAATTAAATCCTAAGCGCTCAATGAAAGAACTATTTAAATAAAAAAGTTCAGCATTTTTGCAAGATATAGCTCCAATATATCAATACAATTTTTGTAGCTGAGCAATAAATATTCAAAGCAAAATTATTAAAAATTCCTTTTATGGTAGAATCAAACATTAAATACATAGCAAAAATGTGTCTTGTAAGCAGAAAATACTATAGAAAATGTTTAAAAGAATAAATAGGCATCAACTATTTATTGATAAGATTAATGTTGCTGAAATGGTAAAATGCAAGTTGATTTACATACCAATGTAAACCTTACCAAAATTCCCACATGCCATTTTTGAAAAAGATTTAATAGTAAGCCTAAAGTGAATATGGAAGTTCAGTCATCCTCAAATACTAAATATAGGTTTTTTCCAAGAAAAATATAAAGCACAAAATTGGAAGACTCACACTTCCCAATTTTAAAGCTCAGTATAAAGTTTGAGTACTCAAAGAAACTGGATCCCTATTCCTCACCCTGTTCAAAATCAATTCAAAGGAAGTAAAAGACCTGACTGTGAAACTACACAATAAACAAGGGAAAGCAATTTAAGACTCTGGTAAGGACAACAAATATTTTAGAATTTTAAAATCACAGATTTTAAAAATCACACAATCAATCAATCAATCAATCACTAAGGCATTAAACTAAAATTCTGATATAAGGAAAAGAAAAAAAAAAGTAGGATCCCTATAAAATGGCAGAAAATCTTTGCCCAGTATGCATTTGATACAAGCTGCATATTTAGAATATGTAAAGAACAAAAAAAATTATAACACCAATCAATCAAAAACTAAGTAATGCCATTCAAGTGGACAAATGAAGTAGACAGTTTTCAAAAGAAGAAACAAAAAGTTCCAGTAAATATATAGAAAAATGTTCCATATATTAGCCTTCAGGAAAATGCAAATCAAAAATACAATGAGGAAGGCTGGGGAAATAGCTCAGTTGGTAGAGTGCTTGCCTTGCATGTGCAAGGCCCTGGGTTCAGGCCCCAGGACCACAAGAGAAAAAAATACATGAGGTATCACCACATCCCAATCAGAATGTATAACTTAGAAAAGTGACAAACAGTGATGTGGATGTGGAGAAAAATCAACACTTATGCACGGGTGTGTAGCCGATATGGAAAACTGTGCATATTACTCAAAAATGTAACAATAGCTGGGATCATGGCACACAAGTAATCCCATATATTTAAGAAGCTAAAGGAGGAGGACTACAAGTTTAAGGTCAGCTTGTGCAAGTTCAAGGTCAAACAGTGCAAAATCCTGTCTCCAATTTAAAAAAAATGCTGGGGGACCAGCAATGGTGATAAATGTCATGGGTTATTCAGAGGGGCTTCCCACACGTCCGTCCTTCTTTCTTTGAAAAAGCAGGTGATGGGTTATTATTTCGAGTACTGAATTCTTCTTCATCTGGCACAAAATCGTACAATTACAACACAAGAGAGAATTAGTAGCAACGAGAACAATACAATGATATACCATGCAGAGTGTTTAAGAATGTTTCCAGGGTTAAAGCTGTTTAATTCTTTAAGTATTTGATCAGCTAAAGAAGTAGGATCTGAAAAATCAATCTTACTTTTCTGTATATCTTGAATCTGATGATGCAGCTCCAAAAGATCAAAGCTGTTATTATTATTCTGCCAAATATCCAACAAATGGTTTTGAACCTTCTCCCAATACCATTAAGAAGCATTGCATTTAGCAGCAGTAACACACACATACTTATAGCTAGCATGACATTTAAGTCTTTCCTTGAATTTCAAAGCGGAAAGTTCATTACCTATATTCATGACAGCAGCCTCTAAGGCATTTAGCTTGGTCCCAATCCTTTCATCAACATTTATTTGATTATGAAGAGCCTTGGAAGTGTTCTGAGCCAAATTATTAAGAAAATTTGCATGTTGAATATTTGAGATATAGAAACCAAAGCTGTGACCATGGGAGCAATAACATAAACCAAGGGAAGAACTCCCCTACCGCTATTATGAGCCCAAGAGCACACTTAGATCTCACTAGCTGGGCATGTATTTGTTGTAAGACTTGTAAATCAGCATCAGCCTACCATTGTTCTGTAATATTTCCTGGTAATAAGACAAAAGAGGGCTGAAGAAGTATCATCGTTCCTTTTTCTCTATAATTTCGGGAGATACAATTAGTTAAATTACATTTACTACATGTAACAAGATATCTATTATCTTCCATTATTAACTTTTACATTTCCAGTAATTGAAGCGTAAGGAGATTGAATACAGGCCTATGAGCCATAGCAAGAATATTCCTTCTAATACTTGCTTACAAAGTCTGGTAAAGGTTTGTTAGTAAATTGTAAGAATTATGAGGCAGCAATTAAGTGCCAAGCATCTTTCTGAATGCCACATTTGTTGAAGGTCATGATGTCAATAAGTATGGAGACTCCTTGCAAAACCAGCATGGAACCACCATTTGACCCAGCGATCCCTCTCCTGGGACTATACCCAAAGGACTTAAAAACAGCATACTACAGGGACACAGCCACATTAAGATTTATAGCAGCACAATTCACAATAGCTAAACCATAGAGCCAACCTAGATGTCCTTCAACAGATGAATGGATAAAAAAATGTGATTATATATGTGTATGTATGTATGTATGTATATGTATGTGTGTGTATGTATATGTGTGTGTGTGTGTGTGTGTGTATATATATATATATATATATATATATATATATATATATATATATTACCCCCAACAATCGAATATTACTTAGATTTAAAGATAAATGAAACTATGGCATTTGGTGGTAAATGGATGGAGTTGAAGAATACCAGGTTAAATGAAATAAGCCCCACCAAACACATACACATACACATACACACACACACACACACACACACACACACACACAAACACAAAGGCCAAATGTTCTCTCTGATTAGTGTATGCTAATTCACAATGAAGGGTGGGGAAGAATGGTAACTTTAGATTAAGTAGAGAGGAGTGCAGGGAGGGGAGGGGATAAGGGGATAGGAAGGATAGTATAATGAAGCAGACATTACTTATAATATATGTGGGTGCTAAACCACTCAACAAGGGAGGGGGAGAGAATAGAAATTCAGTGAATTAGACAAAGTTGGAATGAAGGGAAGAAAAGGGAAATAGGAATACAAATGACAGTAGGATGAATCAGACACAACTATTCTGTGTTCATATATGAATACACCACCAGTGAAGGTCCCCACCATGTATACCTGAAGAATGGAATGCTAACTAAAATGAGTTTTACTCCATGTATAATATGTCAAAATTTTCTCTATTGTCATGTATACCTAAAGAGAATAAGAAATTTTAAAAATGATGAGGGAAAAAATTGTATACAGAGAAGGTTTGTGAGTGAAAATCTATTCAAAAGTTGCTAATGTCATTAAGGTTAAATAAAATTATAAAAGACTACCTTGAGCCCATAAAAATAATAAACAATAGTAAACAGAGTTGCCGAAGTCAGTCTGTGTAACTATGTATTATCACAGAATTTTTTGTTTACAACTCTTTTCTATTTGATTTAAAAAGCAGCACAAGAGAAATATTTACAAGTAGAGCAGAGAGGAAATATTACATACCAGTGTTATGAATACTATGAAGAGTGCTGTGTGCCCTCAAAGAAAGAATTCTCAGTTTCCTTCCCCATGCAATAAAAAAATCATGCAGTTGAAAGATATGCTAGTTACTGATTAGATAACACATACATATGTTTGTGACATTAAGCATGTGGGCAGCTGCTAAACTTGGCAGGTCAGATCCAATAGATAAGGAAGACACTCTCTTCACACAAAACAGTGTTTCTTTGAGTAATACTATGAAAGCAAGAGAGAAAGCAAAAGTGAAAGACACAGTCAACTGTATTGCCATACTAGGAAAACCCCAACACTGAACCGATGTACTAGGGAGTCCCAAACAGCTTTCTGGGTCCTGACTGGGAAGTGCTGGGCAGAGCATCCTCTCCAGAGGTGAGAATCTGAAGTCTTGTTCTAACTTGTATTGAAAGTGAAACTGAATAAATACAAGTTAGAACAAAGAAAACTTCATTCTAACATATTGGATGACCTACTGATCCCATGAAGAACACTACATGCTCCCAAGAACAAATCAGATCCTGGAGGAGGGAGTGATATCCTTGAGATGACTCAATAAATTGGGGTTCCAATGAGTGAGTGACTGAGCCAGATGCATTGAGAAATCAGCATTCTTTAGCTGTTTCATCAAGGATATGCAGACATCGTGCAGTCACATGAAAAGGGAATATCTTTAGTATTTTCCTTAGACCTCTAGTACTGATTCTTTCCTCTGGGACTCATAAATAGTTAAAACTCTCATATCATATGTAAAATAAAGCCAGTTTACTGCATAAAACAATGTGGACATAAACATGAAACCTAGAGATTTACACTTAGGAATAAAAAATCCTGTGAATATTATTCTCCTAGAACTTATCATTATATTTCAATACTTATTTTCCCAAATAAAGTTAAATGCAATGTTTGTGGGTGGTGTTTTATGACCCCAAAAGCTCACATATAAAGAGAATATTGTGTTTTTACTTTTTGAACAGGACTTGTAGATGAGAGTCTAGAGGTTTATTTCAATCAAAATTGTGTTTCTCTCTCTGTGATGTCATGGGCTCTTAGAGCTTTAAGATCTGAAGAAGGACAGGGTTAGTTTATACTATCTTATAATTACTGGGTTTCACAGGGGTCTGGGAGACCATGACACATGCTATCTATCGTATAATCCAATAAGTATAACAAACATTATATTGTAAGATATTAAGTAGAACAAAAAGGTCTACAAAATAAAAATATATAATGAAATTAAAAAAATGTGGGGGCATAAATGCTCCTATAATATGTCTTTTTCTTTTTTTCAGTCATCATTTTACATGTTTCTGGTTACACTTTTCTACTGGGTATCCAAAACTAAAGAGGTGGACCCAAATTGTGATGTTTTTCCTACACTAGAGGTGAGTCTAGTCACCTCAGTGATGAACGTCATAGAATTCATGAGGAACTGCATGGTTTCTTCAGTCTAAGAGTCAGGATGGGCCTGCGGACCATGTAAATTCCCCAAAAAACATTAAGACTATTTCCCCCTTCAGCAACCCTCCTTTTTTGCCTGAATACGCACGTTGGCTCCTAGTCTCTTGGGTCTCTGATTGGGAGCTTGTATAATTCTCCAGAGTTGTAGATCCCTTAGGGTGTACTGCGACTCTATAAGGTGAAATGTTAAACTCATAATTCAAACTAGGGATATATGGGCATTATTTTAGTATCCCTAGGTCCTTCCTATAACTCTCTTAATTTCCCATAATTACAAACAAGAGGGTATATAATTTACATAAATAATATTCTCCAAATAATACTTGATTAAACATATGAAATGATTAATGGAGATGTTATAGCATTATTTACCCAATAGAATGTTTTACTATTGCACTGATCCATTAGGAAAGTGAATAGGGGGAGATGTGTGACCTAATAACATCATTAAATGCACAACAACGTTAACATTAAGAAACTCACACTATATTTAGTAACAAATTGCATCTATAATAAAATACAAGTAAAAATGCCGTGACTCTAGGGATGTGAGAAGCTTTGGAAGTTCAAAGTCAGGCTCCATAACTTCGTGAGGCCCTATACAACTTAGCAAAACCTATCTCTAAATAAAAAAGAAAAAAAATCTGAGGATGGGGTTTACTTATTAAGTGCCCCTAAGTTTAAGAGGCTCTTAAAAATTTAAATTTTAAATTTCATATAAACCTTAAGACACTTCTGAAATGATCAACTCTGAGTATTATTATTTCTCCAGTTGTGAAAAATGAGACTCTTTAGTAATTGTTGATTTATTCTAAAATTATATCCTTTTAGGGATGCACAATTCTATACTTGTATTTCCTTATTTCTACAATATCAGCTAAAGATGTTAAGAAAATTTTCAGCAAATGTCAAAAGCAATTACCCATTTTCTACATTTAATTGATTTTTTTCCACCTAGGTCCCAAATACTTCAAGGGATGGGCTATAGATAAGAAACTTACTACAATCTTTATATTTGTCAAGGTGTTTTTGTAAATATTTTGCTATTATCTAAGGTACACCCTTTGGACAAATCTACTCCACATTTGCTACAGATATGAGGTCAGAAATTTAAAAATGTCGGAAATTTGAATACAGTCTTGGACACATTCTTTGGGTTTCTATATGCTATAAATCCTTCAGTGTTTTAAAAATGTTTGATCAATGGCCAAAAGCTTTGCAAAAATTTTTCCACATGTCCTCTCACTCATATTAATTCTGAGGTGCTGAGTAGGGTATGAACAACTATTGGAGACTCTATCACCTATTTTACATTTATATAATTTCTGTGCTATCATATCTCTGGTGTGAAATAGTGTTGAACTACTGTGAAATAGGGTTGATGCATCCTTGAAGACACTGATGCAATGTTTTCATTGTAAAACTTCTCTCCAGTATAAAATCTATAGTGTTTAGTAAGATGTGATCTTCAATTTTAAAAGCTTTTCCATTCTTCACATTTATAGGACTTCTCTCTAGTATGGGTTGTCTTGTGTCGAGTAAGTGATGATTGTTGATTAAAATCTTTGCTACATTCTCTACATTTGTAGGGCTTCTCTCCAGTGTGGATTCGCTGGTGCTGAGTAAGTGATGCTTTGTGATGAAAACTTTTGCCACATTCTTTACAGTTGTAGGGCTTCTCTCCAGTGTGGATTCTCAGGTGCCAAGTAAGTACTATTTTTTTGATTAAAAATTTGCACATTCTTTACATTTGTAGGGCTTCTCTCCAGTGTGGATTCGCTGGTGCTGAGTAAGGGATGATTTTTTACTGGAACTCTTGCCACACAATTAACATTTGTAAGGCTTCTCTCCAGTATGAATCCTGTTGTGGCAATAGAGATGTGAGTTTATATTAAAACTTTTGACACACACTTTACATTTTTAGGTCTTCTCTCTAATGAGAATTCACTGGTGCTGAGTAAGTGATGATTGTTGATTAAAACTCTTGCCACACATGTTACATTTGTAGGGCTTCTCTCCAGTATGAATTCTGTTGTGGCGATCAAGATTTGAGTTTGTATTAAAACTTTTGCCACACACTTTACATTTGTAGGGCTTCTCTCCTGTATGAATCCTGTTGTGGCAATCAAGATGTGACTTTGTATTAAAACTTTTTCCACACACTTTACATTTGTAGGGCTTCTCTGCTGTATTAATTCTCTGGTGATTTTTAAGGCTTGGTTTTTGACTAAAAGTTTCACAAAGTTGTTTACATATGTGGGGCATCTCTTCATTGTGTGTCCATTGGTGACAAATAAGATTAGAGCTTTTATTAGAAGTTTTGTCACATTCTTTGCATTTGCATAGTATATCTCCTGTATGAACAGTGTGATGTTGAGTAAAGTTTTCGAGTGTGTTGCATTCTTCACATTTGTAGGTCTTCTCTGCAGAATAAATTTTTGGTGTTGAGTAAGAGTTGATAATTTTTTAAAGCTTTGCCACCCTTTTTACATTTACAGGTCTTTTTATTCAGTATAAATACTCTCATGCTTAACAATTTGTAACGTTTCACTAAAAGTTTTTCCACATTTTTTAAATTTATAGGGTTTATCACTGTCATAGTATCTACTGTTTTTAGAAGATGTTGAGCAAGCCGATGATTTGATATTTTCTTTAAAAGCATAGGGCTCTCATTCTCTATAAATTCTCTTGTATTGAGGAAGCTCTGCAATGTGATTAAGAGCCCTTTCACATACCTTACACTTGCAAGTTTTGTCTTGACTATGAATATTTGGATGAGTAATAGTTTTTGAGCACTGAAGCAAGACTTTCCCAGATTTATCATCTTGGTAAATTTGTTTAGAAAATTACTAGGAGTTTCTCTATATTCATAATTTTTATCACCAATGTAAATATACTGGTAATTACTCAGGGTAGATACATGGCTAATGGTGTTACTTATAGCATTATCTATATAGTGCACTTTCCAGAAATCTGTATCAGAATTGTCATTGAGAAATAGTGGGGGAGTAGAAACCTTTCTACAATTCTTTTTTTTTAATATTTATTTTTTTTAGTTCTCGGCGGACACAACATCTTTGTTGGTATGTGGTGCTGAGGATCGAACCCGGGCCGCACGCATGCCAGGTGAGCGCGCTACCGCTTGAGCCACATCCCCAGCCCTACAATTCTTAATATTATCCATTTGTTTTGTTGCAGAAAGAAATGGACATTTTGTAAAGAAACTCTCAAAAGAATAACTTTTAGAAATTTGTCGTAAATATTGTCTCTGTGCAAATTTTTGATGGGAAGTTTAATTCAGTGCTACATTTATAATTGGCTAAGTTAAAAACTTATGCATGAACCAGATATCTTTTCAAATTTTCCACATTTCCTTTCAGAGAAAATATAGTCATCAAAAATGGCTGTGGATATATTCTTAAACACACATATATACAGCTCCTTAATACTAATTGGAATAGATTAAATAATTTTTCAGATATTAATTGTTTATGGTGTATTTTGGCCATAAAATTTTTATCACAAATACAGACTACTAATTGGTTTTGTCCATTATAATACGATTTTTTAACTTTACTCTCCCCTATATTTTCCCATTGTTTCTTTAGTTGTAAATAGTCAAGGTCACACTTTCCATATCTTCTCTCTCTCTTTTATTCCCTGCTCTGGTAAAATTTTAAATTTTCAAGGATGATGAGAAGTCATGGCTGAAATAAATAAAAAATAAATAAAACACAATCATGTTTACTTACTGAACTGGGCTGAGTATGTTTTGAAAACATGGGAAACTACAGCAATTATGGAACAACAGCAGGGGAGTGGATTATTAAATCCAAGTCCATCGTTATGGCAGAAATATATATGAATCAAAAATGTACACAAAAAATACTTTGAGAAATTTTCAAATCATCTTACTGTTCACAGTATCCAAGATGAGTATATTACTGTGAAGAGTAATACAGTAGAGGATAATACATTGTGTTACACAAAGCCTTTCCTCATTCACAATATATTATAAAAATTTACCAACTTTCTTCTGCTTCATTAAAAAGAATATGAAACATGCAAATATTTAGGGACTGTTCAAAAAGGGGTTCCTACTTACCACAAGAAAAAAACATGGCTTAGTCAACTGTAAGAAAAGTTATGAATCAATCCAAGGGAATAGTAAATTATCATTTAAAAGAAGTTTACTGAACTAAACCAACACACAAAAACAGAATAAAAATTAGTCAAGAATTCTTAATAGTAATAATCAGAAAATGTGTGTTGAAAGAATTTCTTTAGAAAATGTCTGAAAGTGTCAAGGGTGGTTGTACACAGCAACATAGGAGGTTGAGCCAGAAGGCTCAAAATTTCAAGGCCAGGCAAAGTAAAATGAAAAAAAAAATGAAAAGTGGCAAAGAATCCTTAAGTTCTCTTTCTAGTACTAATAAACACATCTCAGAAAATAGGAAAAATAAAACATCCAAGCAACTCAATTATCACCAAGTTGTAAAGACTCAAAGCAGGTATTAAACTAAGTTTTTAAACTCAGAATATTGAGAGCATCCAAGAGAAAAAGATGGGTCACCTAAAAATGTGTAAGTATATAATTGTGAAATCCTTAGTTGGAACTTCACAACTCAGAAAGGAATTCAGGGCTATTTTCAAAAAATGAAAGAATAAAATTATCAACCAAGAAATAATATTCACAGCTATTATATTTCCAAAGAGAAGGAAAATGATGACTTTAAAGATATAAAAATGCACACACTACTCATCAACACTAGCTGTTCTCCAGGAAGTACTAAAGGTAATTCTTCATACTAAAATGTAAGTGTGCACAGCAAGACAAGTCATATGAAATTTTAAACATGTCTTGCCACAAACAATTCTATTGTATTGTAATGAGGGGTCGCAAAATATGTAATTTTGCAATAGAATTTGTTTTTTTTTGTTTTTTTTTTTAAAGAGAGAGTGAGAGAGGAGAGAGAGAGAGAGAGAGAATTTTATTTATTTTTTAGTTCTTGGCGGACACAACATCTTTGTTGGTATGTGGTGCTGAGGATCGAACCCGGGCCACACGCATGCCAGGCGAGCGCGCTACCGCTGAGCCACATCCCCAGCCCTGCAATAGAATTTGAAAGATAAAAGCATAAAAACAAAACTGTAAATAGGCATATATATCTGTAACAATGATATAATTTTGAAATGACATATAAATATATTCATTTTTTTAATAAAGTGAAGTAAAGTTGAAACTCATACAATGTATGTGAATGAGATAATTCAGTTTTTAGATTTTTTGTTGACAAATGAAAGACTACAAAATTCTGATCAAAACAAACCTTGGCTATCTGAATTAACTCTAAAAGTTACAACTGTTGGTAGTCCACAAGATACTCTAAATCTAAGGACACACACATACACGGAAAGCAAGAGGATATAAGAAGGACACATACAAAGGTGACCAAACACAATCTGGGCTGTCTAAATTATTGTACACAAAACCTAGTTTAAGACAGTAAAAGACATAGAAGACGTTTTAAATTTAAAAATAAACTTTGAAAAGAGGCAAAATAGAGAAAAGGAACCTTTCCCTAGGTTCTGAATTAAGAGTAAATACATTCACAACAAACATCCTACTTTCCAAACACACAAAGAAAACATTGAGAGAGTTGAAGGAAAACCAAGAATCACTGTCATACTAAAAGAAATCAATCCCCACTTACTGAAAAGAAATATAGTGAAGCAAAATGGTAATTGCAAAGCATAAGACTTTGAAAATATTTTGAAACTATTGTAGACTTATAGAATCCCTGTTCTTAATCACAAATGGGATATTATGCTGGATAGAACAATTTTATGTATTAAAAAGGGTTAATAAATATTTAAGTGATAGTTATTTTTTAACCAACATGGAATAAATATTTGAAGTAAAAAGTGGTAGGGATTTTCAAAAATCACTCAATATGTGTCAGTTGATTGAACACTCTTAGGCATGCTGTTGTTCAAGAATTGAAAGATAAAAATTAAAAGATGTTTATACTACTTAAAGTTAACTAGAAGCTCCAGGTAATATTCATCAAACTCATTGTTAAAAAGGTTTTTTTTTGTTTGTTTGTTTTGTTTTTTTTTGCAGAGAAATCTATCCTTTAAATTATATGAATATCCCCCCAAATACAAATAAGACTTTTCCCTGCTAAAAAATATACTAAAAGTTACAGCATTCAATTGTAAATGCAGACATGGAGTTAGGTAAATGGAGTTCTTAGTAAGTGTGGCAATAAGCCCTCACATCAATAGCAAATTAAAAACATTACACATCAGTGTTGTTACAATGTTATTCAACAGAGCCATCATGGGGGATGCAAACCAAATATCCCTTGAAAAGAATGAATGAGTCATTTTGAAGTATAGAAAGTATAAAACTTTGAAGTCAAGGAATTTATTCTAATTATATATTTTACAAAATGTATGTACACTAGGTTAACTGAAATGTCACAGAAAGAATACTGCAGAATTCTAGAAGATGACATCTCTAAACTAAAGCAGCTTTCTGAACGAAAGAGAATGGTTTTGTGATGGGGAGACAGAAATCAGCCCTTGCTTCCTAGTTATTGTATTTTTTTTTTGAGATGCAAACTTTTTAGAGATATGTTGCATAACAATTTGAATTAATGTTACTGAACTGTATATTTAAAATTTTGGAGGCAGTAAGTTTTATTTTGTAGTTTTTATTATAATAAAAATTACAAAATTTCATAAAAGAGAATTGCAACATTTCTCAAAAAGCTACATTTAAAACGATGTATTTATTATTTATTAAGGTCTTTATCCTATAAAAAAGAACAAACTAATCAATATACAAATGATGGCCATGCATGTAATCTCAGCTACTAGGAAGTCCGAGGCAGAAGATTTGCAAATTCAAGACATCCTCAATAACTTAGTGAGAACCTCTTTCCAACTATGAATGAAAAGGAGCTTGGGGTGTAGTTCAGCATTCGAGTATCACTGCCATCAATCCCATTACATTTACATATAGAAAATTTCAATTTCTAAGTACATGGGCAGAATGAAAAGCCAATCAAGATAAAATACAAAAGTCATAGACAAACTTAATATTTATACAAGCAAAAGCATATATAATATGATTGGCAATACAAACCAGAGTCATGCATATCTTAATTTGTAAAGCAATTAACTGATATGAAGGAACCCAGTCTATAACATGGAACCCTCTGTACACAATAAAAAAAAAGAAAAAAAAACAACCAAATTGTAAATATCCACAAATGTATTATTTTACAAATCCTCTAACTCTAATAAAACTTACACCATTTCTCAAAACAGCAGTCTTTGTCCAACTTGACATTAATTCCATGGCAGATAATTTCACAGAAAATCCATTACACATATCAGAAAGAACACTGATAAGGAAATTTTAGTGAAAAAATGTACAAATAAGATTAGAGAAACTGACTTATGATAGTAATGTATTAAAATGGGTTGACCTAGAGGTCTTGAGAAATGTGTAAGAATTTCCAGAAAATAATGCAAGAAGGGTGGGAGTTGTAGACTAGTGGTAGAGTGCTTGCCTAGCATATATGAGGCCTTGGGTTCAATCCTCAGCACCATATATAAATAAATGGAAAATTCATTAACAACTAAAAATATTTTAAAATGTTATGGAAGTGCTGTCAGATAATACTGACACTCACAAGGCAAGGGGAGTGTTTTGTTGCTAATTTGAATGTTCCGATACATTACTGGAGGAAAAGCAGGAGACTAGATAATTTTAAAGCACAAAACACAGGACAGGTTTTTCTATGGTAACAAGAGAAAGAAATCAAGGCTTCTCAAAAATATTTTCTGTTGGGTAACTTCTCAATCAAACTTTTTGAATTTAGGCTTCCACCTTTACCTCAACTATGTCCTCTGCTATATGTGGGCCACAGGATTCGACATCACTGAATTCCTCTAAGGAAACGATATATGAAGTGAAGGATATATATCATGCCAACAAAGGAAAACATTAAAGATGAAAAGAAACATCATTAACATTTTTTGTCAGCACCAAGAATTACCCCATCTTCTTTATTGAAAGAATAAATGTGAAACTCATTCTTGTGGAGAAGTTCCCAAAATATATACTTCAAAGGAAGAAAACTAAATAATGATAATTAGGAATTTTGAGGGAAAGTTATGCTCACCCACAAAGAGCAGGTTGCTGTAGTTCTCCAACATCACTTCTCTATATAAATTATGCTGAGCAGGATCCAGGCATTCCCATTCCTCCTCAGAGAAATCAATGACCACATCCCTGAATGTCAATGGCTCCTGAAATAAAAATTGGTAGATAAATAGCACATGGACCAAACCATTATTCAGTTTTTAACTTGAATTAAGAGTTAGTAGAACTGACTGTCATGTAGGAGAGTGACTTTATATATGTAATAAGATACTTTCCATTATCTAATTCAGAGGAAAATAGATAAGTCCAAAGACAGAATATCTATTCCATATCAGAGTGAAGTGAATGATATATACCATAACCCAAGCATTGAATAAAAGCCCGACTCCTAAATTTTCTGCCATGAGTGAATGTGAAATAGGGCAGACATTCCAGATGCAAATCAGACCTGTCAAAGATATTCTCATAAGGTGATTGTGCCCAAGGGAGATAAAAAAAATGGTATAAAAAGCTTTGGAAATCAGTCTGGTAGTTATTCTCTCTGCTTTGTATTCATGAGATAGATTGAGCTCCCCAATACCATTAGTTTCAAGTATCATCCATGACACATTCCCAATGTTTAAAATATTCATTAATGTTGGGAGACATGTAAAGTGACACTTCCACCTCGTGAAAAGAAAAAAGTGAAATATTTCAAGTTCTATAAGCAGTTCGATGAATGAATAAATTTGGTACAATAGAGGCCCAGACAGCAGCACATATGGGTTCAAAAGACTGAGGCAAAGAAATGGTTAATAAAAGAAAAAAATGCCTTTTGATGTAATTGTAATGGAGAAATAATAGTAACAATAAGTTACTTAAAACTCATACAACCAAGAAAATATAACCAAGGAAAATGATGGCTTTTAGAAACAGACAATAAAATTATTAGTGATAAAAGAGGCACAGGACTGTCATCATCTCTGTGGGCAAAATGAAGCTGAGATCAGTAAGACACACCAGAAGTATCCACATGGGTTTTCTACATCGGAACTCTAGGTGTGGAGGGATCCCAATTACTTAAACGTAGCTACTTTATTGGAAGAATTACCTTGAAATCAGAGCAGAATCACCACTTCTATACAAATAACCAATTAAAAATCTTCAATAGTAGAATATTTAAATACTTTAGCCAAAGGGAATTGTATGGTATCAAGATTTTGTGAAAGGAACAACAAGACAAATCTGGTTAGTAAATGATTATAGTCACTGTTCACAAAATGCAAAAAAAAAAAAAAAATCCTGACATGTTAGAAAAAATATAGTTTCCAAACTGTGGAGCACTCTCACTGTAACACTATAGCCTTCTGTGGCTCATTCCTAAGTAGTGAGTGAGGTAATTCTGGACAGGTAAGAAAATAATTCTGTAAAGTCCACACACCTCAGATACCTTTTGCAAAGAAAGGAAATGGTTAGTCTTCCAGAGTTACAATTCTTACCAGTTAACAGAAACATAGCTGGAGTCAGTTTAAGGTCCTCACCTACAATGGTCTTTAAAAATAATTTTTCTAAAAGAAAATGTGTGAATTTGCCGAAAATCAATTTGAAGAAAATCAAATTGGGGTTGTGGCTCAGTGGCAGAGCACTTGCCTAATATGTGTGAGTTACCAAGTCTGATCCTCAGCACCACATATAAATAAAGAATAAAGGTACATCAACAACTAAAAAATACTTTTTAGAAAGAACATATTTTTGACACTGGTTGGAAAAAATATCACTAGTTCAGGTCTCAAACTTGCAGTCTTTCACCTCATTCTGATGTTCCAGAATGTCATCTACACTGCTGATCAACTTCCTGTAAACTGGGGGACCCTACAGCTACCATACAGAAAGGAGCATTCAATATTAAGATATTAGTTATCTAAAACTCTAATAAATGAATTAAACACAACCATGATAAAATCCTAACCACCTATTGCACAAATATTAAAAAAAAATGGCTTCTAAGGGCTATATGGAGAAAACTGTCATACAGAATGGTCAACAATTTTGTAGAATAAGTTTGTAGGACTGAAATATCTGACACTGAGATTTACTATGAACTTACAGTAACCCAAAAGGTGAGATATGTGGCAAGGAGTATACGAACAGATTAGTTGAATAGAACTGAAAACCTAGAAATAAACTGAGAAAACACAAGTGATGGCAGTACTTCACTGGAGATTATATAATTTTTTAATGCATTATGAACACCATGGCATCAGTATGCAAAGAAGTGAATTAGACACAGAACTTACAACTTTTAAAAAATTAAATCATTCATCTGAAAGAAAATGTTAAATTTGTAGCTTGTGTCAGACAACATAGCTGAAATTCTATATGGCTTTGTCCTTGACATGAACATTCAAAGCCCAAAGCAGAATCTATAAATAAGGAAGTTAATAAACTATTTCTCTATTGAAAACTATTCTGTGTTTTCAAATATGCTAATAACTGAATGATAACAAAGTGGATTAAATATTTGGCAAATATATATATGATAAAGGTCTGGAATAAAAAATATACAATGAGCTCTTAAAACTCAGCAAAATGTGCTGAAGATGTGGCTCAGTGGTAGACAAATTTTCTACCATGTATGAAGTACTGGGTTTCATCTTCAGTGCCACATATAAATTAATAACAAAGGTCCATTGATAACTAAATATTTTTTTAAAAAACCACTGAGCAACTAAACAACCAGTTTAAAAATGGGCAGTATCACATATAATTTTATTAGAAAGTCATAAGAAGCAATAGTAAGAATAATATAATTAGAAACTATAATAAATATATACAGATCCATGGAGTTAAGATTTGTGTATCTATATCTGTTTTTCTATAGATGTTTGTATATGTACATACATAGATTTATAATTATATAAAATACTGCAGATTTACATAGTTTAAGCATATATCTTTAAAAACCTTTAGTACAATGAGTCATATAATGAATGAATTATATGACATAATAAAATATATTTCATTAATTATATGTAATTTATGCATAAAAAGATAACCTGTAAAATTTTCACTTACAGAGACATTTACACAATAATATTTTCTGGAGCTATGGTTGTAGTAAAGTGGTGCAGAATTTGTTCAGCATATGCAAGAACTTGGGTTTGATTACCAGCAGCACAAAAACAAATGCAATAATTTCCAGTAAGGCCATGATAACATAGTGACATTTGACAGATATTTCATGACTTTACTCTAAGACATTTTCTTGGAAAACCACAGAACTCAGTGCGTTTCTGTGCTTCCTATATATAGTAGAAACTTCTATGTCTGAAAAGTTCTACTTGAATATTTTTTTACCAATCCCCTTTAATTTCTAATATCATTAAGTTAAAACAATCAATCATGAGCCTCGTGTACTTTAAGCATAATTTTTTATTCAAACTTTCATTTTTTACTTTTCTTATGTTTCTACTTAGTGTCCAGCTTTATTTACTTCATTTACTTCAGTGTTCATAATGTCCCCAAATTATTATTCCTGTTCAATCACCATGGTTCTAAGAACTCTAGCTGAAATGTACAAACAGACCCCTTAGGGAATCTAGACTGATAGCCCTGCCCTGGATGAGCCCATGTATCAAAGCCATAAGGATAAATTATTATGCCTTCTATCTTTCTAATTGTTATGCCTTCTATCTTTCTAAAAGTTATGTCTTCTATCTTTCTAAAGGTTATTGTCTAATGAACAAAACGGTACTAAAATTTACACAAAAATCTAAAAACATGATAAAACACATTTAAAAATGTCAAGGGATGCAAAAATTAAAAATAATTATTTGGGAGAATGTTCATGGGTGTTAGAGGGAACTTATTTTTAATGTAAAAAAATATCAGAAACTAAACACTGGTGATCATTTTACAACATTGTGACTACTGTAAAAGCTATGGGGTTGTAACCTTAAAAATGGTAAATTAAATTTTACTTAGATTTTTCCAAAAGAAAAAAAAATGTTTTTGTAAGAGGCACAAGAAAAAAGTCAAAACCATAGCAATAATAATAATAAGCATAAAATAAAAGGTTAAAAAGGCAAACAAAACTGCAAGTGATATTTGCGATAAAAAACACTATTTCCAAGAAATAACACTATTTCCATAATGAGAATCATTTATTTGAATATGCTACTGCCTATATATAATCATCAACAGTGGATTGTTTTCTTATGCCTGACTTATATTTGTATCAGAAAAGCATGTTCAAGTAGCCATGAATATCTGATATCTGTAATTGTAATTAATACTATATTTTGATAGAGCCACATTTTTGTTCCTGGCATCCCAATTCACAATAGCCAAATTATGGAAGCAGTTCCCATGCCTGTTAATAGATGAGTTGATTAATAAAATGTGATACACACAATATGGAGTTTTTAGTCAGCTATAAAGAAGGTTTAAATTATGACATTTGTCAGTAAATGAACAGAAATTAACGACATCATGTTAAGTGAAATAAATCAGACTGATCAAAGGTCAAATGTTTTCTTTCACATGTGACAGCTACAGCAAAAGAAAAAGGGAATGGAGAATTGGATATCATAAATATATAGAGAAGATTAGTGAAGTATAAGGAGATTGAGTGGGCATGAAAAGGAAAGGAGAATATCAAATAAATTTTTAAAATCATGGGTATATAAAAATATACCACTGTGAATTCCACATTCCTGTATAAGTAGAAAGCATCAAACATAAATGAATAAATAGAAGATTTATAAAATAGATGAAGGAGAATATTGGGGGGAAGTAATGAAAGAAAAAATAAGGTAATGAGAATTGAAAGGGATTAAATTAATTTTAAAAAAGAGGTGAAAGACTTGTACAATGAAAACTACAAGATGCTAAAGAAAAATAATTTAAAAAGACCTAGAAGATGGAAAGTTCTACCTTGTTCTTGAAGAGGTAGAATTAATAGTGTCAAAATGACCATGCTACCAAAACCACTATACAGATTTAATGCAATTCCAATCAAAATCCCAATGACATTCCTCATGGAAATAGAAAAAGAAATAAAATTTAATCCTGGAAAAACAAAGAGACGCAGAAGAGGCAAAGCAATCCTTAGAAAAGGAAGGCAGGTGGCATCACTATACCAGACCTTAAACTATACTTCAGAGGAATAGTATCAAAAACAGCATGGTAGTGGCACCAAAATACACAAGTAGACCAATTGTATAGAATAGAGAATACAGGGAATAACCCACATAAATACAGTTATCTCATACTAGACAAAGGTACCAAAAACATATTGGAGAAAAAATAGCCCTTTCAACAAATGATGCTAGGGAAACAACAAATCCATACCCAGCAAAATAAAATTAAGACCCTCTCTTTCATCAAGCACAAAACTCAACTCAAAGTGGATCAAGGACCCAAGAATTAAACCAGAGACCCTGGACCTAAGAGAAGAAAACGTAGGTCCTAATCTTCATCATGTTGGATTAGGCCCCTACATCCTTAATAAGACTCCTATAGTGTAAGAATTAAAACCAAGATTCAGTAAGTGGATGGATTCAAACTGAACAGCTTCTCAGCAAAAGAAACAATCAGTGAGGTGAAGAGACAGCCTGCATCCTGGGAGCAAATTCTTACCACTCACATGTCAGATACAGCCCTCATCTCTAGGGTATATGAAGAACTCAATCTTGACACCAAAAAAAAAAAAAACAACACACACACACACACACACAACCATGTAACCCAATGGATAAATGGACCAAGGAACTCAACAAGCATTTCTCAGAATATGACATACAAATGAGCAACAAATATATATGAAAAGTTCAACATAGCAATTAGAGAAATGCAAATCAAAGCTAAGATTTCATCTCACTCCAGCCAGAATTGCAGCTATTATGCATATAAAAAATAAGTGTCGGCAAGGATGTGGGGGAGAAGGCACATTGATATATTGCTTGTGGGGATTCAAATTGGTGCAGGCAATATGGAAAGCAGTATGGAGAGTCCTTGGAAATCTGGGAATGAAACCACCATTTTACCCAGCTATCCCACTCCTCAGTCTATACCCAAAGGGCTTAAAAACAGCATACTACAGGGACACAGCCACATCAATGTTTATAGCAGCACAATTCACAATAGATAAACTGTGGATGCCCTTCAGTGGATGAATGGATAAAAAATATGTGGTATATATACACAATGGAATATTATTAAGCACTAAAAAAGAATAAAAACATTGTATTTGACAGTAAAGGAATGGAGTTGAAGAATATTATGTTAAGTGAAGTTAGCCAATTCCCAAAAAACAAATGCCAAATATTTTCTCTGATATATGGGGGGCAACTCACAGCGGGGTTAGGGAGGGAGAGCATGGGAGGATTAGATTAATTCTAGATAGGGAAGAGGAGTGGGAGGGAATTGGAGGGGGAAGGGGATTAGCAAGGATGGTGGAATGCGATGGTTTTCATTATACAATGATATGATCAACATCATTATTCAAATTACATGTATGAAGACTTGATTTGGGTGTCAACATATCTTATATACAAAGACATGAAAATTGTGACATATTTGTGTATTAATAATTGTAATGCAGAAAGAAATGAGTTCATATATAATGGGACAAGTTGATGTGAACACACTTTATATACAGAGATATGAAAAATTGTGCTATATATGTGTAATAAAAATCATAATGCATTCCACTGTTATCGTTTATATTTAAAAATAATAAAAAAATAAAAAAACATAAAAAATAAATAAAAAATAAATCATGACTTTAAACAATCTGAAAAAAAAGAAATTGTGAGATGGGATGCATGTGGTGCTACACACCTGATATATCCAGTCTTCTGGAAGCTTAGGCAGGCAAAATCACAATTGTGAAGCTGACCCCAGCAACCAAGTAAAACCCTGCCTTAATTGTTAAAAAAAGTAATAGTCATTTTAAAAAAAAAACTAAATTCAAAAAACATTTAAAAAATTAATTTTTTAAAATAAAAATTTAAAAAGGGCTGAGGATATAGCTCAGTAATAGGATACCTTGGAAATTCCATCCAGAAATAACCATTTCTGGCATTCAGCCACATTTTGTTTGCCATATTACATACAGTTGGACAAATACTATGAAACACTGTGTCAGTTTTATATTGATGTCACATAAATATCACATTTCATACATAAGCATATTTTAAAAGGACACCTGCAGAATTTGAAAAAAAATACAAATACAGATCAGCACATAACAGACTGAATTACACACCCTGGGAATAGATGATAGGACTCCCCATTATAAAGAGGACAGCTTCCCTCAGGTTCATCTATGATAACACCCCATCAAAATTTCACCACGATTTCCTTTCCATTGAAGAAGGGACCAAAGCAAAAAAGTTTGAAAATTCTCCTGGAAGGTTAAATGGATATGAAATTAGACAAGAATTCTGAACTCTAAGAGCAAAAGCAGGAGCTATCATTACCAGGCACTAATGCATGTTATAAAATTATCATAATTCAGTGATTTGAGGTCCAAGAAAATCACAATGCAGCAATTTCATAGATGACTCCGCATGTATGTAAATGTCATTTTTATTTTGAAGTGCAATGAAAAGACCTAGATAAATGCAACCATCTCCAGCAGAGGATTTGATGTGAATGAACAAGACAACCCAACGTGAAGGGAAGTGTGGGAACTGGAGGCGCAGAGCACTGGTAGGGCTTGGGGGCAGGACATGCGTGGTACTGGATTATACTCCAGCACCCCTAAGAAGCACATACTGAGTAGGATTATGTTTCAAAATTATACCAGAATAGGAGGCTCCTGGTATAATTTGGTATAACTGTTACAATTATCATCAATGAATCATGACGTCAACAGAGTCCACCCACAGACCCACGTGGATGTAATAATCATACACTTAATTGCAATGGAAAAGTCATTATCAATCCAACCCTAATCAGGCCACCCTCAGCAATGTAGCTAGACCCATGGTCAGAATAAAAACTAAAAACTACCAGGGTCAGAGCTGAGTGGCAAAGCACTCTTCTGTTAATTACCAAAACATAAAACAAATAAACTCCACAAAACTAGCTCAGGAATAAGCAGGGTCCCTGTACACTGCAGCTCCCCTCCTACAGGAAAAGAGTGTTTGAAGGAAATTACAAGATTTGTATTCCCAGTTATTTTTGTTTATTTTTGGTATTTAACTAGGTCAATTTCTCTTTGATAGGTTTTTCCTTTAGAGTGATACTACCCTTTTCTGATTTTTATTGTTCATTTCCTCCTCATGGAATATTTTGCAAAGGATGTTCTGTAGTGCAGGTTTCTGCACTACATAGTTTAGCTATTGTGAGTTGTGGTGCCATAAACATTGATGGGGCTCTGTCCATTGTGAGATTTCAACATATCACAGCCCTCTCTCCTGCATAACTTTTAAACTTCAGCATTCTCAACCTAAGAGAACTATATGCTGGTCATCTCTACCCTGTCACAAAGAAGGCAATCCCTCCACTATATATACCAGCCTTCCAACAAGGAAGGGAAGCAGGAAAGAAAGAAGTAGGGAGGTGGGCAGAAGACCTGAGCAGGAGTCAACTGATTCTCTGTGGCATTACTTCTTCCTAAAGGTAATAAGTGATACAGAGCAGAAACTCCTGTCCCTCTTACTGATGACCAAGCACATGGAGAAAACAGGAACCGATATCTACCAACTGACAAAGGAAGAGAACCCAGCTCCTATGAGCACTGCAAGGCTTCTTATTTAAAACATCTTTTTAGTTGGGATTTGTAGCATGAATTTGCTAAGATGAAAAGCTAAGCAGGACTGTATCTACCCCAACATCGGGCACTTAAAACGGAACAAATGAGGAACATGGTCACTACCACAGGCTGAGCCTATGGTACTGCTCCTGGCACCCTGTTTCCATGCTCTACGTACATATGTCTCTAAATCCTCATAACAACCCTATGAGTATTCCCATTTTATAGATGAAGAAACTAGGTGTCAAGAGCCTTGCCCAAGAACAGGAGGAAAAAATGATGTTGACATTCAAAACAAAACAAAAATATGTTTCCAGATAATATACTTTCAACCACTAGCCAGTCCTTCTTTTATTTGAAATGAAATAATATCACTGTAAAAACAACTCTTAAAATGTAAAGTGATTATCACATACCCATTCTATTACACCATTAAAAGGTAAATCTCAAAATCTCTCTACAGAAATTCTACCCAAGCCACTAGAGCCCTGGGAAGTGTATTGTGTATTTCTGTATACATTATATCACATAATCTTCAGATCCCAAAGATAATGGCACAGGTGGGTATTAAAACATTCAACTAACAAATGAGTATCTTCCAGAGTCAGTAAATGAATACCACCACAAAGCTTCTAAGAGGCAAAGTCTCAGTTCATTCATAAATGACACTTTGGAAATATTCTGTCCTCTTTGTCCAAATGAATCAAATTTCATGAGGTGACTATAACCTCCATTTTATATAAGATTACACAGGAATGGTTTAAAGCTCAGAACACAAAGAAACTTAAATGAAGTAAATATAAGACATCAATAATACCTTCCAAGGAAAGGAGTAATCCACAGCTGTTTCAATCCTGGCAGAGTAACAAGGAATCTGTCAATGGCAAGGATAAAAAGATACAAGCTTATCTGTTAACAAACTTTTAACCTTCATATGTGAGCTAAAATGATGGATTAGCATCACCAAGAGCCCCTAACACACAGCCAAGTCTGCATCCATCTGCCAAGTCTTTCCTGGCAATACATATGGATAGTGCATAAGGATATGGGGCAGGAGAAGTGAGAGATCATGTCTCTATGGCACTGGTGAACACCTCTGGCTGCAGAGTAGGAGGCTGAAATCTGGAGGAAGTCAGGAGAACTGAGAGAAATTCCTAGCCACAGACTAGAAAGTAAAGAACTCAACAGTGTCCAAAAACACAAGTAGTCAAGCTATAAAACAAAGAGATCTCCCACTCTTCAGAAAGATGACAGCTTGGCTCTTAAGCATAGGAGATCACCAATGTCCTATTGGGGCTCAGATTCAAAGCTCCATTAAAATCATAGTCCCGACCCCAATCTTAAGGCAGTAAAATGCCAGTGGTGACCAGTACCTAATATTACTACAAAGCTCTGCCCTAGCTCAGAACTCCACATTAACAGGGTGACAAAGAAAAGACAGGCCCTTTTTGAAAAGTAGATATTTCTCAGACTTTATTATTTTTTAGTATACAACATCCAACACATCATAAAATATAATAAATCACAATAAGAACATGATCCATAAGAAAACAATCAACAGAGGTAGACTCATACCTGACCTTGATATTGCAATTAAAAAATAGATGAAATTATGATAAGTGTACTAAAGAATCTAGTGAAAAGATGAGCAGATAAAAAGAACAAGTAAAGGATTACAAGAGAATTAAATAGGAACTAAAAAGCATATAGAAAAACTATAAATTAAAAACTTTAACTTTGAAAATAAAAGAACAGGGCTGGGGATGTGGCTCAAGTGGTAGTGCGCTCACCTGGCATGCGTGCGGCCGGGTTCGATCCTCAGCACCACATGCAAACAAAGATGTTGTGTCTGCCAAAAACTAAAAAAATAAATATTAAAAATTCTCTCCCCCCCTCTCTCTCTCTTAAAAGAAAAGAAAAGAACACATTCAAAGAGCTTACCAGAAACCTAGATACAAAGGTTCTATGATTTAAAAAAAAAATGGGGAAAAAATCCAAAAGCCATGAAGAAAAAGAGTGTGGCAGAAGTATTACTCAAAGAAGTAATGTCTATAAATTTTCCAAATGTGCTAAAAGACATTAACTCACAGATCCAAGAAAATCAGTCAACCCCAAGAAAGAAAAACACAAAGAAAACCATATCTAGACATATCAGAGTCAACCTGCTAAAAACTAAAGAAAAACAAAAATTTCAAAGCAATCTGAAGAAAAAAAAGACATCCTACTTATAGTATGCAAGAAGAGCAACATTAAAGAAGCCTACTTTTAGTCAAAAATAATCAAAGTCAGAATACAGTCGTCTGGTATGGTTAAATTTTGAGGGAAAAGAAAAACAATTGTTGCATAGGACTCTTTATCCAGCAAAATGTATATACAAAGAATTACCACAACTAAGTACAAAAATGAAAACAAACAATCCAATTATGAAACATACAAAAGACAAGATACATTTCACCAAACAAGAGAGATGAGTGATAAAATAAGCAGATAAAAGGTAGTCAGTATCATCAGAGCCATTAGGAAAATGGAAATAAAATCCATGATGAAATATCATTACTCTGTTAGAATAATTAAAATAAAAATTAAGACAATACCTAATTCTGGTAAGGATAAAAATAAAATAAATCACTCTAACACTGCTGCTTAGAAATAAAAAATGGTGTGGCTATTGTGGAAAATGGCTCATCAGGTTCTTATAAAATTAAGAATACACTTGCCATTCAACCAGGTATTTATCCTAGAGAATTGAAAACATATTCATCTAAAAACCTGTACACAATGTTCATAGCAGCTCTATTTATAATACCAAAATACAGGAAACAATGCAAATATCGTTTGGGTGGATAAACTGCTATATCCACACAATGGTATACATGTCTCAGCAATAAAAAGGAATGAACTACTGATACATACACCAACCTGGAAAGAATTCTACCAGCATTTGCTTAACATAAGTAATCTTAAAAGGTTACATACTGTATGAAAAATGACATGACTAACAAATGGAGAACAGGGAACAGGGATAGAGAACAGGATGGAGAAGAATACAAAGAAATGGCATGAAGGAGATCTTTGTGGTAATGAAACAGCACTTGTGGCAATCATTCAAATATACACATGATAAAATTGCACAGAGCTTTATACAAACATACACACATGGATGCGGCTTAAAATATAGGAAATACTAAATAAGATCCTTAAGATGTTAACAATAATATACTGATAGATATCAACTTTCTAGTTTTTACTGCACTATCAGCCATAAAAGATGCACAACCATTGGGGAAGCTGACAAAAGGTACCTGGAATTCTAGGGTTTTTTTTATGTTTTTTTTTTTATTATCCTATGAGACAATAACTATTCTAAAATACAATGTTTACATTTTTGATTTTTTAATTTTTACTTTTTAAAGGAAAAATAAAGACATTTTATAATAAGCCAAAGCCGAACAGATCCATATGACAAAAGATGCTGGAGTTCTTCAAACTGAATGGAAACAGTACCTGAGAGAAGCAAGAAGTAAGGAAGAACATCAGACTCAAAGTGCAGCATGTTTCTACTGAGATATTCATTAGTTCAATTAATATTTGTGAGAGATACATATGATGTGTATGTGTGTGTGTGTGTGTGTGTGTGTGTGTGTATTCTACAATAACTAGTATTGTAAGCACCATGGAATCAAAGATAAATAACATTAAATCATACAATCTAACATAAATCTATGTAATTACTACCAAAAAATAATAATAAAGACACTGTCATCAAAATACTTATACTGGTGATTGTACAAGAATGAAAGTTGTCATTGTGAATCTTAAAATGAATGTTAAGTCTAGCATTATGGATAGGATTCAATGCAAAGGGTGACCAGAGCTTAGTCACAAAGTATAAAGAAAGATAACAAATAAATAAAATGCCAAAGATTCAAGATACCCAGGACTGTGGAGGAAAAAAATCCATAGGAAATGACAAAAGCAAATAGGAGTAGGGTGTAAAAAGGCAAGACCCAAAGCCTCTGTTAAGTAAGAATTTCAGATGTCACACTACAAGGAAGTGGGAACATTTGAAGAAACAATTCACTTAGTAAAGTAAAAGGAGTACTATGAAATTTTAGGGAGATAACTCGCAGTATGAATGATGCACTAGAGAAAAGTGACACAGAAAAGCATGACAAAGCAATAATTAAATAGTACAGGAAAAAGATGGTCAGAAGGTTAAACCAAGGCAGCATCAAGGAACATAGAAATAAAAGGGCATAAAACTAGTTAAGGGAAAAAGTTAAGGGAAAAGAAGAAGATCTGAGAACTAAAAACTAGTTAAGGTAAAAGAGGAAGATATGAGAACTATTCCCAAAATTCCACCTGGGTGAAGAAAAGATTTTACCTTCATTTATCTCAAAAGGAAATAAAGCAGTAGGAAGCAGGTTTTGATGGGGATGATGAACTTGACATACAGAAATAACCCCCAGATATCTAGCAAATGCAGAGTTAGAGCCTTAAGCAGAAATCACAAATCATCAGCCCAGGCTGTAATCAAAGGTCTAGAAGAGACTAGCAATAGACGGATTGCCAAAGGCAGAGAATACAAAATGAAAGGAAAATATCATTAGGGATCCAATTCTAGGAGAAGAGGCTCTTTTAAAATTTATACTTTAAAAAATACAAATTGTTACACTTTTGTTTTCAATATATGTTAAGACTATACATTATTTAAATAATTACAACTAATAATTCTAAAAACATATCCTAAAGAAATAAAGATGTATATATAAAGATGTTCCCTTCAGTGCTATTATAATAAAACACAGAATTAAATATGACATACAAAAAAATCACTTAAAGAAAATTATGATAGCTTTATAAAGTTAGTCATTACATAACCACTTATGTAGTATTTTAAATGACTTTTCATTTATGTTAAAAAATTCTTATGATATTAAACGGAAAAGCATACAAAGCAGTGTTTACAGTACTTACTTATGCAAGAATATTTAACAAATACCTACTGTGTATTAGTACCTAGGTATTGGGGATAAAATATAGTCAAAACCAAATACTAGTTTTTATGGAGGATAGGATTCTACTGAAAAGTGACTAAAAAATAGTAAACACATAAATCTGTAAAAAAATCTTATATGAAGAAAATGCTAAGACACACATAACAGAATATAATAGAACATTATCAATTATATAAAAATACCTAAAATTGGCTTCAAAGAAATAAAATATATGATTAGTAGTAAAAAATAAATAAAAACTAAAAACAAAGCAAACTTCAGGTGGCTTAGTAAATAGTCCAGAAAATAAAGGAAAAGTTGTGAAACAAAAAGTATGTGGGCCCTTTATAATTTTTCCTCAGTATGGTCATGAGGCAGAACTTTCATAACCTCTAGTCTTTCTCATTCCCAACCAATCTTTACAATTCAATAGGCAAAAGCAACATGCTTAGGGAGACCCATGCTTCCACAGAGCTGGTATGGGCCAAAATCAACTCCTCAGTAACACTACATACAGGTTAAAAATTCACAAGATAAAGGATCCTTCCATAACAAGCTGATTGATTCATTGATTGTTTTTTAGAGAGGTTGGGGGGTTTGTTGCATTTCCATTTTTGTTACAGTACACATACACACACACATATATTCTCTCTCTCTCTCTCTCTTTAAATTTGTTCATTCATTTGTTGAACCTACCAATATATTGCATGCTAGGGACTCCCTTCAAACCACAAATCACAATATCACCTAGAAATAGTACTCAGTATGCTACAGAAATTCAAATATCAATTTCTAAAATGCAAAATGTTAGACTGTTTAAATGTTTGTGAAAAGACTATACTGAAGGAAAGCACCAAAAAAACTGCTGTACTGAGTTGTGTAACACTACAGAAACTCCCTTTAAAAATAACCCAATGATAGTTAATACACACAGGCAAAAACAAAAAAAAATATCTTTTAGAAAAAATGTCCTGAGGGCTGGAGTTGTGGCTCAGTGGTAGCGTGCTTGCCTAGCACATGCAAAGCACTGGGTCCAATCCTCAGCACCACAAAATAAAGGTATTATGTCCAACTACAACTAACTAACTAATTAACTAACTAACTAAATAAATAAATAAATAAAATCCTGAACATACAATTCTCAGTAAACTGATAAGAATATCCTGTTAGAGGTATAAAAATTAAGAAAATATTGTATTACATACTGAATTATGTCTCTTAACCCTAAAACCAATTCATATATTGAAGCTCCAACCCATAATATAATTGTGGTTAGAGAAAGAGCCTTTATTAAGGCTAAAATGGTTAAAGCCAATAGGATTAGTGCCCTCATAAGAAGAATAAGAGATATCAGAGTTCACTCTCTGCACTTTCTCAGAGGAAAGGCCATGTGAGGCCAAAATATTCATATGCAAGTGAGAATATTCCTTGCCAGGAACCAAACCCTGCTAGAGCCTTGGCTTCTCCCACTCTTTGAAACTGAAAATAAACAACTGTTATTTAGGCCACATAGCCTACAGTATTTTGTCATAGCAATGTCTACTATTTAAGCCACATAGTCTCTGGTATTTTGTCATACCAGTTACAAGAAGGAAAAAAAAACCTACTGGAATTCACTCAAACACACACACACACACACACACACACACACACACACACACACCCCTCTAATATAATATTCTGGAATCTTTCCTGAAAATAAAACGTTTCAAATTAATGTAAATTATCTTCTTAAAAAGTCAACTGTGGGGCTGGAGTTGGGGCTCAGAGGCAGAGTGTTTGCCTAGCATGTGTGAGGCAGTGAGTTTGATTCTCAGAACCACATATAAATATTTTTTTAAAAAAAATTGAAAAAATAAAGATAGATCCATTGACAACTAAATATATAATTTAAAATGTCAACTGTCAGAATAATGTTATTGTTAGCAATTAATCAGTTAAATAAAATAGTTTACAGAGGTTGATAACATCATAAACTTCATTAAAACTGCAGCCAGGTACAGTGGCACATGACTATAATTCCAGTAGCTCAGGAGGTTGAGGCAGAAGGATTACAAGTTCAAAGCCATCCTCAGCAACTTGGTGAGGTCCTAAGCAACTTAACAAGACTCTGTCTCAAAATTTAAAAAATAAAATAAAAAAGGGCTGGGAATATGACTCAGCAATTAAGTGCCCCTGAATTCTATTCCTGGTACCAAAAAACAAACAAAAAAAAACAAAAACAACAAAATAAAACAAACAACAACAAAAAAAACCCTACAATACAGCAACCTTATTGGTACAAAGAATAAACAAAGCCCAGAAAAATTTGACTTATTCTGATATAGAAAGCATAAGAGAAACAATCCCCCCTTTCCTCTGATGTCCTTTTGAATTAGTACCTAATATGTTCTCCAGTAAATAAGATGTCCATACTGAAGTGACAGCTGAGTGTACTAAGATTAACACACAACAGTAAGCCAACTGAGATGCAAGGAAGCACCTCAAGAATTTAAGCCACCAACACCAATTGTTCCTAACATTCTCACAATTTGGGCCCTAGACCTTTCTCTTCTCTCTCCACTCTTTTCTTCCTGATTTCATCCAGCCTCAAGTTTTCAAATGTCATATTTTCAATGACAACCCTCAAATTCAAATATTTAGCCCAGAATACTACCTTGAATTCTGAAGTTATACACCGACAGCCAACTCAACAGCTTCATGCAGATATCTGACATACACCCCAAATTTAACATGCCCAGCTTGCAACTCCTGACTTGCAATCTGGTGTTCAAAGGCTTTTCCATCTCAGTTCATGGCAACTACATATCTCAACTGCTCATGTCAAAAACCTGGAATATTTATGTATTCTCTCCCTCATTCTCCTTACATCAGATCCACCAGCAAATTCTACTGACAGTCTACTTTCTAAAGAGATCAAAATTAAACCATTCCTTTCTATTGCTTCCATCCTAATCCAAGCCCATCACCTGTTCTCCAACTGGTCAACAACTGTTTACTCTCCAACATCATGTTTTCCTACTCTACATGGAAGCCAAAACCCTTCTAATGACCTAAGAGAGCCACTAGATCTACCTCCTTCCCTCCTCTACCTCTTATTCTCTCTCTCTCCCTCCCACCTCCTTTATTCTATTTTACCCTCTTCTCTGTTCTTTACAAGGAAAGAAACCACAAGAAGTCCTTTGCTTCTCCTACCATCTGTCCTGTAATGTTCTTCTTCACCCAACCCACCTCAAAATGGTTTGTGCTACACACCTCCTTTAAATCTCTGCTCAAACATTACAACCTCTAACCCTACTCCAATAAAATTGTAACCCCAAATTTTCTGACTCTCTTCAATGATGCCTCCTTCTTCAGTAGCACAGACCATTTTTTGATCTGTGTGCATTATAATTTACTAACTTATCTCCTTTACTGTCTATTCTACCATGAGAATTTCAGCTCTGTGAGGGCAGGGCATGGCAGGAATTTTTAAATATTTTGTTCATTCATGTCCAATGCCCTGAAGTGGGCATGGCATACAGTAGGTGTTCAATGACTAGTTGATAATAGAATGGAAAATTTATGTGACATTTTATTCTAATAGATTATATAGAAAAAACTAGAGAATTATAAGATTATCCAGCTTTGGATACACACCTGACCTTCTATATCTGCAGGTTCCACATCTGCAGATTCAACCAACCGCAGGTCAAAAATATTCAGAAAAAAAATTGTATCTATACTGAACATTTACAGACTTTTTTCTTATAACAACTATATACAAAGCATTCAACATTGTATTAGGTTATTATAAGTACCTAGAGATGACTTAAAAGTATATGACCAGATTTGCGTAGTTTATAACCTAAGGGGCATGAGCATCCAAGACAGTCCTGGAATCAATCCCCCTCTAACCCTGGTATGTGATGTTTTATTTAGGCCTCTTCTTTGTACACCCTTTCTTGATAATCTTACCTAATAATATCAACTAGATCTGTCTTCACTTAAATCTAACCCAAATTACATTCTGTGAGTAGGGTATCCTTTGATTTAAGACTACATTTAAAGATGACATCTATGGGGAGAAAAACATTTAAAGGAATTTAAAGAAAAAGAAAATAAAATAAAGAGAACAACCAACAATTTTCTACCTTTTTAAAGTTTTTCCCCTTTTTAATAAAATTCAAAAACATTACAGAAGCAAAAGTAAATGCCATATTACATCTTTACACAGAAATTAAGATAGGGCAATCTCACTAGTACTGAAACAACTAAAAACAGTGTCACAAATTTTCCTGAGTGTGATTAAACAAGAAAAAGAATTATCTTAACAGAAGGTCAAGGATAAGAGATTAACAGGATAGAAATAAAAGCATAGACACTTCAAACCAAAAGAAAATCCTGACAATGCCTTGCAAACAGAGGACTGACAAAGCATATTAGTGAGAAATGTTGTTAGAATGCTACGCAGATATTGGTCTTCAATTTCAGCTTCCCCAAAGGAATGAGTTCCAAAGGGGAAGTTACACAAACAAAAGCTAAAGCATGTTCATATTTTCCACACATTCCCATACACCTGATCTTAGAGGAGGTGAGCCTTCATCTGCCCTTACATATGTCAAGGAACAGAGGGATAGCCAGTCAAGAAATAAATGCAAAAGAAATGTGAAAATGACTTAGATAGCACTGCCTTGGTTTTAACCCAATGTAAGAAGCAGGACAATTATGCTCACTAATATTAAAATCTACAGATAGGCTGGGCCTGGTGGTGGAGTCCGGAAACCCTAGTGGCTCCTGGGGCTGAAGCAAGATGATGTAAAGTTCAAAGGGAGCCTCATTAATTTAGAGAGGTTCTAAACAACTCAGTGAGACCCTATCAATAAAATACAAAAAAAAGGGGGGGGGGGCTGGGGATGTAGTTGAGCGCCCCTGGGTTCAACCTCTAATACAAAAAAATCTACAGCTATATTTAACCAAACTGAGAATATTTATGTGTTCAAGATAATCCAAGCATGATACAGGACATTCCCTCCAAGGCAGAAACTGTGGTATATCCCAACCTACACTATTATTTTTAATTTAATTTTAAGGTTTCTGTATGTGTGTGTGTGTGTGTGTGTGTATATATATATATATATATATATATATATATATATATATATATATATATATCTTCAAACTCAGTTGGGCTTAGCAGAAATAAAGAAAATATTTTAAAACTAGATAAAGGCAAAGTTTTCCTAAAAGTTATTATCAGGGTATCCTATTTTATTTTTAATATTTGACTATGCCAAAACAGAAAGACCCTTTATACAAATACATTTATCAATCATGCCACAACACACTGAAATCTCTAGTAATAAGGTCCTATCTTAGTAGGACTTTATTGCTTGCATATATAAATCACTTTCTACACTACACAACTGTTCATCCCTGCTGGGCTCAATCCATAGCAAAGATTTGATATCTACTCATAACAAGAGGTCCCACCTATCAGGGATCACTTTCCTTATCACTTTTGAGGCAGGAACTTGCTCCCTCTACCCCACCTTAGCCAATCCTGAAATTAACTACTTTTATCACTAAACTTCAGGCTTTATAGGAAGTTAAAACCTTTTCCAAACTAGCAAGTCTCACAAAATAAGATTCCCTATGTAATCCACCAAATCGACTCAATAAAAACAGGAAGGAACCAAGGAATGATCCATCTACTAATTATTTGAAAAGTAGACATCAAAAAAATGCTCAACCTCATGCAGCATAAAGGAATGCAAATTAGAGCCAAAATGCAATGCCCTTTTATTTATTAGATTAACAAAATAAAAACATGAAGCCAGGTGTGGTGGCACAGGCCTGTAATCCCAGCAGCGTGGGAGGCAGAGGTAGGAGGATCACAAATTCAAAGCCAGCCTCAGCAATTTAGTGAGATGCTAAGCAACTCAGTGAGACCCTCTCTCTAATAAAATACAAAATAGGGCTGGCAATGTGGCTCAACAGTCCAGTGCCCCTGAGTTCAATTCCCAGTACCAAAAAAAAAAAAAGAAAGAAAAGAAAAGAAAAAAATTGAAATGTGAAAAATCCCAGTGTTGGCCAGGATTTGAGGACACAAATACCCTCACACTCTATTGGTGGAAGTGCAGACTGTCAATTAAGCATTTTAAATATGCAAAGGGGCCACAAGACCAAATGAGGCTCTAGAGGAAAGAGCATTTCCCAAAAGATAATCAGTGTTGACAACTGAATACAGGAAGTCTATTTGGGACTACTATGTAACTTTAGAAACCCAGGACTGTTTATTCCACTGTGTAGTTTTGATTTTCTCTGGTCACACATGCTCTGGGGCAGTGAAAATGTACACTAAGAGGTATGCTTTAAGGAGCCCCACAACCTGGCATAGCCCATTTCTACTTTGTACAAAATAAACAGAACTTGAGGATTCAGTAAACTGATTTCCACTTCAATTTTTTAAAATTTATTCTCCAGAACTGTTTTCTATTTATATTCTTGTTTTCCCTAAACTCCCTTCTTTCCTCTAATTTCAATAATGACAATTTATATCAACTTATCTGATTATCATACTTATTTTCACATAAGAACATTACTAACAGTTCCTCAGTTCCTTAACAGACTGACTATTGTAACCAGACTCAACAATTTTAACATCTTACCCTCTACTTAAGAATATTATTCTGATGAAATTATATGACTGCTATTAGGCTTTTCTTAGAAGTTTTCTGTTTTGTTTTTAGTTCCTGTGGCAGTCAGTGAATCCCCAAAGCAATTTTCCTAAAGGACAAAAAAAATTATATCTCTTAATTTTAAAAACTCAATTTAATGATGACTGTCATTCACGAACAGCTGAAGGTCAATTTTCTCTCATCATTTGTTCCATCATTTCCCAATCTGCTACAGAATTATACAAACTATATATCTGATTTGCCCTTCAAAATGTAGAGTTTGACTTTTGAGAATTATCACAGCCTTGATTGTCTTCTATAAATCAACCATTCTGTAAAGCGGCTCTTGCCTAACAATGAACACTCAGAAAGGGAAGAAGATACATAGATACTTATTTCAATCAAAATAGCCAACTATGACAACACAAAGAATTCAAGCTTTCAAAGCACTTTATTCTACTGAAGATGCAATCATGGGCTGGGGATGTGGATCAAGTGGTAACGTGCTCATCTGGCATGCGCTGAAAACTGAAAAAAATAAATATTAAAAAATTCTCTCCCTCTTTCTCTCTCCTCTCTCTCTCTCTCTCTCTCTCTCTCTCTCTCTCTCCTCTCTCCTCTCTCCTCTCTCCTCTCTCCTCTCTCCTCTCTCCTCTCTCCTCTCTCCTCTCTTTAAAAAAAGATGCAATCATGTTACATACTTCAAAAATAAAATACTGTCTCATCCTGTATTTGGAGAACTCTGAAAATCTAGACAATATGCTTCCTTTCAAAACACCAACTGGTCTCAGAGGAAAAGAAAAAAACAGACAAATGATCTTGCCAAGAACCATTACTGTAGTCTATCTTGGTAGAGTAGCCCTTTCAGTGGCTACGAAGATTTAAATTCAATCCTTGATCGAATTGATGATATATCACCTTTTATTTATTCACAACTGAATTTTAAAACAAAAATGAGTTCAGGGAACTCTTTCCAATTTTTGCAAGTATAAGTACCCCTCTACAGTGCTAAAAAAATTGTGAGGATTTTTACACTAGCTCTACCTAGTGACTAATAAAAATACAGACAAAAAAAGTTGCAAATATACAGCAATTCTTTTTAAAGCACCTGCAAACACCTGTACAAATAATAAATAAAACATGAGTCTTATGTTTTATTTCAGAGCCAATGTCAGAACAAAATCTAAAACTAGGTCTCCAGATATGTAATACACACGGGGCTCTAAGAATTCATCACCAGAGGAAAGACTTCATAAGTATCTCTGACACTTTTCTTACGAACCAGAAAATCTGTCTTTAAAATTCTTAAAGAAAAACAAAGACAAATCTGAAAAAGACGAATAAAGAGTAAAGAGCATCCCCTATCAGATATTAAAACATTATAAATCTATCACAACTAAAATACCATGTGTGTTAACATGATCTGTATAAATAAATCTATATTGGAACACATGAGAAAATGTAGAAATCAATTTGTACACACATAAGAATTCAGGATAAAAATGCACGTAGCATTTTAAATAACTGCAACTGAATAACAATTAGGAGAGAAAAAAAATAAGTTCTTACCTCATCCTTTAAGCCAAAAGAAGTTCCACATACACCAAGAATCCATGAAATGAAACCACTAAAGACTTACAAAGAAAAAAAAATTTAAAACAATCGCATAATGGAAAAGGTCTTTCAAAATAAGATCCAGGGCTGGGGTAGTGGCTCAGTGGTAGAAAGCTTGCTTAGCGTGCATGAGGCACTGGGTTTGAATCTCAGCACCACATATAAATGAGTAAATAAAATAAAGGTCCATCAACAACTAGTAAAAATAGTTTAAAAAATAAGATTGAAAAACATTAGAGGCCAACATTAAACTATTTGGAAAAAATGACTATCACTTCCTTATAAAAAGTTCATAAACAAAATCAAGACTATGTATTGAATGAGGCCCCATCAGGGTTTCATAATTCTATCCAGGTTCTATAGTATTCAAATTCAGCAATCTCACATCACTTTTATCAATCAATGTAATCAAATGATAACAACTTTTAGCCTTTCTTGCCTTAGGTTATGAATTAAATTTCACTCAGCACCATTCTTAACAGCACCCCACTCACATGACTTTTTAACCAATATACTCTTTAATCCAAATCCTATGGTCTGTGTTCACTACATTGTGCTCCTTATATTGTACTAGAAATTAGAGTCACACTTTTCACTTTATAAACGGGCATTATAGAGAAGTATTCTTGGTAAATGTTTCCCAGGAATTTTAGAAAGCCTCATTTGCCAGAGTTATCAAAATCTTAAAACCCTGTGATTTTTCATTGATGTTTTAGCAGAAACCACTAGCCATCAAGAAAAAGCAAGAGGAAAGGGGTCACTATTCTGTTAATTTACTAGTCCCATGCTACTAAATGACTAATCCATGATGAGAAAAAGAGGCATCAGGAAGTAATGTTTTTGTTAAGATCCAGTGCACTGAACCCAAACACTCCCACAGTTAGCCTGCAGCACTTTTCAGAGTGGATCATGTCCACTGGAAACCCTTTACTTCTGTAGTGTAAATCATACTAAGCTACTTATAAGTTAATTATCTCAGTATTTTGTTATTTTGACTAACACATTGTTAATTTCAAACCAACTTTCAATTAAATAAGGGATTTTCAATGGAAGAGCACCACCTGTAGCAGTAAAAAAGTACTGGCTCTAGTTTCACACCCATCCTGCCAACTCTAAAACTACTCTTCATCTGCAAGTACTGCTATTTTGAGCAAAAGCAAAATAACAACATGCACACTGAAAGAGAAAGAGTCCTACACTAGAATTGGCAATTCTCAGATGAGTTGTACTGTTCACTTGTCATGTGACCATGAAAACCTTTCCATTTCTCACCCATTAAGGAATATAAAAACATTCTTTCTCATCTTTACTAACTCCCTTTGAAATTTGCTCCCAGGTGAACTGGAACATCTGATAAAGTTACCTTACAGCATGCTGTAAATATCATCAATGTGATCACATAATGAAAGACACTTAACACCATAAACATTCTACAAAAACACATTCCTATGGAACTAATATACATTATCCATGCTAACTCTGTCCAAGCCACTTTGCCATAGCTATTATTCTCTTTTCACTAACAAAGACCCAGGCTTCAGATTACTACCTTAGTATTAATTTGCTTGTACCCCCATTTTTAGCATTAACAGAGCACCTGTCATCTTTTTTTGTTACTAATAATGTTTTCAAGGTATCAATCATACCAGAAGATACATAGTAACTGATAAAAACAAAAAGGTTTCTAGGTTCTTTTTGTCCCTTCTTTTCTAAGGTGTGGTCTCAACACACACTCTCTCTCTCTCTCTCTCTCTCTCTCTCTCTCTCTCTCACACACACACACACACACACACACACACACACAGAGACTGAAGATTTCTTAGGGATTTTCTTGCTATTGCTATTGTACTTTGTCAGTTGCTGTGTAATTTTCTTCATACTGTAGTTGGTCCTTTATTTATTATTTACATTCTCTTACTTAATTGTACTCTTAAAATAAGCCTGTGGGGTAGGCATTCTTTTTTAGATGAGGAAATCAAGGCTCACAAAAGTTAAGAAGGATCCCCTAAATCACACAGCTAATAAACAGCAAAGCCAAGTGAGAACCCCAATCAGTCTGGCCAAACCCTTGCTCCTGATGAGGCTGTCCCATCAGATCTAGAGTCTAAACCTAGATAGGTTATAGGTCTAGTCAGGAACCATATACATATGATTGCATTTACATACAACTTGCTATGTTGAGAAAGCAAGAAAATATTTATTGGAAATAAATGAAAAAGAAAAGAGAAAACAGAAGCATCAAACAATCTCAAAATGAGATTCATGCAAAAAAAAAAAAAAACACATCCCTTTTAGTCTATACATGGCTTAAGATATACCATAAATTTGGTTCCAGAACTTCTACCCAGGAAGCTGATACAAACCACAAATGTATCAACTGCTCAGAGTGAGGGCCTGTATTCCTGAATCTAAGATCAGAAAGTAAACTTGGCAAACAGAGGTAAGTCCATATTGGCTCACTATATTTTCCTCTGTACTCAATATTTAAAATGATGTCTTCTCTTCTGATGATACCAAAGCAATTTATAGCAAATAACTCTCAAGGAAAGAATCTTTATTAGATGCTATTTTTTTAAGTCAAGAAATTCTGAATTGGGTGTCAACATACTTTATATATAAACAGATATGAAAAATTTTGATATAAGTATAATAAGAATTGTAATGAAAAACAAAACACATGTATAAAGGCATGAATTGACATGAACATACTCTATATACAAAGATATGAAAAACTGTTCTCTATATGTGTAATAATAATTGTTATGCATTCTGCTGTCATGTATTTAAAAAAAAATCAATAAACTAAAAAAAGAAAAGAAATTCTGATTATCTTCACTGATAATATTTATACTTGGAAATCCTTCCCTGAAAAAGAAGTGGTTTATTTTTAAAAAGGATCAGAAAATGCTCACCAGCTAAAAGGGAGTGGTTCTGGATCGAACATGGGTATGTTTTCCCATAAATTTCTTTAAGGAGGAAGAAAAGGCAACAGATCAAAATGCTTTGGTCAACTCAAATATTGCTGGATTTCAATCTCTTTAAATATTTTAAATGACTAAACTTTTAACTCAGAAATTCTGTGAATATAAATTTAAATGAAATTTGGTAAATCTTATGATTTATTTGAGTAGTTTCATGAGATAGTTAATATTAATCAAATTCTACTCAGTTTAGGAAAAGAAATTCCATTCCATCTCTTCAGATATTCTATCCACTGAGATTCCTCAATTTATCAATAATCAATAACAGCAAGACATCTTTAAAACTAGAAATACCAGAGCTAGGTGCAGTGGTACACAGCTATAATCCCAGCAACATGGAGAGTGAGGCAGGAGGATCACAAGTTTGAGGCCATCTTCAGCAACTTAGTGAGCCCTTGCCTGAAAATAAAAAATAAAAAGGGTTGGGGGTTTGGCTCAGTGGTAGAATGCCCCTAGATTCAATCCATGATACTCCAAAATATAAATAAAAATAGAAATTCCAAAATCACTAGAAATAAATTGAGGTTAATACTGGAATTAGGCACCTACCAAAATCAATCAACAAGCAACAAAACAGAAAACAAGAAAACTAACACTTCAGAAGTAATAACTGAATGCTAATCAAGCCTGAAAGAAAATATGAACTTAATGCTTGGTTAGTTTTCTACAAAGCCCATGGAAAGTATCATCAATTAGATTCAGATGTTTATTTCAAGTTTTTTTTTAATAAATACCTTAAGAGAAACAGAAAATTACATGTGTTTTTAAGTTGTGTTATACTACATCATTTCTGAGAAAAGGAAAAGCATTTCTGAGAAAAGAAAACTACAAAAACCAACCGATGGACATACTTGTATTTGTTTTTTCTTTTTAAAGAGAGAGAGAGAGAGAGAGAGAGAGAGAGAGAGAGAGAGAGAGGAGGGAGGGAGGGAGGGAGAGAGAGGGAGAGAGAACTTTTTAGTATTTATTTTTTAGTTTTCGGCTGACACAACATCTTTGCTTGTATGTGGTGCTGAGGATCGATCCCGGGCCGCACGTATACCAGGCGAGTGTGCTACTGCTTCAACCATATTCCCAGCCCAACATACTTGTGTTTTAATTTTTAAAAATATATACTAGAAAGCCAAAACTGCACAGTAAGAACTGCCTCATTACTAGAAATACAGGTGCTTCCAGTTTTCAACATAAAATTTCATAAACAGTCACAACCTGCAAATCATCTATTTTTTATTATGTTTCAGTTTCATTTTGGGGGCGGGGGGGCTCTGCCATCTACAACCTGCACAGACAGCTAAACTACAGGTTGCTGGTGTGAAATTCCTAAGGCATCAAAATAAAACACAGAAGACACACTTACCTTGAAATTACCTTGAAATAAAGCCCCCGGATGGTTCCTCTGCCTTTGGCCTCAAGCTCCCCAGATTGGAGAGTAAGGAATCTCATGAAAGGCTGGTGAGATAGAGTGAGCATGTTTCAGAGTGGACTTTTATTGGGGGGACTCTAGATTCTTTAGAAATTTCCATCCAATGAAAGTCAAGGGGGGCAGGGACACAAGGACAGGTGAGGTAACTGGATCCCTGGGAATGTAGGAAGGCACACCCATGCATGAAGACACATTTGCATTTTCTCTAACCTAATGACCTGGGCTACCATCTTCAGTTACTTAAGCAACTGATCACTGGGTGACCTACAGTGCCATATGGATCAAGAGGGGAAGCAAAAGCTGGTCACATGCTTTTGTTAGCCTCCCACAGGGCTCATTCATTTGTTTCCCTTGCATAATCCATGCTCACACTAACTACCAAGAATGTTACCTTCTGGTGAAAAAGGGTAATAGCAAGGGTCTATACCATGTCTACATAATGCTGAACACATGTTCTTCCCCACAACACCAAAAAATGAAGTTCAACAAAAAAATAAATAAACTAGGCAAAGTTACAATGTATGTGAGATTTTGCAAAACACCAAAAAGGAGAGGAAAACAAACAAAAGGTCTTCTTAGTAGAAGAATGCTATTACTTTCAATCTTATTTCCTATACTGGCACTTCAATTGAACATTTGTCTGGAATAAGATTACCCACCTATACAGGCCATGAAATATTAAAATGTTTAAATGTTTTTGTCTACTATCCCAAAATTAATTAATGGTAAACAAAAAAATAATTGTTACTCCTAGGTACAAGAGAGCTTAGGGGTGCTCACAATAGGTCCAGGGACAGCTGAATGCTGAACCAACAGGTGGAGCATATGTAGCAGCACCCTTTACACATTCCTCGGTTATTCTACATTGGGTAGTTTAAAAAATACATGCACAAAGGGGAACTTATGCCCTGACTCTGGTTTGCCTGTTAGGTTTTATCACAGTCAGGCCTTAGGGTGTGTTAGGTTTTGGCTCATCCTCATTGAGCACAAGAAAGCTGTATTACAAGCAACATAATAAGAGGGAAAGTTTAAATGAAAGGAAGTTTAAAGTAGAAGAAATGTGACAGGACTTGAGTGAGCAACAAACACAGCCTCACATAAAGCCTAAAATGAATGCTGAAGCAGCTAGAGTCTGGGGTGATGGATATGGCAATTGCCTGATCATTACTCATTGTACATATCTACTGAAATGTCACACTAAACCCCATAAATACGTACAATTACTATGTGTTAAACAATTGATATGTGTCAATTATAAACCGAAAATATATTTTTTAAAAGCTTATAGAGCAAGAATAGAGGAAAACTTATGAACCTGATAAAGGGCATAAAAAAATTATCCTACTACTAGTATCACACCTAATGGTGAAAGGACGAATGTCTTCCCCCTAAAATCAAGAATATCTAATCTTACCACTTGCAACTCAAGGCAAACACATAATGAATGAACTTTTAAGCATTAAAAACTGTATTTCATAATGAAAAATAAATTATTAATATCTATGAACCAAATGATATAACTACAGTGGATTCAAGGGAAATAAACAGAAAAATATTAGAAATGAAAGACCTATGCATTACTCAGTATAAAACAGATCAAGAGAAAAAAAGTAAGCAAAAATTAAATGATCTACATAAAAGATTCATAGGGATAAAACAAAAATGTAAATAATCTAAACAATATAACCAATAAGGTAGTTGGGGGGGTATATACTCATCATTACATTCTGATAAAAATATAAACTCAGTGTTTTGAAAATATGCACAAAAATTATCACTATAGTGCATAAAATCATCAATATGGTCTTAAAATAAAAGTATCACTAGCAGTATCCTTCCACCACAATATAAATTAGAAAAGAAAAAAAAGGAATTACAAATATTAAATACTAAAAATGATACAAATAATTCATTAAAAGGAGAGTGGCTTAACTGTGGTAAAAAAGACACAATGGAGTATTACATAGCAAAAAGAATGCAAATAGCCAAAAGATTGTAAAAAATGCTCATCATCACTAACCACCAGGGAAATGCATATTCAAATCATATTAAGACTAACAGCCCATGTGTTAAAAGGGCTATTATCAATAAAAAAAAAACAAGGATAACAAACACTAGCAAAGCTATGGATAACAGAGAACCTATATGCACTGATGAAAACTTAATACAACATCATGAAAATATAGTATGTAAGGGGATCCTCAGAAAACTAAAAGGAGAATTATATATGGATCCAGCAGCCTCACTTCTGGTTATATATCCAAGGGAAATGAAAGTAGTATACAGAAGAGAGATCTGAGTTCCATGTTCATTATGACATTATTCACAACAGCTAAGATATGGAAGCAGCCTAGGCAAACATCATCAAAAGAATAGATAAAGAAAATGTGATATACACAATGGAATACTATTCCCATAAAAAGGGGAAAATCCTGGCTGGGCACATTGGTACAAGCCTGTAACCCTAGCAAGTTACAAGCCTGTAACTTGGGAGGCTGAGACAGGAAGATCACAAATTCAAAGCCAGTCTCAGCAACTTAGTGAGGCTCTAGGCAACTTAGCAAGACCAGGTCTCAAATACAATATAAAAGGGATGGGGATGTGGTGCAGTGGTTAAGTGCCCCTGGGTTTAATTCCTGGTACAAAAAAAGGGGGGGGGGAATCCTGTTGGTGCTGTTTGGATATGATGTGTCCCAAAAGACTCCTATTAATACATGAATATTAAAGATGAAATGATTAGACTGAGAGTTGTAACCTAGTTAAATGCACTGTTTAGTAACTAGAAGCAAGTGTGGTGTGGCTAGAAGAGGTGGTTCATCTTCCCTGCTGTTCCTTCCCTTTTCTCTCTCTCTCTGCTTCCATAGATGAAGCACTCCTCCAACCCCTTCAGCCTTGATGTTCACCTCAGGCCCAGAGCTGGAGTTGGCAGACCACGGAATGAATCTCTGGAATCATAAGCCAAAATAATTTTTTCCTCCTCTGAGTTGTTCTTATCAGTCAGGTATTTTGGTCACAATGACAAAGGTGACTAACCTATCATCTGTGACAACATGAATGAACCTGGGGGACAAAACAGGGCAGTCTCTAGGAAACGGAATTTGTCAGTTCTAACAAAATTACCTATGCTTTTATCCTTCAATACAAAAATATAACTTTGAGGACTTTACCCTCAAGTTTAAACCCACAATAAAAAATATACATGTACAAACTTATTCAGTTAAATACAATTTGTAATTGCACAATATTGAAAACTACCTAAATGCCCAAACATAGAAAAATGAGTGAACAAACTTCATCATGTCCCATTATGTGGAAATGTACTAGGCAATTGTCAAATTATTTAATTAATTAATAAGGGAAAGCTTTAAGTTCTGTACAAAGGAATTTTAAGGGTTTATTGTGAAGTGCAAAATGCAAAATGTAGCAGAATACATATACTATTATGTTACCTTCTGGTATTGAAAGAAAAGGAAATAACATACATGTAATACTCCCCACAAAAGATACCAGCAAACAATATGGTTAGTTACATACAAGGGGGAGAAAGGGGAAAGCCAAAGAAAGAGTTCCTCTGAAACTATAACATTGTTGTGCATTTTTTACTTCAAATTATGTTAAAATTTGATTATGTTGAAAACTCAAAGGACTGGAAAGGGACCCTTAAATACAACCGGTTTATTGTAAGTGGATAACTAAAACACATTCAAGGGAGGAATTTATACATTTAATTTAAAATTAAGTTTGGAAGAATTACCCATTTAATCCAAAATTAAAATCTATCAGTATAAATGTTCATATACCTTCTTGAAAACCTTTTACTACCTAAAAGATCTTTTGTGACTTTCCCTTTTTTCACCACTGGTATTAGTTATTTGGCCCTTCTGTCCTTTTGAAATTCTTTAATCTCACAAAATGTATTAAAGTCATCAGTCTTTTCAAAAGAATGACTAGCCCCATAGTTGTTCTCTATTACACATCTGTTTTCTAGTTTACTAATTTCTCCTTTTGTTAATGTCCATCTCCTTCCCCCGGATTTAATTTGCTGCTCTTTTCTAACTTCTTATAACTCATGCTTAGATCACTAAAAATGTTATGGTTTTCTCCTTCTTAACATTTGCATTTAATGATATGAACATACCTCCAAGCATGACTTTACCTCCACCCCACAAACACTGATACAGAATGTTTTCATATGAATTCTAACCAAACAAATTTTCTAATTCCCACTGTAATATCTTCTTGCACCGTGGGTTATTTAGAAAATATTTTCCAGGTACCTTTTGCTATTGATTTTAGCTTAATTAGTTTTAATTTAGAGAACACTATTTTATTTCAATAGTTTCTAATATACTGAAACTTGCTTGCCCCAAGAAGCTGATAGCTTAGGTTAATGTCCATGTTAATGCATAGTCACAGTTGTTAAATGAAGCATCTAGACAGTGCAGGCAAGCTTTTTAATTGTGGCATTCAAGTCCTTACTAAATTTTGTTCTATCAGAGACAGTGTAAAACAAAATAAAATAAAAATCTCCCTGAATAATTGTGATTTTATTTTCTCTCCCCACTTCTTTTTGAAACCTAGATTATAATGACAAAAAGTCTTTCTAGATGGTTTGGACTTCCTATTACAGATGAGAAAGGTAATAGACCTCCATCCTCTACACGTATAAAAATGTCAGCAATTGTTTCAAATTATTATTATCAAAAATGGTTTAATAACATCTATCTCAAAAATAAAATCACTTTTTTAAACATTCTCCAGAGTTTAATTGGGCCATATCCATAACTCCAGATACCACATCAATTTGTTTAATTACTGAGGTACGTTTTGCAACTAATTCCTACCACCTGGGTACATGGGGAAAGGAGCAATGTTCTACATTCCACAGACAAATCACCATGACTTTTCTATAGCCCTGTGATACCGATTTTTCCAAATCAAAAGTACCTTGGTCCTGCTCTCTGGCAAGCAGTGTAAATTTCATCCTTTCCATTAGTATCTGTGCTATTATATCTTACTGAGCTGAGACATTGCTCCAGAATCACTCTCCTCATGCTCCGCAGAGCCACCACAGGTACTGACACCTGACCTAAAAGACTACCATCTCTGCTCTAGCAGAATCTTTGAGGATCTGGCTGAGTACCTATTCTCACAGTCAAATAGTTGGGGCAAATGCTTATATGCCAATAGTCCTTCCAAGAATCTCAAAACTCAGGTATAGAATGAGCCTTAAGTGGCACCCTCCAAGTTCTCAATGAGGCATTGTCTCCCAATTTAGATCAGTCGCACTCTCAAGATAACTTTTGCTTCTCCACAAAGGGCAGAACATTACAATAATCTCTTTACTATGCTATTACACCAACAAGCCCCTGGAGGGCAGGAATGTGTGATTCACCCAGATGGCCACAGCAACTAGCCATGCCTCACATGTACACATCCTCCTTCTACTCTTGCCCCCCTGCAATCCATCCTCTATACAACAGTCCTAGTGATGCTTTATAATCAAAATCAAATGATATCCTTTCCTTGATCAAAATCCTGCAAAGGCCTTCATCTGATTCTGAGTAAAATCCAAATTGTCATCACAGTCTATCTGGCCCTACATGATCTGGCCCCTAGTACTACCTGACATTATTCAACCCTCATATTCACACTGCCCTCCCTGCTGCTACTCAAGCACCTGAAAGGTATACTCCCCCACAAGGCTCTTTCCCAAAATGTTTGTTAGCTCATTCCTTCACCTTCATTCATGTCTTTGCTTAAAGTTCATCTCAGAGAGGCCTTTGCTGACCATTCTGTCAAAACTAGCAGTCTATGACATTCTCTGCCCTCACTTACTTTAAGTTCCTTATAGTCATTACTACTATACATACTTAGATGTTATTATCTTTATGCCCCACTAGAGAATGTGAGTCCTATAAGAAAAGGCAAAAACAAAACAAAACAAAACAAATCTGCCTCAAAATCAGCGGCCAGGAATTTTCACTGTAAAGAATCAAGATAGTAAATATTTTATATTTGGTGAATTAGGTTTCCATCTCCACTACTCACCTCTTCCCTGACGCCTTGAAACAGCCACACACAATACATAAAAAAAAAAAAAAAAGGAATGTCTGTATTTGAACAGTTTTCATACAAAAATCAAGCAAAAAGTTAGGTATGGCCCATTGGCTTTAGTTTGCCAACCTCTGCTCTAGAACAGGCCTGATACACAGCATACTGACTTCAAGTTAATCAACCACTCCTCTTTGGTCTCTAAAGCTACCTTTAATTAACAACACAAAACACCAGTACTCTGAGCTCATCAGAAATAATAACATCACTCTTGCATACATCTTCCTCCAAAAATCCGTTTGAGATCAATTATATTGATGAAAAACTTAAGGATATGTAAGGTGTTCATTCTTTCCACTATTAGGTATATAAGACAGGTTTGTTTAACCCTCTGCATAACCATCTTTAATTAAATTGCATTTTTTACTTCATTTAAGAACATTACAATAATAAGCCTTACAAAAACCACTGCTCTAGTATGAAGATTCCTTGGAAAACTGGGAACAGGGAACATTTAGGAAAGGAAACTGATTTTACTTTTTATGGAAGGCGAAAGCTGTAGGATAAAGCTGAGGATGATTCCCTTTCACTATGTCCACTAGGATACTCAGTCAATTTCCAAGTCAGCCTGGGGAAGAGACTGCCACCATACTTATGACCTCTCTTCTCAGGAGGTTCACAGCTATACTACAGTTCTAGTATAAAGTAGATTAAATGAGGAAATATCTTAGCACAGCTGATGGGAAAAGAGATGATGTGTGCCAACCTATAAAAACCTCCCACAAGACTCTACTCTTTCCCCAACCACCAGCAGGTTCCCAGTCCTTGTAGAAGGCTGAGTCACAAGGTGGAAAAAGGCTGACTACAGGAGCCATACAGAGGCCCATCCCAGGATTAAGCAACTAAGATTTCTTCTGCCAAGTAACTGTAATCTTGCAGTTGCAGAAACAGTCCTTGAATCTAGACAATGGCATGAAAACATGACTCTTGTTAGAGCTAGAGGTCTGTTTTTATTCCTGGTTTTCATATACTTTGTTTTATGTTTTGTTCTACTGTGGATGGAACCCAGGGCCACATGCTCCCCTCACATACTTCTGAGTCTCACTATTTATATTTAGCCTTTTAATTATCATGAGTACTTCCTATAAGCAAAATCAGGTCTTCACTTAATCAAAGACAAGAGAGCCAAGGCTTCACTGATTATGGTTAATAAAATCATAATCATCTCAGACAATAAACATCTGGATAAATACATATATATTACATTTAAAGAAAACTTTATTTGTAACTTTCAATTATCATATGCTGACCTGTCATTACACTTTCCAAAACAGGGAAACAATGCTGAGTAAATATCAAAATACAGGACAATATATTTTGTCAAAATTAAGTTTGATAATCATTAGAAAACATACAGCCTAAGAAATAAAACCACAAACTTTTAAACTCTGGTCTGAAGAGAAAGTAACCATAATTGTAGCTTCCTGTAACACAGCTTTCCTAAACTCTTCAGTACCTAATACCTATACAATTGTTTCAGATGATGTCCTGAAGGTCCTGAAGTTCTGTGGTTTCCACATTTTTATTTTTGGCTGGGGGGGAGGGTGTACAGAGGGAACTGGACATGTCAACTAATTAGGCTTATGTAACGTAATGGGCAAACAGCAGAAAAGCTATGAAAATTTTAATTACAGCTCAGGTATGAACATCATTATCATTGATAAATCTTGCAACTACTATAAATTGCACTGCCAACTTTTGAAAAGGAGTAACATTTTAATAATCTTTCTCTCTGGGATATCTCAAAGAACAATTCAACTGTATTGAAGCTTTGTGAAACAACATTGTTTGCACTATCTAACTAAAATCTGAGGACAGGTAACTAGGGAACTAGGGTATTTCTGTGTATTTCTGATTTTTAAATCTGAAGCTTTCTCTATGCACTGCATCCTGGGTGTCTTGAAGTCAAAAGGAATGTCTATTGAATCACAAAAGCATTAACAACTTAAATATTTATGTCGTAACAATTTAGGGACCATTTGGAAAAAGTACACTTAAACTGAGAGAACAAATGAATTTTTATTTCATTCTTAAATAATGGTAAGTATTTATTAATGGTACAGGTGCACCTGTTGAGCACTGAACAATTTCTCAAATATTTTTAAAATATTTATTTATTTATTTTAGTTGAAGTTGGACAGAATACCTTCATTTTATTTATTTATTTTTTAATGTGGTGCTGAGGCTCTAACCCAGGGCCTCACACATGCCAGGCTAGCACTCAACAGCTGAGCCATAATCCCATCACGATTTCTAAAATTTTGGAGTCAGATTGGACACTCCCCCCTTCATTTCCTGTTCCCTGCTGATTTTTACATGGTTTAGCAAAAACTACAAACCCCTCTTTACAGAAATAAGGCCATTAAAAGGAATGGAGTATGATCTAGTTGAGAAACTTAACTTCAGATGGTAGTTTTCCCAGAATTGGATGGATCTGCATTTTATCACTGCATTTTCCTCAACAATTTAAAATATATCTCTGTCCCCTGTGAGCTCAATACAGCACTTCTGTCAGTCTGGGAACTATGGTGCTAACAATTCTCAATTCTGTACTAAGATCTGCAGATATCTAGATTCTGCAGAATTCTCTTGCACAAAGATCTGCAAATATCTAGACTCCCTAATGTAGCTAACTCCCTAATGTAGCACTCTATGTACCACAGGCCTGCAAACTTAATTACCTTCTCCCCTCAAATACTGCTGTCTCCATCTGAGTACCCAAATACCCAGTGACAACCAGGCACTGCCCTAAAAGCCTTCCTCTTCCAGCTCCCCTGCCGCCCCCCAACACACACACTCAAACAAGCACCAAGTCCCAACCACCCTACTCACTCAAATCCCTCCTTCTAGCCTTCCCCCTTCTAATTCATTGCCCAAAGGGCAAATCTAACCTTGTCCTTCTTTGGCTCAGAATTCCTCAACCATCCTGTACTGCCCATAGATGAGCCCAAACTCTAAACAACAGGAATCATCTCCATGGTATGGCTCTAGTTTTTCTCCTGTCTCACTTCTTGTCACTTTTCGGCCCTTGAACCACCACACTAAATCTGTGCTGTCTTCAGTTGCTCCAAGGTGCCATCTCCCTAACCAGTCCATTGTACACTTTTTCCTCAATCCAGACTTTCACCAATTCCTTTTCATACACTCCCTCTGGGAGGTCTTTAATGTATCTCTGAAAAATTCCTAAGCTCAGATCTGTGGTTCTCCTCACATTTTTCGTAGCTGGCCCATTTCAGAGCCAGCACTGCTAACAATGGTTAGACTGTCTGAGAGCTAGAACAACAGCAAGCCCATCAGGTACCAACAGAGATGTTTGTCCTATTGTATCTCCAGCACATATGACATATATGACAAACTATTAAGGTGTACCAAAGGATTGAAACAAGTGAATGGATGGATTAGGTCATTCAAATGAGGCTCACCAGTCCCTCACTCATTATGGACTCTAACATGGTACATATCACACTGTACAGTAATTGAGGTAGGTTATGAATATCTTGAATGCTCTCATCTCTTATTTCTAGAACGGCAGTGATTAAAATAGTGCCTGGTATTTACTTAGGCATTCACTACATGGTTTTTAAATATAAAAAGTTTTTGAAAAATATCTGGAAGGGTACACCTCATAGTAGGAATACCGCTGAAAAAACATACAGGATTAGGGTGACAATAAGAAAGGGAAAGAAAACTGATGTGTTCACCCCACATCTCTCTTTATCAATGCTAAGTTTATTTTACAATATGCATTATTTATGTATTACTGTGTAAAATATGTTTCAATTGCCAGATTAAATTAAGTCATAGGTAAAGGACCAGTCCTGAAAAATGCAGACTAAACAGCATTTGATTCCAAACACCCAAACAAAGCAAATATATAAATAAATAAATAAAAAGTTGAAGAGGTAAAAAGAAAAGGAACTGAGAAGAGAGGGTGAGCAATTTAAGGTTTATATAGCAATACTGAGCTACTACCAGGGGTAAAACATAACTTATAAGTTATAAAAGTTCCTGAAATATAAAGAAAACCATAAATTCTGGCCCATGAGTACAAATAATTCTTTTAGTAGTTTAAATATGGATCCCAAGAGCCAAAAGATTACTTGCCACATGCAAGTTTCTATGGAAAATGTGTACAGAGACACACTGATGATGAACTGGGGCTACTATGTTGGCATGACCACTTAGCAAACTGTGTCTACCTTTATTTTCAGAATTATTGCAGTTAGTGTAGCACATCAACAATTAGGTCAAACTCACACGTTTTAAGCAAACAGATAAAACAATGCTATCAAGCAACTTCACATAATCAACTAGAAACTTAAGAGTAATTTTTATATAGAGATAGATCTAGAACAAACTTCTCACTGTTTAAGTGAACACAAAATACAGGTTCAGGTAGTACATTTAAAAAAAAAAAAAGTCAGCCAAACTTTCCAACCTAGTGAGCTTTAAACATTTGAAAAGACACAACTTTCAAAAATATTAATTCCAATGATACTTTAAAAGAAAAGAAAAATGAATACTATAAGGAAGCCATTAGAACCCTGGGAGAAGGAAAAACAAAGACAACACACAGAAAAGTGCCTTTGGGAAAGGTCAAACCAGCTTTGTCCTGTTTAGCCTTTCAAGTAGATAAAATAACTAGCTGTAAGAATCACAGCTTTGTTCCAGTGCTAGAAAAGGAAAGTTTGGTAAAGGATACACAAAAAGAAACAGCCGGAATTCAATAGAATTTATCCTAGAAGTGGCAGAAAAATAAGTCATTTCTAACAGTTTGAATTCAGTTTTTGATACAGTCGCAGGCCTTTGAACAGTTTTAGATAAACCTAACTTTTAAAACCAAAATATATCAAATGGCTAGCCTCTCCTTGACAGTCAAAAATGTCACGTTCTATTCTGTATTTGATTTTAAGAGCACCGACGCAAAAACAAGCCTTTCTAATTTTCAGTTTTTGAAAACTCACATTCATTGCTGAAAGTAAACCACCAAATTAAAAATTAATCCTCAAATAAGAAAGGATTCCTATTCCACCCAAGGGCGACCAAGAAAATGACATGCTCCCATTCATCCCTAAACCCTCGCATAGTTTCTTAATAATTAAGAACTCTGCTCATCATTAGGGAACTATTCCTTGCAAAGGCCAAAGGAAGAGGAAATCGCCATTGCCCCTAAGTACCAAAGACAAGAGAGGGAACCCTTGTGCATTCCTTGAAGCTGGCCCAAGCAGCGCCAGGGTCAGACGCCATGGCCCCCTTCCCAGGGCAGGGGCAGCCCCCTGGATGATCCATCCAAGTCCAGCGGTTCCAGGTCGCTCAGTCCTCTCCTCTAGTCCTGCAGCACGCCACTGGCTAGCTGCCCTGACCTCTCTCCCTGCACAAAGAGAGCATGGCCTGGCCTCCGAGGCCGGGGACCTCGAGTCCCCACTGCCCGAGGGCGGAGGCCCATAGCTGCCACACAGGAGGGCACCACGAGGGCGCGCCTAGGTCCGGTAGAACCCGACCCCATCGGCGGTGGGCACGCAGGGGCTGGGCCACATAGGAGCGACCACACGCGGAACCCAGAGGGATGGATGAGATGGTCCGGGAAGCCAAGAGGCCTGGAACGTCATGCGTGGGTCACGAGTAAAGTCCCAACAGCAACCTGCGGCCAGCTCTCCCGCGTTAGGCAACGCGTACTGACCATCTTGGGGGTCGGAGAAGACCAAGGGCGTGGGAGAGGAGGGCTGCTGGCCGCTATGGCGGGAAGCCCCGGCTGACGCGGGAACCAGACAAGAGGATGCAGCTGGGCGGCCCGGGGAGGCGTGGCCCACAATGGGCCCCGCTGCCTGGCTGGAGCGCGCACAGCGGGATGCGGCAACTTCAATGGACCGCCGGTCGCTGAGGGCCAGACTCCGCGCCGGCCCCCTCCCCAAGAGACTGCCTGGCCCGGAGCCCAGAAGCAACAGGCAGCCCAGACCAGGGAGTTCAGCCGGCGGCAACCCGCACTCACCGGTCCACAGTCCCACCGCCGGCGCCAGAGCTGCACTCAGAGCTCCATCGTCTGCCACGCGCCCCCTCCCGCAACACACCGCACACAGTGGCAAAAGCCACGCCGCCTCCAGCTGGGCCACGGCCGCGGCCACGCCCCTCGGGACAGCGTCCAGGCTGGAACCAAAGGGGGGCTCAGCGCCGGCCACACCAACCAGAGACCACTCACAGGGCCGCTTCATGAGGATTGGCGAGCGCCTGGACCAATGGGGAGCCAGTAGGAGTGCTGAGCGTTGGCGCCGCGGGCGGGGGATTGCGGAGGAGGTGGCTCTCCTACTTAGTCCTCAGCTAGGGAATGAGTCTTTAGCCATATCTTCTTATGCGTGGAAAGGTAAGGATAGTTTGGGCTGAGTTCACCACAAGTGCCCTTATGTTTCCTCTGGTTGCCAGGTACCCGATAAAGTCCCTTGAGTTTCCACAATTCCCTAATCTTAGCTGAATTTTGAGGGCTCCTGGGAACAGGTCTATCTGCATGTTGTCACACATCCTGCCTGGTTGAGGTTTCAATTAACCCTGAAAGGATTATAGCCCTCTTGCCAGTTGGCTTTATACCCTGCCCAAATCTGTTAGCCTTCTGTCTTCACAATCTTCCCCTCTTTCCCTCTGCAGACTCTTCTTCCTATTATATTCATCCCATTTCTAATTTCTGTCCGCCTTGCATGAGAAAACGCTTCCTACCTATTAAAATACATTCCTGAACCTACCAACCTAAGTAAGCCCTGGCATAGTGAAACAGCCAGGTGGTGCCAGATGACTGAAGCAAAAATAGACTTAAGAAAAAGGAGGAAAGAGGAAAGGCAAGGAAGAAAGAAAAACAAGTATGCTTTCCTAGGTCTGGAAGAAAATGAGTTTTAAAATATCTTACAGAAATGTTTCATGTATTTTATATGCACGGGTCTTTTAAATTATTTACAAATAACATCACTATATGAAAAAGCACTCTTAGGAAAAGAATTCAAATCCCAAGAAAGAATCCAAGAAAACCTAATTCATCTTATCTTGCTCTTGTCTTCACCAGAGGTATGAGAGGTGTGATAAAGGTCTGCATCTGTTCCAGCTAGTAAAAGTAAAAGCTGGGGACAATGCATAGCAATTGATGATTATAGCAAAATTCAAAGTATCAGAAGGACAGTAGAAAAAATCAAACACCTCCCCATGCCAATCTATTAATCTACAGCAGTTTCAAAGGAAAGATTTTTAAAGGTCTATTTTAAGATGACATATACTCAGTCTGTTATCATAGGAACATGAAATGTACTGATAATAAGGAAAGTAGGATTTTAATGAATGATTACAATGTCCTAGTACTTGAAATATTGATACATGATAAATTGCAGTAGAATTAAAAGGTGCATTGACATTCAAATAAAAATGACTTTACTTCCTTTCCTCTTCATTTACCCAGGGGAATAGCTGCCATGTCTGTATTTAGGTCATTGATTGAAAAATATGAAGCCATGGGATACCCAGAGTGTGTTTTCATAGTTGCTAGTTACATTTCCCTGGCCCCTCCTTTCCTCAGTAACCCTGCTTTACATGAATTGCTGCTAGGATCAGTTGGCACCCCTATTAACCTTTAGTTACATGGTCCTGTTTTTTTTTTTTTTTTCCTACAGGTCCTCTCCAATTAGATCATCAGTTTCCTGAAAGTAAGGTCCTTATTTTATACTCCTCTTTCCTTCCCTCAAAATGGCTTTTTCAATACTAGACATGTAGTACATAGAATTCTACCCTTTCTATTGTGTCCATAATAAGATTGTTTCCAAATATAGTGCTCCTGTGAACAAGTCTTTTACACAAAAAAATGCTTAGAGTATTCTTGTTAGGGGGCTAGTGCCTACCACTGAAGGGTTTCTCCTCCTTAGAGCTTGAAAAGGTGTAACTGAATCAAAGTATATTGGTTGTCTGTCCAGAAAATTGACTAAAGTGCTTATCAGGGGCACATCTTTCCCAAAACAAGAAGACTGGAGAGAGTCCCAGGCCTTCTACAGCATCTTCATGGTTTCTCACGTCTCAGGCTCCTTGTAGCCATTGGCTGTACTGTCCTTGTCATGGGGCTTTGCCTTCAACTTCTGATGATGGCTGCTACTCTTCTAGGCATATTGTCACATGCAGGGAAAATAGTGTGGGCAGTATTGGGAGACAGGCAAAAAGCAAAAGATCAAAAATGTTCATGCCAATTAAGTCTGCCCATTTAACAGTTTTTCCAAGAAGTACTCTGTTTGCCTCTGATTATCAAGACCCATGTCACATGACCATCCCTGTCTGCAAAGGAATCAGAAATACTATTTTAAACAGGGTTTTGTTTGTAAAGGAACAGAGGAATGCAGATACTAGGTTTGGAAATAGTAGCACCTGCCATAGTTACTGAATAAGTGAATTTGTGATTGAGCTCTATTTATTCATGAGGAAGAACTACTTTTTTAAAATGACACTGAATTTTCAATGAAAAAACTAACCATCTGGGCTGGGATTGTGGCTCAGTGGTAGAGGCCTTACCTATCAAGGGCAGAACCAGGCTCAATCCTCAGCACCACATAAAAATAAAGGCATTGTGTTGTGTCCATCTACACCTAAACAATAAAAAAAATAAAAAAATAATCATCTGATTTTTAAAATGAGCAGAAGATCTGAACAGACAATTCAAAAAGTAGGTATGATGATATACAGATGACAAATAAGCATATGTTCAACAGCACATGTCATTTGGCAATTGCAAACTGGAACAATAAGATATCATAACATACCTACTAGGGACTAAAAAAAACAAAAAAAGCCAAACGTAGGCAGTGATGCAGAGCAATAGGAACATGCCGCGTCCCCTCGCCAGCAAAGGAAACACGACACAGGATTCTTCCTTCAGCAGTTTATTCAGGCCTTTATTTTGACATGTCTTCTAGCTTCTACTACTACTCCTACTGCTACTTCTACTGCTACTCCTACTACTACTCTTACTACTACTACTACTACTACTACTGCTACTCCTACTACTACTTCTACTGCTACTCCTACTACTACGTGCCCCAGCCCTAATAAAGCAGATAAAGCCCCAATGCACAACTGCCACGTAGATCTTTCTCATAGGGTGTTTTACAGCTACGTGCCAACTCTCCCAAAATAAGGAGTTGTTTATCACAGGCCACGGCGCTTATCAGCGCCATCTTGTAATGGCGGCCACAGTACACAGAAACGGCTCACTACAGGAACACTCATCCATTGCTGCTAGGAAAGATGCAATTACTTTGGAAAACCCTTTGACAGTTTCATATAAAGCCAGGTATAGTTTTACCATAGGAGCCAGCAATCACATTTCTAAATATTTGCCCAATTAAGTTGAAAATTTTTTTCCCTTTTTGTTCATTTTTTTTTCTTTTCAGGTATACACAAATGTAGAGTGTAATTTCACATATTATAGATACATAGATTATAACTTACACTAGGATCTCATTGTACATGATATGGAGTTTCACTGGTCATGTATTCATATAGGAACATAGGACAGTGATGTCCAATTCATTCTAACATCTTCCCTATTCCCATTGCCCCCGCCTATTCCTATCCCCCCTTCCTTCCATTCTTTCCCCTTGTCTAATCCAATGAATTTAAATTATTCACCCATCCCATTGTGTGTTACCATCCATATATGAGAAAGAATAGTAGGCCTTTGCTTTTGGGAATTGTCTTATTTCACTTAGCATGATATTCTCCAGTTCCATTTATTTACCAGCAAATGTCATGATTTCATTCTTCTATATGGCTGAGTAATATTCCATTGTGTATATATGGCACATTTTTGTTATGCATTCTTCTGTTGAAGGGTACCTGGCTTGGATCCATAACTTAGCTATTGTGAATCGACCTACTGTAAACATTGATGTGGCTTTGTCACTGTAGCATTTTGATTTTAACTCCCTTTAATATAAACTGAGGAGTGGAATAACGGCTCAAATTCCAAGGTGGTTCAACTCCAAGTTTTTAGAGGAATCTCCATACTGCTTTTCATAGTAGTTACACCAATTTGCAGTCCCACCAGCAATGTTTGAGTGTTCCCCCCCACCACTGACATTCTCACCAACATTTATTGTTACTCATATTCTTGCCATTCTGAATGGAGTGAGATGGGATCTCAATGTAGTTTTGATTTGCATTTTCAAATTACTAGAGATGTTGGACATTTTTTTATGTGAAGTGCCTGTTCAATTCTTTGACCTCTTACTTACTGGGCTTTTAAAAAAAAATTGGTGTTAACTTTTGAATTCTTTATACAACCTAGAGATTAATTCTCTATGTTCAATGCATTTGGTAAAGATTTTTTTCCATTCTGCAGGTTCTCATCAGGTTCTTTATTGTTTCCTTTGCTCTGAAGAAGCTTTTCAGTTTGAGTCCATCCCATTCATTGATTCTTGATTTTACTTCTTGTGCTTTAGGAGTCTTGTTGAGGAAGGAAGTCCCTAAGCTGACATGATGTAGTATTAGACCTGCATTTTCTTCTGTCAGTCAAAGGGTCTCTGGTCTAATGCCTAGGAACCACGTGGAGTTGAATTTTGAGCAGGGTGAGATAGGGGTTTAATTTTATTTTGCTACATGTGGATATACAGTTTTACAAGCACCTCTTGTTAAACAGGCTATCTTTTTTCCAATGTATGTTTATGTTCACTTAGTCTACTATGAGATTAACTGTATTTATGTGGGTTTGTCTCTGTGTCTTCTATCCTGTTCCATTATCTGTTTTTGTACCAATAGCATGAAGTTTTTTGTTGCTATAACTAAGTAAATACAATTTAAGTTCTGGTATTGTGATGCATACTGCTACGCTTTTCTTATAAAAGATTGCTTAATCTCTTCTGGGCCTCATATATTTCCAAATGAATTTCATGACTGTTTTTTTTTTCTCTTTCTATGAAGCATATCATTGGAATATTAAAAGGAATTACATTAAATCTGTGTGGCACTTTTGATAGTATGACCATTATGACAATATTAATTCTGCCTATCCAAGAACATGGGAGGCCATTTCATTTTCTAAGGCCTTCTTTAATTTCTTACTTTCTGTAGTTTTCATAACTTTGTAATTATTTCCTGTCTTCTACTGATTTTGGTGTTGATTTTTTCTTCTTGTAGAGGTCTTTCATCCCTTGGTTAGATTGATTCCCAAGTATTTTTTTATTTTATTTGAGGTTATTTTGAATGGGAAGTTTTCCTAATTTATCTTTCAGCTGATTCATCATAGGTGTATAGGAACACATTGATTTATGGGTGTTAATTTTATACCCTGCTACTTTGCTAAATTCATTTATGAGTTCTAGAAGTTTTCTGGGTCTTCTAAATATAGTACCATATCATCAGCAAATAGGGATAATGTGAGCTGTTCTCTTCCTATTGTTATCCCTTGATTTTCTTTCTTTGGTCTAGTTGCTCTGGCAAGAGTTTCAAGGACTGTGTTGAATAGACTGTGGTGAAAGAGGGCATGCCTGTTTTGTTTCAGTTTTTAGAGGACATGCTTTCAATTTTTCTCCACTTAGAATGATGTTGGCCTTGGGTTTAGCATAAATAGCTTTTACAATGTTGAGGTATATTCATACTTTCCCATGTTTTTCTAGTGTTTTGAACATGAATGGATGCTGACTTTTGTCAAATGTTTTTCTACATCTATTGAGATAATCATGTTATTCTTTTCTGTAAGTCTAGTGATGAGATGAATGACATTTATCATTTCAATATATTGAACCAGCCTTGCATCCTTGGGTGAACCACTCTTGATCACACTTAATATGTTTTATATGTGATTTTCCAGTATTTTATTAAGAATTGTTGCATCTATGTCCATTAGGGAAGTTTTCTTTTGGTCTAAAGTTTTGTTTCCTTGTTATGTCTTTGTCCAGCTTTGCTATCAGGTTCATAGAATGAGTTTGGAAGGATTTGCTCCTTTTCTATTTTATGGAATAATTTGAGGAGGATGGGTGTTAGTTCTTTGAATTAACTCAGCTGAGAATCTATCTGATCCCAGAATTTTGTTGTTGTTGTTGGTGGTAGGCTTTTGTTTAAATTTTCTATGTCCTCTTGACTCAATTTGGGTAGGTCATATGTCTAGAAATTCTCCATGTCTTCAAGATTTTCTATTTTTATTGGAGTATAAATTTCCAAAATAGTTTTGGATTAATTTTTGTATTTCAGTAGTGTTCATGATGATATTTAAATCACAAATTTCTGTAATCTGAGTTTTTCTCTTTGTCAACTTGGCTAGGTTTTATCAGTTTTATTTATTTTTTTTCTAAAGATCCAACTTTTTGTTTCACTGATTTGTTAAATTGCTTTTTGTTTATTTCACTTTCATTAATTTTGGCACTTATTTTAATTATTTCCTGTCTTCTGCTTTTTGGTGTTGATTTATTCTTCTTTTTCTAGTGCTTTGAGATATAATGTTAGGTTATTTATTTGGTGACTTTCTATTCTTTTAACAAATGAGCTAAATGCAAGGATCTTTCCTCTTAGAACTACCTTTATAATGTCCCAGAGATTTTGATAATTGTTTGCTAATCTCATTTAATTCTAATTATTTATTTCATCCCTGATGGTATCCATTGGTCATTCAATAGCATATTATTTACACTCCAGGTTTTAGAGTAGCTTCTATTTTTTATTTTATGATTGGTTTCTAATTTCAATTTTTTATGATCTGATAGAATATATATTATTATCTATTTTTTTTTAATTTCCTGAGTGCTTTTTGGGCTAAGATATGGTCTATTTTAGACAAGAATCCTTGTGCTACTGAGAAGAAAATATATTCAGGGACTGGGATTGTGGTTCAATGGTAGAGCGCTCACCTAGCACATGTGAAGCACTGGGTACAATCTTCACCACCATATAAAAGTAAAATAAAAAAAATTTTGTTTTGTCCATCTACAAGTAAAAAACAAATATTTTTTTTTAAAAAAAGAAAGTATATTCAGTCATTGATGGATGAAATATTCTATATATGACTATTATGTCTAAATTATTAATTATATTTTTTAGTTGTATATCTTCTTTATTTAGTTTTGGTTTGGAGGATCTAACTAATGATGAGAAAGGCATGTTAAAGTCACCCAGTATTATTTTGTTGTAGTACTCTATTTGATTCTTAAAATTGAGAAGGTTTGGTATGATGTGCCTTGGTGCTCCATTGTTTGGGGCACAAATATTTATAATAGTTATGACTTGTTGATGTATAATTCCCTTATGCAGTACAAAATGACTTCTTTGTCTCTTCTGATTAACTTTAGCTTGAAGTCCATTTTATCTGATATGAGGATAGAGATCCCTGCTTGGTTACAAGATCCATGTGGATGATATGTTTTGCCCATCCTTTTACTTTTAGTCTGTATGTGTCGTTGTCTATGAGGTGAATTCTCTTGGAGACAACATACTGTTGGGTCTTGTTTTTTAATCCAATTTGCCAGTCTGTCTCTTTTCTTTATATTTAGATGTAGATAGAAACAATACATACATTTATTTATTTATTTGTTTGTTTCTTTTTATTTGCATTAGTTTATCCTTTGATTGACTATTATTCTAGTGTACTTCCTTCCTTTGCTGGTTTTCAATTCTATTTTTCATTAAATATTTTATCGTGTTTTGTAGAACAAAACATTTCTGGTTGTGATTTTTTTTAACTTTTGTTTATCTTGGAAGGTTTTTATATTGTCATCAATTCTGAAGCTAAATTTTGCTGCATATAGAATTCTTGGCTGGCATTCATTTATTTTCAGAGCTTGATATATATTATTCCAGGACATCCTAGCTTTGAGGGTCTGGGTTGAGAAATCATAGGAGTTCCAGATTGGTTTCCTTCTAACTATGACAGGTTGTTTTTCTCTGGCAAGCATTAAAATTCTATCCTTATTCTGTATATTAGGCATTTTCACAATAATGTGCCTTGGTGTGGATGTGTTATAATTTTGTATATTTGAGGGTCATATAAGCCTCCCATATTTGATTTTCCATTTCATTGTTAAGTTTTCAGAAATTTCTGATACTGTTTCACTGAAAAGATTGTGCATTCATTTGGTTTATACTCTGACCCTTCATCTATCCCAATAAACCTTACATTTGGTCTTTTCAAGTTATCCCATATTTCTTGCAACTTCTGTTCATGGTCTCTTAACATTTTTCCTCCATGGTCAACTTCAATGTCAAAATTATATATTTAGTCTTCATTGCCTCAAACTCTTTCTTACAAGTGATCTATTCTGCTGGTGATGCTTTCCATTGAATTCTTAACTTGGTTTGTTGATCCCTTCATTTTGAGGATTTCTGCTTGATTTTTTTTTCAGAATCCCTATGTCTTTACTGAAGCAACCTTTCACTTCCTATGTTTTCTCTGATTTCACTCCATACATCATCCTTTTCCTCACAGATCAGTTCAATTATGAACATTCTAAACCCTTTCTCTGATGTTTCTTCCATTGTAGTATCCATGGATTCTGTTAAGTATGGTGGTTTGTTTGGGGCTATTTGTTCCCTTGATTTTTCATGTTGTTTATGTGTCTGCCATCTAACAGTATGGATCTGAGGCAGTAGAGTTTCTACCCTGTGAACTTATTGTATCCCTAAAGATTTCCAGTATCTCACAATTTAAGGGGAGACAATAAAGACCAACATGAACAAATACATTAAACCAAATAGCTCCCACTGTGACATCTACAATGTTGATTATCACACTAAACAGAAATGATGTAATCAGTTATTGCCTTCAGTAAAAACAGGTTGCAAATGTGTTTATAATTTTGAATGGTGAATAGCAAGAAAACAGAAGTGTTATAGGATGTAATGATTTTGAGGGAGGACAGAGAAAATAGAAGTAAAAAATTAAAGGAAGAGATAGAGAACAATAGAGATTGGCTATTAGGAAAAAAGAGAAAGAGAATGAAGCGAAACAGAGAAGTTAGAGAAAAATATATACAGGAAAAATTTTAATAAATAAAAATAAAAGAATATTAGACAAAGCTGACATATACTAATCAAACATCCTACTCCTGAAAATACTGATCCATGAAAAAAAACTGGCTTTAAAAATGCTACAAATGAGGAAAAAACAAATATGAACACATATAAGTGTCCATGAAGCATTCAGGTCACAAACAAAAAGAAAAGAAAAGAAAAGAAAAGAAGAGAAGAGAAGAGAAAAGAAAAGAAAAGAAAAGAAAAGAAAAGAAAAGAAAAGAAAAGAAAAGAAAAGAAAAGAAAAGAAAAAGATTAAAATTGAAAGAAAAACATCTCAAAAGGTTAAAGTATATGTTAGAAATTTAAAAAAAGGCTAGTAGAGATATGCATAAAATCTAACTTAGTTTTAGCATTTTTATCTTGAGTAAAAAATGTAATTTCATTTAAATTTTTGAAATACTAAGAGTATAGTAAAATACATCATGGTGTGGTGAAGCTTGGCACAAGGAACACTGGTTTAAGGACTTTTGGTTCTTATACTATAAAGTTTATTAACATCAGCAACATATTTTTAGAAAGACTGAGGGATTATCTGAGTACCACTTACTGTGAAGTTAGATTTTCTAATATGGGCTAATTTTTAAAGATTTTAAACTACAAAAAAAAATGTTTTTTCCCTATTCATGTATAAGCTTTTAAATTTGGCTTATTTGATTTTACTTTAATTTGTTAAAATAGGTAATATACAACATGCTGTGTCTCTCCAGCCTGGGAAAACTGGTTCTTCATTTTTTCCAATGTGTTATGTAATAATTGATATGTATGAATTGTCATTAAAAGGTTTGGGAAACATAAACTGTTAATTTTCCCTTTTCAGTGAGTAACATAATAATCAGCTTCTTTGTACTTTTCTAGAATCAATCAATGCATGTATAATCATATGTGTATACATGTAGTTTTCTCACAAATGGTAACTTAACACACTTGGATCCTATATAATTTTTCAACTTTTAAAGGAGCACCTTAGAAATTGCTCTCTGTCAGTGTATAAAAGTTACTTAATTGTTTTTTGGTTATTAAATAAATATGTCATCTTTGTACAAATGGTAAGGTTTTAGGAAACATGGTTAATGTTTATTTAAAGTAGGTGTATATTGTTTATGTGATGTCTATTTCAAGAAAAACAGCTTTTAGAACTTTTAAAAATTACAACTGTTTATGTAACTGGTGTTATTTCCCAGTGCTACAGTTAGCAAGTTCTTAACATTCCTGGATGCTAATACTAAATTTCAGAACTATACAGTTGAAGTTGCAGAAACATTTGGAATAAGTGGATGTTTTATACTCATATTGCAAAGATTAGTTTTCATAACAAATTTGATATAAATTTTGTTGTTGGAAATCTTCTGTTTAATAAGTTGTTCATTATTTTTAAGTCAGTTTGAAAATGTGGAACTTCATGCTATCTCTGTTCTTTTAAACAGGAGACAAGGTTTTTGGTATTGATTATGGATAATAAATTTAAAGATGTCTATGTGTGTATGTATTTTTTCAATCATGTGCCAGGTTATTTTATTTATAGTTAAGTTTACTTGAACTCTTCAATTCTTTTACATTTATTAGAGATTGTCTTTTTTAAAAAAATTAAAAAGTGCAGAAAATAATTTATTTCATGTAATGCTAAGTTTACATAGATGGTGTAGATCTGTAATTATGACATCTTTTGACAAGCAAATTAAACCATAAAAAGAACATCCAACTTGGAGCTTGGGACATATACTATACTTAAGTATATGTCAAAAGCAAGCCATTCTGGTCAGTGAGGGTTCATGATCAAACTCAGCCTTTGCAGTGTGGAAGTAGCCTCATAAAGGAAACTGCAATCTAAGTAGAAAATAATGTACTGTCTGAATTGAAGCTAAAAGTTAGAGGTAAAAACCAATGCATAAAATTATATTATTTTTAGATCCAAAACTAACTTGAAAATAAAAATAATTAAGGAAAACAATTAAGGTGGCAGAAATCAGAAAATGCAGTTATTTTGGTTCCTTATCTCAGAAATTGAAATTATTAAGACTGTGAAAATTTTTCTCTATGTAATAATCCTAGATTAAAATTCAGTATCTGTTACCTTATACTATATGACAATGGTAAAAAGAATTGTCTTGAAATGATCAAATGTACACATTACTTTTGGATGGCAGCAATCCTCTTTTACTTTTTTTTATCCTGGGTTGATTGGTAAAATTACCCAATATTGCTTTATACAGATATGTAAATAAGGAGCGTGCGGGCGAGGAAGCGGGGCGGGGGGCCGAGGCGGGGGCCGGGACGACGGCTGGGGCGCTGGGGTCGCCAGCTCCTCGCCCACCTCCCTCCCTGAGGGAGAAGAGGAGGAGGGGAAGTGACTGCGGAGTTGATGAACTTTGCACATCCAGAAACGCCATTTTGATTCCTTTTCCGGAACAAGTTTGCATCTCTCTTCGTTCTCTCCCCGAAGCCCACCGGTCCCCACCGCATCATGCCTGGGAGCCGAGCGCCCTGCCGGGCCGTTGCTCCAACTCTGTGCTCCAGAAGTGGTGACTTTGAGGTGTGACCCTGCCCACATTTGGGCCCAACCGGTGCCAGCTTCTCAATAAGGAGGTCTTGACTTGATAAGACGAGAAAAACAGTGTCAACCAGTGATAGCCCGTAGAGGAAAAAAGAAGTAAACACGGAGCCATTTCTTCCTGCGTGTGGATGGTAGTTCTCTCAGGGGGAAATTTCACGGTTTATCAGTTGGCAAAAAATGGAGTTCTATGACAGAGGCTTCTTAGAAGCATAAACTCCTGTCCCAATGACGTCAAGTTCGCCTGTTGGCTTGGAAGGCCCGGACCTGTCTTCCATCAACACCATGATGTCAGCAGTAATGAGTGTAGGGAACGTCACAGAGAATGGAGGGAGCCCCCAGGGCATCAAGTCCCCGGTGAAGCCTCCAGGACCAAATAGGATTGGCAGAAGGAACCAGGAAATGAAAGAGGAGAAGTCTTCCTACAACTGCCCCCTGTGTGAAAAGATTTGCACTACCCAGCACCAGTTGACTATGCACATTCGTCAGCACAACACAGACACTGGAGGAGCTGACCACTCATGCAGCATCTGCGGGAAGTCCCTGAGTTCGGCCAGCTCCCTGGATCGCCACATGCTGGTGCACTCGGGCGAAAGGCCTTACAAATGTACTGTGTGTGGCCAGTCTTTCACCACCAACGGGAACATGCACAGACACATGAAGATTCATGAGAAGGACCCCAACAGTGCCACAGCTGCAGCCCCTCCGTCCCCTCTGAAGCGCAGGCGGCTGTCCTCCAAGAGGAAGCTGAGTCATGATGCCGAGTCGGAGAGAGAAGACCCAGCACCAGCTAAAAAGATGGTAGAAGACGGGCAGTCAGGTGACTTGGAGAAGAAGGCCGATGAAGTCTTTCACTGCCCAATATGCTTCAAGGAATTTGTTTGCAAGTATGGACTGGAGACCCACATGGAGACCCATTCAGATAACCCACTAAGATGTGACATTTGCTGTGTCACCTTTCGAACACACCGAGGACTGCTGCGCCACAACGCACTTGTCCACAAACAGCTTCCCAGGGACGCAATGGGAAGGCCTTTCATCCAGAACAATCCTTCGATTCCTGCTGGCTTCCATGACTTAGGATTCACTGACTTCTCCTGTAGAAAGTTCTCTCGCATTTCTCAGGCCTGGTGTGAAACAAACCTACGAAGGTGCATCAGCGAGCAGCACCGTTTCGTCTGTGACACCTGTGACAAGGCGTTCCCCATGCTCTCGTCCCTCATTCTGCACAAGCAGACCCACATTGCCTCGGACCAGGGACGGGAAAAGCTGCAGGCCAAGACCCTGGCTGGTGATGTTCTGGACCAGAAGGCCTTCCTGACCTTGCTGGGCCTGCAGCACACCAAAGACATCAAGCCTGTGCCCACTGAGGAGCCCCTGCCCGATGACAACCAAGCAATACAGCTCCAGACACTCAAGTGTCAGCTACCTCAGGACCCTGGCTGCACCAACGTGCTGAGTCTGTCTCCTTTCGAAGCTGCTTCCCTAGGTGGTTCTCTCACAGTCCTTCCAGCTACCAAGGAGAGCATGAAGCATCTGACCTTACAGCCCTTCCAGAAGGGCTTTATTATCCAGCCAGATAGTAGTATTGTGGTCAAGCCCATCTCAGGAGAGTCAGCCATCGAGTTGGCAGACATTCAGCAAATTCTGAAGATGGCAGCCTCGGCTCCCCCACAAATCAGTCTTCCACCTCTCTCCAAGGCCCCTGCCACCCCTCTGCAAGCAATTTTCAAGCACATGCCCCCTCTGAAGCCAAAGCCCCTGGTCACACCCCGGACGGTGGTGGCCACCTCTACACCCCCTCCTCTCATCAACACCCAGCAGGCCTCCCCAGGATGCATCAGCCCCAGCCTCCCCCCACCACCCCTGAAGCTCCTCAAGGGCTCAGTGGAGGCCGCCTCCAACGCCCACCTGCTGCAGTCCAAGTCGGGGGCCCAGCCAAACACGGCCACCCAGCTCTTCCTGCAGCAGCCCCGGGTAGAACTGCCAGGCCAGCCCGAGATGAAGACGCAGCTGGAGCAGGACAGCATCATTGAGGCCCTGCTGCCCCTGAGCATGGAGGCCAAGATCAAGCAAGAGATCACAGAGGGGGATCTGAAGGCCATCATGACAGGGCCCAGTGGCAAGAAGACCCCTGCCATGCGCAAGGTGCTATACCCCTGCCGCTTCTGCAACCAGGTGTTTGCCTTCTCGGGAGTCCTGCGTGCCCACGTGCGCTCCCATCTGGGCATTTCACCCTATCAGTGCAACATCTGCGACTACATCGCTGCCGACAAGGCCGCTCTCATCCGCCACCTGCGCACGCACAGCGGGGAGCGACCCTACATCTGCAAGATCTGCCACTACCCCTTCACGGTCAAAGCCAACTGCGAGCGGCACCTGCGCAAGAAGCACCTCAAGGCCACCCGCAAGGACATCGAAAAGAACATCGAGTATGTGAGCAGCAGTGCGGCCGAGCTGGTGGACGCCTTCTGTGCCCCCGACACGGTGTGCCGGCTGTGCGGAGAGGACCTGAAGCACTACCGCGCGCTGCGCATCCACATGCGCACGCACTGCGGCCGAGGCCTGGGCGGCTGCCACAAAGGCCGCAAGCCCTTCGAGTGCAAGGAGTGCAGCGCCGCCTTCGCGGCCAAGCGCAACTGCATCCACCACATCCTCAAGCAGCACCTGCACGTGCCGGAGCACGACATCGAGAGCTACGTGCTGGCCGTGGATGGCGGCCTGGGCCCTGCGGAGGTGCCCGCCGAGGCCTCGGGAAGGGAAGAGGAGAGCGGCTGTGTGGCCTTCAGTGACTGCAAGCCCATTGCCGCCTTCCTGGAGCCCCAAAACGGCTTTCTTCACGGGGGCGCCGCCCAGCCCCCCCTTCCCCACGTGGCGGTCAAGCTGGAGCCCGCCAGCACCTTCGCCGTAGACTTCAATGAGCCCCTGGACTTTTCTCAGAAGGGCCTGGCCTTGGTCCAGGTGAAGCAGGAAAACGTGTCCTCCTTTCTGAGCCCTTCTTCCTTGGTCCCCTATGACTGCTCCATGGAGCCCATTGACCTGTCCATCCCCAAGAACTTCAGGAAAGGAGACAAGGACGTGGCTGCTCCCAGTGAAGCCAAGAAGCTGGAGCAGGAGGTGGGGAGCAGTGAGCAGCTGTCTCCCTGCCCACCCTGCCCTACTCTGCCAGTGACCCTGGGGCCTAGCGGAATCCTGGAAAACCCCACAGCCACAGTGGTGGCTGCCACCCCAGCTGCAGCCCGGGAACCCCATGCTCAGCCCCTCCAGGGCTCTGTTCAGCTGGCCGTCCCCATCTACTCCTCAGCTCTGGTCAGCAACCCTCCCCTCTTGGGAAGCTCCGCCCTCTTAAGCAACTCGGCCCTCCTGAGCAGTTCAGCCTTGCTGCGGCCATTGCGGCCCAAACCCCCCCTGCTCTTGCCAAAGCCCCCAGTGACAGAAGAGCTGCCTCCACTGGCCTCCATTGCCCAGATCATCTCATCCGTGTCTTCGGCCCCCACTCTGCTGAAAACCAAGGTGGCCGACCCAGGCCCTTCAAGCACCAGCAGTAACGCTGTGGCTGCAGACAACTTAGGAGGCACCATACCCAAAGCTGCTGCCACCCCCGCTGACACCACAGGCCCAAAAGAATCCAGCGACCCACCCCCTACAGTGATCAGCCCAGAGGCAGCCTCACCCACTGAGCAGGGGCCAGCTGGCTCATCCAAGAAGAGGGGCCGGAAAAGGGGGCTGAGGAGCCGGCCCCATGCCAACAGTGGTGGGGTGGACCTGGACTCGAGTGGGGAGTTTGCCAGCATTGAAAAGATGCTGGCCACCACGGACACCAACAAGTTCAGTCCATTTCTGCAGACTGCAGAGGACGACACTCAGGACGAGGTGGCTGGAGCCCCCTCTGACCACCATGGGCCCAGTGATGAAGAGCAGGGTAGCCCTCCGGAAGAAAAGCTGCTGAGGGCAAAGCGGAACTCCTATGCCAACTGCCTGCAGAAGATCAACTGTCCCCACTGTCCTCGGGTCTTCCCTTGGGCCAGCTCCCTCCAGAGGCACATGCTCACACACACTGGTCAGAAACCCTTCCCTTGTCAAAAATGCGATGCCTTCTTTTCTACCAAATCTAACTGTGAACGCCACCAGTTGCGCAAACACGGAGTTACCACCTGTTCCCTGAGAAGAAACGGGCTTATCCCCCCAAAAGAGAGTGATGTTGGATCCCATGATAGCACAGATAGCCAGTCAGACTCGGAAACACTGGCGGTGGCAGGTGAGGTGCTGGACCTCACCGCACGGGACAAGGAGCAGCTGCCATCAGAGGGAGCCGTGGAGCTCAGCCAGGCTGCAGCGGATCCTCCTGTGGAGGAGGCCAAGGCAGAGGCAGCCTCCCCTGGGAAGGGGGAAGAGGAAGGGGCAGAGGAGAAGCAGAAGCTGGAGGAAGAGTGTGGCGTGGAGGTGAGCGCTGGGGACGCCGACGGGCCGGAGGAAGACAGGGCCAGCAACAAGAGCCTGGACCTCGACTTGGCCAGCAAGCTGATGGACTTCAAGCTGCAGGGTGAGGCGGGCCCCGTGGGCAGCCAGGGCTCTGCCCAGCAGGACCAGAAGCACGCCTGTGACACCTGCGGGAAGAGCTTCAAGTTCCTGGGCACCCTGAGCCGCCACCGGAAGGCTCACGGCCACCAGGAGCCCAAGGATGAGGAGGAGACGAAGCCTGCGGAGGGAGAGGGTGCTGGCGGAGCAGCCGAGAGGCCGCCATCTGCCCCTGCCTCTGAGCCTGAAGAGAAGCCCACTGAACCCCCTGAAGTGGAGCCAGCCCCAGGCACCAGGGAGGCCTCCGAGGAGAAGCAGAACGAGGAGACAGAGGGCCCCTCTGACGGGGAGGGCACAGCCGAGAAGAGGTCCTCAGAGAAAAGCGACGATGACAAGAAACCAAAGACGGACTCCCCCAGGAGCACGGCCAGCAAGGCGGACAAGAGGAAGAAGGTCTGCAGCGTGTGCAGCAAGCGCTTCTGGTCCCTGCAGGACCTCACCAGGCACATGAGGTCCCACACAGGGGAAAGGCCCTACAAGTGTCAGACCTGCGAGCGGACCTTCACCCTCAAGCACAGCCTGGTCCGGCACCAGCGGATCCACCAGAAAGCCCGGCACGGCAAGCACCACGGCAAGGACAGTGACAAGGATGAGCGGCCCGAGGAGGACAGCGAGGACGAGTCCACCCATAGCGGCAACAACCCAGTCTCAGAGAATGAGGCCGAGTCGGCTCCCAGCACCAGCAACCACGTTGCCATCACCCGGAGCCGCAAAGAGAGCTTGGCCAGCGCCGGGAAGGACTGCGGCCACCGGGAGGAGAAGGGCCGGCCGGCCCCCAAGGAGCAGGCAGCGGGCGACCCCGACCCCGAGGGCCCAGAAGCCCTGGTGCAAGACCTGCTGGAGCTGTGCGGCAAAAGGCCTGCCCACCCCGCGCTGGCCCCGGCCGAGGCCACCTCCCAGCTGCTGGGGATGGAGTGACATCCCGCCTCGCCCTCGCACAGACAAGCCAGCGGAGCCCAGCGTCTCAGAGCTGCATTTCAGGAGATTTCGTCATTGTCCTTCGGCTGTCGGGAGGAGCCAGCGGGAGGCAGGAGGAGCCGAGCGGGCCACCGGCCCTGTGCCATAGCCTTGCGGGCGCCCTGCAGGCCGCAGCACGTGCCGATTCCAGTGCCTTAACTACTTACGGAGCCTCCGTGTCCCATGGGGGTTGTGTTTGCCCAAAACGACTTTAACAAGACAGATATTTTAAAGAATTGTCTGGGGAGGACCTCTTCATTTAAGCATTAATGTTACCCTTTGTATCGATGTGTGTGAGCTTGTTTCTGTGAATCTGTGACAGTCCTGTTTGTTCTGTGAGCTGGAACAGGAGGAGAAAAACGCCCTGGGATACCCGTAGCCAATAACTGGAAGAAAATGATGTGAATTTCATAATTTCATGTAAATGACCAGAGGGAAGATGGATGTGATGTGATTTCTCAAAGACCTTCCTTTTTCTTTCTTTTTCCCTATTTGCTCCGTGGTGGAGCCGATCTGGTCCTTGTTATTAGGAAATGTGGTCGATGAAGGTTTCCAAGGCGGCTCAAGCCAAAATCAGGAAAGATCTCTAGCTTCAACCTCGTATTTGTTTCTACTCTTTCCACCTTAGAAATAGTTACTATTCAAGTTCCAAGACATCCATTCTTAATCTACAGAGAAGAGTTACCTCCCCAACAACTTAACCTATGGAAAACGTACCTGGATGTTGTCTATTTGATTTTCCCCCTTCCCATTAGGTATATGTTATTATTATTATTAATATTAATATTATTATTATTATTAGTTCATCAGTTTGCTGGGCTCTGCAGTCAGCAGAAACAAGTGGGCAATATTTGTCCTGGGAGACCTGCGTGGCCACCCCCAGGTCCCCACAGAACCTGCCCCTGCCGGTTCCTGGGCACGCTCCGGTGACAGCTCTCTACTGTACTCAGACAGGCCTTTCTTCCGCAGCTGCAGACTCCAGCAGGGGCCGGCCCCTGGAACACAGCTGAGGAAGGCTCCGATCGGGGAGAGCAAGGCTGCACATGCGGCAGGGAACAGGCATCCAAGACACCGGGCCAGGCCCGGGGGCGCCACAGGGGTGGTTTTTGAGGAAGCCAGGTGGTGACAGTCCTGTCACTTGTGAGCAAAGTATCCCAGTCTTCCTGCTAAGCCCAGTCCAAGCCTTGTCCCCGGCTGTGCTACTGTCATTAAAAAGTGAGGAAGTACTACTACTGGTAATAAAACTACATGCAAGGGTTAAGAGGAGAGATTTCTATTTACCTTCCTGCGATGTGGGGTTGGTGCTTAAAGACCCATGTGGTGTCACTAGTTCCTTAAGAGGCCCGAACTGCTGGGTGCAAAAAGGTGGGATTCCTTTTATTCGTGAGCATTCTGTGCAGACAACAGACTTCCCTCACTGCAGTGAAAACGATAGGTCCTATAGCGCTGACCTTGTGTCCAGCATCCTGCCCTTGAGCCGAGCCCCTAAGGACACCCGAGCCGTACTGCTGCCGGGGCCCCTGCTTGCTGCACCCTGTGGAGCCTCTGGCCTTTCCCTGGGGAGGTGCCCCTCCACTGGGCCTCTCCCCGCTGGCCCCTTGTGGCTCCACGGGCTCTTCCTTGGCTTAAACCTTGCACAGAGACACATGCCCTTTTGTTTCCATTTCAGTTTCCAGTAGCTAAGACCCAACCACCCTGACATCAAAGGAAGGTGGATATTCTTGAAAAAATAAAAAGTGATATCTTTGCATGTGAAAGGAAAATCGTTGAGGTATATATGATTTTTAACTGTATTGGGATATATGAACCAGTTTAAAATGCGGTTTTATTGACTGTAGAGATGAATGCAGATCAGAACCAATGATCCCTTGGCCTTCTAAGTTGAAACCAGTTCATGCATCCCTTAGTTGTTCTTTTTTTATTATTATTATTACAGCTGTTATTGTTATTTTTGTCGTTATTATTATTTGGGGTTCCTTGTGTTTTGTTTTTCTTTGCAGCTCTCCACACTAAACTCGCAATATTGTGGGGAGAAGCCATGACTAAACTACGCTGCGGTGAGATGTAGCAGGGGTCAGCCCCCCGCCACGCAGGTCGCCGGGGCTGCAGCTCGCAATAATCACTATTGATCTAAAGCTTTATTTAGCCTTGATCCGTACCCTCGTAGTCGATAAGGTCTTGCCACATTTTATTAGTGAGTTTGACAAGTGTATTATTTGTTTGTTGTTCTGCCCCCCTTTCCCCTATATTAAACTGTGAAATTTGTGATTTGTGTAAACGCTGGGTGAATCATAGCTTAGTTTGCATGTCCAGCTAATTTGTTCCTATACATTTTGTTTGATTCTCTTTCTCCTTCTCTCAGGGCTTTTGCATATATATATATATATATATATATATATATATATATATATGGATCTTCTGAAAAGTTTTTTGAGGTGCAAGTTTTTTTTTTCTTTCTCTGTGATTAATGGACACAATGCTGAGATTCAATCACTACATGAAACACCTGGCTGCGTGAACAAAAGAAACAAAGACCCCAGGGCTGTCTTCCACGCGGCTCTGGGGAAGCTACGTGGCAGCCGGATGCCAGTTTCAGACAGATTCATCATACGTTCGTCTCTTTCCTCTCCTCTCTTTCTTCAAGAAGGAAGTTGATCCTAGTGATTTCAGCCCATGCATTAAACAGGAAACAATAATAAATGTGTAGATTTCATATTTTTCTAAAGGGAACTTAAAAAACTGCTGCTACATGTTATGTACAAAACTGGTTTATGCCACATGAACAGAGAATCACAAGTTTGGTTTTGGTACTTTTTGTTCCTCTTTGTACTCAGTTGTATAGAACTTCCAAATTCAGAATGAAAAGAAAGCTGTTCTGTATCAAACCATCTAAGCAATAAATGTTATATTTTAAAAACGGCAAAAAAAAAAAAACAGATATGTAAATAAGAGAAACAATAAAATTTATTTTATAGTATGATAAAAAATGAAAAACCAACGCATATTCTTTTTTTTCAAAAATTACAATCAACTTCATTGAAGTGTTATTTACATAATACAAGGTGTACAAATCCTATGGGTACAGTTTGGTGAATTTGGACAATTGCCTATATCTATGTGAACCATGCCACAATCAAGATTGTACATTGCCCCCCAAAATTTCCCATTATCCATATGATTTCAGCTCTGACATATACAGGTATGTTTAGAGCAACAAAGCTGAGATCCCTCTACCTGAAACAGATACCTCCAAAGCTGTACATTGGCAGGCATGTTGAGGTGATAATTTTGAGCAGTTAATTACTGGAGGATCAGTGTGGACTACAATGAGATTAAGAAATACTTGGAGATGGCAGTCTTAGGGTACCCCAATAATTTCATGAAGTTCATATCTGAGAATTCTACCAAGAACTCCTGGTAAAGGTAAGAAAAATATGCTTGATAACTCTCACAGAGAAAAGGAATCATTATAAAATATACCAGAGCCTTGTCAAAACAAAAGCAGACTCTCCAGGGGAAAAGATAGATCACATAGATATAAGCATTTGTCAAAATTCATCAATATCTTTATTCAAAATAAAGCCAGACCTTCATTCTGGCTTGGGAAAGAAAACTTTTCAACCTAATCCTCTCCAGGGTCACTTTTTGTTGTCTACAAGAAACCCCTTTTAAACACATAAGCAAAGATAAGAGCAAATGAATGGAGAAAGACATACCATCTTTTTTTTATTGATTGTTCAAAACATTACAGAGCTCATGATATATCATCTTTCATACATTTGACTCAATTGGGTTTTGAACTCCCATTTTTACCCCAAATACAAATTGCAGAATCACATCGGTTACACACTCACATTTTTACATAATGTCATATTAGTGACTGTTGTATTCTGCTACCATTCTTATCCCATACCATCCCTCCTACCCTCCCCTCCCCTCCCATTTTCCCTCTCTACCTCCTCTGCTGTTGTTCAATTCTCTCCCCCCTTTTCCCCCTCCCCCTTGCCCCTCACAACCTCTTATAATTTTGTGTATCATTGAAGGTCTCCTACCATTTCCATATGCTTTCCCTTCTCTCTCCCTTTCTCTCCCCCCATTCGTATTTGTTTACTGTTAGTTTTTTCCTCATGCTCTTCCTTCCTGTTCTGTTCTTAGTTGCTCTCTTTATATCAAAGAAGACATTTGGCATTTGTTTTTTAGGGCTTGGCTAGCTTCACTTAGCATAATCTGCTCTAATGCCATCCATTTCCCTGCAAATTCTATGATTTTGTCATTTCTTAGTGCTGCATAATACTCCATTGTGTATAGATGCCACATTTTTTATCCATTCATCTATTGAAGGGCATCTAGGTTTGTTCCACAGTCTAGCTATTGTGAATTGTGCCGCTATAATCATTGATGTGGCAGTATCCCTACAGTACGCTCTTTTAAGGTCCTCAGGGAATAGTCAGAGAAGGGCAATAGCTGGGTCAAATGGTGGATCCATTCCCAGCTTTCCCAGGAATCTCCATACTGCCTCACTAATTTGCAGTCCCACCAGCAGTGTACAAGTGTACCCTTTTCCCCAGATCCTCGCCAACACTTATTGTTGTTTGACTTCATAATGGCTGCCAATCTAACTGGAGTGAGATGGTATCTTAGGGTGGTTTTGATTTTCATGTCTCTGATTGGTAGAGATGGTGAGAATTTTTTTATGTACTTGTTGATTGATTGTATGTCCTCCTCTGAGAAATGTCTATTCAGGTCCTTGGCCCATTTGTTGATTGGGTTATTTGTATCTTATTGTTTAATTTTTTGAGTTCTTTGTATATTCTGGTTATTAGGGCTCTAACTGAGGTGTAAGGGGTAAAAATTTTTCCCAGGATGTAGGCTCTCTATTTACCTCTTTTATTGTTTCTCTTGCTGAGAAAAAAAACTTTTTAGTTTAAGTAAGTCCCATTTGTTTATTCTTATTATTAACTCTTGGGCTATGGGCGTCCTATTAAGGAATTTGGAGCCCGACCCCACAATATGTAGATCGTAGCCAACTTTTTCTTCTATCAGACGCAGTGTCTCTGATTTGATATCTAGCTCCTTGATCCATTTTGAGTTAATTTTTGTGCATGGCGAGAGAAAGGGATTCAGTTTCATTTTGTTGCATATGGATTTCCAATTTTCCCAGCACCATTTGTTGAAGATGCTATCCTTCCTCCATTGCATGTTTTTAGCCCCTTTATCAAATATAAGATAGTTTTAACTTTGTGGATTAGTCTCTGTGTCCTCTATTCTATACCATTGGTCCACCTGCCTGTTTTGGTACCAGTACCATGCTGTTTTTGTTACTATTGCTTTGTAGTACAGTTTTAACTCTGGTATCGTTATACCTCCAGATTCACACTTCCTGCTCAGAATTGCTTTTGCTATTCTGGGTCTTTTGTTTTTCCATATGAATTTCACGATTACTTTATCTATTTCTACAAGTAATGCCATTGGGATTTTGATTGGCATCGAATTAAACCTGTAGAGAACTTTGGGTAATATCGCCATTTTGATGATCTTAGTTCTGCCTATCCATCTTCTGAGATCTTCTTCTATCTCTCTCTTTAGGTTTCTGTAGTTTTCATTGTATAAATCTTTCACCTCTTTTGTTATGTTGATTCCCAAGTATTCCCAAGTATCTACAGACCAATATCTTGGATGCAAAAATTCTCAATAAAATTCTGGCGAATCGAATACAAAAGCATATCAAAAAACTTGTGCACCATGATCAAGTAGGATTCATCCCTGGGATGCAAGCCTGGTTCAATATATGGAAATCAATAAATGCTATTCCCCATATCAATAGACTTAAGGACAAGGACCATATGATCATCTCGATAGATGCAGAAAAAGCATTTGACAAAGTACAGCATTCCTTTATGTTCCAAACACTAGAAAAACTAGGGATAACAGGAACTTACCTCAACATTGTAAAAGCTATATATGCTAAACCTCAGGCTAGCATCATCCTAAAGGGAGAAAAACTGAAGGCATTCCCTCTAAAATCTGGAACAAGACAGGGATGCCCTCTATCACCATTTCTATTCAATTTAGTTCTTGAAGTACTAGCCAGAGCAATTAGACAGACAAAAGAAATTAAAGGCATAAAAATAGGAAAAGAAGAAATTAAATTATCGCTATTTGCGGATGACATGGTAATATATTTAACAAACCCAAAAAGGGTCTACAAAGAAGCTGCTAGAGTTAACAAATGAATTCAGCAAAGTGGCAGGTTATAAAATCAACACGCATAAATCAAAGGCATTCCTGTATATCAGCAACAAAACCTCTGAAATGGAAATAAGGAAAACCACTCCATTCACAATATCCTCAAAGACATACCATCTTAACAGTAATGAAAACACAGCTCTTGGGGAAAGTGAATGTCAGAACAAGAAGAATTATCAGGCCTAAAGAGGAGTGTTATAAGTACAAATTAGTCATTTCTCCCAGAAGGCATAACAATAGTAAATGAGTATGAAGTTCTCAACACAACTATAAAGGAAACTGATACATCTGAAAAGCAAAATAGACAAGGCCACTATTGTTTAGGGACTTAAACAGCCTTCTTTCAGATATTGATAGGTAGAGCCCACAGAAAATCAGTAAGGATGACCTGAAGAGCACCATCAACCAACTTGAATATTATGGACATAAAATCTTCACAAGTCACAGGAATATTCACCAAGACAGACCATATGAAGGCCACAAAACACATTAACACCTGTGAAAGAACCAAAAGAACATAGACTGTGTTGTTGGATAATGATGGAATTAAAATAGAAATCAGCAATAGAAATATATCTGGGCTGGAACTTTTTCAAATACTGGAGACAAAACATAAATATTTTAAAGAGCTCATGGGTAAATAAGAAGCCTCAGCAGACATTAACAAATATTTTAACTAAATGAAAACTTCCCAAAATTTGTGGACATGCAGCCAAATCAGTGCTCAGAGGAAAATGTACTAATGAAATGAAAATATTAGAAAAGAACAGTCCAAGAATAGTAAACTACGCATCCGTCTCAAGAAACTAGAGAAAGAAAACCAAACTAGGCCTAAAGAAAGAAGAAAAGATAATATGATAATTAGAGCAGGAATCAATGAAATTGCAATCAGGAAAATAATGGATTAATTTTAAAAAAGGCCATTTACTTGACAAGATTAATACAATTGATAAACTTCTAACTGGACAAACAAAAAAAAGAGAGAGAAGTAACAAATCACCAATAGCAGAAGTTAATTAAGTCTGTAAACATGTGTGCTCAATTTTTTGCAACTTCTATATATCTTAGAATAAAATGGCCAGATATTTTGGTAATAGTTGTGTTTATCTTATAAATAACCACCACAATTTAAATTTGTACATTTTACATCCTCACTTATAACAAAATAGAATTCCATGGCTTTGTAAACTCTTGTTACTGTCAGTCTTAAAATTTTGGCCTTTAGCGTGAGTGAGTAATGGTATTAATTTGATTTGAATTAAGTTTAATTTCCCAGATGAAAGTTGATGTTTATTCTTTAAAATTGACTAATAAAAGGGACACACCTGTAGCAAAACTGGGTGAGAATAAATGTCATAAACTACCAAGATCATTACAGATCTTAGAGTATTCAAATATCTTTAAGAGTTTTTAAAAACATTTTTCTAATGAATATAAAATTTTAAAAATATCATAACTTTTTAGTAGCAAACTTACTAGTTTTGCTTATAAATTTATAAATCTCTATTATTATAGCTCAATTAAATATGTAGTTCTGCAATTAAAAATAATTCTTAAACTTGGAAAGTTATTTAATGTATTTGAAGGAATAAAGCAGAATATCATATATGAAAAATTTCAATACATTTGAAAAAGAAGCATTTTTTTTAAATAAGCAAATGTTTTAAATAAAAATTTTCAACAAATTAAAAGTTGAAGGGAATTTCCTCAATCTGGTAAATGTTCTGATATGCCTACAACTGATTTATAGATAATTCTGAAATACTTGATGATTATTACTATATATCAGAAATGTTTTAAGATTTTCTTCTACTACAGCTCTAACACTAATTAATAACACTATGAGAATTGAAAATGAAGAAATATAACCGTTAATATTCACAAATAATATGATTTTGATCCTAGTATAGAAATAATCTACAGACAAACCATTAGATAAATAAGTAAAATAAACAAGGCTTTTGAATCAAGGACAATTAAAATTGTTAATATGTATACTGCTGTGTAAATATTACCAAAATAATATGTTGTTGGCAGAAGTGTAGACAAATAAATCAATGAAAGAGAATTGCACATAATGAAAATCTCAGTAACATAGTCATTTGAATTGGGACAAGATGACATAGCATTATAATGGGTAAAGCACCAATCAATGGTACTATGATAGATAGATCTTCAGATATTTCTACAAGAAAATAATAGATACTTGGGAAAAATCAGTAACTATTCCACAACTATATCAATCACAGGTGGGTTATAAACCTAAAAGAGAAAGTTAAAACAATAAAGCTCAACAGCACATTAGACACATCTTTATAACATAGAGCTATTTATTCCATACAACCAAAATGTCACTCATAATAAAGACAAAGCTTAATACACTGAAACTTATTAAAATTAAAACCTTTGTTCATCAAAAGATTTTCTAGAAAATGAAAAGTAAAGGCACAGTGACAAAAGTATGTGTAATATATGCATTCACTAAAATACCCCATTAAGAATATTTAGAGTTCTAAACCAAAGAAAATAATGGTACAGTTAAAAAGAAAGAAAAAAGAAAAAATATAAATCAATTCACATAAGAAGACATCACACCCCCATTCTGGGGACTGAACTGAGAGGTGCTTATCACTGAGCTATATTCCCAGTCCTTTTTGTTTTTCATTTTGTGATCAAGTCTTGCTAAATTGCCCAGGCTGGCCTCAAACTTGCCACATTCCTTTCTCAACCTCCCAAGTTGCTGGATAATAAGCATATGTCACCATGCCTGGCTGAAAATATCCTAATGGCTACTATTAGGTTTGGATATGTGGTGTCCCCCCAAATGTTTTTTGTTGATCAAGGAATAGTCAGAAGATAAAAAGATTAGATCTTGAAATGAGAGCTATAAGCTAATCAGGGGATTCATCCATATGATGAATTAATAGTTTGAGTGGATTGCATAGGTGGTAACTGTGGGTAGGTGGGTTGTGGCTGGAGAAAGTAGGTCACTTGGATGTGCTTTTGGGGATTATATTTTGGTCTCTGACTCCTTAGATATTGCCTCCCCCTCCCCCTCCATTCCTAAGATATCGCCTCCCCTCCCCCCTCTCTCATTTCTAGCTGCCATGAGGTAACCATCTTTCCTCCACCACACCCTTCTGTCATAATGTTCTGCCTTACCTCCCACCCACACTGAATCTCTAAAACTGTAAGCTTATAATAAACTTTTCCTTTTCTAAGTTTTCCTTGTCAGGTATTTGGTCACAGTGACAAAATGCTAACACAGCTAATAAACTTGGAAATTAGAACAAAATTAACTACTTATACCACTTGGATAACTAAAAGTTTAAAAATAAAACAATTTGACAATTTTAAGGTATGGAAAGGATGTGGAGCAACCCAAACAATCCCTCACTGCTGGTAGAGATTTAAATTGGTAGAGATCCTTTGAAAAAATGGTTTTCTGGTACATCCTAATGCTATTGCTCCACAAGAATTGCTACATAATTTGTCCATATAAATGGAATACTGTACGGAAGACGATTCTTTTATGCATTTCTTCAATGAAAGAAGAAAAGGATGAGAATGAGAAACCAACCAAGGGTCCACTATATTAATAACAATGTGGTGTCAGAGGTATTGTGGATACTTTGAAATACAGTCACATTCCTTGTCTTCAGAAAGAAGCTACTAAGTAATTGTGAGCTACTAAGTAATTTCTAAAAAATAAGATGCTATTCTTTTATATGTGTTCACAACATAAATTCACTACTGTTTTAGGTTTTTTTTAAATGCTTTCTATAATTTAATAAGTACATATATAATGTCTGGAGTATTTTTTAACATGCTTATTATTGTTTCTATTTCCCTTTGTAGATCATTTTATATTACAGTGAAGGTATTTGACCTACATGGTATTTGTTCTCCTCTTCCCTCACAAGAAAAAAAGAGGAGGCATAGGAAGCATTGTTTGGAATCCTCAAAGAAAAACAGTAACAATTTCAATGTTTGTCTAACGGCATTTAATAGCTATTATTTGATGTCTTCTTTTTAGTACATACCAGGGAAAGGACTGACCAAGAGCCAAAAGCAAAGAACAGAAATATTAGTGTACATAAAGAACATAAGATCTAAACTACAAAAAGACAGTTGTATACACCTGGTAGCATCTTTTCACTGGAGAAAGCAATGTTTCATCATGTCAAGTTTCAGAGAGATGCTCTACTTCCAATCATCTATGGAACAATGTCTTGACATATATAATCTTCTACAGGGGAAAGAGAAAGATTTTTAATCTTCATGGTCACTTTTCATGGTTTTATGACATCTGCAACATTTTTAGCTTTCAGGTAGTCTTTGTGCAGTTCTGCCAGATGCAAAGCATAGGTCACCTGTTACAATGGATACAGTCCTTGCTCTGAGCTTCACATTTACCATCATCTCCACATGACATAATCAGCCAGTGACTGCAACTTCTCTGTTAACACATTGCATTTTTAGGCATCCCTAAACTAAGGTAAACATAAATAAATAAATAAAACACTTCAGGACATTCTAAAGACTTTCCTCTATGCTCATTCTGAAAGAAATCTTTAACTCCAAGATGTCTGGTTATTCCTTCAAAGTAAAATATAAATTTTTAAAAAATGAATCAGCATTTTCTCTTTTATTTATTTTTAAAAACTCACATTTTAAATGACATATTTCCACAATTGTATAGGTATTTAGGGAAAAAAAGATTATAATATCAGCATTCTTTTCAAATATAGGTCCAAAACAGATAAAAATCAACTTACCATATTTTACCAAATTTAATATGTCAATGAGTATTAAGGACAACAGTATTTTAATATTATACCACTAAGAAAGAAAAATAATGTTAACAAAACTATGGTATGCATTTCATGTCAGAGATGCTATCTCAAGAAAAAAGTAGAATCTTTGAATTGGGAAAAAAGAACAGTAAGGTCTATTTTTTAAAATGAAGACCTCTTTGTAGTACACTAAAATGCAATAAATGTAATTATAGCTTTCGATGTGTCCTTTGTCCTTAATTTGAAATTTATCAGATAAATAAATAAATAAATAAACATTTATCTATATATAGATAGATATTTACTTCACACAAAATATCACATAGAGAGAGATTTAGGAACTAATTAAAAATTTGAGGCACTGTTTTACTGAATCGTCCAACTCAAATTTTGGAGATTTTACTATTCTATAATGTTTTCTACTATTTGCAACACATGTTGATGAGGTCCAGTAAGTGCAAATATATATCTATGCCAAGGTTATAAATAAATCAATTAGGAGATATTACCTACAATTATACAAGTGAAAATCAAAACATTACCTTTATAAGAGAGCTAATTATCATAGAAAGCAACTTATATTTTAAACAATGTTTCTGGAGGGAAAAGAGAACAAAGGGCTCTTAGTCCTAAAGGTTTCTTCTTCTGAACTTGTTATTTGGCTGCCATTTCAGTTTTTTTTTTTTTTTTTTTTTTTTTTTTTTTTTTTTATTGTTGGTCACTCAAAACATTACATAGTTCTTAATACATCATATTTCACAGTTTGATTCAAGTGGGTTATGAACTCCCAATTTTACCCCGTATACAGATTGCTGTATCACATCAGTTACCCTTCCATTGATTGACATATTGCCTTTCTCTTGTCTGATGTATTCTGCTGTCTGTCCTATTCTCTACTATCCCCCCTCCCCTCCCCTCCCCTCCCCTCCCTTCCCCTTTTCTCTCTCTACCCCTTCTACTGTAGATCATTTCTTCCATTTGTATTATCTTGTCTTACCCCTCCTTTCCTCTTATATGTCATTTTTGTATAACCCTGAGGATCGCCTTCCATTACCATGCGATTTCCCTTCTCATTCCCTTTCCCTCCCACCTCTCATCCCTGTTTAATGTAAATCTTCTTCTCAAGCTCTTCGTCCCTACCCTGTCCTTGTTTACTCCCCTTATATCAAAGGAGTCATTTGGTATTTGTTTTTTAAAGATTGACTAGCTTCACTTAGCATAATCTGCTCTAATGCCATCCATTTCCCTCCAAATTCTATGATTTTGTCATTTTTTAATGCAGAATAATACTCCATAGTATATAAATGCCACATTTTTTTTATCCATTCATCTATTGAAGGGCGTCTAGGCTGGTTCCACAGTCTTGCTATCGTGAATTGAGCTGCTATGAACATCGATGTTGCAGTGTCCCTGTAGCATGCTCTTGTTAGGGCTTTAGGGAATAGACCGAGAAGGGGAATAGCTGGGTCGAATGGTGGTTCCATTCCCAGCTTTCCGAGAAATCTCCATACTGCTTTCCAAATTGGCTGCACTAATTTGCAGTCCCACCAGCAATGAACAAGAGTGCCCTTTTCCCCGCATCCTCTCCAGCACTTATTGTTGTTTGACTTCCTAATGGCTGCCAGTCTTACTGGAGTGAGATGGTATCTTAGGGTAGTTTTGATTTGCATTTCTCTGACTGCTAGCGATGGTGAGCATTCTTTCATGTACTTGTTGATTGATTGTATGTCCTCCTCTGAGAAGTGTCTGTTCAGGTCCTTGGCCCATTTATTCATTGGGTTATTTGTTATCTTATTGTCTAATTTTTTGAGTTCTTTGTATATTCTGGTTATTAGGGCTCTATCTGAAGTGTGTGGAGTAAAGATTTGTTCCCAGGATGTAGGTTCCCTGTTTATCTCTCTTATTGTTTCTTTTGCTGAGAAAAAACTTTTTAGTTTGAGTAAGTCCCATTTGTTGATTCTATTTGTTAACTCTAGCGCTATGGGTGTCCTATTGAGGAATTTGGAGCCCGATCCCACAGCGTGTAGATCATAACCAACTTTTTCTTCTATCAGATGCCATGTCTCTGATTTAATATCAAGCTCCTTGATCCATTTTGAGTTAACTTTTGTGCGCGGCGAGAGATAGGGATTCAGATTCATTTTGGTGCAAATGGATTTCCAGTTTTCCCAGCACCATTTGTTGAAGATGCTATCCTTCCTCCATTGCATGCTTTTAGCCCCTTTATCAAAAATAAGATAGTTGTAGTTTTGTGGATTGGTTACTGAGTCCTCTATTCTGTACCATTGGTCCACCCGCCTGTTTTGGTACCAGTACCATGCTGTTTTTGTTACTATTGCTCTGTAGTATAGTTTGAAGTCTGGTATCGCTATACCACCTGATTCACACTTCCTGCTTAGTATTGTTTTTGCTATTCTGGGTCTTTTATTATTCCATATGAATTTCATGATTCTTTTATCGATTTCTACAAGATATGCTGTTGGGATTTTGATTGGCATTGCATTGAACTTATATAGGACTTTTGGTAATATCGCCATTTTGATGATGTTAGTTCTGCCTATCCATGAGCAGGGTATATTTTTCCATCTTCTAAGGTCTTCTTCTATGTCTTTCTTTAGGGTTCTGTAATTTTCATTGTATAAATCCTTCACCTCTTTTGTTAGGTTGATTCCCAAGTATTTTATTTTTTTGGGGGATATTGTGAATGGAGTAGTTGTCCTCATTTCCGTTTCAGAGGATTTGTCGCTGATATACAGGAATGCCTTTGATTTATGCGTGTTGATCTTATATCCTGCCACTTTGCTGAATTCATTTATTAGCTCTAATAGCTTCTTTGTAGACCCTTTTGGGTCTGCTAGGTATAGAATCATATCATCTGCAAATAGTGATAATTTAAGTTCTTCTTTTCCTATTTTTATGCCTTTAATTTCTTTCGTCTGCCTGATTGCTCTGGCCAGTGTTTCGAGGACTATGTTGAACAGAAGTGGTGAGAGAGGGCATCCCTGTCTTGTACCAGATCTTAGAGGGAATGCCTTCAATTTTTCTCCATTCAGAATGATGCTGGCCTGTGTCTTATCATAGATTGCTTTTACAATGTTGAGGTATGATCCAGTTATCCCTAATTTTTCTAGAGTTTTGAACATAAAGGGATGCTGTACTTTGTCGAAAGCTTTTTCTGCATCTATCGAGATGATCATATGGTTCTTATTTTTAAGTCTATTGATGTGGTGGATAACATTTATTGATTTCCGTATATTAAAACAACCTTGCATACCAGGGATGAATCCTACTTGGTCATGGTGTATAATTTTTTTGATATGTATTTGAATCCGATTCGCCAGAATTTTATTGAGGATTTTTGCATCAAGGTTCATTAGAGATATTGGTCTGTAGTTTTCTTTCTTTGAAGTGTCTTTGTCTGGTTTCGGAATCAGGGTGATGTTGGCCTCGTAGAATGAATTTGGAAGTTCTCCCTCTTTTTCTATTTCCTGAAATAGCTTGAAAAGTATTGGTGTTAGTTCCTCTTTAATGGTTTTGTAAAACTCTGCTGTATACCCATCCGGTCCTGGGCTTTTCTTAGATGGTAGTCTTTTGATGGTTTCTTCTATTTCCTCTATTGTTATTGGTCTGTTTAGGTTGTCTATATCCTCCTGGCTCAATATGGGCAGATCATAAGACTCAAGGAATTTATCTATGCCTTCACTATCTTCTATTTTATTGGAGTATAAGGATTCAAAGTAATTTCTGATTATCTTCTGTATTTCTGAAGTGTCTGTTGTGATATTGCCTTTTTCATCCCGTATGCTAGTAATTTGGGTTCTCTCTCTTTTTCTCTTCGTTAGCATGGCTAAGGGTCTGTCAATTTTATTTATTTTTTCAAAGAACCAGCTTTTAGTTTTGTCAATTTTTTCAATTGTTTCTTTTGTTTCAATTTCATTAATTTCAGCTCTGATTTTAATTATTTCTTGCCTTCTACTTCTTTTGCTGTCGTTTTGCTCTTCTTTTTCTAGGATTTTGAGATGAAGTATGAGATCATTTATTTGTTGGTTTTTTCTTTTTTTGAGGAATGAACTCCAAGCAATGAATTTTCCTCTTAGAACTGCTTTCAGTGTGTCCCATAGATTCCGATATGTTGTGTCTGTGTTTTCATTTAACTCTAGGAATTTTTTAATTTCCTCCTTGATGTCTTCTAAAACCCATTGATCACTCAGCAACCTATTGTTCATTCTCCAGGTGATGCTTGATTTTTCCTTTCTTCTTTTATCATTGATTTTCAGTTTCATTCCATTATGATCAGACAAGATGCATGGTATTATCTCTACCTCTTTGTATTGTCTAAGAGTTGCCCTGTGACATAGTATATGGTCTATTTTTGAGAAGGTTCCATGTGCTGCTGAGAAAAAAGTGTAGCTACTTGATGTTGGGTGGTATAGTCTATATATGTCAATTAAGTCTAGGTTGTTAATTGTGTTATTCAGTTCTATAGTTTCCTTATTTAACTTTTGTTTGGAAGATCTGTCCAGTGGTGAGAGAGGTGTGTTGAAGTCTCCCATGATTATTGTATGGTGGTCTATTAGACTCTTGAACTTGAGAAGAGTTTGCTTGATGAACACGGCTGCACCATTATTTGGGGCATATATATTTATGATTGTTATGTCTTGTTGGTGTATGGTTCCCTTGAGCAGTATGAAGTGTCCTTCTTTATCCCTTTTGATTAGCTTTGGCTTGAAATCTATTTTATTAGATATGAGTATGGACACTCCTGCTTGTTTCCGTGGTCCATATGAGTGATATGATTTTTCCCAACCTTTCACCTTCAGTCTATGTACATCTTTTCCTATCAAGTGCGTCTCCTGTAAACAGCATATTGTTGGGTCTTGTTTTGTGATCCATTCTACTAGCCTGTGTCTCTTAATTGGTGAGTTTAAGCCATTAACATTTAGGGTTATTATTGAGATATGGTTTGTTCTTCTGTCCATATTTGTTTATTGATGTTACTGAACCTGATTTGTTATCCTCTTTGACTACTTTCCCCCCATTACTGTCCTACCTCCCATTGTTGGTTATCAATGTTATTTTCCATTTCCTCTTCCTGTAATGTTTTGCCTAGTATTTTTTGAAGAGATGGTTTTCTAGCTGCGAATTCCTTTAACTTTTGTTTGTCGTGGAAGGTTTTAATTTCATCTTCTAACCTGAAGCTTAATTTCGCCGGATACACGATTCTTGGTTGGAATCCATTTTCTTTAAGCGTTTGAAATATGTTATTCCAGGATCTTCTAGCTTTTAGAGTCTGTGTTGAGAGATCAGCTGTTATCCTGATTGGTTTACCCCTAAATGTAATCTGCTTCCTTTCCCTTGTAGCTTTTAAAATTCTCTCCTTATTCTGTATGTTGGACATCTTCATTATAATGTGTCTAGGTGTGGATCTCTTATGATTTTGCACATTCGGCGTCCTGTAGGCTTCTAGGATTTGGGATTCTGTCTCATTCTTCAAGTCTGGGAAGTTTTCTCGTATTATTTCACTGAATAGATTGCTTAATCCTTTTGTTTGGAGCTCTGTGCCTTCCTGTATCCCAATGACTCTTAAGTTTGATCTTTTGATATTATCCCATAGCTCTTGGATGTTCTGCTCATGGTTTCTTAGTAGACTTGCTGAGCTATCTATGTTCTTTTCAAGTTGAAATACTCTGTCTTCATTGTCTGATGTTCTATCTTCTAAGTGATCCACTCTGCTGGTAGTATTCTCAATTGAGTTTTTAAGTTGGTTTATTTTTTCCTGCATTTCTAGGATTTCTATTTGTTTGTTTTTTATTACCTCTATCTCCCTGTGAAATTGATCTTTTACTTCCTGGATTTGTTTGTCAATGTGATCTTTCATTATCTGATTTTGCTGTCTCATGTCTTCCTTGAGACTCCAGATCATCTGAAGCATGTATATCCTGACCTCTCTATCTGACATTCCATCTGCTGCACCTACTACCTCTTCTAAAGTTGAGTTGACCTGCATTGCCTGTGATCCTTTCTTTCCTTGTCTTTTCATACTGCTGGCGTTTCTTTCTGCTTGGTGAAACTGTTGTGTTTTGAAATTTTCTCTCTAATTATTTATATTGCTCTTGAATAGTTGAAAAATCACCCTTGCAGGGCAGGTAGTGGCTGTGATCCTCCTCCAATTGGTGTGATCCGTCTACCACGCTGGCAGGCCCTAGTTCTGCTCTGCTGGTCGGTCAAAGGTCCGCCTACCCAGCAGGCACGAGGAGCACCTCTGTCACTCCGCAGGTTGCTGGGCCTAACCTCCTGATGGGTCGAAGGTTCGCCTAGCTTGCAGTCACTGGGGGAGGGGCCGGTTCCGCCCCTCAGCAGGCCGCTCGGCCCATCTGCCGGTGGTCACAGTCCCGCCTACCTGCAGACACTGGGGGAGGGGATGGGCCTGCCCCTCAGCGAGCCACCGGCCCTGTCCTACTTGTGGGTCCTGTCCGCGTTCCCTGCAGGCACGTGTAGCTATTCTGTCACTCGGCAGGTTGCTGGACCTGACCCGCCCGTGGGTTGCAGGTTTGCCTAGCTTGTAGGCACTGGGGAGGAGAGATATTAGAAGGGGAGGGAAGAAGTCACTAAAGAGAATGAGTATAGGCAGGTAGAATTCAAGGAAGGGGGAATAGGAAAATTGAGAAGAAGTGAGAAGACAAAAGAAAAAAAAAGTGAAAAGAAAGAAAGAAGAAACGAAAAAAATAAAACTTTAAAACCAAAAAAAAAAAAATTTTATAATGATAATAAAAAATGGAAATTAAAGTTTAAAAAATAATAGTAATACTAATAAAATAAAAAGAGTTTAAAAAAATTGAAACCATTAATAAGAAAGTTAAAGAACAACAACTACAGCAACAACAAAAAGTGAAAAAAAATACTAATAATAATCATTAAAAAAAATAATAATAATAATAAATGCAGTCATATAGCTCGATTAGCTTCTCTTCCAGTTGGTGGAGCTATGCCCACTGGGCCAGGCTTCTCTTCTTGATAGGTGGGAGCCAATCACTGTGCCTCAGCTCTTCTTCCCAGACTGTGCGGGTCTCCAATCCTGAGTGCCTAGGACCTTCTCTTGTGGTTCCTCAAGCCAGGCCCCGCTCACCTGTGACACTCACCACAATACTGACTACACGCCAGGTCTGCTGCTCCTGGGAGCCCTGTTTTCATGGGTGCCTGGGCACACCCTTTCTGTTTGTCTCCCTCAGACCCCAAGTTTGTAGGGTTTGGGGCTGAGGGCCCCCAGCGAACTTGTTTGCCCTCAGGTAGCAACTCCCCTGGTAGCTGGTGCAAGGGACCTCTGTTGTCAGCACTGGTGGAAGTAATAGCCTGGAGATCTGCACTGCAGGTCCCACGTCTCTCCTGATTCCCTGGGTCCGGCTATGGTGCTCAGTTGGCTTTTACCTCTGTGAGTTCAGGTGGGCCGACTAGTTATTTCAGTGGGATCGTTAGTGCTGAGTCACTAGAAGGAGGCGAACCAGAGCTTGAATGCAGCTGATTCGTGCTCAGTGTGCGTTTTCTGAGGGGCCCAGGCTGTGCGCCCTAGCTCCACGTCAGCTCAACTTTGCCTAGTGATCCTGAGCAAGCAGACTTTAGATAATTTACAGCTCCCTATATCCGCACAATTGAAGAGGTCAGAGACTTGATCTCTCCGCGTCTGCCGCCATGTTAGACCACCTCAGTGACATTCATGTTGCCCTTACAGTTTCCTGGCATAAGCAAGATCTTGGGATTATACAAACTGCTGCTTCTGTTTCCCGTCCAGTTTTCTAGAACTGAAACCCTGCTGACATCGCCTCCACCTCTGGGCCGCGCTCGGGCGCCGCGCTTGTCCGCGGCCTTAGCAGCGCCCCCGTGACCTCCGCCGCTCCTTGGCTAGGTGCCTGGTTCCCGGGGTGCAAGCTGCTGCCGCCGCGGCTCCTGGCTCCCGGAGTCCGAGCTGCTGCCGCCGCGGCTCTCCAGTTCCCACCTCCGGAGCACTGGTCCCCTCGCAGGGGAATGCCGAACGACCCCAGAACAGGCTCTGCTCAAAGGTGCAGCAGGGAACAAGCGACCGTGGTCTCTCGCGGCGGCGCTCGGTCGTGGTCCCACCTTCGGAGGACAGGACTCGGCAGGCAGCCCAGTTCCAGTCTCTAGGTGCGGCAGCTGGACTATGTAGTCAGAGCCATTAAGACAGCATGCATAAAGCAAATGGCAGCTCCCGCGGAGTTGATTTTCAGCCCCGAAACCACAGCCCAGCCCACAATACCCATCCACTAACTCTCCCTGTATAGAAAATATTCAAAAACAAAAAAAAGGAAAAAAAGGAGGGAGTGTACTGAGCTTTCTTGTCTCAGGTACTTACAATCCGCTGCTGATTACGCATTCAGCTTCTCTGCCGGAGCGAAGTGAAAGAGGCAGCAGATGGGCGCAAAGCGCCCGCGGCTCTGAGCAGAAAAACGTCTCTCTTTCAATTTCTTTGTTTTTTCTGCTGCTTGGCAAGGTGGTCCGCTACAGATTAATGGTGAAAGGTGCTCTAACAAGCTGCGTGAAATCTCGATTAAAGCCGCTGCTCAGAGCCCCACGCTCAGCACTTCAGCGACCCCCGTACCCAGCCCATTTCAGTTTTTTAACAAGGAATTTGAAGAAGGATTAAGAGGCAGCAAGTGTGTTATACTAATGCATGGAGCTTTACTTAGAAGAAAACAGACTGGAAGGAAGAGGGTTGATTCCTATTGCAATATTTCACCAGAATTTATCCATGTATACCTGTATGAAGGGGCATGTATGCATTATCAATACTCCAATGACTTTCCATCAGCAGAGCAACTCAGACTCACTGCCAAAGCAAAGTCTAACTTATACTTGGTTAGATGTAATTATGGAGCCCACATTAATTTTAATTATTAGGACGGTGCTAGCATGGTTATTCGGAAATACAGATCACAAGAGATGAGGAGAAAGGGTGGCCTATAGCTTTTGCTTGGTGGCTGATGGTGGTAGGGTGGATGGTATGTGTGGAGTTGGTGATGGCTGGCAAAGTGTGCCTAAGCAACTCACATGCAAAAAGAAGTGACTTATTCTTAACTTAGTTTTGGTTTCTGTATTTGTAGGAATTTTTTAGTTAAAAAAGAAGAAAGTAACCTTTTCATTTTTTTCTTCCCCAGAATAACCTCTAAAAGGCCCAGCTCTAAACAATTTTATGAAAGTACATATTAGTAATTTGCCATCTGAACATGGATCATATTTGCACAAATGATAATTAGAAAATTTTGAAAAGTAGTTTAATACAAATTTAAGATTGTAATACAATTTTAGAGTTAAAAGAAATATGTTGCTATTTTTGAAGGCTAAATAAAAGCATTTTTCTTTAAATGCCATATGATTATAATAAAAACAAACAAAAATGTATAAAGTAAGGAAAAAATAAGGTGGAATACCTGATCCTGAAGAAATTTCTCTTATCAATATTTTTTGAACTCAATTTCTGTTGTCTCTTATATACAAATACCTAGAGAAAAGAAGATTTGTATGCTTTTCTGAAAATTAGATAATTTTACATGTTATTTTATAAAAATATTAATTTTTATGAAAGTAACTCAACAACTATTAGCAATAACATATAAGGAAAAGGATTGTTGAATTTAAGTTAAATGTTTATCAAGCCACACACAATTCCCAAACTATGGTACTTAAATATAGCCCTCTAAAATTATGAAAACTAGTGAAATTGGGGTTATTAGCACTATGTGTCTTGTAACTGCATATTTCAACTTATAATGATTGATGCTTTACCTTAAGAAAACTAGGGAAATGCTGAAAGTCAGATTTTATATAGTGCTGCTTCTTCGTTCATGTACTTTCTGTTCTATTAAACATACTTCCAAATGTTTTAAGCCTTACTGTATAATTGAATTGCTACAGCTGGTCATTTTAATAATCATTTAAACACAGCATCTCCAATTCCTGAATTATTTTAGATAATCGTTTTAGTGGCTAGACTCTTGATTATTCCCTTATTTCACATTACCCGAACCCTACCTTTTTCCCGACATCCCCCAAACTTCCCCAGTCTTCTTGAATTTTTTTTCTTGTGTTTATTCATAATAAGAAATTTTCCTTTGCTTTTTTAAAAATTACTTTTGAGCTCAGAGTCATCACCTACAAATCATGAGATACGTCTCTCTACCTTCTATTACTGATAATTTTTATGAAAGAATTTTCCAACATTTTAAGTTTCTACCTGACTTACAATATTTTTAATTAAAAAAGTTTATGTGTGTATGTGTGTGTGTATGTGTAACTTTTTTACTCTTGAAATTTAATAGCTACATCATGGTAGCTTTAAATACTTTATTATAACTTTTTTTCTTTGTGGAATAATTTTCCCTTTTATACTAGAAAATACTAGAAAATTAATGTTTTTTTTTCTTTTAACTTCAGGTAGGTAAGATGTATAATTTTCCCATTAAAATGATTTATACTTTCTCCCATCTGGTATTGATAATGTGTTTTTGTGGTCCCTGATCTTCCACTGTGTGTAACCCTGTCTTTTTTCATACCTGTGATCTCAAGTTGAATCCATTAATATTGAATATCAGAAAATAGTTGTAAATATTAGGTAAATGCTGAAACATATGTAAATCCATGTCTTTCATGCCACATAGTATAATTACTTCAGCCTGTGAAATATCTGAAATATGTTTTCATCAAAAATTTTAAGGTTCCTTTCAACACAACAACCTGGATAGATGGTAAAAGCTGACAATTACATCACAGGATTTTTTCCAGCTAGATATTAAGACATTTCTGAAAACTGAACTCCATTTGTCATTTTTTCTTCACATATTTGGTAACTTGTAAACACAACTTAAATGCAACCTGACATATTGTAGTTTGCTTTTTTTTTGACAATATTTCAAATGTTGGCTTTCACATACTATTTCTTGATAAAATGTTTTCATTACCATCCACATTTTAGGTTATTTGATTGCTTAAAAAAAGTAAAAAATACCTGAAAACTTCTTCATACTTTTATCTTTCACAGTAGATGAATTAAAAGAAGATAGAGATGCCTAGACTACAGTGTAAAAGAAGCCATTGATCTTTACAAATCAGACTGACAACACAGATACATTAAAGTCCACAGTATAATGAAAAAAAAATCCTTCCATTTGGCCTTTATTTTGTCTCCACTCTTTCTGAATCTAATTCTTCTCTTCTACACTCTTTTGTCTTTCTGAAGAGACACTAAATGTTGAGGAGGTAATGGTCTTCACAAACTTTTCAATCTCATTTTAGAAATCACTCTATTCTAAACATTAATATTTGGTACCTATCTGAATAACAATAAGCTGACCATGTCATGGATTATGTAGGGGGAAGAATCAAGGCAGTGTGAAAGAGTTGCTCATTGTAAGACATCTCCATCAGTTCAATGAATCCCATTGGAACTTAAAACGGGATAGTCACTACCATTTTTTACAGGAATTATCACAGCATTTATCACATTCAGAGTTTCAGTTTATTTGTTTAATTATATTTGTTTTTTACATGAAGATAAGCTTCTTAAGGGTAGAAACCAGATCATTCTAGACTTCCCAATTCAAACAAGACCTGGCAAAAATACCACCCATTTGCTTAGTCATTTGAGACATGTTTATTAGCTGCTTTGGCAGAAGGCAAAGAAGCTTACTAGTGCAGCTGTTTAAATGACTGCATTACTTGGATAAGTAATAACAATAGAGTAATGAAAGTAATTGACTGTGATATAAATTATAACATGGAGAAAATGTCTGTTGTGAAGAAATGCTACTTCATTTTCCAATTCCTACAAATGAGAAAATAATTCTAACCCTGGGCCACCCAAGTTTTATTTTTCTTATATCACAGCCCTTAAATGACTATGCTTTAATCCATCTTATCTTCATGCTAAACCATAAGTCTCTTCAAGGCATGAATCATGTCATCTTCATGTTTATATTTTCATTGTCTATTTTAGTGCTTGCCAAAAACAGATGGTCAAATATTTGTGTGTGCCTCTGTGTGTGTGTGTGTGTGTGTGTGTGTAGGTGCAAATGTATACATGTGTATATTTACATATGTTGTAAAATTTAGGCAATTTCTAATTTAAGCTACTTTGGAAAATATTATATGGCATTTCTGGGAAACTGTTTCTCACCCAGTCAAATGAACAAATAAGGAAACCATTTCCATGACTCAAAAGTAGGAATTCTGGTTTTGCACTATGTGACTGGTACCAGGCTAGCACCTTCCACATAGTATTATGTTTATGTGAGGTTATTTAGGGAGAGAGTATCACACAGGATATAAGAGCATTTGGGTCAATATACTCTTAATTTGCCTGTTGATTCCTTTGCGTATGAGGACAAATAATTTAGAGAAGAAATTTAACCTTTCTGTATTCTATTATATATATATATATATATATATATATATATATATATATATAATTTTATATTTATATATATACACACATAAATGAGAATCATAATCTATTCATAATGTGTTGTCTTAATCAGAAAATGTATATTCAACAGTTTGTATAATATCTAGTACAGAGTAAACACTTAATTAATAATACCTTCGATCACTTTCAGCCTGATCTAAATGAAGACTGAAATTCAAGAGTGGGTAGCTGACTTTGTAACTAAGGAAGTAAGGACTGTACTAGATACTATAACAGTTTAGGTAGTGTTTTATTCTCCTTTCAGTGCCAGAGTCATGAGGTCTAAAGCTAGTAAGTTTTCCCAGGGAACATAACCATATCCACCAATCCAGGAAGCAAAAGCTAGAAACCTGAGTCATGTATTTCAGCCTCTAAACTTAACCTGAGAAAAAGCCATGTAAAAATTTAATTTGGGACTTATTCCTTTGTCTTTTTCTGGAAAATTTGGGATATGATTGGGCTATTCTTAGTCCCAAATGGCCTGGGTGTGATAGTATAAGAAATTTGTATTACATTTATAAAGTCTGTAACAGTTGATAACATTTAATTTTTAAATTTTTTTTTTTTGGTGGGGTACTGGGGATTGAACTCAGGGACCCTCAGCCACTGAGCCACATCCCCAGCTCTATTTTGTATTTTATTCAGAGACAGGGTCTCACTGAGTTGCTTAGCACCTTACTTTTGCTGAGGCTGGCTTTGAACTAGTGATCCTCCTGCCTCTGACTCCTGACCCACTGGGATTCTAGGCGATACCACTGTACCCCATCTGCATTTTATTTTTGAGAGAAGAAAACACAATGCACTGCGGATTTTCTTCTCTTTTCTTTTTTATTTATTTTATTTTTTAACTTTCTTCTGGAGATATTATAGTGACATCTCTCTCATGTTTATGAGATTATTCACATTTTTCTGCCTTTATTACTTCTTGAGATTTGCGACTTTCAAAATTATTTCCTCAACAATATAAACTCCTGCCTAGAGGTTTATGAAAAACCTTTACAAATCTAAAAACAAATTATTAATAATCAATATAAATCTTGACCAAAGTTTCTATTGAAAATTCAAGCTTTCATGTAGGAATGCTCACACATAGTTCTTTTTCAACTGTGTTAAATACTGAAGCACTCCCTCGAACTTTGCCTTTGTGTCCATTTAGTAGCCTTGAGTGGGAACAAAAGGCCAATGAATCACTTCAGTGTCAAATATCTGAAAATAAATTGAAAAATAGTTATAAATGCATATATTTGGGCAATACATATTTCTAATTTCATTTTTCAAATTTAAAACATTGTATTAAGTATATCATGTAGAAAACAAGTAAAATGCTTTTTAACATTTTTGCACAAATTGAGACACATGTATTTACTTGGGTTATTGCACTGGTGGGAAAGACCTAACTGGAGATCATTAATGCAGAGGTTAGAGCACTGATTGAATCTATGGTCAGTTTTCATGCTTTATTTAACAAAATCTAAATAGTGAAGTGATTTTTTAAGTGCCCATGTAAAAATTGTTTCTTAGTATCTTCTTACTTATACCTGTGAGTCAAATCAGTCTGCAAATTTTTTTCAAGCAACTTTTGAATATTTTTTTTGTATAGGCAGCTTCACACAGGATAAGCCTACAACACTTATAACAGAAGATGAGAGTTATTCTTTCTATCTACCTTTTTGATAAGACATGAGGTTAATTCAAGAGAAGTATATCCTGCAAAAATTTAAAAGCAAGAGACTTAAAACTAATTGGATGACTATTAAAACATTCACTCAAACTGAAAGTATATATATTAAACACACACACACACACACACACACACACACACACACACCAGAGGGTGGAAATTGGGGTGCATTTAGAAATAGAGATTTTTCTTGGGGTGAACTACAAAGTGAGAGTCTCCCACCCATTCCCACTCTTAACCTCCTCTAAATGGGAAGGGATCAGAATTCCTTCTTTTGTCCTTTCAAATGCAGAGGAAGCCTAGGTTAAAGAAAACACTTGGAGAACTTAATAGGAGTCTTCAGGTGTTTGGAATGGGCTGTGATAGAAGGGACAGTGATCTGAATCAAAACTGAGAAGTTGGAAGTGTGACATACAGACAGGAGTGCTGCTAAGAAAAGTAGCTGTACAAGAAAAGTAGCTGTTCTGTAAGCAGCTGGCTATTGTAATTAGCAAAGAAGTATGGGTACCTATTCCCATGGGGCACTTCTCTGTCAAAAAAAGTCTGAATATGCTTTACTGTATGACTCTGCAGAAAGCAGCTACAGGAGTCTGTGGCCTCATGGGGGCTACTGAATGTATTTGAATTGTGCTTCAAGTGTGGGTATAAACATATCAAGAGACTGAAAGCAAATAGTAACAGTGATAGAAGGCTCTTTCTCTGCAAATGGACTTTAAACACCCGTGAGACCCAGTGAAGGTAGCAACATCTGATGATTTTGAATAGGTAGTATCCTACTGCTTGTTTCACATTCTCAAGTACTGCTCACTCCAAAACCAATTGGGTTAGCCACCTGAGGGAGAAGCTACAGAGAAAGACAATAACCAAGCTCTATCCCTGATCTTAGACTTCCTGCTTAGAGCCAACTCTAGCTGAGGGTGAGGGAAAGATTAAAATACATTGAACTGGATATTTTAATTTCTATGGAAGAGAGCTTGTTTGCTGACTGAACATGACCATAGAACTCTTTATTGCCTAAGAGTGAACAGAAAAGTTAGGAGCTTAACTGTGTTATCACCCAGGGGTAGGATGAAATCTTCGTCCTGAAATAAACATAAGGGAGATAAAATAATAAAATTGCTTTATGATTATACCTAATGAGTTCTGCTGATAAAATGTACTGTTTAAGCTCTCCATTGTGTTAAATAAATCATGTACTACCCTCAGGATTATTTATGTTTAAAATTATGTATAAAAATGCCAGTCTGCAGGGTCATTCCAGGAGTTGGTTAAACACATCTAATAGATGGTAGAATTTTTTTCTCAAAAATTTCAAAATATTTGGAAGTACAATATAGGCTAAATTGTTAAATCCACTGGCATTAACTAATCTGGAGATTTACCAGAATGGATCTGTACTATTTCCATGAATTTCAAGGAAAATCACAGAATAAAAATGCTATCATTCTAAATATACCTTTTATAAAGTAAAACTTCAGTTATTATATGGAAATTTGAAAAATATCTAATAGGACTTGGGGGTGACTTTTTTGTACATAAGAAATTACAGGGTGTTATTCTTCAGATTTTCTTCACTTTCTGGTCTGTATTTCTGGACATTATTTTTATATAAGTGAGGTTACATATTCTTATTTACATGACATTAAACATATAATATATACCACATGCATTTTTTTCTTTAAGGCATGTGTATTCTTTTTAGAAGTTGGAAGTCATTTTATTCTAGCATTTACATAGCATCATTCCAGTGAGATATCTTCTCATTCTACAGAGAGTTTAGGAGTTAGACTCGTTATTTTTAGAAATGGAAAAAAAAAAACATCTCTCCAAGGTAATGGGACACTATAAGGTGTGCTCTTGCATATTACTTCCTTTACTAATTAAAGGAAATGGGAGAGAGAAAGTAAGTTGGCATTGTTAAAGTGAATGGCCCAATGCTTCAGTAATGAAGACACATCTAAGCTCAAGTTTATTGTTTTAATTTTAATATTAGGCAATTTTAGCTCGAACAGAGTAGGTTGCTCTATATGTCCTGCAGTGCATCCTGTCCATTGGACCAACAATGTAGCCCACTGAATATAAGAACAAAACCATCTGTAATAAGTTGTATATTGGAAGGAAGCAGTATGTTTATATGCAAGGTGAATTGATATTGGACATTTATTAAATCTTGTTTTCAACAGGCTATCATAAATGGGGTTCTTCAGAGGGCAGAAATATTGGGAGACGAAAAGTTGCTTAAATTATGCCCCATAAAATTATAAATGAGGCTCAGATGCCTTTGGATTACTGAATATTTACATAATGCATGTGAAAGTGCTTTTAAAATAAAACCTCTCTTTATATAAATGGAAGCTATGGCCAGATTTTCCCCATTATACCCAATAGAGTACTTCAAAGCATCCTCTGGAGACTTGGAGAGGAGAAATTCCTTCCATCACATCTACAAAGGAAGGAGAGTGACTATTCTACACTACCCAAACTTATCCTGCTTAAATTGTCCTGGCAGTCTAAAACTGTTCAACCTCTAGTAGTATATCTATTTTCTGTGATTTATAAATATATGACCCTAAGGAAAACAAATATAAATTTTAACTTCCAGTGATAAGTGTTGAGTGTTCAACAGGGCCTTCCCAATAAATTATGCAGAGTCATGGGGATGCAGAGACATGAACTGGCTTCCTATCCCACCTCCACCTGCACTATTTACTAGTTGTGTGCATGATCTTGTACTAATAATTCAAGCTCTATTTCTTCATTCCTCTTCTTTTCATATGGGATTGTAATATCTACCTTGCAAAGTTAGTTAGAAATTCAATGACATAGTGCAGGCAGTGTTCCCAGGATCTGACACATTGAAAAGGCAGAAAAACAGTTAATTTACTCCCACATAAATACATTATTATTGCCAAATTGAAAACTGCAAACTCTCAATTATCCATACTAATATATGGAAACCTCTATGCAGATAAATAAAAATAATATAGGCATAATTTTCACACATAGTTTGTGATCTATTTTTAAATTTATAATTTTCGAATACTACTACAGAATTTAGATATTAGCAACTGAGTGGCTCAACCCTCTGAATTTACGGATTAAAACAGTCAGAGTTAAAAAATACAATTGTCAATGTAATACAGCTAGTTAGTGGTAAAATGGGAACTGAAGATCAAATCAATTTTTCCCTGTTCTGTGATTTTATAGTACTTCAATGAAATAATCAAACAAATATTCAAAGTAATCTCAACTGAAATAGCTGAAAAAGTGACCTTCCCTAACTACCCTGCTGTTTATTACTTGCCTTCTGACAATTTCATTCCATGACTATGCATTGCAATTTTTTACACTAGTCCAAAGCAACATACAGGGTTAGAATTGAATACTTTCAGTCAAGATCTTGAATTCGTTTAGTCTAAACTTTGGGCTATGTCAGACAGCTGTGGATTAAAAATATCATGGGTTGAATCCTAAAATAGTGATTGGATCACTTGGCACATTAGCAGGTTGTATTGTTTACTCTGGAGGTTATAGGTAGAGTAGCGATGAAGTCTACTTTTTAGGCTGAGCACATAGACACTATCTTAGCTTAATATCTTAGCTTATAACATCCCTGGAGGCAAACAGTAATTAAATGCTTTGTAGTAAAAGTGCTTCTATTGTGAATCATAAGCAGGTAAATCTAGCATATGATAAGAGTGAACAGAGCTACTGATAATGACATAAATAACGTTAAAGTAAGAGCTAGCAATAATTTCTATGAGAACTGGAAATTGAGATATGCTTTAGAAAATTCACATAACGGATAATCTTCCAGGGAAAGAGACTCATTTCCCATTACTCTCTATCTGTACTTCTCTACAGTGGCACTTATTTTCCAACTTACGCTGGAGTTATTTATGCACTTCTTATTTCTTTGATAGTGCCATAAACAGCTTGGGGATCAAACCTCTTTTAGCTTCATTTTTATAGTTTCCAAGGCATTTGCTTATTATGACCTGGCCATAGAAGGCATTTAACAAGAATGGCTTAAATGAATTAATATACTTTTGCTATGATGATATTGGAATTATATTTCATATAAAGGAAAGAGGAAATAATAATAAAGTAGTTGCAATCCTTCCTGGAGGAAAGGAGATGTTCTCATATTATCTTTCAATAAAGAAAATAAACTAAAATGCTTTCTCCAAGGATCTCAAGTAAAAGAAAAAAAAATAAGAAGGTTTGCTGTAGTGGTTTTATATATACTCACTTTAATATAGCTTCTTTTATAATTCTACAATTTAATTGAATTATTTCCAATGAGATATTCATAAATGAAATATGAGATGACCATTAAAAAAGGTCAAGTCCTTCTGTGTGTGACCAACTTTTACTTCTTGATTTCTAACCCTGTCTACACATAGCAGACACTGGCAGCTAACTATGAAGTTATCTATTTCCTCCTTTTTCTTTCTAAAATAATCTGTAACTCATTCAGGGATCCACTACTCTCCCATGAACTCCAAGAGACTCAGAAGAAGTTTAATTTCCAGCGCAGAAAAAAGTCTGTTCAATCACAGTTTGCCCTCACCCTCCCATGGGACTGGTGAGAATGTCTGATTGAGCTATCAATACACAATTACTGACACACTCTCCAACAGTTATTGATCCAACAGAGATGATTTTCAGAAGAATTTCCCTGTTCTCTTGTTGCTCTCCTGCTCTCCTCTCCTCTTCCCCTCCCCTCTTAACCTTTTTTCTCTCTTTCCTGTCTTTACTCCTCCCTCTCAATCTTTCCCCCAACTCCACATTTTAATTTCCCCTTTTCTGCTGGATATGAAAAAGGGAGCTTTGCAGAATACCCAGGCCTTTTTGAGCCCTAGAAAGATTATCACCTCTTACTTAAGCTGATGCTGAAGGAGAAAGAGCTAAGCAAGGAGAAGAATTTAGGTTCATGATGTTATCTCCCAGACACTCTACTAACCAAACCTAAATCCCACACTCACATGGACTTGCAATTTCTTAAAATGATGAAATTTATGTGTTGTTTAAGCCAGTTTGCTCCAATATTGTTGCAAACTAATCTTGATGCACTCTTTAACCTCAATCCTCCACCTCATTTTAAAATTTCCTTCCTCGCCCACTTATTTTTCTATATGTGCCACTATTATTCTTATGTAGAGAAACGTGTCTAGCTTTATGATACTAAATGATTACCATTAAATATGGACAAATAGCTAGGGAAAATAGAACAAACTCAAATGAAATGCTAACAGCTAAAAGGCCGATTTTATAATGTGCATTTGTAGCAGCCATTTGAGTGAGTCTACATAATGGTTTTAAAAGACTTTCAATAATATTTCTTGCAGCTGTGCAGACTTTTAACTTTTAACTCTTCATTTAAAAATACATCTAAATATAAATCAAGCACTATACATTTCCAATTTAGTTGTTTGAATGGAAAGAGAAAGTTGAAAGCTGGAGCAGTCATGAGTAAGTGCTATAGAAAGCTGTAGTCAACAGTTGCAATTTAAAACCAATCAAGTGGGAAGGAGAAGGGAAACACAGAACCTGAAAATAACTGGTAAGCTTAGAAATAGTCTTAATGCAGCAGCTACACTAATAATGATTATGGTTAATTAGTGGTCCAAGGGTGCCACCCTCTAAGCAAGAGGAGTTGGAAGGTGAGAAGTAGTTTAAGCACAGTCTGTCTCCACCAGCGATATTCACCTGAGCCAATCTTCCCTAATAAGGAAAGATTTTGTCTTGTACCAAAGTACAAAGAGCATGAGGGGGTGGCAGCTACATAGTGATGTGACATGTGCCACACTTCAAGATTTTTGAGTCAGTCAAGCCTGAGACTGAAAAATTAAGACTTTTTAATGTGGATGAAATACATAACATGAGGCATGTTCTGGAGATACCCTCTCAAAACTATCATTCCTGAGATTTTGCATCTGGAAGGTAGAAAACAGGGTAGCTTGTGGAATTTCAACTAAGGCCAGTACATCTTGAGCAAAAGGAGGGGGGTGGGAAGATATTTCAGATCTAAAGTAATGCTTTCTCTTTTAGCACTGTGAAATAAATTGCAGTGTCTTAGTTGTTCTTGTACTTTTATTTAGTTATACTCTGAGCAAGTTATTTAAGGTCTTTCCCCCCTCTGAAGACAAAGAACACCAACCCTTCACTGCTCTTCTTTCTAGGGAATTTGTGAAAGGAAAACTTGCATACATGAAAACTTTCTCTACATAGCAAAGTATTTAGTGATGCTAACAATTGACATTATTTTTATCAAATTATTCCTTTCAAGAAGAAACAAATTAGGAGATAGGCTGCATGTTTAAAAGTCATTATATAAGCCATGAAAATGATCACTTGTTTCAACCATATGAAATTTTTGAAAACAATAAAGTTTTTTATTTTTATTTTTATTTATTTTTTATTGGTCATTCATAACATTACATAGTTCTTAATACATCATATTACATGGTTTGATTCAAGTGGATTATGAACTCCCGCTTTTACCCCGTATACAAATTGCTGTATCACATCAGTTACCCTTCCATTGATTGACATATTGCCTTTCAAGTGTCTGATGTATTCTGCTGTCTGTCCTATTGTCTACTATCCCCCCTCCCCTCCCCTCCCCTCCCCTCCCCTTTTCTCTCTCTACCCCTTCTACTGTAAATCATTTCTTCCATTTGTATTCTCTTGTCTTACCCCTCCTTTCCTCTTATATGACATTTTGTATAACCCTGAGGATCGCCTTCCATTTCCAGGCAATTTCCCTTCTCACTCCCTTTCCCTCCCACCTCTCATCCCTGTTTACTGTAAATATTCTTCTCAAGCTCTTCGTCCCTACCCTGTCCTTGTTTACACCCCTTATATCAAAGGAGTCATTTGGTATTTGTTTTTTAAAGATTGACTAGCTTCACTTAGCATAATCTGCTCTAATGCCATCCATTTCCCTCCAAATTCTATGATTTTGTCATTTTTTAATGCAGAGTAATACTCCATAGTGTATAAATGCCACATTTTTTTATCCATTCATCTATTGAAGGGCATCTAGGCTGGTTCCACAGTCTTGCTATCGTGAATTGAGCTGCTATGAACATCGATGTAGCAGTGTCCCTGTAGCATGCTCTTGTTAGGGCTTTAGGGAATAGACCGAGAAGGGGAATAGCTGGGTCAAATGGTGGTTCCATTCCCAGCTTTCCGAGAAATCTCCATACTGCTTTCCAAATTGGCTGCACCAATTTGCAGTCCCATCAGCAATGAACAAGAGTGCCCTTTTCCCCACATCCTCGCCAACACTTATTGTTGTCTGACTTCCTAATGGCTGCCAGTCTTACTGGAGTGAGATGGTATCTTAGGGTAGTTTTGATTTGCATTTCTCTGACTGCTAGCGATGGTGAGCATTTTTTCATGTACTTGTTGATTGATTGTATGTCCTCCTCTGAGAAGTGTCTGTTCAGGTCCTTGGCCCATTTATTGATTGGGTTATTTGTTATCTTATTGTCTAATTTTTTGAGTTCTTTGTATATTCTGGTTATTAGGGCTCTATCTGAAGTGTGTGGAGTAAGGATTTGTTCCCAGGATGTAGGCTCCCTGTTTATCTCTCTTATTGTTTCTTTTGCTGAGAAAAAACTTTTTAGTTTGAGTAAGTCCCATTTGTTGATTCTATTTGTTAACTCTAGCGCTATGGGTGTCCTATTGAGGAATTTGGAGCCCGATCCCACAGCGTGTAGATCATAACCAACTTTTTCTTCTATCAGATGCCATGTCTCTGATTTAATATCAAGCTCCTTGATCCATTTTGAGTTAACTTTTGTGCACGGCGAGAGATAGGGATTCAGATTCATTTTGGTGCAAATGGATTTCCAGTTTTCCCAGCACCATTTGTTGAAGATGCTATCCTTCCTCCATTGCATGCTTTTAGCCCCTTTATCAAATATAAGATAGTTGTAGTTTTGTGGATTGGTTACTGTGTCCTCTATTCTGTACCATTGGTCCACCCGCCTGTTTTGGTACCAGTACCATGCTGTTTTTGTTACTATTGCTCTGTAGTATAGTTTGAAGGCTGGTATCCCTATACCGCCTGATTCACACTTCCTGCTTAGTATTGTTTTTGCTATTTTGGTCTTTTATTATTCCATATGAATTTCATGATTCTTTTATCTATTTCTACAAGATATGCTGTTGGGATTTTGATTGGCATTGCATTGAACTTATAGAGAACTTTTGGTAATATCGCCATTTTGATGATGTTAGTTCTGCCTATCCATGAGCAGGGTATGTTTTTCCATCTTCTAAGGTCTTCTTCTATGTCTTTCTTTAGGGTTCTGTAATTTTCATTGTATAAATCTTTCACCTCTTTTGTTAGGTTGATTCCCAAGTATTTTATTTTTTGGGGGGATATTGTGAATGGAGTAGTTGTCCTCATTTCCGTTTCAGAGGATTTGTCGCTGATATACAGGAATGCCTTTGATTTATGCGTGTTGATCTTATATCCTGCCACTTTGCTGAATTCATTTATTAGCTCTAATAGCTTCTTTGTAGACCCTTTTGGGTCTGCTAGGTATAGAATCATATCATCTGCAAATAGTGATAATTTAAGTTCTTCTTTTCCTATTTTTATGCCTTTAATTTCTTTTGACTGTCTAATTGCTCTGGCCAGTGTTTCGAGGACTATGTTGAACAGAAGTGGTGAGAGAGGGCATCCCTGTCTTGTACCAGATCTTAGAGGGAATGCCTTCAATTTTTCTCCATTCAGAATGATGCTGGCCTGTGGCTTATCATAGATTGCTTTTACAAGGTTGAGGTATGATCCTGTTATCCCTAATTTTTCTAGCGTTTTGAACATAAAGGGATGCTGTACTTTGTAGAATGCTTTTTCTGCATCTATTGAGATGATCATATGGTTCTTATTTTTAAGTCTATTGATGTGGTGAATAACATTTATTGATTTCCGTATATTAAACCAGCCTTGCATCCCAGGGATGAATCCTACTTGATCATGATGTATAATTTTTTTGATATGTATTTGAATCCGATTCGCCAGAATTTTATTGAGGATTTTTGCATCAAGGTTCATTAGAGATATTGGTCTGTAGTTTTCCTTCTTTGATGTGTCTTTGTCTGGTTTCGGAATCAGGGTGATGTTGGCCTCGTAGAATGAATTTGGAAGTTCTCCCTCTTTTTCTATTTCCTGAAATAGCTTGAAAAGTATTGGTGTTAGTTCCTCTTTAAAGGTTTTGTAAAACTCTGCTGTATACCCATCCGGTCCTGGGCTTTTCTTAGTTGGTAGTCTTTTGATGGTTTCTTCTATTTCCTCTATTGTTATTGGTCTGTTTAGGTTGTCTATATCCTCCTGGCTCAATCTGGGCAGATCATAGGACTCAAGGAATTTATCTATGCCTTCACTATCTTCTATTTTATTGGAGTATAAGGATTCAAAGTAATTTCTGATTATCTTCTGTATTTCTGAAGTGTCTGTTGTGATATTGCCTTTTTCATCCCGTATGCTAGTAATTTGGGTTCTCTCTCTTCTTCTCTTCGTTAGCATGGCTAAGGGTCTGTCAATTTTATTTATTTTTTCAAAGAACCAGCTTTTAGTTTTGTCAATTTTTTCAATTGTTTCTTTTGTTTCAATTTCATTAATTTCAGCTCTGATTTTAATTATTTCTTGCCTTCTACTTCTTTTGCTGTTGTTTTGCTCTTCTTTTTCTAGGATTTTGAGATGAAGTATGAGATCATTTATTTGTTGGTTTTTTCTTTTTTTGAGGAATGAACTCCAAGCAATGAATTTTCCTCTTAGAACTGCTTTCAATGTGTCCCATAGATTCCGATATGTTGTGTCTCTGTTTTCATTTAACTCTAGGAATTTTTTAATTTCCTCCTTGATGTCTTCTAAAACCCATTGATCACTCAGCAACCTATTGTTCATTCTCCAGGTGATGCTTGATTTTTCCTTTCTTCTTTTATCATTGATTTTCAGTTTCATTCCATTATGATCAGATAAGATGCATGGTATTATTTCTACCCCTTTGTATTGTCTAAGAGTTGCCCTGTGACATAGTATATGGTCTATTTTTGAGAAGGTTCCATGTGCTGCTGAGAAAAAAGTGTAGCTACTTGATGTTGGGTGGTATAGTCTATATATGTCAATTAAGTCTAGGTTGTTAATTGTGTTATTGAGTTCTATAGTTTCCTTATTTAACTTTTGTTTGGAAGATCTGTCCAGTGGTGAGAGAGGTGTGTTGAAGTCTCCCATGATTATTGTATGGTGGTCTATTAGACTCTTGAACTTGAGAAGAGTTTGCTTGATGAACACAGCTGCACCATTATTTGGGGCATATATATTTATGATTGTTATGTCTTGTTGGTGTATGGTTCCCTTGAGCAGTATGAAGTGTCCTTCTATATCCCTTTTGATTAGCTTTGGCTTGAAATCTATTTTATTAGATATGAGTATGGACACTCCTGCTTGTTTCCGCGGTCCATATGAGTGATATGATTTTTCCCAACCTTTCACCTTCAGTCTATGTATATCATTTCCTATCAAATGCATCTGCTGTAGACAGCATATTGTTGGGTCTTGTTTTTTGATCCATTCTACTAGCCTGTGTCTCTTAATTGGTGAGTTTAAGCCATTAACATTTAGGGTTATTATTGAGATATGGTTTGTTCTTCTATCCATATTTGTTTATTGATGTTACTAAATCTGATTTGTTATCCTCTTTGACTACTTTCCCCCCTTTACTGTCCTACCTCCCATTGTTGGTTTTCAATGTTATTTTCCATTTCCTCTTCCTGTAATGTTTTGCCAAGGATTTTTTGAAGAGATGGTTTTCTAGCTGAGAATTCTTTTAACTTTTGTTTATTGTGGAAGGTTTTAATTTCATCTTCTAACCTGAAGCTTAATTTCGCCGGATACACGATTCTTGGTTGGAGCCCATTGTCTTTCAGTGTTTGAAATTCGCATAAAACATAGCTGTTCCCAACAGCTGTTGTAGAGATCAAAAAAGAAACAATATGTATACATAGTGTATATATATATATATATATATATATATATATATATATATATATATATATATATATTATATCTACCACACACAAAATTCCAAATGTATACACTTAAATACAAATATATACATAGTTATTGTATGAAAATATTAAACTTACATAAAAGCGTGCTCTGTATTATTACTCTGAGTCAATTGAATTTCTAAGCCCTAAAAGAAGTTTTTATCTAGCTGATGGTATGATTTATCTATAAAACTTTCAGAGATTATTGCACCTGACCAAAGGGATTGGGGCAGTGGACCAAATAAAACATTTCTTAATCACTTAGGTAAAAAGATCTTTGGAAAACAATTAGAAATGATGCCAAATTGCTTGCTACTAGACAAACATTTTGTGGATCATAAATTCTGTTAAAAGGCTTTAGGCAAATTTAGATTTTTTTAAAAAAAGCTTCTCTACTAAGATTAGTTGATGCTTTAATTAGGTAGACACAAAATTAAAAAAAAAAACTTGGTTTTATTTGATTTATCAAATTATGCCCTGAAATATTTTTCCCCTTTTGGGTAGTTGAAGCTGTTCCTCTTTTATCATTTAAATATTTGTTGATGTTTCATCCATTTAGTTTCTTCTCCTGGCATCAGCCATCACACTTCCTGGTCACTTTCTTGTTTTCCAACTGCCTGCTCAATTTACATTCTTAAAAAGAAGGTTCAGAGCCTCCAAAGAGACTGGGCAAATCTTCATACTAGAAGAGGTTGGAAATCTCAGCTCTTTTTACTTTTCTTTATTTTTCCCTTCAAAAAATTAAATTGTTGTATTAAAGATAACCATTTACTTTGCAAATAGTCTGAATTTGTTTATGTATTCTACCCAGAGAAAACATATATGCAGCATAGACAAGGATAGAGTGAGTGGAATGGGAATAAGTGAATCGTATTAGAAATGTTGAGGCAACGAAAATCAAGACCACATGGATAGGATTTGACTGAGAGATGTCAGGATAACTTTGACATGTCTACCTTATACCACAGGAGCAGTGATGAAGACCCTTTTTGCTGAGTTGGAAACAAGAGGCTTGATAGGGTAGACCAGCATTAAGAGAGATAAGGGGTTCCTTTTAGCGTATATTATTTATATCTAAATTGCACTAATGTAAAAACATTCATATGTATTTGAATTATTCCTTTTTTATAATATAAACTCTCTCGTGGAAAGTAAGGGCATCATAATGTGAAATTAATATTTTAGGGTATATGGATGAATTTATCAAATTGTTATCTTAAATGACAAGAGGACCTGTGAGAAATAAGAAAAAGCTAATAGAGTGGAGAGAAGATAGCCACAGAAAAATATCTTCATTCTTTTTATATCGACCAAGAGTATTATAATATGATGGTTAGAATTAGATGATTTTCATATTTCTTGAAGTCGAGCTCATCAGGATGCAAATGTTTTTTCATAAATTTCACAGCTTTTCAAGGTGTTGTGATCAAAAAGATTTTACCTAAGATTTATTCTCTAGTCTACATACTATAAATTTTCTTATTCACTATGTTCAAACAATCAAGCAGAGCTAGTCATTAGCAAATTAACTGAGTCTTATGAAGTGTGCATTTCACTCTCATGTTTGTGACTTTGAATGAGGACCAATTATGTTCTCACATCTGTCACTCACATCTCGAGCAGAAGAGTGTCAAGACTTAAGTGCACACTGCGCATATACCTAAGAGCAGAGGCTCTGGATTGAACCCTTTGTCTTAACTGAAAGCTGTTTTCCATAACCACTTACATACATCAGATAATTCCTTTCTTCTCAGTAGTAGATAGATCATTTATTCTTTCCAGATATTTTGACAAAGTTATCTAAACAGGACAGCATTTTTCTTTTCTGAACTCAGATTTTAAAGAATATGTTTATTTCTAGGAGCTGGAGAGCTAAGACACTGTAATTCTGACTTCAAACATATATGCAAAAGATTGCTGTGAGAAAACGTAGATAAATGAGTAATACTGAGATAAAATAAATTTCATATACAAATTATCCTGAGCAAAGTTAAAGTGATACATAAGGCATTATAAAGGTGGAAAATACTAGTCATGTAAAAATATTACAATCTGAACTACAAAATATAAACTAACATTTGAGAACATACTTTCATAATTACACTTCAGCAGTTTTTCTTTCCACACAACACTAGAAATTAAGAATACTTTCAATCTCTTTAAAATTGTATATTGCAATGCAATTTTAAGTTTCTTCAGTCTGTTTATTGGTAATTCTGAACCCTTGATGTTTCCATACCATTTTTTTCATACTTTCTTCTCTGAAACTCTTTTTGGTGTCTTTTCTTTATTGATCTTTGTCAATATTTTTTTCCTGTGGGAAGAAGAATGCTTTCATTGTCAGTATACTTTATACATATTTTTTCTTTCAGTTTGCTATTTTCTGTGATTTTTGTTCATGGGATTCTTTTTTGGACTGAAGTACATATTTAATGAGCATGAATTTGCTAAAATTTCTTGCAATAAAAAGATAAGATATGTATTCTAGTCATTAAAACTACTAAGATTTACTTTACTAAAAGTGATGTGAGTTGACTAATTTGAGAGCACTGCATTCTATGTTGGTGCCCTGACCACATGCTTTCTAGGGTACTTGAAGCTATCCCTCTTTTATCTTTTAAATAGATGTTGATGTTTCATTCATTTAGTTTCTTCTTCTGCCCTCAGCCATTACCCTGCCTGGTCACTTTCTTGTTTTCTGACTGTCTGCTCAATTTACATTTTATGCAAAGTTATCAGATGCAATTCAGCTTATAGCTTAAAGGAAGTTCAGTTTCTTTGACTGTGTCGTTGACCTTTTTTTGCTTACAAGGAATTACATATTGTGAACACTATATCCTGGTCTTCCTTGCCTTGTGCTGTGGCTTGAATATAAAATGTCCCCCAAAGACTCATGTTCGGAAGGTTTGGTCTCTCAGGCAGCAATGTTGAGAGTCGGGGGTGCGTTAGTCAGTTTTTCATTTCTATCACCAAAATACCCTAGGAGAACAACCTACAGGAGGGAAAGTTTATTTTGGAATCAGGGTTTCAGAGATTCAGTCCATGGTCACTTTGTAATTGAGATATGGAAGAGGACAATGGCAGAATAGGAAAAAAAAAACCCAATTTATGATTTGGATATGAGTTGTTCCCCCCAAACTCCTGTATTAATGTGAGTGAAATGATTAGAGTAGGAGAGCTATAACCTAATCAAACCATCCTAATTTGAATGGATTAACCAGGTGGTAACTGTAGGCAGGTGAGTTGTACCTGGAGGAGGTGGGACACTGATAGTGCATCCAGGAAGGGTTTGTCTTCCCTACCACTTTTTCACTTTCTCTTTGTCTCCTGGCTACCAAGAGGTAAGGTGAGCAGTTTTCCTCTGCTCTGCCTGTCTTGTAACCAACCTTTATATTGCCAAGTTGTAAATTGTGAGAAACAACATCCTTTACAACCAATTTAAATAGAAAAAAAATTATCAAATAATAATAATTAGTTTGTGCTTTAGGCAGACTTTGCATCATTATGACCAAAATACCTGGTAAGGACAACATAGAGGAGGCAAAGTTTATTCGGGACTCATGGTTTCAGAAGTCTCAGTCCATAGATGACCCACTCTGTTTCTCTGAGTCCATGCTGAGAAAACACATCATGGGGAAAGGGTCATTAGAGGAGGAGAAAAGCTCTCAACTCATGGCCTGGTCAGAATGCAGAGAGAAGAAAGTGGGAAGGAGCCACTGGGAAGATGTGTTTTTCGAAGGCATGCCCTGGTGATCTACCTCATTTGGCTTGCCCCAGCTTTGTGTAATTACTACCCAGTTAGTTCAGTTAAGTTAGGATGGACCAATTAGGTTACAGCTCTCATAATCTAATCATTTGATCTCTGAGTATTCCTACATTAATAGGAGCTTTTGAGGGACACCTCATATCCAGACTCTAAGCATGTATGTCTGTGTAAATGATAACTAGAGCACAAAGTCTACATACCAAAGAACTTTTAACCATTGAAAGAGCTTTCTAACTGCAAACTGTGATGCAACTGCTTCTAAGCATCTATACAGTTCAGAATTGTGTGTCAGAAGTACTTCTCCAGCCACCACTGACAAAACTTCACCCACTGCACCTTTAGGATAAACAGTTTCTCCCTACAAGAAACTGTTATACACATCTTATTCTTATAAAGATGCTTCTGAGTACCACACTGCAATTCACCTGTGTGGATTTTGGCTGAATAGGAAGTCAAGAAACAAAAAAAAAAAAAAAAATACAATACTTGAATTTTAAGTCTGTTTACTAAAGATACAGTGAAATTATTGTAATTGGAAAAATCACTAACATTGTATTGATTAAACAAAAGTACATAGATACAGAGAAAGATGCAGCCTTGTTATGGTATTTTAATATAGTTTTGATTCATAATGAAATTATTGCAAATTTATCTGTTAAGTTCAGGTTTTGGAATGATATCAGTAAAGGCCCAGTAAAATCAAACAACAAAATGAAAAACTTTTCATGAACACTGGGAAAAAAGAGATGTGATTTTTCATTTGTTTGTTTTTAGTTGTACATACTATGATAGTATGTTTAGAAAAGTCAACAGTTGCTAATAAAAGTTACTAAATTTAACAACAAAAATATTGTTAGTCAGTCTGCAATAATACAAAGAAATTTCTAAAAAACTAGTGTTTTATTTTAGACATGTGTTAAAAAAACGTAAAAAAATGCAAAAGTACATAAGGACTATTTTTAAAAGAAATATAAACATTCTATAAATAATTTATACTTTTATGTAGGATAAAAAGGAAGATATTATAACACATGGAAATAAATATCTACATTTTGGAACTGATAATTTAATACATTAAAAATATTAGTTATCATTAAAAATGTTCACATTCATGACAACTCCAACAAGTATATGAAATAAAAGCATGGAGCATTGCCTTAATATACATCATAAAATAAACTCTTGAGTCACCCTACGATTTAGTCATCATGAAGGAATAAGCAAGTAATGAAACAGAGAGTTCACACATAGATCACAGTAAAAGTATCATATAAATAATAGAAGAAATACTTCAGTTGAATGGAAAAAACCACAATGTATTCAATAAACAGTGATAGCAATATCATTCTGAAAGAAAAAAAACATGTTTGGTAACCATCTAATATAAGATAACAAATTAAATTGAAGATAGGTTACATATTGGAACCATTTTAATTAAAGTATCTTACAATTAATTCTAGAAGACTATATGAAATCAAAAGATAGAAGCGACCTCTTATTCAAGTTAGAAATCTGAAATACAGCAAAAGAACATTTAAATTGAAACCATTACAAAACATTTAAAAGTGTATATACCAAGTGATTCCAAAGAGAGACAATATATGCAATAAAAATAAAACAATGTGATAATGCAGTACATATCAGATTCACAAATTTTAAACTGATATCACTCACTGAGAGTGGAAATGTTAAGAAAAGGGAGCTATTTTTGATTCTTAAAAAATATATATGTATATACCCTTGTAGCCATTTTAGGAAAGCAACTTGGATACAGTCATCAGGATTATAAATATACCCATCCATTGGTCCAACAACTTCATCACACCATCCTGTTTCACAAATATGAAGTTGGCTCAGACTAGTGTATCACTTATCATCAGTGTCTATCACCGCTGGTACTGCTCATACTACTAACTTGTTAAGTACTTTTCTATCAATCAGAATAGACTCTCCAAAGTCTAAGTATTAAGTGCAAAGCTATTTACTGTAGCATTATTGGCAATGGCAAAAAAGACCTGGAAAATAAATTGAACCTCCAATCTTAGGAAAAGAGTTAAAGGAATCATGTCATATATGAAACATAGCATATTATATTGACATTAAAAGGAGTGAATTATAGATACACTGTATATATATATATATATATATATATATATATATATATACATATATATAAATATATATATATTCAATATTTATTTTTTCTTCAGATAATCAAGACTGAAATGTACATATTATATGATCATTATTTTTAAGAGAAACACTCACTGAATAAAAGATTGAATATATGGGCAGATATGAATATTTATTTTGAAATATGTACATTAGTGTATGAATGAGAAAGACAGAAGGAGAGAGAATATTATATGACCATCGAGAATATTTATATGACCATATAAAGATAGATATATTGAATGAATATCATGGATTATGGGAGTAGAATTAGGAAAGAAAAAAAATGAAAGACTCAATTAGAAGAGATCATAACCATATGTATATATTTATGTAAAATTGTAAATTTATATATATGCAGGCAATTTTTTAAGAGACAATTCTCTGAATTTCACATATGAGAAGCTAACTACAAGTCATTAAGAAGTAAGTAGGTGATAATGAACTGGGCATAGCAGATGCAAACTACCATCATCAAATAGATTGAAAAAAAAAACAAGGAATAACATTGGATACTTGAGAGAGCAGTCAACTCTGCAACAATTGGAGTGATTTGAGCTTATTTTTATTAGAATGAAGTTAAATGATTTAGCAGAAAGGATTCAGGTAACAGACGAAAACAAAAAAAGAAAGAAGGAAGGAAGGAAGGAAGGAAGGAAGGAAGGAAGGAAGGAAGGAAGGAAGGAAGGGTTATAAATATATACACAAAGGACTGGGCCTCTTTGGTAAGTAAAAAGGTTGAAAATCCAATCTGCTAGATAAAAGTAAAATAGCAGAGAAAGAAATAAGCTAAGGGAAGAAAGAAGCTAAGAGTAGTCTAGGTAAATAGGAAACTGTAAGGTAGCAGCAGTTGCTATTCTATTGCACAACTTCTTTTCCCCTGAAAACATAACCTCAATGGAAGTCTTTGTTTTTCTCATTGACCAGTGACCAAGATGTTGTGAGATGGAAATAATGGAGATATGGATGAGCTTTTGTGGATTTTTTTAAAGCTGGTCTTCATTTTTGAATTGCCTAAGAAGGTGTGAGGAGCCGTGAGAGAGTCCTACCTTAGGAAAAGAACCTCTCATTACTTAACTAGCTTATTGATGTTGGTGATAAATACAGGTAAGTATTTGTGATAGAGTAAAAAAAAAAAAACTCTCAGTGTGCATTGGATGTTGAAATCCCATCAATTGAAGTCTAAATGTATATTTCATAATAAAGCAACTAAATGTTACAATAACTAATCATGACATTCGTCACTGATAATTTTTGTATGAAAAATATTGGTAATAAACTTGAAAGAAATGGAGAATAATGAAGTACAGATTGGCAGTTCATATAAATGTCTATTGAAAACAGGCTGACAGTTTATACAAATGTTAGAAAGGGCACATTAAATCAGTATGCGAAGGACATGTGATCCTTTGCAAACTTAGAATATTAATTAAATAAAATATATTTCCATGTGAAAATTACTGTATGTTACTATCATTAAAGAATATAATTATTTTCCTAAATCAGATATTATGTAAGAGACAAAGAAGTTCTAAGGCTTGGTGATAGCTTTAACATGATCCACATTCTGTCTGGGCAGAGCACCCAAAGATATAACTTCGTATCACAACAGAGCTCAGGGGAAGGGGCAGAATCTGCTGACATTTGTGAATATTCAGTACTATCAGAAAGACAGAAACATTCTGTCTGAGAACATAGATATGAGAAGTGATTGACTCTGCATTGTTAGGTCAAACTTTTTAAGAAAGCAATAAGCTACTACTCTAATGATTATTATGTGTTGAATAACACTGAATTTATTCTATAGTCTCAGAACTCATTGTAGGTGATGATTTTTGCCTGAATTTCATATGAACATTAATTTTAATACTCATCTACTTGGTATTCAGTCAAAATATGCTTCTAAAAGTGGATTTATTCTCTAACCAATGACTGACAAGTTAGGTGTACTAGCAATGGTCAGTCACCTTATCTTTCTCAAATTTCCTCCTATTTCTGAGGCAAAGGTTAAGGAAAAGAAGAGGCAACTTGAACATGGACAGGCTCCTGTTATGAGAAAAAATTTGGAAGAGCAATCCCAGTGAACACAGAAAATATCAAAAACTTGTTTACCCACCCTAAACAAGAAAATAAATAAAACCAACTAGCCCTAATTGGAATTACTATATATGTTGCTAGAGTTTCAGTCCAGAATATTCCACAATGGCAGAGTTTGTGGGAGATTTTAGGTAGTTAAAGGCATATAATGAACAAGATTATGGACCATGGTTTCTTTTTTCTTTTCTTTTGCTTCCTATGCAGGAAGGGAGTAATTTTGCTCCACCACATGTTCCTGTCATGATGTCCTACTTTACTACTGGCCAGAAAGCAGAGGACCCTTTGATCTTGCCTCCAAAACTGTGCGCCAAAATAAACCTTCTCTGTATTAAGTCCAGTATCTCAGGTATTTGTTATAGGATAGAAAGTTGTCTAACACATACTCATTGATAATGAATATGCAATCAGCAAATAAAAGGTAACATGTAATTTATATATTTAGAAAGATATATCTGTTTATTTGTATAAGGTTACATAAATGTATAGGCAAAAAGGTACAAAGTTCACATTGCAGTTTTTAAATCACGTCTTCCTGGAAGAAGGTAGGAAATGCAGAAAAGAATGGATAGTAAAGCAGGAGAAAAACAAGAAAACTAAATAAATAAGTGGGAAAAGTAAATGCTGATTACATAGAGAAAACCATAATAAAAACATATACCTCCATGCTTGGAAAAGTTAGTAGAAATAAGTAAGCTTCAGCTGTTGAAGAATTTTCATTCCAGCTTTTGAGTCTGTTTCCTGTTTTTATTTTAATTCCAAAGGTTGCATTTCTTCATGGATTTCTACTTATTTATTTTCACCTTTACTTTAGATGTTCAATATAGGTACTGCATTCTTTCACTAGAAAGAATAGCTTCTGTTGTAGTTTGCTTTCTGTAGTTACTTTTTATCACAACATTCATAAGATAATTATGATTATAATTTTAAAACATTCTTTCCTTGGTATTTTTATATTACTATAACAAAATCCCTGAAAGTGGGTAATTTAGAAAGAACAGATATTTATTTCTGGAGGTTCTGGAGGGTGGCAGGTCCATTGATAAGGCAAGGCAGGATTAGTGTCTGTTGAGGGCTGCTCCCCACTTCCAAGATGGTGGCTGGTTGTTGGAGGAAGAGAAAGGCAAAGAAAAGGGGACAAATGCTGTATCTTTACATGACAGAAGAGCAAACTATAGCGAACCCACAGTCTTGGGTCCTTTTGCATGATTCCCTAAAGCCATCCATGAGGACACTGCTGTCTGACTTAATCATCTCTTAAAGGCCCTAGTACTTAACACTATCACATTGATGATTAAGTTTCAACACACAAATTTTGGGCAACTTTCAGACTGTAGAAATCTTTCAAGTGTTAAATTTCATTATTTATAATGAACATCTTAACTTATTTTTATACAATAAGTATACAATGATTTCTTCATAATTTAAGCTTAATTCTGTATTCCTGTGTGTCCATGTGGTATTTATAATGAAAAATAATAATGCTCTTACCTTCCTACTGATGAACCTGGCTGAACTCAATACTTCCATTGTAGATTTTATATTCTCAAGATTTTTCAAATCTTTTTGAATTTTGAAATATGTTCTGCTCTTTTTACAAGTCTATGTGCTACTTCCTACAGATATAAGGGCAAGTATTACATGGCTCTTGACCTTTGAAAATAACATATGAATGGAGAAATAATAATAATAATTATAATCACTATGATGGTCGTTTATGGAGGATACTTGGTATCCTGCTAAGCGACCTAGGACTGGGGAAGGAGTATAAGAGGAGGTGAAAGTTCTGGCCAATATGAATAAATATCTTAATACAAGAGGGAGAAAGAAATGTTTCAGCCAGATGGAACTGCTTATGCAAAAGTATGGGTAGAGAACAACATGAGACACATCAGATTTCACATGTCCAGAACCAAATCAGTATTAGAGACAGTATAAATGAGACTAGGAATAAAAGTAAAATCATAAAAAACTCTTGGAGTTCATGTAAAGAATTAGAACTTTAGAAGTGGATATGGTCAGTACTCTTCTTCAAAACTCTGATAAACATATTTTTCAAACATATAGCTAACAAATGACAAGTTATTTGAATAAGAACTGTCAGTTGAAATAGTCTCATATGGCCAAAGTAGCTATTTTTCACTTGATAAATTTTATTAAATTGTAAAAGTATGTTGTATCCCATTAGGTTGAAATCTCCATATTGAATACTAGTTTGTTTCAGCCTTGTATGGAATAAATGTTGATTTTTCTGGATCAGAATTTCAGAATAACCTCTTTCCTTTTTAAAAGATAAATTCTCTATTTCCATGTTGGAAACTTTTATTTTGCTTTGGTCTCAAAACAATTACTTAAAAAAAAGAATTGTAATTCTGTGTGTCTCAACTCTGGGTCTTCCTTGAATAATAGCAAGTAGTCACAATCAAATAAATTACCTCTCTCTGAAAGCTTGGGAGATTTCATTATAGTGTGTTTAAGTGACTCAAGAAAAAGATTCAGATAAATATTCCACAAAAAGCACAGGTTCATCATGAAGAAATTACATAAAATATCTCAATTTTATAGTCATTACAATTTTAATATTTTTATTATAGAATGAAAATTGGAACATATTGCATTGAAATTTCACCTTAATTTTCTCAAATCATGCTGGATTTATTAGGAACTAACATGCTGCCCAGTAATCTTTATGAACTAATAGATATCATAGCTTTTAACACAACTTTCAGTATAAAAATAATGTTGCTATCTACTCTAATTAAGATGTCCTGTGTTGATTAATAAGATATAAATTGCCTTGTAAAAGGAAAGTGTCTCATTCATTTTTCCTTCCCATTAGAAAAGAGACACAGGTATGATTAGATTTTTATGTTTAGTATGTATGACATTATATATAATGTAGAAAAATAAAATTATGCATTAAAAATAATTGGAAACAAAACAGAAGGAAATGTGTGGTTCTGTTCACCAAAAACTGTTTAATATCAATTGTTTAGAATCTAATTTAATCATCTTATAAAATGAGTCAACTGGGATAGCAAGTTTAAATCTAATGCTGAGCAAGCCCTTTAAAGTTGCTATTACACAATTATTTTGACTTTTATTTCCCAATGATGGGAAATATCTCTGACCCCATACAATCCCTTGATGCCAGATCATTTTGTTCCCTTGCATGTAATTCTACATTATTCTTTTTCTATTGCTTTGATCATATTTTCACTTAATATGACAATATCATTAAAAATATGGGATCAAAATAAAGGAACTAAATATACATGATATACATTTAATTAATAAAAGATGATTTCTGAGCCTTTCCTCTGGTACATCGATATTTACAAATTAATATATGTAGTTTCATTTAGATTTTTATAAAAAGTTTAATGTTAATTGTCCAGGAAGTGCTGGGCCCTGCCCTAGGAAGCAAAAACCCTGAAAGAGAATTCCTACCTTCACAGAGGAAGTGGTAATTCCTTTTCATTCTGCAGTACAACCTTTGAAAATATTTCAGTGGGTTCCACTGCTGTGTTAGCATCACAAGTGCAAAATGCCCCTAGTTAGCTACATATTGCTTCCGAATACTGTTGGTTGGCGGCATATTATTCCCAATGGTCATGGAAGAGTGGTCAGTCTGATTTTTCAATCATTCCAAACACTTTAATCTACTTATATTCCCTATTGATTCTCTTTTGCTTTTTTTTCCTTAAAACTTGTGTTCTATAGAAGTATTTTCTCTAATTACCAAGACTTCATTTGTCCCAGATTGGTTCTTGCCTAATGTCCAGTGTTCTTCCCTACAGTCTTGGTCTTGTATATTCTCCACTTAATCTTATGAGTACCTGAAAATATTTCTTCACTAACTCATCCATTTTTGTAAATTACCTCCAACTTGCTTAATTTTTTGTGTGCTAAAATGTTTTAACATTAGGCTATGTATAGTCAGATTCAAACCTGATTATTGATTGATATCATTTGTTCAATAGTTTTGCACTACACATTGAAAGAAGATAGTAGGTCTTGAAGTTCAAGGCAATTGAGTGAAAAATATGAAAATGACTCCTGTTAATTTTATGTAAATGACTCCCATTATTCATCCAGCAACTCAAGAGGGCATAGAGGATCTAAATAGTGAGTATTCTCTTACTTCTGTAGAAAGTACCTAAAAAGTCTTTAACTGTAAGGTATCACAAGTAAAATCTTCAAAGATAAATTTCTTGCTACTTAGTAGGAAGCTGAATGTTTAAGAATGAGATTAAGGAAATGTTAAGGGATTTTTGTGATGGTTGACATCCACAAAGTCCTCTGGGTCACTATATTCTTTGAAGTGAACATCCTTGCAATGGTTGGTAAAAGTTTTACTCCCTTGGGGGTAACTCAGAAGTGTCAGGAAGAAAGTCTCAGACATCATCTATACCAGGTCTAAAGCCTCAGGAGCTTCCTTGGTCCTCCTTCTTGACCCAGCATCATAGCCAGGTGAGTTAGTAACCCAGGTGACACCCTGCCCTGACCCAAGCCTCTTCACAGCTCCCATGTCACCCAGCTTTTACATCATAGGGAAAAATTAGAGAGAACACTGACCACAGTGACCTGGCAGGATTGCTGTGAGGCAAAGGCCACACAAAAATATCAAAGCAGTTCCAAGATATGCATAAATTAGAAAGAGTTCAGAGGACAGATACAAAGATGATGAAGCATTTTAAAAACAGATTTTGTAGAAATAATAAAGAGACTTAAATTTCTTAGCCTTGAGGAGTGAAGGCTGAAGATATATAGAATAACTGTTTTCAAATAGTGAATAAATTATTCTTCTTTTAGTATTTATAATCAAAAGTACATAACTCTTAACTCAAGGATAAATTAGAACTTTTAGCATACAATCTTCCCCCTTGAAAAGAAGCATTTGACCAGTACAGACACTTTAAATATGGTCTTTGTAACATCTGGAAATTAGATAAAAATATCATCTCCACTGATCTATCCCAGTTCCATAGTTCTAAAGTTGAAGCACATTAACTCTGATTTTCCAGTTTATGTATATACAGCGGAAAATATAAACTCCCAAAACACTGGCCTTGTCACTTGTGGGTATAAAGTGCCAGGAAACTTCAGTTCATAAATCGTAAAAAAAAAAAAAAAAAAAAAAAAAAAAATTAGCTAAAGAGTTCAAAATTGGACCAAGTTTGAAAGCAAGAACTAGATGACTATTTTTAATTAGTTACTAAAGATTTATTTAAATATGTTAAAGAGAAAAAAATACATGAGAAAAAAATAACTGCTATAACTAATTTTAATTACCCCAAAACATATGGAAGATCTAAGTTATGTAAATGTGTAAAATGTTCAAAGTGCAGGTGAGTTGCACAATCTACTCTTATTTGGGGGAACATATGCTTTTGGGTAGACCGCTGTTATCAAGGCTAATGGCTCCTTGTTATTGCTCTTTGTTCCAGCTTTGCTTTTCACTTCTAACTTGTAGGACAGCTTAAATGGTTGACTTGTTTAAAGTGCTTAATTACTCATGTGGTGGCTATTACCAATACAAACTGTCTACAGGATACACAGACAGCTATTGTGTCCCAGCTGATGTTACAATACTAAATGGGACCTGATTACTGTACATTGCTTTTCAATGCTGTTAATTTGCATGTTTGAATAAGTCTGCTGGAACACCATTTTACAGCTATTGCTCCATGTACACTGCTTGGGATCGTTTTGGGAAACAGTACGTGATTGGCTTTTTCTATTCATCTGAATAGAAGGTTTGGAGCTGCTGACACCATGGCCATTATGCCTTGCACCTATGGGTTTTGTGGCCCATTACATATTCGATTGCTTCACTTGCTTTTCCATTTTCTTTCTCCCCCCCCCTTTCTTGAGCGCTCAGTTTCTGCTTATTATTGAATATTGTTAAATATGCAAGTTAGAATTATTAAATGATGGTTGTACAGGAATGCAAAAGGGTATTAAGAAAAAAATTTTTTTAAGTGGATTGTTAGATTTCTAGAATTAATTTCATATATGTTAATGGCAATGAATACTTCCTTGCTTAAAAACTAGAAAGGCAAAATACTTCATTGTCTCAGCTCAAGGACTCTTCAGTTCATTTAAACTGCTTAAGGAGTTGACAAGTTAGTCAGTCCCTGTAAGAAATCTTAAACTTTGTTTTCCTATTATATTTGCCAATCAATTACAGACACACACACACACACACACACACACACAAATAATCCAGTTGATTTGACAGTACACAAACCTTCTATAAAATGTAAAAATTTGGTCAATGTGTTTAATGTAGCATGATAGACAAGGAATGTACAGACAAAACTGACCTCCAATATGTTCTGCGCTGGGGAACTTGCCTAGCACTTGAATGTATATGAGATATTTAATAATGCTTGTGAACAAATAAGCAGATGTTGAATTTTCAATCATTAATTTTAAAAATTTGTTTGTAACACTTTTAATTCTCTTCTCAATTGGCTTTCACTTTCTGATGGTGATGGCAAGGTGATTTAATGCTCTCTAACTTTGTAGGAGTGCAATACAGAGGACAACATCAAGACTCTAGCTGAACTCACTAGACAAGAATTTACTTGGCACTATGTGTGCCCAAAGAGGGAGTCAAATATTTGTAACTCCTCACTTCATGTCTCTTTCCTTGAATTTGTTAAGGAGTGTTTGTATTCTCTCTGTAACTTTCATACTAATCGTTGACTCCAAGTTAGAGAAGACAATTATGGGTAGAGAGGGTTTGCTGGAGAAGAAAGAACATATCAATACTTATGCATAGAATGTCTGAAAATAATTTAATTGCTAATAGGGAGTTGGAAAAGAGGGGTTAATATGAGTTGAATATGTCTGTATCCATTCAGATCAACATCTCTCTGCTTGACTTGAAGGCTTTGTAAGGATGGAAAGACATGACCTGAAGAGCTCTTCTTTCCATTCACTCTTATGTGTTTGATCAGGTAGAAATAATAATTAATCATGATAACTTACTGCCTAATGCAATAACAAAATAGATAAAGCATAGGTGAGCAAATTACTAAAGTAGCTATTTGCCCCAGAAATATTTATATATTTATGTTAGAAATCAGGAAATAATCATGGAAGTAGGAACACTTGAATAAGTGCTATGAATAGTGCTCTCTCTCTCTCTCTTAAACACACACACAAGCACACACACAACACACCCCTCCTCTTCTCAGGCCATGGTTATTAATTATAGACATCTGTGTGTATCTATTAAAACAGAGGTTTGTGTGACCCACATCTGAATATATTGAATTGATTTGGTCTTTTTGCTGGGCGTGGTGGCACACACCTGTAATCCCAGCGGATTGGAAAGTTGAGGCAGGAGGATTATGAGTTCAAAGCCAGCCTTAGCAAATGTGTGAGGCACTAAATAATTCAGTGAAAACTCGTCTCTAAATAAAATACAAAAATCAAACTGTGTATGTGGCTCATTGGTTGAGTGCCCCTGAATTCAATATGCTGTACCAAAAAAAACAGAAACAAATATATATATATATATATATATATATATATATATATATATATATATTCAAAACTCTATATTATTTTATTGATCAAAGAAGTTTGCATATCTTGAGTCTGGAGGAATAGTTTCAATATAGCTGCATAGAAGAATTGCAATATTCAATATTCATTTCATAGATAAACCAAATAAAATTAGACAAAAAGAAATCTGAAAAGGGATAATAAAACAAAATCTATATATTTCCAGGTGCAATGGTGCATGGCTGTAATCCCAGTGACTTGGGAAGATGAGGCAGAAGGAATGTAAGTTTGAGACAAGCCTAGGCAACTTAGTGAGAACCTGTGTCAAAAATAAAAATAGATAAAAAGAGGTGAGGACATAGCTCAATTTTAAAGTGTTGCCAGGCTAGTTACCTAGTACTGTGGTTCCAAGAACAGCTATATGTTTTTATTTGGGCTATTTGAGAGTACTCAGATGTCAAGAAGCAATCAGAGGAGAGTATGTCAGCCTAAGGTACAGAGGTAGGCTTCCAAGGAAGACAAGATATGCTTCCACAAATGAGAGGATCCTCTGTGCCCATGATAATGTCTATGATGACTACACTGATGTCAGACTGTTTTTTTGTAATAATATAAATCTTATTAATGTAGAAAGCACTCCATGACTTTATATATATATAATATTTTTTACCATTAGCATTTTAATATTTCATCACTGCAGAACATCTAAAAAGAAAAAGAAGTAAAATCCAGGTATACTCTTGAGCTACTGAGGAAACATTTGATTCACTGTATGTGCTGAAAAGCCATACCATTCATCATGGTGTTTCAATTGTTATAGAATGCTCTTCAAAAATCTAAAAATGCCACTTTGTTCTGATTTCTTGTGTTGTTCTATTGAAGCACCTGTCCTGAGACCTATGTTTTACTGACTAGTCAAAGAAAGTTGAGAAAGTTACTTTTTAAAAATAAAAGTACATTCTTCAAAAGAGAAAGATATGGAAGGGAAAAAAGGGTCAATTTAGAAATAATTTGTGGTGCAGTTTAACCTCAGGTCTATACTCAGATTTTTTCAAAGGAAAGTCATTATTTTCTTTTCTTTTAGCGTTATTTTGTATGTATACTAAAATATATTAGTTAGGTCTCTAGTCTTCAATATATATTAAAATAATTATGCAAGGACCCTTGGGAATATGTCTTAGTGGTAGAGTGCTTCTTTAGCCTGCACGAGGCCCTGGGTTCATGAGGCCCTGAGTTCAAATCCCCAGTTCCACACATAAAACACTGTATCTAAGGAAAATGGACTTTTTCTTTTTCAAACAAAATAACTCCTGGAAAGAGCAAATTACACTGATGGTTATTCTTCTTGTACTATTTTTTGCATTGTAGTAAGTGAGGTCATCACATGTATTCTAATTTTAGATATAAATTTCATTTTGTTTATTTGTTTAGTACACCTTGTTGGAAGTTCTTTTAATGAATATTATACTCCCAATAATTAAACATTTCATAGATACTGGTATTAGCCTTCTACTGAAGCAGGTTTAACAAATCAGTTATCTCTGAGTCTTAACAGCAAAATAATAGTTTTAAGAAAATGCTTTTCTGAATCCTCTACTGTATTTGTTTTTAAATTTTGACACTCAGGTTTATCTTGGATATTAGAACCATGAATTCAGACATATGAGTCAGAGCAAAATCTGACTCAGTTACAGATGTAGCATCTTTAAAAGAAGGCAGAATCTACACATAGAGTCAGCTTTGCTTATTTTGTGTGGGTTTTCAGAATCTCACCATGAGAATTGTAGCTTTGCATGAGACAAGTGACAAGAGCAAGTGAAAAAAAAGTACATTGAAGATGAAGGGACACAGGTTTTATCTCAGAATCTGCCAGTATCTGTTAAAACATGTGAAATTCATTTTTTCACATAAAACTGCAAACCTGTATATAATAACCATTATAGTTTTAACACACATTGCAACCCTGTATGCATTGGATTACTGGAGTCTTCTGTTTGACAGGGACACTCTTTATGTTACTCATTGCCTTTGTATGTCTTATAACTTACTTTGTTTAAGAAAAAAAAAAAGTGTTGCACTTCTTTTAAGAAGGTTGTTTTTCCCCAATACAACATAATCATTTCTTGAATAAACTTCAATGCTTCTATTTTGCTGTAGCACAAATTCAGCTTACTCTAAATTAGACAAATATTTTGGATCATTCTGAACTATTTGGAAAAATATAAACACATTCTCAAAAAACATGATCTTTTATGTTACCAAGACTCTTGATTCTATGTGTAGTTGTCAGCTGCATAATGGAATTATCATTGATTGAGTGCAATTTCAACAGATCACACCATAATCTTCTCTACAAGGTTTCTAGTGAACAAGGCATTACAAAAAGGTTTAAAATGAATTATTCACTATTTATTATCTCTTTGTGCTTACTGTGCAGCAAAGCGAATTATACAGGTGGCATTTGTCAATAACTTTCTGTCAGGAAGAGGTACTAAAAATAAGACAAAGAAGTATGTTGAGTAATTATGGTTTAAATGTTGAAACTAGTTCTAATTCCTAAAGCATATATCAAAAATAACATAGGACCTTTCTAGACAGAGATGGATAGATTGAAAGTAATGTGATAGGATCTCTACTCCTAGTTGAAATGATCTTTCACTTCTTATGTTTCCTCTATGATTTCATTTCTTAAGCCCATCTCACTTCAGCCAGAATGGCAATTATCAAGAATACAGGTAACAATAAATGTTAGTGAGGATATATTGCTGGTGGGACTGCAAATTGATACAACCGCTTCAGAAAGCAGTATGGAGATTCCTTAGAATGTTGTAAGGAATTTGACCCAGTTACCTCACTCCTAGGCTTATACCCAAAGGACTTAAAATCAGCACACTACATTGATGCAGTCACATCAATGTTTATAGCAGTTTAATTCACATAGCCAAGCTATGCAACCAACCTATTCTTTTTATTATTTTTTCATTTTTAATTCAGATGCACTTCGTTACACTCCTGAATTGGATTAAGAGGGTAAAAAAAATTAAAGATAGATATTTATTTGTAGCTAGAACCCTGGAGAAAAGCTATGAAAAAATTTCATTACAAATTCCAAATTTTTCCTCTATCATTGAGCATTGTTGGTATGTATTCTCTTTCTATGTTCCTTTCACTCAATGAGTATCCATATTTTAATAAGCAACCATAATCCTGAGAAAAATACTATATTTAATACTCTTAGAAAATTATTTTTGATAACTTGTATTTACTTTTTAAAAATTAGCAGTAGGAGGCAAATAATCTATATTTTCTCAAGTAGATAGGATTATTTACATGTATATCTCTATCTTCCTACGCATATATGAGTGTATATACATTTATTTATAGATATATGTATATATACACACATCAGATATTTTTTCACAAGAATATTTTGCTGAGATAAACAATTGCCTCTGGGAATATGAGACACACAATATTTAAAATGTTTAAAAATCAGTTATATGGGATTATTTTAATAAAAATTTTATACTAGAATCATGCAGGAAAACACATTTATATTAGGCATTATATATGCTATTTCAAGTAAATAAACTCAAATTAAGCTGTGCCCTAAAAAGCAAGGTATTTTTTTCCCAGGGCTGTTAGGGTGATCCAGTGTGTTAAGGCATAGGAAATCACTTTAGTAATGGTAGAGCAGACTATAAACATGGCAATTATTATTAAGAATGTCAGATTACGTTGATACAGGTATGGCCTCCTTGCTTTATTTAAGAAAATGAGAGTTGAATATTAAAGTTTTGTTAAAGCTTCAGAAAACTGTTAAATTGAAGAGAATGAGAAAAGTTAGCAAACCTGCCCTAGAAAATTTCTGTGTTTTGAAACAATATTTAAACAATGGTGACAGAATTTAGTAAGTAAATTTTCTAATCAAGGATTCACATTACTACATAATTATTAGGAGTAGAAGAAAACCAGGTATTCATGCGGATGAAAAGTTTGAGTGTACATAAACTATACTAAAATACTATTTATCCATGGTCATATTAATAATTATATTTAATAATTAAGAAATGCAACATTTTATTGATTAAAAAATGCTGCCTTCTTTTAATGTAGTAGTATATTTGAATCTTTTGTTAGCATTATGAAAGTATTTGTACTATTTCTAGTGTATATTTTGTAAGTTATATTTTTTCCTGATTACCTTTTCATATAACCATCAGTTTTATTTCAACCATTTTCAAACAAAAATCACATTTAAAAAATCATAGCATATCATTCTTTTGCTTTTATTATTTATTAATTATTCTCATTATAAAATAAAACAATGTCTTTGAACATTTTATTCCATATAGATTACATGTATTCATTTGAATATGGGAATAATAGTCGACAATGCTAAACCTCAGTTAAGATCCTATACAAAAGCAGAAAAGATGAGATAAAATAAAGAATTGTGAGAAAAATAGAGAAACCCAGGGGACAGTATAGTTACCAAGGCTATGCCACTAAGAGGAACAATTGGTACTATCATTTATAATATATAGTGTGAAATAAATCCACAATTTTATTCTTCATTTCAATAACTTCCTTGAGATTATGTAGAGCCAAAGATTTTAGCCCAGTTATATCATAATAACATATCATGATCTCTCAGTCAAAATAAGAAAATAAAATGTTTCTTGGTGATAATGAGAAATAAGAGGCCTTCTCATAGATTGAATTTGGGATTAAATTTCAGAAAGAACAAACATTTCAGAAGGGCAATTTGGCACTGTATTCCCCAAAGCCTTTAAAAAGTGGCTTCTTTTACTAAGGAGATAAAAGAGCTCTACAATAAAAAGAATAGAACTCTGAAGAAATAAATTCAAGAAGTCCTTAGAGGATGAAAAAACATTTCATGTTCTTTGGAAAGGCAGAATTAATATTGTCAAAATGGCCATACTACCAAAAGCAATATATAGATTCAATTTAATCTCCTTCAAAATACCAATTATATAATTTAAAAAAACAATTTGTTAATTAATTTGGAAGAATAAAAAACCTAGAATACCTCACGTGATACTAAGGAAGAAAAGCGAAGCAGGAGACATCACAATATCTGATCTGAAATTATACTACAGAGCTGTATTAACAAAAACAGCATGGTATTGGCACCAAAATAGACATGAAGACCAATGAAGTAGAAGACACAGAAACACACCCACAAACCTATAGTCATCTAATATTTGACAAAGATGCCAAAAATTCATCTCAGAGAAAAGACAGCGCTTTTAACAAATGCTGCTGGGGAAAATGGATAAGTGAAATCAGACCCCTATCTTTAACCCTGCACAAAACTCAAAATGAATCAAAGACTAAGAAATTAGACCAAGAAACCTTACAGCTGCCAGAAGAAAAGACGGTCAACACACCATCATGTAAATGATGCCATAACTTCCTTAACAACACCCCCAAAGTACAGGAAATAAAGCCAACAATCAATAAGTGCAATCTCTTTAAACTATAAAGCTCCTGAACAGCTAAGAAAAAGATTAAAATCATTAAGAGAGAACATACAGAACGTGAGAAAATGTTTGCCAGCTATGTCCCCGATAGAGGATTAATAGCCAGTATATAAAAAGAACTAAAGAAACTTAGCACACACACAGACACACAAAATAAAATCAATAAATGGTCAAGAGAACTAAGATTTCTCAATAGAAGAAATACAAAAGGCAAAAAAAAAATAGAGAGAATGAAACACAAAGGCCAATAAATGTTCAACATCTATCGAAATTAGGGAAATGCAAATCAAAACTGCACTAAGGTTTCATCTCACTCCAATAAAAATGGCAAAGATCAAGAAAATAAACAATAATAAGTGCTGATGAGGTTGTAGGGAGAAAGGAACACTTGTACATTGTTGGTGGAACTGCAGATTAGTACAACCACTCTAGAAAGCAGTTGGAGATTTCTCAAAAACCTAGGCATGGACCCAGGTATTCCACTCCTGGGTATTTTCCTAAATGATCTAAAACAAGCACATTACAACATCACAGCCATATCTGTGTTTATAGAAGCACAATTTACAATAGCTAAATTATGGGATAAATCCAGAAGCCTACCCATAGATTAATTGGTTAATAAATTGTTGTGTATATATACAATGGAGCTGTATTACACCATTAAAAGTATAAAATTATAGCATTTTATGGTAAATAGATGGAAATAGAGGCTATCATGCTAAATTGAAATAAGCCAAACTTAGAAACTCAAAAGTTAAATGTTTTCTCTCATATGCAAAACCTATAGGAGAAGGGAAGGAAGAGAAATGATGACATACAGAAGAATGAATAAATGGTGGTATATAAACAATTAAATATTACTCAGCCATAAAGAAGAATGACTTTATGATATTGACAGTAAATGGGTGGCACTGGAAACTATCTTGCTAAGTGAAATAAGCCAATCCCAAAAGTCCAAATGTCAAATATTTTCTCTGATAAGTGGAAGTTAAACCACAATAAACAGCATGAGGGGAAGAAGAGAAGTTCAGTAGATTAAAAAAAGGGGGGGTATGAAAAGAAGGGAGGGGAATAGGAATAGGAAAGATATTAGAATAGAAAAAACCATAAAAATAAGAATAGAAAAATAGAATAGAAAAAACAATAAAAGTAAGAGGGAGCACTTACGAAAATAGAAGGGAGACAAATAGAATAGAGGAGGAAAACCAAGCGGAGAGAGGAGGGAAAGAATAAGGGAGATCCTGGAAAAGGCATTTGATCAAATTACGTTATGTGTAACATAATTCCGGTATAATATACAATTATAATGAACCAACAGATCTGCTCTTAAAAAGTTTTAAACAAAAGTGAAAATACAAATGATCAAATACAAGTTAATAGACAAATGAAAGGAAGTCTAGTAGAATGGAGGAAGGAGATGGGGAGGGGAGAGGATAGGAGAGAAAAACTCCATGCAGGTATGAGTTTATCAGGATGAACCCAACTATGCATAACCATAAAGCTCTAATTTAAAAGAAAAGAAAAATTAAATTAAATTTAAAAAATGGTAATGTCTTTTGACTCAGCTATGGACTTCTATGAACTTATCTTAAGGAAATTATGAGGCATAACTGAAGAAACCAAAATATGCAATACTCAGGAAGAAATATTATAAATGTCTGTATCTATAAATAAAATGTGGTATACAATACTTAAAACTTGTGAATGCAGGGTGGAGTCGTAGGTCAGTGTAGGATAGAGAGAAAAGGACAAGGACAAATATTCATATTTTTCCAATGAAAATATTACACTAAAATATGATTGTAATCAATTATCATTTTATAAATCATCCTGCACTCTTGAGTTTATAGTATATATTATGTTTTTTTAAAAGATGTTGCTTGCTTATTGATAACACTAAAATATCTGTTAATCATTTGAAAATTTTATGTTAATCTTAATTCTATCATTCATGGAACAACCAGTTTTAATATTTTTGTATTTAATTTTTTCAGGTAATTGCTCAGTGTGTGAAAATATATAGATAATATTTGATTTCTTTACACTTTTGCAGTTGGTGCACTATACTAAAAGTCAATCTGTTTTCAAATACTGACTTAATTCTATGTGAATATCAGGATTCCAACACAAACAGAAATGCAAATGCTGGGATCCTTGAACTTTAAAAAAGCAGGTGGTGTTTATTGCCTCCTGCTTTTTAAAGGTCTTTCTGTTTTTACTAACAACAAGGTGGGTGGTACTGCAAGCTGCTATATATTTAACATGCCTCTTTAACTTTAAAGAGCTTATAATATGTATTGTTTTAGGTGACTAATCCCTAAGGTGATTCACTCTCAACTGCATAAAAACATTCCATCTTATTTTGAAGAGGAAAAAATAAAGCTGCTAGTTTAATCAAGATTATATTGTTGGCAGGAAACTAGAAGCTAAAACACAGATTTTTGTTTTATTTTCAAAAGAAGATATTGGCAGGATGACAGTTTAACAAGCATGCAGCTGTAGGTGTAGTGACACCACCTTTGAAGCAATGTCTTCACAGAGCAATTGACTTAACTAGTTTGATTAGAACAACTTAGATAAATCAAGCAACTCAATGATCTATGGAGATGGTGAGGAAATATTATTTGTGTTCTTAATTTATAGGTATTTTTTAATAATAATGTTTGTTATGTACTATGCAATTTATATAATTAGCAATGTTCTGACCTTTACTTTCAAACAAAGGTTTTCAAACCTTGGCACTGTTAGCATTTGGGACTGGGTACTTTATGGATAGTGGGGAGTTGTGCTATGTATAAATTATTAGCAGCTTTTAGCAAATATCTGCATCACCCCAGTTATGACAATCAAAAATATCTCCAGGTATTATCAGATGTCCTGTAAAAGGGTAAAATTACCCCCATTAACAAATTTTGCCTTAGACTATATCAAATAATGTCCTTTCTATGATTCCATAGGGTTAAATAATATGAAGTAAACAAGACCTTTTCTATATTTTTCTAAGATGAAGTGATAGATGAGTCTTCTTTACATTGATAATGTGTATTTGACATTGATTGCCAATCTAGGGGAAAAAATCTTTGCCAGGTCATAAAAACAAATATTCTATGCTGATATGATTCAGCACTCTTACCCAAATATTTTTGACTGTTTTTCTTTTTCTGTTGATTATCCATAGTGTTTTTTGTTTCTAGAAATGATCTGAATAGATAGTATCCTCAGAGTTGATAAATAGCCTGGCTCCAAATTAACATGACTACTAATAACATAAAGTTTTACTAACTGATCACATAAAATTCAAGTGGTTCATTAGCTTCCTTATGAAAAATTTATCTGTCTTTTCATTCTTCATCTAATCTCTCTGTCTACGGACTCTCAAATTGCCAACTTCAGTTTCACCTATTTGTCACATTTTCATCCTTTTGTTATCTTCATGAAAATCACCTCTAAGCCAGCTACTGAAAATAATTTTAAAAATTTTATTTATTAAAAATAAAAATATTCAATAATCCACCCTACTACACTAAATAAGGACTCTTCGCACTCTGGTAGTTGTATATAATGATTATTCTAATCACTTATTCATCTTTACTGATATCTGTTATTTGTCAGACAAGGTCCTTAGCACTGGGGACACAGTGCCAAATAATACCTTCTCTGTGCCTAAGAGACTCTGATGGGGGAGAGATCATGCTGGCCCTCACAATGGGGTCTAAGTAACCAGAAGATTTTATCCAAGGACACTTGAGAGGAACTATTCTTTCAGACTTGGGAGTTTCTTGAAGAAATGGAATCTGTCTTTCCCTATATCTGTATTTAAATTTGAATTCCCAAACATAGTAACTACTGCATTAATTTAATATTCAGATACTAGACTTCATATACATAATAAAATACAACTCACAAGTCATTTATCCTTGTAGTTTTACTCACAGATCAAACCCTGTTTTCTCTGTTCTTGTTTATTTTTGTTATATTTTGTTCCTGTTTTTGTAGTCTTCTATTATAAATATTATTCCTACAAAATATTATAAAAATAAGCATATTTTCTTCTCATAAAATATTACATCACCATTGGAAGTGAATTGTCAATCTTGTATTATCTTTAGACTTTGATGACATCCATTAATGTTCCATTTTGAAAACTATTGCTTGGGCTACACTAAAGTAGTGTTGATGGCTCGGGTTTTCCCATACCATGATGCCTGGTCCAAAACCAGAAATCCCTCCACTCTAAGTTCTTAGAATTACAAACAGTAAAGTGGAAAAAATATATTTAGGAAAGACATGAACTAATAAAAACTATTTAGATCAGGAAATAGTGTGTTTTCAGTTGTTACTACTGCATATCATCTAACTTTTCGTTAAATAAGGCCTAAAAAATTTATTTCTTAAAACTGATTAGAAAAAATTAGATATCTACATTAAGTGTCTGAAATCTGCCTTCATAATACAGTATGAATTACTTTCTATCTTATAATAATTTATCTTAGAATACTGCTAAATTTTAAATTCCTACCTTTCCTTTCTTTCTTTGTTGGAATTTGCATGATCTTGACTTTCTGTGTGGTTGGTTAGCTGTTTTGTCATGCATCGATGCAAATATTGCAGAAGAATGGGTTAGAGTTGCTACCAAAGTAGTAAGGACACCTTGTCAGAGAGAGGGATAACAAATTTTCATTACAAGGATCTATAAAAATAAAAATAAGATCATAAGATGAGGCACTGGAGGAAAACATTAAACAATACCCTTATAATGTATAGAATGATATTGTTGTTCTACTTACATTTGAATGGTAAGAAGTGAATTTGAAATACCAAGATATTTATAAAGTCTTTGTGTAAAGTTTTCTCTTAGAAGCTGGACATTGAGTTTTACTCTGGGGAACAGGAGAGTGAGTCTTAAAAGTAATTGAATCTTCTAGAGATTTCAAAACAGACTGGATTTTGTAGTGACTAATTTATCTTAAGATGCCTAAAATTCTTAACTTCTTGAAGCTGAAAGTTGCACTTGTAATTTTTTTTTAAATATTTATTTATTTATTTATTTTTAGTTTTCGACAAACACAGCATCTTTGTTTGTATGTGGTGCTGAGGATCGAACTCCGGCCGCACCCATGCCAGGCGAGCGCACTACCGCTTGAGCCACATCCCCAGCCCTGCACTTGTAATTTTTTCCAAAAAAATGTTATTATCCATCTAATGAGATACCCTATTTGATTTGATGATGTGATGATATTCAGTTAGAGTGGAAAACAACACACTAATCACTTTTACTTGTTTTAAGTCCCTTGCTAGTTTGGCCTCTGCTTGATAATTCATCAGTCAGTAATAATTAGAAACCAAGGAACATTCTAAATGAAAAAAGAAATTTAAGAGGAAACATGCAGAAACTGTCAACAACATGTAAATGCATAATACTTTTAAAAATAGACTCACTGCCTTTAAGTAGACATATTCTCCATCAAAATTACATTTCAGTTTATACAAACAATTACTGAATAATCCACACACCAGCTTGAGATATCTGAGAAATCATATGAAATGAAGAGATTCCAGAATGCTGTAACTGATCAGATGTGAAGGTTAATTTCAGAATCAATTGCTGTAAGTGCTTCTGTAACCAAGAGCAATAATTCATTTATAAAAAAAAAAAGAATAAAGCCACCCACCCTCATTTTACATTACTTTTAGATCAGGGCTCAGAGAAAACCTGGTTATCTATAATTTGTAAATGTGACTATTTTGAGAGTCACATATCTTTTTGAACAGAAAAAAATGGAATTATGTGAGATAAGTTTGCAAATGATAGACTCATTTTGTACCATGGATTAGTGTCACCTTGGAGCCAGTGTTAGTACTATGTTGACAGTACCACACATAGCTTTATCTCAAGCCTTTTGTTTATAGCTTGGCTGTATCACACAATGTAAATTGTTCAATTATCAAATATGCATGTAATATAGTAGTATGAAGGAAAGGAAAGATAAATACGTAATTCGAAAAGGTCTCAATAGCCTCCATGAAAAACAAAAAGCATTTGATTGTATAAAAAGAACAATAGAACTAATGCAACATTCTTGCTGTGTTGCTTTCACAATCATGTGCACCAATCTTTTCATACCTTATTTAAGAGAGAAAACTTAATTTTCCCAGTGAGGTTCATCTATACTCAGTGACTTGCCTCTGATCACTATAGTACAGCAGAAGTGACAGCAAATGGATTCATTATTAGGTTTCAAAAATATTGGTTATTTTGGTATGGGTTACTTGTTGTATCTGGAATCAGTTGCTCTTGAAAAAGCCAGCATGACAAGGAACTCAGGGTTACTGGGCAACCAATGGCCAGCAAGAATCTGACACCTGTAAGCAAAACTGTGTCCAGACCAAAAAAAAAAAAATAACTGAAGCCTCATCAGAAATGCTAAGACACAACCACCCAGAGATGCTACTACTTGATTCTCAGTCTTCAGAAATTGTGGGATATAATGAATACTTTTGTCCCTTTATAAAAATGTTTTTAATAGATGTCATTTTGAGTTGCTTAGTTCTGGGCATCATTTGTTATGCTAATATAACAGGACATATGAATTATCAAATGGGACTACAGGTGACTTAAAATTAGCATACCCTTACATTGCTTTATCAGATAGAGGATGAGAGTCAGACCTGACTCAGTGTTGAGTCCTGAGTGTCACAATAAACAAGGAAAAGGGTGATATGAGCAAGGTCAGGGAAAGATTGCTAGAAAGAGTTTGGGATACTTACCCTTGTGACAAAATTCTGGTAGGCACAGTAGAACTGTCAAATGTTGTATATATTTGAAAGATCAAAATGTGAAAAAATAATAACCCTATTATTGATCAATATGGAATGTATACCTTATTACTGACAATAAAGGCTCCCCAGAACTTCTTAAGAATGGGATGAATCATCAGCCAGTAATTCCCCAGTATAATTAAAAATGTTCAAACATGAAGTGGGTGAGACTGTGTTATAGATATATTTGGGTTAGGTAATGCATTAAATCACTTTCAGTCCTGATATTCTGTGACATAATTACATACCCATGGATTTTCTTAATCTTGTCTCTACCCTGGAAATTTCTAGAGAGAGTTAAAATATATAGACATCTAAATTGATCTCAGATCAATTAAGTCACAGTGCTTGCTAAGAGGGCCTGGTCATCTGTATTTATAATCGAAATATTCACTGTACATCATTTAATGGTATGTAGACATATATCATTATATAATAAATTTATATATTTATTATATTAATATTGTATTCATTTTGTTCACTGATTCATTTATGGGCTAAATAAAATGAATATACACACATCTGCAAAGAAATTTGTATTAAAATATCTGTATACACACATCTGCAAAGAAATTTGTATTAAAATATCTGTCCAAGGTTATTCAAACAGCAGTTGGAGACGCAGTTATTTGGAACAAGCATTCTGGCCCCAGAGCATTCACTGTTGACCTTTGTATTAGAGTTATTCATGAATGGCATGGCAATAATATTTCATTTAAGAGTTTCTTATCTTTTTCTTCGTCCATCTGCAGAAGATAAATCTGCTTTAGTCCAATAACTTTCTTGGCATATTTACTTCCTGAAGAAGAAGGACTATTGCTTCCGAGGATAGCAGCTGGATCCATTTCAGAAATAAAGAAATGGAAAGATGAGACAGAGGAGAGAGAAGACAGGGGCCAAGTCTGAAGAGAGAGGGCTCCATTTTGGGGTAGAAAGGAATTAATGAGAAAGGAAAAAGATGCTACAAAGTGTCACCAATTATTAATAGGGTCTCCTTGATGAAAGGATTCAAATATTATTTGTCCAAATAATTTTATATTCTTCTATTTCTCAACTTCTCCTGATGGCAAGCTTCCTGACAATATCTATCTCATCTTTGTTTCTGTCAAAGACTCAAAAACTCAGATATATACTTACTATACAGATCATAATAAATATATATAAGGTATAAAATATAATATTATATATACACTAATACAGCTCAGGTTACCAACATTTCTAGAACAAAATGTGATCACTAATACTTTAAAATGTTTTGAAGTTATCAACTACTCATCATAGAAAAAGTAAATAAAGTCACATATGCTTAGGCTAGAAGAAATACAGGATGAAATATTCTCTTAGCATATCATTATCATATTAATGCCATTTTAATTGGCAGTTAAATCTCCAATTCCAAAGTGTGAAAATTCAATTTTAAATGCTTTGCACTTGAGTATAAAACTAATTTTTACCTTTGCCCTTTCTTATGTGAAAATTAAAAAAAAAGAAAAAAACTTCTAAACCTAATTTTTTAAATTAAGATTGAGGTCATTTTTTAATTAGTTCATTATTCATTAACTTGTGAACATAGTATTGGTCTTGTTATATAATTATTGTACTCTTATATAGCATTTTTTGTAAGTAGACTAAATTAATATGTATTTTACATTCATTTAGTAGCTATTCTGAGAAATGAATGAGTCAATTAAAATTGCAAAGAATAAACTAGAACCATTATTGCTATTGTTTCATTGGATGGTAGTGCTATTATTACTGCCATGAATAATAATGATTCATAGAGCAGTACAGACATTTCCATCTCAAAATAAGACCTTATAACCACTTGTCATCATAAACATATAGTGTATCTATCTTCAGAAACAACTTTAGAAATAGCAGGGTCTGGAAGATTCATTTGTGGCTTATATGATTGGCAGAATTTTTGAAATACAAGCCACATTCCTTGTAGGTCATTTGTGACAGACTACCACAAACTGAATTCACAGAATCTGATGTTAGCTTCTGAATACACAGAATCTGAGTTCAATTCCACTTAGGTTATATAGATATGGATGTAAAGGGATGTTAGGTCATTTTGGCTGACACAGAGAATAAAAAGCAGAGACTTCAAGGAGTTATTTTCAATTGAAAGTGACATGCAATAATAAGAAAACAATTCTAAGCAAAATGACTAGAAGCACAAGAGAAATATAAAAGAAGAGAGGAAAAATAATATTTGATATCTGAGGGGTATGGAGACATTTATTCTTTATGTGGAATGTGAGTATTAGAAAAGACATTTTGAAAATTACCTGAAAGTTAATGAATAAGTCTACCTAGTTTGGGACTATTGAGGTAGATATAGCTTAAATGCATGTTGAAATAATCAGTATTTGTGTTAGTTTATTAGAGTCTTTGAAAATCAATTTAAAATATACCAACTACATTTAATGAAAATGTAATGTATATTTCAAATAGCTAAATGAAATAATTTAAATTTTCTCATAACAAAGAAATGATAAATATTTCAGGTAATGATTGTGCTAATTAGCCTCATTTTATCATTTCACAAGGAATACCTGTATTAAAACATCTCATTATACCCCATAGATACATACAATTATTTGTCAATTAAAAATAAAACAAGAACTTAAAAAGGATATGTGATACATAATTTGCAAGACACTGTGAAATAGATGAAAATTGGACTAAAGAAGAATAAAGAAATTTCATAGAATTTGTGTGAGCATGAAAATGGATGTAAATTTTCACCATGAAGTCTTAGGTTGATGAAACATGCCCATATGTTTAGTTTTAATATTTAGGTCCCTTAATCTGACAAAGAATGTTTATGTCCCATCTGCCTATAAGAAGCAATGTCTAGGAAACATTATTTACAAGTATGGTATATTAGGATTTCTGGGATGTTTTATGGCTTTTGAAGATGAGACACAATTATCTAAAACTCAAATCTTTTGTTTTCTTTTTTGATCTAGTATTTTGGTGTACCATAACCAACATGTACAGTATTGCTATAGAATCAGATCCTTTGTTAAGCTAATGCTAAGCTGTTAACATTCTACTACTTGTAAGAGTTTCTCAAAATAACCTAGATTTAGCATCTACCTAGAGCCAGAAGTATCAGTCCTATCTATCATTCAACTACCTTCAGAATTCCAAAGTTCAAAGTACAGGCCAAATGCCAGTTTTTCAAATGAATCTTTGTTTTGAATTTCTACCAATGGTTAATTAAAGGTGACTCATAACAGGGCTAATTGTTTCTTAGTCTGGAGACAACTCATTAACTTAAGTGTAACTCTTATAAGATAAAAAACAAATTTTAGTAACCCCGTACTGCTAAATACTGAATGATTATAAAATGAGTTTTAATTAAATTGCATACTTCAAAATGATGTGAAGAATTCATGACATTTTAATATGCTCATCTTATTTTTGTTGTTGTTGTTGTTGTAGATGGACACAATACCTTCATTTTTTATTTTTACGTGGTTCTGAGGATTGAAACCAGTGCCTCATACATGCAAAGCATGTGCTCTGCCACTGACCCACAATCCCAGCCCCTTCTCCTGTTTTCTCCAGGTTCTCTTCCTGTGTGTGTGTTACCTCACCTTTACTCTAGATCTTGCAGTTCCTCTGTCACAGGTCCTCTTTAGACTGTTTTAGCCAGTATTTTTTGGTTTAAGAAACACAAGCACACTTCATTCTAGACTAAAATATGCCACTATATTCACAGAGTAAAAAGAAAAATGCATAAAAAGAGCCAGACACCTAAGGGTCTAGTTCCAGGATTTGAGACTCCTCAAGAAAGAGGCAGCGACTTATTCCTCTCTCACTTCTGCTCGTGACTATGGAGTTGTTTCTATTTACTTCATTCTCTCCCACACTTTTCCCTCATCTGTCTCCTTCTCTTCCTCAACCTTCAGTTAGCTAAACACTCTGTCTTAGTCCTTTATTACGCACATAGATAAAATGGGCCTGGTCTAAATGCTCTAATTAATAAAACTCTATTGTAATCATAGATGTGAACTAGCCATCTCTGATCCCCATTTCAAATTTGTCAAGAAAATAATCAACCTCTGCTTGAAAAAGGTATCTCCTCTGACCTAACAAGCAAAAATTAGGAGGTGATGCCTTGAAATGAGAATGCACTTGCAAAGGTGTCACATGGATAAGGGTGGGATCTGGGCCAAGCCTGATAGAATCTTCACTTCTTTGCCTCTGTAACTCTTTGTCTTCTTTTTCTATCACTGCAGGGGCCATGGCTTGATTTTTCAAATATGTTAAAATCTGTTCTTACCTTGGGGCCTCTGTTCTGGTTGGTTCTACTGGCTGGAATCCTCTCCAAACTATGTTTGCCAACGTAGTTTTGTTACTCAGATCTTGGCAGACATATCACCTTTTTAGCAAAACCTTCTTTAGATTGGCTAACCAAACTAAGACAGCCACAATATTACTTGACATAACGTCATCCTATTTTAGTTATTTACATAGTACTTACAATTAGCTGATTTTAAAAATATTTTCTGTGTTTTAATTTTTATTTGTATTTAGCATGTAAGTCAAGCACAAAAATTTCATCTAATCTTGTTCTCTACTGCACCCCCAATGCCTTGTACAGGACCTGATATATAGTAGGTGCTAAATTAATATTTATGGCATAAATTAATTGGTATGATGATTAACTCTTTAATACATTGACCTTCTCAATGTATTCTCATTTTTTGATGAAGTAGCTTAATTAAATTTGCATGATGTGTTAAGTGACAACTCTGTGATAATAGTTATGGGAATATAAACAAATTCAACTGGTATATTACTGTGGGCCATTTTATCTTTTCATGGATTTAGAGTATTGTATAATTTAACAACAACAACAAAATGTTAAAATCATTTGTTGGTTTCTGCCTTTTTACTGTTATAGTAAAAGGTGTTAAACTCCTGGTAAGCCCACATTTCCACACTTATTTATGTCCAGGGATCTAAAATTAATTGTCAGTATCTTTAATCCTTATTTTCCACATTATTGGTACCTCTTCCCTGTTTAATGGCTAATCTAAGAACAGGTATTTTTCAATAAAGAAAACTTAACAAAATAACAAAAATTTCACATTATGCACCAATGAAATTACATATCAAAAATTCTAAAGGAGGTGTGGGATAAAAATTTTAGAAGACTAAGAAACTTGCTGTACAACACATGTGCATAGTCAAATAAATTTCATAATGAAATACTATACAATGGTGTATGCCAATACTATACAAAATATTATAGGCTAATATGAAATAGCACTAACAGACATGCAAAAGCCTTTTTAAGTAGTAGAATCTTGATAGAGTTACTTAGTAAATTATTCACAAAAGTGTTATATCCCTAGGTAAGTTTCACACAATGGGTAAAATTTCTAACACCAATTCTAGGGTATAGCAAATAATAAATATTTGCAGAATGCAATGAGATTAAAAAGTGAAAATATTCAATTGGTTTTGATTAATATTTGAAGAGCTATGACTATTTGTTGTATTCAATAAATCATAGTGGAATACTATGGGAATACTATAGGGAAGTGTCACAAAATTAAGTCAAACAATAAGCTACCTGTTGTAGGTGAAATTTGAAAAGCAAATTAATTAGAAGTTGATTATAAGTTTGTGTAAGAGAAGCTATGCCCCTAAAATAATGTTGACTTCTTTTAAGGTAACAATAAAAAAGAAAAAGAAGAAAAATGAGAGTACAGAGGATGAAAATTTTAAAAGAAAGCCATATATAATTCTCATTTACTTTAGGCAATTCTCAGACAACTAACTACCTAGGTAAATGAAGCCAGTGACTTCCCAGCAGTAAATAATATTTGCATTTTGCAATAAGTGTAACTTTAGTAATATTTTTTTTCAAGAAGTACTTAACAGATAAAACTGATAGCCATTTTCTCTTAAACTTGATCTTCCTTCTTATTTCTTCTAATATAAATATAAGTTTCTAGGGGCTAGGGTTGTGGCTCAGTGGTAGAGTACTTGCCTTCCATGTATGAGGCACTGAGTTTGATCCTAAGTATCATGTAAAAATAAATTTTAAAAAATAAAGATATTGTGCCTATCTACAACTTAAAAAAATTAAAAAAAATAAGAAAATAAGTTTCTAATAAGAGGTAGAAGTATTGACCTATTCTGAATCATTATACTAAACAAATAAACATAATACCTATTCTGGTATCACCACCAAGAATTAAATTTTCTCTAATAATTTTTAAAGAATTTTAAAATAAGGCTTTGAATGTATTTTAATAAAATGTGGTTTAGTGGTTTATCCAAGTTTATAGCAAAGTTAGACATTTTAATTAGAATAAATCATTATTCCCTGAAATTGTGAGCATAGCTCATTTTTTCCTTTGTAGCCAAAGAATTTGCTTTGTTTGGTTTTCCAAAAAAAGTCCATCAAAAGTTAATTCCATTAATATTAAATGTGAATTGCTAAAATTATAGGTGATATAAATGGAAATAGAAATATTCCAGAACTACATCAATATTCTTAAAAGGTATAAATGTGCACAAGGGCTCAGAAAAGATAACAGTTCAAATGACTCATAGTCTTCCTCTTGACTAAGAGGTTACCCAGAAAGGAAATATCACGGTTTTACTGTATTTGTAGTTCTAAAACTTAGGAGAAGGTATGAAAGTAAGGTGAAATATGGGAAAACTGAAGATTAAAAAAGAAATAACAAAAACACTTTTGGAAATCAAGAATGTTTGGAGTGGTTGTTTGATAAAAAAAAACAATGCTTCCTTCATCATCATGAAGAGTGTGGCTTATTTTATGGACACTTGTTTTAAGAAAAAGCAAAGATGTGAAGCAGATATGTGACAACTTTGGAATCAGAGCCAAGTCTGATGAAATCCAGCCAGCATCAACAAAAAGAGCTCATACTACAATTCCATACACATTAACAAAGCACAGAAAAGGGATGAAAATCAATGACTTATTTTACACCACCAAGTTCTACAGTAATTTTTTACCCAGTATTACTTAGGAGATGTCTGGTTGATACATAGATTATTTTGAAATTTGTAGCTTTTTGTCTTGGATAAGATGGAAGCCCGTGAAGGATTTTGAGCACAGTGAAATAAATGATCTAAATATATCCACTCTTTTTGCAGTACTGAAAATTATGGTCAAATAAATAACCAGAGAGCCTTGTTGGAAGATATTATACTAATCCAGGTGAGAAATAATGATGATGATGGGCTAGAAAAGTGAGGTGATAGGGTGTGTAAAATATTAAAATGCAAAAATCTTGAAATGTAAAAAGGTATTAAAATGTAAAATAGGACCTTGTTGATAATGTGGACATCAGATGTCTGGAAGAAAGAGAGGGACTGGACAGAGACGTGGAGATGGGAATAGAAATGGAAACAGAGATTGAGATGTAAATGTCTAGGGGAGAAATAGTGGAAAGCATGGAGGTCTGTAGTTTAAAAATTTGGAAATATTCAGTTCTTTTCATAGACATAAAAAAAGCTACAGGTAAAAAATGTGCAGGAATAACTGGCTAGGAAATTATGGCCAGTATCAGTACTATTCCTGTAGGTAGCTTTAGTTTGAGATGTTTTAGTAATCCAAGGAGATATGTACAAGGGATAGATATTTGGGTCTTGGAGAAAGAAAAGAGTTTCATGTTGGCGATATAAACTATGGCCTTCTCTTCAAGTTCTTTGTGCTGGGCCAGAAATGAGCATGTCAATAATAAAAGAAATCTCTGTATTTTATAACTTGCTTTGATAGTTATTTCATTTTTTCTTGTACTTCTTTCTTGGAATAATCTAGTATTGTTGGATAAAACCATGCTGTTCTGTACTCTTATTCAAGAAAGTCACAGTTGGTTTCTAATAGATGGTTCAACACTTTCTTAAAAAATTTATAATATATTTGATCAATACTTCAAAACTATCATTTAAACATTTACTCAATATACTACATTATTAAATGAAGATTTTAGATATATATTTTTGGACTGAATCTCTGAATTCTTCTATTTTTATTATACATACAAGACATTTCCACTCAGATTAGCCACTCTATAGCTACATGTGGCCAATGACTACCATATGGGTACTTCAGGTTGAAAATGAAATTCAGTTTGCTCAAAAAATTAACAAATAATTATTTTTTAATCATTGAATAATAATTGTAATTCTGGTTTTAAGAATAAAAATCACTTTTGATAATTTTCTGATCAATTAAATTTCATTTATCTTCATTGCCTTCCTGAATATCATCCAACCATGCAGGAAGTATACAGCCTGTTATAGAGGGAAAGATTCATCCACCTGTTTATACTACTGTCCCCACATGGCTGTTATCCATGAAACATCTCATGTTGTGGGTCTGTGGGCTTCCCTACTGGTACAGCTCTTCTACAGTTACTCTTTCACACCGGTCTGTGTGCCTTTGCTATGGGGGGGGGTTGGTTGTCTCTCCCTCCAGCTATCCTTGCCTCCTTGATTCTTCCAAAACTTGGAAGAATATTCTACTGGGCTCTGCTATGCTTTATTTGTTCCCTTCAAACTCATGTTGAAATTTAATTGCTGTGCTCCTCCCTTCTTCACTAATATCTACATATAATTATTCTGATTCTCCAATAGACTTCTCTTGCTTTATTCCCACCTTCTGGAAGCTCCTGTTATATCTCCATTCCTTCTCTCTCAAGCCATGATCATACTTCAAAAGGGAAGATGTGTTTGAGCAAGGATAAGATTGATTAGATTGTTGATAGTATCATGTAGAATCATGGGTAAGGACACAAAATCCCCAAATTAGTGTCATTGCTAAAAAATCCAAAGTTGACACAACACACAGAAATGACAAATTAATATCAATAAGCTAATATTTGGACTTGTGTTCAGTTTTCACCTATGTATCATTTAACTTTGGAGATTTTCCAAAGGACAGAAGGGCTATCCATTTCCACTAAAGGACCTGCCCATATCTTACGTGCGTTCTGCCCTTTTGCCCTGTGCGCCTCAGCTCATAGGGGAAATGGAATACAAGCTCACAGAGTCTGCCTATGGCAGGTTGAGAGTGTTAGTGACTCTAAAGAAGGGCAGCTGATGAAAGAATTTGCTCTATGAAATTGATTCATCTTTATTTCTCCTAGTAAGTGTGACTAAGTCAATGTCAAGCCCTAACAAAGAATACAAACAACCTTTCTTTGGGGTAAAGAACAAAACAGAGGTTTTAGTTGAGTCCTTAGTAGACAGATGTCTTACACTTTTCTCCTTCCTTCAGTTATTTTTCTATATCTTCATTCTTTTTACAAAAGTCAGTGTCATTATTTGTGTTCAAAGTAACAAGTCCTGTGTGATTTTCAATTATCTCTAATAGTAGCTACTATTTCTTTTTTATTTACTTTCTAAAGCACCATTGGTTAATCATTACAATAACCCTATGTGTTAGATATTACTACTAAACATATTTTTTAGATAAGGACATTTAGGCACAGAGAATAAGTTAGTTTCCTAAGGTCAAAGAGCTACAAAATCACATATCCAGAACCTGAACATAGGCAAATTATGACTTTGGAGCAGAGCTGCTAATAATATGTAAATAGCTTTATTTCATTTTCCTTTAAATTTGATAATTTCTTTTGTTCTCTTCTCTCCCTAAACTTTAGTTCAGAACATACTATTACATGCTAGGTTTTCCTTCATTTCCATTTAAAGCTGCTCTCTTTATTACATACACAACATTATCTTCTGCCCTCATTACATGTCTTAAAGATTTTCCCTTCTGTCTTTAGCTCATGAAACCATTAAACTTGAAGTTTTACTTGTGTTCTCTAAAAGACACACAGCACCTTCCCAAACATCAATTCAATAGATTTTCTTGCATTCTCCCTCTTTCTTGGCTTTAGTAAAATAGTAACTAAGAGCACATGGCTCTTAACATGAGATATATCTAAGTCCAAACAATGAATTTGTCATTTCCATGCTAGGGGAAAAAGGTTGATGTCTAATATCCAAAAACATATCTACCACTCATATTGCTAAGAGAAACTGGTTTGCTAATACTACCCTTGTGTGGATATTAATATCATTCAACAAATGCTAGTAAATATGAATATAAAGAATTACTATTTTTTTTATTAAAACTTGTTTTCTGACACACTTTTATAAAATTCTTTTTCTAAATATTTTTTGGTTGTAGATGGACACAATATCTTTATTTTACTTATTTATTTTTATGTGGTGCTGAGGATTGAACCTAGTATCTCATGCATGTGAGGCAAGAGCTCTACCACTGAGCCACAAACCCAGCCCAGTGAAATTCTTTATGGGAAAAAAATACTACTTTTCCAAATTCTTCTTCCTTTAATACTGTCTACACATGATTGCTGGCAAAAGCTGTCATTGATTTGTTTTTTTTTTTCCTTTTTGTAGAAATTTCACTGTCTGTGACATCCTTCATTATCAAAGATCAGGATTCACTCTCATGCAGGGGCCTTCAAGACCAACTTCTGCCACACACTTCCTTTCTGAAAAGTGGAATCCCTATTCCCAACTGTCCCCTAGACATTTCCATTTTGATATTCAGCCAGTAAATAGAAATCGCCATATACAAATAAGTGACAAAGCAAGTTTCTTTGTTCTAATCTGATTCTTATTTCTGCTCTTTGGTTTTGGTGCCATTTTTCTATCTCAGTAAACATTGGCATCAGAATCAGTTTTTCATCTGTTACCACACTATGAACCTAATTTAGTCATATGTACTGTTCATAAATCAGGCCCCCTTCTTTTAGTCACCTGTGTGTTACATCTACTATCACCTGGAACACGACCCTTGCCCCTCAAACACACATCCTTAAAATTCTACTAGATGGAGAGTTACCAATGTTACTAATAGCTGTTCCTTCTGGCTTCAAACTGAGGGTGGTCCCAGTTTATTTTTCACCAACTGAATTGTAGAGACCAGAGCTTCTCCAGAAGTATTTGTGCACAAGCTATCTCATTGTTATATTTCATTTACAAAAATGAGCAGAGAATCCTGAAGATAATTGGGGGGAAATTCTGGGAAAAGAAGTAGAAAACTTAAAAGAAAAGCAAAATATTAAGATTTACTTGAGGCATACAAGGTCAAACATACATCAGTGTGGTGTAACTATCTATATCACTTGAGCACCCGCTGGGTGCTAAGTGTTGTGAGCTATGGTTGGCTGTGTGGTGAAGATACAGTTCTTACTTTTGCTAAGCTCACAGGATGATATAAATAAAAGACACACGCAACAAGAATGGATCAACAAGTACAAAGTTAAATGTTGTAATTATGTACAGAGTAAGAAAAGTTGTGAATTCCTTTGGCCATCTAAAGCTCCCCAGAGCTATTTACTTTCCAAGGCAGGTGAGTGTTCTTCTTGTGGCTATACAATTTTGTAGCATAGATATTACATTATATCCCTCTCATATGTGATGATTTATTAAAAATTAAAACCTTCCTTCAGGAGACTGACACCTGCATAAACAACTAGACTCTGTTTCATATTTATAGATGCAAGCTTGAAAGTTTAGGTGTAGCAGTATGAGAACTGGTTATTTTATCTTTTCAGTTAAGTTTAATTATATGTATCCTTACCTTTCAAAATATTATTTATTGTCTTCCTCAGGTACAATGGTGTTTCAGAAGTAAATATATCAAAGAGTTGTATATCATCTAACTATCCCTCTCTGATTTAGGTAGAGGCTACCACATATTGTAATGCTACTTCTGGATAACAGAATGCAGTCATTTCCCATTAGTAACAAAAGCAATTACTCAAACAGAGACACACCATATCTTTATTTTGTCTCTGTTCTTTTATCCATATTAGATTTTTCACTTTTATGAGAAACTGCTTGTTTCAAAATTGCTAGCTTGTTCTGGTTGCAAGTGATTCACTTCATTTCTGCATTTAAACCATTTTGATTATGCTATAATTATAATCTATTTTTATGAATTTCAATTATTTCAAGGCTGAAAAGAATTTGGTTGATATGTTTTGAAGGAGAAAACAAGCTGTTTATTCTCTGAAATTTAAGAATTAGAGAAAACTTCCTCTTTACCTTCAGCACTGCTCTCTTTCTCTTCATTGTCAAATACTGTAGTTTTAGAAATTTGCTATCAATTGTGCATCCGTGTTCTTAGAACATTGCTGCACTGAAGTCTTTTCTTGTAATCTTGAACACACAGGCTTTTCTCTGATCCTCTGAGTGGTTTTGTCCCCTTGTTATATGGGTTTTTCCATTACAGATCCATGAGATGTAGCTGATCACATGGGAAATTATTTCTCTTACAATTTCTCCTTCAGGAAGGTGACCAGGCCTACTCTGAATCTGATGAAGAGTTGAATAGATGAATGAACAAATGAAGCTCTTGGTAATCTCTCATCATTACTTTATTCTTCACCACTGGCATTTTTCAACCAGTTCTTTGTGCATCTTTTAAATGACATTGTTCCTTCTGTTGTCCAAAAGTTTTTCCAAAGGATTGGTCACACTTGAATATATGATACCAAGGTGAAATCAAGAGTCTTTTCTTCTGTGATCTAATAAAACAATCCACTCTTTAATAATGCAAATTTAAAGGGAGCAAAGTGGGTCATTGCAATCTCATATATCACATTGATTACTTTCTTCATCCTCCTCCCAAGTTCAGTCTTTCAACCTAACTTCTAACTTTTTCGTTATGTATTTTTGCCTTCTTTCTGTTCTAATTTCCACTTTCTTCTTCTCTTTTTATGATTTCTATTTCTGTTTCTATACTAGTACCAACAGTTAAACCTGCTCATTTATAGAATTTAAGAATTTTTAACACATAGGAATAGTCTAATCATGTGAATATAGCCCTGCTTGCTGACATTCATGTACCCAGTAAACTGCAATCTTCTCCATAATCCCTCATGTTGGTTCAGTTTAGGTGCTTGGAAAACGTCGTTGCCTTCAGAATAGGCTCAGATCATTCTGTACTTTTGTATGGGGCATTAGACTTCCTCCTCATATTCTATCCATTGATGTTAGTAAAGCTCCAAAATGAAAGGATTAGCAAGAACACAAACATAATATTTGCCTAATCTTTAACACAAATTTCAAGTGTTTGCTGCAAAATTTGACCTGAAAACTTTTCTAACCTTCATTATCAACATAAATTTCTATCCAATATATTCCTTTCTGTGATGATTCAGTGACATTGGGTGCAATCTATAGAGCTGCAGCAGAAGCCCATTCCCAATGTCCCATGAGTTCTTTTGGCTTCTCTCAGTTATATCCCAGAGGTCCTCTCACTTAAAAATAACATGCCATGTTTACAGACATTTAATTTTGCTTTATGGTTGTTTTGATAAAAATAATTTACCTAACTTAGAGTAAATTCTTAATCAAAACAAGAAGAAAAAAACAATTAATAAATCTCTTGCTTAATAGTAGCTAAATAAAGAAGGTGATGATCAGGCTGGTAGAGTCAGATTAGAACACAAAGTTAAAAACCATTGTCTTTATTTGAATTTCAGATATTCTAGTCTTGGGAACTAAAGTTGTTTACTACTTCAAAATTCTTGCTATTTCATATAATTCAGTTGTAATTAAAAGTTATTTTCACTAGTAATGCACATTCTTTATTTTGTTTATTTTGCAGTAATGATAAAGTAAGAAAAGAGAAAACTACAAAAATTAATTAGGTATTATAAATATATTTGAAACTATTTACTAGTATGCTTTATTAAAATGGAGTAAAATTACATGGTAAATGATATGTATTCCTTTGTTGGTAAATTTTATTAAATATCAATATTAATCATTATAACTGAATGACTACACTGCCAGCTTGCTCTATTCACATGGCTATATACTTAAGTGAAAGAGTTCATTCATATTCATGCAAATTTGTTAGAAATATCATTGCATCTGAAATATTTATTGGGCTGCATATTATAATTAAAATATCTGTCATTTTTAAAAATGGTTTCCTCATTTCTTCTTTTCTGTACTTTGTAAAAGTTAACTAGTTAAACTATAAAAGATAATCATTATATAGCTCACATCTGATTCATTAATGCTATCAGTGGGAAATGAATACTTGCATTATCATATTCTAAAAGATGTATTTTAGTGACATGGTGACATTGAATAAAAGTGTATCGACTTTATTCATGGAAATTTAAAAAGAAAAAAATTTAAAATATGGGGAAAGGATGCCTGATACAATTTACGATAGACCATTTTCTCACTAATAGTCTAAAATTTTCTTAAACTTGTGATAAAATTACTGGCACTATTCAATTCCTCTTTAGCTAAGCCCACTTATTCTCTGAATGTTACCATAAATGGTAGTTGACTTACAGAATTTTCTGTGACATGCTTATAAAAATGTTTCTTATATTGTAGCTGGAAATTCCTAAGAGGAAGAAATTCCTTAAAGAAGTAATATTTATTTATTTATTTTTATTTATTTATTTTGTATTAGTTGCTCAAGACAATACAATGATCTTGACATATCATATATTTGATTAAAATGGGGTATGAATTCTTATTTTTCCACATGTACAGATTGTAGGATCACAAAATTTAAATAAATTCTCAAAATGAAAATAGTACATATCCAGGAAAATAAAAAAAATTAAGATTTCCAGATAAAGCAAGGTATATACACAAATTTCAGATATAAAAAAAATATAGATACTTGCCTTCCATAGTATAGGCAAAATAAAAAATGAGACTGGAGAAATAGGCAGAGGATAAATAATGAAATTATTTTGAGGTATAGTTGGGTAGATGAAACTTTATATTAAAGGCAACTATAGTTTTTGTTTAAGTGTTTTGAGCAAAGGTAAGACATGTTCCGATTCCTATTTTAGGAAGGGTCATCTATCAGGAAAATAGAAGATGGCTGGATGGAGGAAGTAATTGGGCTGCTATCACAGTGTTGGGGTTCAAAACTTGAACAGCAACTATGAAATCAGGGTCTAAAATAGCAAAGCTGTAGAATACAAGGAATTTGGTGATATCAAAGGACGTGTCAAAGCTATTTTCCTAAAGATGTATTGAACAACCAGAGCTCTAGTTGTCATGCACTGGGTGAAAGAAAACCAAAACAGGTGGTTTTGGAGAGAAAAAGAAGTATTTTGAGTTCAGCCCTGGAAATTTCAGGTTTTTCAACTGTAATTCTGCAACTGTAAGCTAATTCTCTACTTAAACCTTAATTATACAAATACCATATGTTTACAAAATGTTTCCTGCAGCTGCCTCTTAATGTTTAGGGAATATTGTGTTTCTCTGCTGCTTTTAGTAAACGGCTGTCTCTTTAGCAGAAAGAGAAAAACATCCAGGCAAACTTCTCCCTGAGAGGGTCACTATTCTGGCTCAAAAAACCTTGGTTATATCATTATATTAGAGTTGAGTGATAATATCGTCATATTCTAGAGTTGAGTGGTTGGGAACCTGAGCTCTGGATTAAGATGAATTTGGTTCATGATTCCTATACTTAGGTCTACAAGTTGTGTGACCTATGCAATATCTTATGTTTCTTTATCTCTCTATTATTTAGAAAAAATAATAATAGTGTTCATCTCATAAAATTGTTTCATGTATAAAGTGAATTCTCAACAAATGCTAGGTAGAAATGTCTACAACTGTATTTAAATACCTCTATTCACTCTTTAAAAATTTTAAAATTTAGCTCTTTAATCCCCAATCCATCTATATCTACTAACTTATAGTTAATTAAGAACTTCTGACTAGCTTATTACATTATAAGATTATGTAAATCAATTGTTGAATTTTGAGATTGAATCTTCACATATGATTCTGTTGTAAAGATGAAGAGATTCCAAAAATTAATGATGAATGCTAAGAAAGAGAATCTGTTAATCATGGGGTTAGTTACAAGCTTAGCATTTTAAACATCTGGTAATCCTGTAAAAGTAACGAAGAGAATGCAGATGAAGATTTGTCTATAGATTTCACGAATTGTTACTTAACTGCTGGAACCCTATTTTCACTAGATCAGTGATGTTTTACTCAATCAGCACATTGGAATTTGATTCTGATTTTATTAGTCCAATGTGTGACCTGGAATATACTTCTGATTTAATTCCTCTAGGGCAAACTTGGGCATTGAGATTTTTTAATATCCACAGAGATGGTAATGGCAACCAAATTTGAGAACCATTGCTCCAAAATGACTTATTATTTCACATTCTCACACTCTGAATTCCCAATGTAGAGTTTCACAGGCTGTTAAAAAATCAGAGGATACAGGACTTCATTAATTTTTAAATTATTTATGTTATATATTTTCTAAATCACATCAACAAATATAAATCCTTAGTCATGAGCTGTGTTTATTGTGATTTATTCAAATTGGTACAGAGGACTGGAAAATAATAGGTACACTCTACATTAATCTTACTATCTTAATTAAAATCAAATTTCTAGATCATTAAAATAAGATTCTAATATTAAACTAAAGTAGCAGTTATATGCTAATATTGGGCTCATTTTCTATATGGTTTTTACATTTTACCAAAACTTTCAAGAATTTTCTGTACTAATTATTATAATTCCTTGGTTTTCCTCATATACATCTAGGACTGTAGCTTTAATATGTGAATCAAGTCTTTAAATCATGAGTACTAGAACTGATAAATACTACTCAAAACATTTATCTTAGGTGGGTCTTAAAATTATGTTCAACACAAAGGAAAAAAGCAGGAGTATACATATAAAAATTACTATATGGCATATTATAAAAACATTTCATATAAATAGAGTTTGTAATATGTAATATCCAGGTTTGTTATCTTCCAATCACTGTGACAAAATACCTTAGAAAATTAACTCAGAGGAGACAAGACTTATTTTGCCTCATGGTTTCTGAGGTTTAAATCCATAGTTATTTCGCTTCATTGTTTCTGGACCTGAAGTGAGACAGTACATCATGGCAGAAGAGCAAGTAAACTCTTCAACTCATGGTGGTCAAGAAGCAGAAAGAGAAGAAGAGGAAGAAAGAAAGGAAGAGGCCAGGAACAGAATACAGTCCCCAAAGGCATACCTCCAAGGATGAACTCCCTTCAAATAGTTTTCACTTCCTGCAGTTTCCACTACCTCCTGCCAGCATGATCCAGTTACTTCCCAAAAGCTCACCTCAGAACATTGTTCCACTAGGAAACAAGACTTCAGCACATGAACTTTTGGGAAACATTTTAGATCCAAACTATAACACATTGTTTGTAAATATGTTTGTTTATTTGCCTGTGAAATTATGAAGATAGAATAGTCTTACTAAAATAATCAGCTACAGGTAAAAATTATACTCCCTGCTCACTGACTTCTTCCAAAGACATTGTAATTATTTTGTATATGTTTTATAAGTAATGTATGTCACAGGGTAGTCCAAAATAGTTTAAGATAGCTATTGAGGAGAGAAAAATAGCCCTCCTGAGATGTCTACATTCTTGTTTTCAGAATCTGGATAAGCTATGTTACAAGATAAAGGGAGATATAGGCTGTAAGAAATCAAGTTTACTAATCAGCTGGTCTTGAAATAAGATTATCTTGGAATGTTGAGTGGGTCTAGTGTATTCATAGGGCCCTTAAAAAGTGAAACAGGGAAGCACAGGCCAGGGTGAAAAAGACTTAATTGACCATTGCTGGCTTTGAAGATGAAAGGGAGTCTCTTGCAAAAGAATGAGGGTTACTTTGGAGTAGATAAAAACAAGGGCAAGAAAATGTACTTTCCTGTAGCCTCTTCAGAAGGAGTACAGCTCTGACACCTTGATGTTACCCCAGTGTAATTCTTTAGACTCCTGATCTCTAGAATGCTGAGATCATAAATGTGTGTTGTTGTTAGCTAACAAGTTGATCTAATTAGTTACATAGGCATAAGAAAATCACAGTTGTATAGAGTAATTTAGGACATATATCAAGACAAATATATTGAAAATATGTAGCAAACATGATATAAAGGAAGATACAAATAAAGTAGTTATAGAGTGTAGGATTAAGTTTTCCAAAATAATGATAATCTAAAAATTCTAGAAATTACACAAAGAAGGGAATATGTTCAGCTGCAAAATTATGATATCTATAAACTAAAAGCAAAAGAATAATTCAGGACTGTAAATATATGTTAAAAAAATTATCATACTCAAGTGTCTTCCTGTAGTTTATCAGAGTACCAGTTATATTGTATGCTTTGGTCAATGTGGGTTCCTTAATCAATGCTCCATTTTATTTAATCCTGCTTGAATAATTGCTGAAAAGCAATGAATTCTTATTAGGGCTTCAAAAAGTTGTTAGATATTCACTGATAACAATTTTTATATTATATTATATTATAGGAAATGTGATAGAGAAGAATAGTGCTATGCTTGCAAAGAAGAAAGGAAGCATATTTCCAGATGTCATCAGGGAAGTCTCTGTTGCATAAACACAAGATGTGCCAGAGCCTGATGAGATGAAGAGAAGAAATGGAGCATAATGAATGTTGTTTTAGAAAGGTTTATGTGAACAGAAATACTAAGGTAGAAAAGTGCAAGGTGTATTAGTGGGAACTCTAGATCAACTAGGGAAACCAAGCAATATGTGGAAGCAGATGAACTTAAAAGAGTGTACAATCACTTCTAGAGGGAGCCCGAATACAAAGAGGAGGAGTCTGGAATCCATTCTGTTGACAGAAGAGTTGGGAAGTTGATGGCATCCAAGAAGGGCAGAAAACGGTCCAAATCTTTGCCCAAAGAAAGACTAACCTGGTAATTTTATGCAGAACATTGATTTAGAATTGATGGAACCAGAACAAAGGATTGAGGATATTTAATAAAAAGACTATTAACCAGGATAGAGGCAAAGGAAATAAGTGCTAAATCTGAGAAATTTTACAAAAATAATCAACAGAGATTTTTCCATTACCTATATGATAGTTGACTATTTCAGCAAAAAAACTAGGTAATAATACCACCGATCCTGTATCACAAAGACTATAACGAGTCTGTGGATACAGTATGTAACATGATAAAACATGTGTTTTACATACAACATTTTTTATTATCCTTAGAAAAAAGAACTGTCCAGTTACTTAGATTGGTAATATATTTTAATCTAAAAGGACAATAGCTTTGTAGGGAATGGGACAAATGTTGCAATACCTTTGACACTTCATAGCATTTTTGCTTCTTTATTTTTCCCTTTAATCAATTATTTTCTTGAGGAACAGTCTTAAATTCTTTCTGCATTCCATACATGTATAGAAGATGATGACCCATTGTGTGGTGTGGGAAGTATATGTTCCCATGCCATGCATATGTGTGATGCTTGTGTGTATTGTGCATAGATTTCTTCTTTGGTGCATATATTTTTGTGGATGTGATTGTGTGTGTGTGTGTGTGTGTGTGTGTGTGTGTGTGCAAGTGTAAGTTTAAAATCTGGAAAAGGAGATGTGTATTATTTGACAGATCTGCTTGTTACAAGCTTCCAAGACTCTGCTAATGCCATGGATCAGTGAAGCAAGCCCTTTTTTTGTTTGAAAATTACTAGTTGTCATATGGTTCTTCTTCCTATTCAAAGATTACTTCCCCAAGTAAATGCATGGTAATGAAAAGGAGAATGTTCAACATTTAATAAAACATCTTTATAGTAGAAATATTGTGGTCTTTGTTCCCCTTTTCTGAAGACTAGAAATATAATTAACATTTCCAGCTGAACCAGCATGCAGTATAGATTATTAGCTTCTGAAAGTCAACAATCTTATAGAAAAATAAGAGGCACACAAACATATTTCCTTTCCATAATATTTGCAGTTCATTTATAAAATATACAACAATTGAAATGTCCCCAAGGACAAATTTATGTCATTGCTGTATTTTACATCTCTATACATTCTGTATTCATTTTAAATATTGTTTGTCATCCCAAGATCACATATAGTTTCTGATCAAGTAATTTCTGCAGGGTAAAAAATGGGAACTAGTGAATAAAAGTCACCAAGAGAAGCAATCAAAATGCCACAATTTGTAATATAACCCCTACCACATTAATTTCAAGTTCTCATTTACCCACAACATATAGACAGGCTTCTCAGAACCTGGTTCAGAAAATTATGGGTAGCTTGTGTTTATGTACCTGTTGGTGTGCATGGGTGTACGAAAGCATTCTGCTCATCTTTGTCAAGGATGCACCCACACTACTTGATTGAAAGGAATATTTGCCTCTATTATAGTTTATTTGAATTTTGTATCATGAAGAGTAGGAGAGGGGTTGTTTCTGTGTTTGTAACTAGGTTGAGTATTATATTTACTCATCTGGTATTACAATAGAGGATATTTGCCGAGATTTATTTTAAGTAGTTTTCAATTTAAAGAATGATAATAATAATATCATGTATAAAAATTATAACACCCTCAAATTCAATTTTTTATTAGTATTGGCTATTATTATAATAATATTTTATACATTTAATATATCTGTACTTACTATATTCATATTATTATTTTTAGAGAATTATGGATTAAAATTCAACATTTTATTTACTTTACATGCTTATTGTTACTGGTTTAGACTATATGCTTTTCATATGTTTGTCCCATAAATTTATTAAATGTAGGCTCTGACTAGACCCAAGAAAGGGCTTTGACAACAGTGTTGGAAGAACGGTGCTAAAGAACTTTCATTGAGCAAAGTGAGGTGGCATGTTCCTGTAATCCCAGCAGCTCCAGAGGCTGAGGCAAGAGGATAGCAAGCTCAGCAAAAAGTGACGTTCTGAGCAACTCAGTGAGACCCTGTATCTAAATAAAATACAAAATAGGGTTGGGAATGTGGCTCAGTGGTCGAGTGCTCTTGTGCTCAATACCTGGTACCACCGCCCCAGACAAAAAAATAAAGAACTCTCATTGATTCTTGTTTTTTTTGTTCCAATTGAAAAACTAATATAAATTTTTGGTTCTCTCATTCAAAATCTATCTTAGATCTCAAGAAGAACATCATGTTTAAAAAATAAATTTCACTGTGACTAATTTTTTACATGATAAAGTACATTCATTTAAAAGTATAACTTACTAAATTTTAAACTTTTTAAATAAATGCATATCATTGTCATCCTAATAACAACATGGAATATTTCTATAGAATATTCTCTATAGGTTCTCTTCAGGTAGTCCACTTACTATCTCCTACAATTGATCAGGAAACCACTGATATGATTTCTATTGTTATGGAAATATTTTGCCTATTGTTGACCTTCAATTGTTGACCTTCAATACATGGAGCAATACAGTACATACCTTTGTGTCCAGATTTTTTCACTCTGTCTCATGTTTGGGGATTCAACCATGATTCTGTAGTTTTCAATAATTTGCTTTTTTGTTTTGGTGAATAATATTCTGTTGAATAAATATGGTATAAATCAATAAGCTGTTGTTGGTCATTTGTTTTATTTCTATTTTTTGACCATTAGTACATTTCTGAGCCTTCTTGGTGTAAATATGTACTTTCAGCTTTTGTCTTAATATCTAGTAATGACATTGTTGGGCCATATTTTAAGTATATTCTTAAATGTATAAGAAATGGTCATATTGGTTTCAAGAGGGACTGTATGATTTTATAATACCACCAATTGCTTTATATCTCCACCAACACTTGGTTTTGTCCATCTAAAATATATATTTTTAGCTATTCTGGTGAGAATGAAAAAGAATCTCATTGTCATTTTGGTTGTCATTTCCTGATAACGAATAACAGTTAAAGTCTTCCATGTTGCCCATCTGCTCATCTTTTTTCATTAAAAACGATTTCAAGGCTTTGCTTATTTTTATTGGATAGTGTTCTTATAATTGACTTTATAGAATTGTTTGTATATTCTAAATAAAATTTCTTGTTAGATATATGTATTGCAGATATTTTCTTTCATTTTTCTTTTTCCCCTTTAATGTTGTCTTCTGTGGAAACTGAGAGTTAATTTAGTAGAGTCCAATGTATTTTTAATATCATCAATTGTGTATTGTTTTAAAAATTCTTGCATACTCTGAAGTCACAGATTTTTCTCTTAGCTGTTTTTCTACATAACTCACAGTTTTAGGTTTTATATTTAAGTCTATGGTCCCTGTTAATGGTTTGAAGTAAAGGTCAAGGTTTGCTTCTGTTCTTTGTGGATATCTAGTTGCTTGCTGACTTCCTTAAAAAGATTGTGGTCTCCACACATTGTTTTACCCAAGTGGTTTTGTCAGAAGTCAATTGGTTGTTATATGTATGTGTATTCCTAGTTCTTGACTCTCTTTTCCCTTGAGTTGACTTGTATGTGCTTTTGTACCAATACCACACTGTCTTGATCAATGTAGCTTTATAGTAATTCTTGAAAGTAGTTGTAAATCTTTAGCTATTACATTGCAAACAGGAGTATTAGATTAAAGGCAGTATTCCCCCATTGTTGCTGTTCTGTCATTTGAAACTCTATTAATAGGTAAATTAATTTCTACTTTCAACTTTCAGCATCTGTGAAATATACTGATTGATGGAGAATAATACCAAAAGGTTTTCACACAATAGTAATAATGATTTCTACCATTTGTCAAGCCCTTAGCATTTTAAATACACTAAGTAATTTCAACTCACAAAAGTTCTCTCAGGTTGGTGCTATTAAAATTCCCATACTGTAGGTGAAGTAACTGAGGCAAAGACAGATTATGCAAATTGTTCATTGTTGTAGATCAAATAAGTAGTGATGCCAGGAATTCAAATCTAAGCAATTTGACAGTAATATCCAAACAACTAATAACAAAATTTATGTCTTTAAAATTCTGGACAGCTGTATTGATCCAATTTGTTAAAGGAAAACACCAGAGAATATTGACCACATCATGTGCATAATTAGGTCAATTTCAGATATGAATACTTTATATAATATCCTTCAGAGTAATTTAGGAAACAAATTTTTATATAAGTTCAATTGGTAGTTTGGGCAATGAGAATCATCTATTTATTTGCATAAACAACCACCTAATTTATCAAGGCATTCTTTAATTAGACTAAAAAGAAACAGATTTTTTTATTGTTTCCTGCAATTAAATGATTAAAATATTAGTTTGTACTCTAAACATAGATTATCTAAGTATTAGTGAAATGTTTAGGGAAAATAATTATGTATATGAATTGAAAGTATTTATTCAATACAACTTTAAGAAATGAAAAATATGATTTCAAATCATCAGTAGAGAGAATGCATAATTCCAAAAGGATCTTAAAAATAGCAAAATCCAGTTGCCAAGATACGTTAATGAGTAGTCACAAGTTCTCCATGTGAACCTGAATGAAGTTGCTTATGAATTTTTTCCCTTCAGGGAAACACCGTCTCCTTTTTCCCAAATCTTAATATTACAACTTTGTGATTATAGCATTTAAAAATATGTACATAATATTCCTATCCGTATTCAAATGATACTACATTTAATAAATTATTTCAAAAATGAACAGATAACATATTTGCTCTATATTTGTTTATGGATAAGGTTTAACATCCTTAAAAGTACTGTCTAAACAGCTCCTTCAAATGCGTCTCCGCCATCACCAGTGGCTTCACTGAGGTCTTAGTGTGTCTCATGTGCTTTTCTACTCTTTTTTTTCAGTTACAACTTTATTTCTATTCTGACAATATTTGAATCTATTCTCAGCCATTCATCTGTCCAAAAGCACCCAGATATTGACTAGTAGAGTTATAAGAGCTGGATGTGGCCTTGCATTCTTCTGGTTACACAAAGAAAAACCTCATTAAGAGAGAAGTGAATTAATAAAAAGTTGTAACAATTGTAAATATTCTCTAAAGACCAGTTGGACTGTGTGTACTGTAGGTAGAAATGCTATGAAACTTATTTGAAGAGGAAACACCGTGCATTCCAATTACATATTTGTCTTTGTATTCTATGTACCTTTAATTCTCTCACTTGCATTTGTTATTGTCTTTGATATTTCATCACCTTCATCATGCACAAGTCAGATTCTGATAAGTGGAAGTTAGAAAGATACATAAAAGATGAGCTTATTTTTCTTCAATTCACATTTTTATTACATATGCATTTATGTTCTATGTTTGTTCTGAATTATTTTTTTCAGTAGCTGAAATTCTCCAGGCTTCAAAAGCCTGTGGATACAAATAAGGTCAATTTAATAAGTTATCACTACCTTATAAACTTCTACTTATGGAAATACTGGATATAAGATTCACATTTAAGGTTGTTTTCCAGCTTGAAATGTCTGTGGCATTCCAGCACACATGTTACTGTTTTTCATTGATCTCAGTTGCTCCTTATGCAAACCACTTGGGCTACTCTCCCTAGACTCTCACTTGTTACTTGCTGTGCTGGGGCTGAGGGTCACACTATTGCCAATTTGCCCAGAGCTCTTCTTCAGCCTTTATATGGGCCATCACTATAGTTCTGCCTACTACTGTGCCTCAAACCCCAGCTGGGGTGTCAGCTAATGCTACCTACCTCTGCCACCAGTACTCAACAAAGACCATCATTTGTTTCATGCTCCTTTTGAAATCCTGCAAGTGGATAATGGGTCTGTCTCTTTTTCTCTACCATTAGGAGATGACAGAGATACTGCTCAATAAAATTTTAGTCAGAATTCTCTCGAGTCCTCTTCTCAACTAGGGCTTGTCCTTGGGTTTCTGTGTCCATGTTTGGCACATTTAATGTTCAGCAAGCATCTTTCTAGGTCAGTTTATAAGAATCCTCCTGCCTTTAACATCAAATCTAATTCTTCAGGCCTCACCAAACCCCAAGGTGCTATCTGATCGCCCTAGCCTGCCCTCAGAAAGAATATTTTTAGGTTATTTTAGTAAAAGTCTCCCAAAATTTAATGTCTCTTCTTGGTAATTTGCCATTCATTGATCCCCTCAATCTGCTTATTGGATATAGATTCTTATTTTTAAAATTTTTGTATTTGGAGTTGATCTTATGTTTTTCCTTCATTGTGATACAGTTGATATACAGTGCAATAGTTCTAAATATCTCTTTATCAGCTTTACCAGAGTCAAAATTTTTTCTTTAATAGTTAGAATCTCTGGAAGGTTTGCTATGATAGGGTAATGTTTTTTTCTATAACACAGTCTTTTCCTGAACAGTACATCTTAGTTAAATTCTGCGGTCTAGAAAGGAACCAAAAGTGACATAGAAAGCTCACCAATTTATGCAGCAATGCTAGTTTTTATGATATTAATCATTCAGTAACATTATTTATAGGTGTACTTATCCATGCATATCTGCTTTATCAGAACTAAGTGTTTATAATTTTCTAGATATAATTTTCTCTCATTTTATATGAATCACTGATTATATGGCAGGAAAGGTAATGAGACATAGGTTTCCCTTAACACTCTTTTCTTTGCCAGACCCAGGTCTGGGATGTTAAGCACTCAAAAGCCAACATTAGGAAGACAAAAATTAGTGGGAAGGAAATTAGGTTTATTCAAGGGTTGATGCTGAGACATGTGGAGATTATCATCCCCAAATCTCCCCATCTTGGGAAACTCATGTACATAAAAGGGGTTCACAGAAAGGGAAAAGAGGACCAGTGCAGGAAGGCTATGTTCTGTAGGAAGGCTAATATCTTCCAGGGTTTATGGATAATTCTTCTTTTTTTTTCTGTTTTTCTTTTTTATCTTTTTTCATTTTCTCTGGCCAGAATACTGTGTACCCTTGACCTCCTGGGGCCAGTTCCTGTATTTCAGTTAAACAGACATATTAGTTTTCAGCAAATAAACCTCAATTTACATTTTTTATTTTTATTAGTCAATGCATAGAACTAAAAATTAAGAAGGAGCATCACATATTCTGATATTATATATAGGTCACTGGATGTTTGGGTTCTGTATATCTAAAGAAAGATTACTAATTGGTTACTGTCTTAATCACTTAGATGTGCTCATCTTCAAAATTTAGAATAGTGGGCAAAGTGAAGGGATGTAACTTTGTGAAGAGCAAAGGAAGAAGATGGTCTTAACCTTTCAAAAAACAATTTGCAAAGAAGACATCACTGTTACACTAGGGGAATTGGTTCCAGGACCTCCTGTGGATACCAGAATCTATAGAGGCTCAAGTCTCTAATGTAAAATGGTGTAAGATTTGCATATAACCCATGCATATCTTCCTCTGTATTTTGAATAATCAATAAATTACTTGTACTACACAACACAGTGTAAATTCTGTGTAGTATTCTGTATTGCTTATAGAATTGTGACAACATGAAATGTCTGTACATGTTTAGTATTTCTACAGTTTTGAATCAAACATCCTAACAAATGAATGCACACACAACTACACAAATATATCTTGTTTCAGAAAAACTAAAGTGTTCTTTTACACATTTACACATGTACACAAACATTAAAATACCTGTGTATATATTTATGTGTGATTTACATATGTTTTGTGCATATAATAGTCTTATGGTCTGTATAGAATCTGTTGTATATAGAATTTGGTATTCACTTTTGCTTTACTGGATTTACTTTTATTTTGGCAAGGGCATTACAAATAAACATTATTCAAAGCAGTAAAGCATTTAAAATTACATTAAGGTAGAATCAGGTATTTTTGTAGTCATAATAGAACAGGAAAGCAGCATGAAGTGAACAAAGGGATACACAGCAGGAGATTTATGCTAGTGAAGAAGCAATTCACACCTGTTAACTACTGTGAATAGAATAAGACACAACACCAAACTTTCCATCTAAATAAAATGCTAGATTTTAGTTTTGTTTTATTTTTATTTTACATCTTACATATTTTTGCAAAAACAATTCATTAAATTTAATGATTGAGTCTATAGAATGATATAAAATGATGCGTATATAATATGTAGCCAAGAAAAAAATATAAAGATATGGAATAGTGAACAAAATTTATCATTATATTCCATGAGGATATTAGGGAAAAAATAATGAGCAAATTAGTTTAGAAAACAAGAACAAAAATGTGCAGAGTCAGTAGCCTACTAATTATAAGCCATTATAATGAAATACAGAAGATATTCTCTTGCCTCCTTGTAATGAAATTTGGTTATACTGAGTTAATGGCCACATAAGACATACCCAGTTCTATGATCTAGAGAGGTAAGTAGCTAAAAATAAGACTTTCTATGTTATTTAATGAGTACAAAGAAATCCTGAAAATCAATATGGAAAAGTTTGTCCTAATGAAGTTTTATCTGCAGTGTAGAACCAAAATTCCTTATTAATAAATGGATGAAAAAACTTAAAGAAAGGAAACAAAGTTTCAAGAAGTTTTTGAGCATCTGAGCATTATCTATCTCAAGTCCCTCTTTCCTTTGACTATTTTCATTTAGGTAGTTTTGTTTAACTGGCTTTAAAATATTAGATCCAAATCCTTACAAGGATATTTAAAACAAAGAATGTTACCCAGTACAATGCCTATATGAATTTCTCCACTGCCTAATCTTATTTATTTTTGAGAGTAGGACTATCAAAGGCCAAAGTACCCTTTTACATAGGTGACTCCAAACAAGTTGAATCTGAAATGGTTACCAGAGTAATTGCTAGAATACTTATGACTTCATTATAACTTCAATTTTCATGCTAAAACATATTCCCACTGCCCATCATGACCATAAACACCAAACCATAAAATCAAGAAAAAGAGTTGGCACCTGAATTCTGAAAAGTCTCTATCTATGCCCAAGAACAATAAGAAAATTTCTTCCCCTGTTAATCTATCCCCTGCTCTCTCTTCCACTGGTCTATATCTACAAACTCCCATCCATTGGAGGACTTAGAAAGTGGTCTGTAAGTTAAGATCCTGCCTCTCTATTTTTTGATTGTTGAATCAAACTTATGCATTTGCTATTTACTTAGATTTGTTTCATTATTCACTTTATGAACCCCAATGGAAAAAAAATCCTATTTGGGGGTCTTTTCCAAAGAGGGACCAACATATTGGTTGGTAACAAGATTAATTATTTCTCACAGAGACCAAGTTTTAAAAAAATAAAGTAGGTTTGGAGCTATGGAAAAATAATGGTGAGACCAAGAGATTAGAAATGAAATTAACCAGGTTTGTAGTTTTTTTTAAAGCAATATAAATTAAGCATGTCATTATATATAAAACAGATTTTATTACACAATGCAACTCAAGATGCATTTCAAGGTATTAGTCTCAGAAAAGGATACTTCAGAGTGTCATTCTTTGACCACCTTAGAACTGTGGTCTCTCTATCTTCCATTTTTTCCCCCCAAAAAAGCTCAGGGAGCAGCTAACTCTGAAGTTCACTCATCTGACTGAAGAATGTTCTTTCAAAAGAAATGCAATTATCTTGAACTCCTTCTCTAAAATATCTTTATCCAGGAAGGTTTACTCTAGAAAAGAAAAATAAGTTATTTTCACTTATTTATACTTAATATACCACTAATTTTTCTGAAGACTTTATTTGCATAATACATTTTTATTGTTACCTGTCCATCACTTTTCTGTAATATGCTGCTTCTTCCTTCCTTCAAAAGCCCACAGAATTTTTGTTATAGAATATTGTCTGTTTTGGAGCCATTCATATCTCCTAAAAATTATTTATAACTTCTCTAAAATTGCCTACATCCTCTGCTGTTTTGATCTCCCTGTGAAGAGAGTATTTGAGTTTTAGCCATGTGGTCCTTCTTGAGTTTCTTATTTTGTATGTTTCCTGAGCACATGTGCCTACTAATAAATGTATATGTTTCTGTCCTGTTGACCTTTCTATTTGCAGTTTATTTCAACAGATTTAAAGATGTTTCAGAGGATGAGGAATAAATTGATTTTCACCCTTGGATAGGCCTATCCCTGTTCTCAGCCAATCTTATCATAAGAACAGTAATAGAAGGAGAATAAGAGAGAGTAAGACGTGCAATATGAAATGCTTTGTTCTCATACCAGGCTTATTCAATCCCTAAATAAATCTGATCACTCCTTCCCTGCTCCTTAATTTTTCCCCCAACCTATCCATGGTTTAGAAGAAGCAAACTAATTAATCATGGTTTTCTGGGTTATTATCCTCACCTTAGGATTAATATGATCATCTTGGAAGACTACTTTCATTCATTATTAACCTTACCTGTTGTGTTTTCAGCTTTTTATCACTGTGACCCAAATAACCTCACAATAACAACTCGATGGAAGAAAAGTTCATATTGGGCTCCAGTTTTAGAGGTCTCAGGCCATGATTTGGCCTGAGGTATGGAAGAATATGAAGGTGGAAAGTGCATGATGGAGGAAAGCTATTCAAAGCAGCTAGGAGATGGGAAGGGAGAAGTTGGGGCAAGGAGCCAAGAACAAAATGTAATCCCAGAGGGCACATCTACAGTCACTTAATTTCTCTAACCACAACCTACCTGCCTACAGGTACCACCCAGCACAGTAGTTTTTTTCACATTATTAATGCATCAAAGGGATTAATCTGCTAATGAGATTACAGCTCTCATAATCTAATTATTTCACTTCTGAACATTACTACATTGGATATCATATTTACAACACATACTTTTCAAGGGACACTATAACACTTTGCTTTCATGAATTTTAGAAAATTTGGAACTTCAGCTAAGACTTCAAAGTGAATAATGGCAGACTCCACTGGCCTAATTTTATTTCATATTTCCCTTCTTGTTATATTTGTTGCACTATCACTCATCTTCCATTTTACCCAAATCTGTCCTGTACTCCTCTTCCCCAATCTACACTGTGGTTTGAGACAATTTTCACCCCCCCAAAAAATGATTCTTCTTCTATATAAAACATTCATATATTTTTTGTAACTGAATGTCTACTATCTCTATGAACTCCAATTGTGGAATGAGAGAAAGGAACAGATTTATTTTTTGAAGAAAATCTCATTCAAGTATTCAAATTGACATGATTATTTTAGTCCAAAGTTTAAATTGTTGTGTGTTTTCACACCTCTTTGTGGAATTTCTCCAAATTTATTCTCTTCCCTAAGCTTTCAGATGCTCAGAAAATGTAATAAATTTATAGGGTTACTTAACAACCATCTGCTTTGCTTAGGATAAAGTAGTTTCTAGAATAGGAAAAATCTGGGAAATATGAGTAAGTGAATTGCCCGGCAGTGGCTACATGTTATTCATAGACATTCATATAAGATAAGTATGTATTTATTATCAGGCATTCTGCTGAAATGGATCTTTTATGGTAAAATGCAGTTTCTGCTCTCATGACAATGGCCTTAAATTATGAATGCATAGCCATTTAAGTTTTATGGTAAGGTTATATATACTAGCAATTTTGGGAGAAGTGGTTTGGGAGGGCCAACAGATAAGGTTTAGTAAAAGAATGGCAAGCCTTATGTAAGACATAAATTTTGAGGTGAAACACAACTAATAGTAAAACTTAGTATGTTGATAAATTTATTAACATTTAATAACATATTTGTATATATTTCAATAATAGCATAAGGATGAATATTGGATGCTCTTCATTGAATAACCTTATTTAAATATTGGTTCCACTACCCAGATCTTAGCATCATGTTCTATAAAATCTGGGTGCTAATCGTAACAAGTTCAAACAGGTCTTACAAGTTTGCAATAAAAAATTGGATGAATATATAAGAATGGAAAGTGAAGATGGTAATAGTGTTAATGGTGATGGTGGTCATCATAATTGTGAACAAGATGGTTCTATTACTTTCGCGAGGAATTGGAAATGCTGAGACACCAGTGAGTTACTCAAGAAGTCTGAAATATGAACTGAGGACTATATATTTGACATATATTGGATACAGTAAAGGAGAATTCATAAATAAAGAATATCAAACAATAACCTGACTGTGGCTAATCCAAAATTGCAACAAACTGCATCTAGCCAAGTTTGGAAAACTTATCTATGCATATTTGTATACATGTCTTTTATAATACAAACTGAAGTAACAAGAAAAAATAAAAGTATATACCTAGAAAGATAAATAGAATATAAAGACAGACAACTGTAAATAGGAGATTTAAAAAATGATGAAAAGCGAATGGTAGTTGTAGAGGAAGTATATAAGGAGACTTTGGCTTTCCTCTTTTTGATAAGAATCTGGAAAGCAAAATCAGAAAAGGTAAAACTCAACTTATATCCTGGAACCCTAGAATGACCTGGATATTTGAGGCAACATTTCCTTCTAAAGATGGGATTGCAACATGTTACTGACACAAGATTGATTGATTGATTTGTGGTCCTGGGGATTGCATGTGAGGCAAGCACTCTACCAACTGAGCTATATCTCTAGCCCAGAAGATATTTTAACTACCTTATAAAAGAACACCTATACCATCTGCAAGACTGGTCATTACGTTGCAGAATAAATATGCCTGAAGCCAGAAGTTATCCTAAAAGAAGAGTAACATTCTTTTGGAGTTGCAGAGAATCTCATGGGATTAGGGGTTTGAAACACTTTTACTTTGAACTGAAGGACTATATTAAATCCATATATGATTAAATAGTTATCTTTTATCTACCCATCTTTCTATTTGTATGTATTTATAACTATATAGTACTAACAAAGTGATAAGCATGTTGTAAACATTCCAGAAATTATCATAATAATATGATTACACAAAGAATTAAGAGTGAACTCAAATACTAGCAATAAAAATAATGAAACATTTAAATTTTGAAATGTAATAAGAAACCACTTAAGATGACTTGCATAATATCTAATAAGTGAAACTTGGACTCTAAAAGTACATAATAGTTTAAGTTGCAATTCAATTAATAATCTTCAGTTTTCTCCCATATATTGGAAGTAAAAGTGTAACTATGAGTTTGAGGGTGGAATTAAATGATAGAGCATCTCTCTCTCGCTCTCTCTCTCTCCTCTGCCTATTGATGCAGTTTGAATTGTTGGATTACTATCCATAAACTTAATCCCCAAACAGGTATTTATCACATAATGAGTCCCAGATAACTTATTAAATCTTTTATAGCATGACTATCGATCACATTTCTAGCACAGTTGTTGAGGTAATCTTAGTGATGTGAACTAAATACAGGGTCAGCTTACTGGGTTTATCTCCTGTGCTGTCACAAAGAGCTTGGCTTAATGTCCTACTAACACCATCCTGAAATTTTAAATAACTTTTAAACAAGCAGCCCACGAATTACATAGCCTATCCTAACTACATTAGAAATTCCCTTTCTGAAGTCCATCTTGCTAAATCCATTGCTCCACAGAGACATTTTTACATACCCTAGAAATGGAGAATGTTTTAGTAATATATTACTATGAGACTATGGGCATAGCTCAGTGGTAGAGCACACTCCCAGCACCACCCCACCCACCAGGAAAAAAAAAAAGAGTTAAATTTAATGAACATTTTGTCTAACCTGAGTTCAGTATTTTCCAAGAATGGACATGTTAGAATTTGGTGGTCAACCTGTGGATCTTTCATGAAATACAACAGGGTTTACTTCAGAACAGATGTTGCTAATTTATAATTTAAAGCCAGGGCTTTTCCATTTGCCAAGACTAAGAAAAATGATAATTGCACAAATTTATGTGGAAAGTTTTATTGCCTCTGTCCATTACGTGTAGGGATGTTGACAGTATACAAATATCAATCCTGGGCTCATTATGTGATGAATAAACACAGAAACTAAATGTAATTTAATCACACCTTGAAGATTCTCCACTAAAGCTAAAGAGAGATTTATAGCCAAGTATAAATATCTGGAATGGTAGCCAAATGAGATGGATGGAAAACTCTTTTCTGTAGAAGCAGAAATTAAATCTCTTTTGTGTGCATATATTATTTAAGGTACTTCCCCTCTTCTTTTCTCATTCTCTTAGTTTCATGATTTTCAATTTTCTCGAAAGACGTGGATATCTTTTCTTTGGTCTTAAGATTGATTTTCTTTTCAGTAATGTTCTGTAAGTATAATTAAGCACTTTTCATAATTGCAGTTACTTTTCTAGGAATCTAAACCCAAATGTATTCTTTAGTTTTTTTCTGGGACAAAGAAGAGGGAGATAGTCACCTGAAATTTGTAGATGTGTGCATATTTAATAATGTCATCCCAATGAAAAATGGAGTAACAATATGCATACCCAAAATCCAACCCTCAGTAATTGTGTGTATAGTCTTACTAGATGTATCTGTGTTTGAAAATTTGTATACCACACTTTCTTGAACTAGCAGAGATAATGTTTTCATTTAAACAGGAAAATGTATCTGATTTTTTTTGGGGGGGAACATCAAGAGGCAATTGATTTTATGATTAGTTTATATGTAATGCATAATCATTATATAGATTTTACATTTATGGTTTGAAACAGCATTCAGTTTATCATCATTTTAATAATGAATATATTAAATCTTGTCGGGATTGCCTTAGTTTTTAATATGAAAGAACTTTAAGCAATTCTTCCCATTTACAGAGTTAGCAAAATAAAGAATTAAATTCAGAACTGCTTAGTTTCGAATCACATGTCTTTTCTACTAGTACTGTAATGTGAGATTTTTTTGGCTCATAATGTGGTGGAGATTTTTTTGGTTCATAATGTGGTGGAGATTTTTTTGGTTCATAATGTGGTGGTTGGAAAGCTACTGAAATGGAGCGTCAAAATGACCAGGGTTAAAATGTGGAGTCAATAAAAACAAAAAGGATCATGAGTGTGTATCAAAAATTCATGGGGAAATGTAATTAAAATTATAATATCTGTTTTATTAAACTATTTACATTTGAATACATTAAGTACATAAAACATTTGTTAAGAAATATATTTTATCATTATCTTTAGTTGCATTATAGATATATGTGTGTAAATATATATGTGTGTGTGTATATATATATATATATATATATATATATGTGTGTGTGTGTGTGTGTGTATGTGTGTGTATACACAAACAAATCAATATATATTTGAAACAATATAGATACAATATGGCCTTCTTTGATAGTTAATGTTAACTAATTTGGGCATTATACAATAAATTACATGAATGCTTGATATAATTTGAGGTCCTACTATAATATAATAGTTAAAATATCTACTATGTTTTTCTCAGATTGGAGCATCTAGTTCCAAACTCTGCTTCATCATTTGCAAGTTAGTTCAACAAGTAAATTATTTTATTTATGCTAGTGTTTTCTCATCTGAAAATGACATTTATGAAAGTAACTACCTTTAAGGACTTTTTATTAAAATAAAAATATATTAAAATAAAATGAGACTTCAAATTTCTAAAATTTCTCGACATATTTGAAAAGTTTTTCCAATTTAATAAAAAAATGACCTGGAATCTATTCCAGTGACTGGATGAGTTTAAACTACCAGAAATACTCAAAGACAATATAAAAGAATCACAAAAATAGATATATAGAAATTAAGTGGAGAAAGGTCTAAATATCCTTTATGGTAAAAGCTATGAAGTAAGCTTGAATTGGAATAATTCGTGAAATTGAGAACATGGGAAGTGAATCATGCTTTCTGTAGCAGTGAAAAAAACAGTCATGTGTAGTTTTCATAGCATTAATAAAATTTATATGCATTTTCTCTATATCCTCTTCTCTTTGAAGGACCTCCTCAGATTCTGCATGTTGGTGTGGAAGTAAGTTTTCATATAAGTTGAGCACAGCCATCCTTAACTTCTGTGACCCAATATATATATATATATATATATATATATATATATATATATATATATATAATTCTTTCTGCCAAAGTATTAAAAAGTTGCAATTTTAATAATGTTTTTATTGTTTCTTTGTTCCTTTTAAAGTCTCTAACAATTCCTTTATATTAGCTACTTTTATAAGGAAGAAAAAAATAAATTTTTAAAATAAAAAATGAATTATTCATAGGCTAATTGTTTTTTAGTTTAATTACTTGTAATACTTAAAATGCATTATAATGTGTAATTATATTTTTCCAACATAATTACTAAGTATGATGACAATGTATAATTCTTTATAAGACCACATGAAGAAAATTGTGCTATTCATGCATAATGTTATAATAGTTAAACTTTGCTATTCCAAAGAATTATTATGATTTGTTATTTTAAATGTATTGATCATTTCACAGACAGAAAAAAAAAAGATCTGCTGTTTACGGTGAGTGTGATAACAAAAAAACTTGAAAATTAAAAAAAAATAGTAATATTAATATTATAATGTATCTTTAAACATGTTTAATTATTAACACTATAACATAATTTACACCAAACAAAATTTGGTTTGTATGGAAGGTCATGATATAAATTTTTTTGATCAAGTAAAATTTTCCTGTAAAAATCAACCAAAGAAAAATAATATAGCAAATATCAAATTATATTGTCTAAAACCGAATTAATGTTAAGGCTATGTAAGAATTTTGTAGCAGCTGTATCACCTACTTTGGGTTATTGGTTTTCTTTCACTAAGTGATTATTTTAGTGAATTCAAGCATACCACATTATTCATCACCTCATGGTCTTATCTATTGGCTAGTTAGCTCAGTAAGAAATCTGAGATCCTCTAGTATTGGTGAAGTTTATAATTAAGAAACAGCTAACATTTGGTTTGGGGTGTGTCTCTGAGAGAGAACATTTGCCTAAGTTATGTGAGGCCCTGGGTTTTGTCCCCATCACCACTAAGAAAAAAAAAAGTCATGTCAATACTAATTCTAAATTTAAATAATTCAGATGACTCAGTTTTAAATCTTAAAGGAAAAAAATATGTTCTTAAACTTATTCAACAATGGAATTTTCATGTATATGGCTCAACTGTGTATTAAAGGTAAATCAATTTGAATTGTTACACCTCATTTTTTCTATGTAATAAAAATGCAAATTGGAATTTACCTCAACGAATTTTGTTTTAGTGAGTGTCTTAATAATATGAATTTTTTTCACGTATTTGTGCCAAAGAACTGGAAAAATAAGTGAGGTACATTGCAATTAAATTAAAGACAAAATACATTTTTTCATGAAAAAAATAAAGAGTGTCTAGTTTCAAAGGTACTAAAAATACACTGAAGTACTTTCTAAATAATATCAAGGGTGAAAATCACAAAACCCCCAAATAATGTAAGAACATCCATCTTCTTCTCTTCTTTCAGGCTGTTCTATACTCAGATTTATTTGAAATGGATGGCACTGGAGAAGATAATGCTAAGTGAAGATAGCCAGTCCCAAAAAATCAAATGCCAAATGTTTTCTCTGATATAAGGAGGCTGACTCATAGTGGGGGAAGGAGGGGAAACATGAGAGGAATTGATGAATTCTAGATAGGGAAGAGGGGAGGGAGGCAAAGGGAGGAGGCATGGGAATAGCAAGGATGGTGGACTGTGATGGACATCATTATCCAAAGTACATGTAGGAAGACATGAATTGGGTGTCAACCTACTTTATATACAAACATGGATATGAAAAAATGTGGTACCTATGTGTAATTAAAATTGTAATGCAAAAAACCCCATCAAAGTACATGTATAAAGACATGAATTGGCATGAACATACTTTATACACAAAGATATGAAAAACTGTGCTCTATATGTGTAATAAGAATTGTAATGCATTCTGCTGTCATGTATTTAAACAATAAAATCAATTAAAAAAAGATTTATCTGGATGCCAAACTTAAGCTTTGGGGGTGATTACATAGGGTTCTATATGGAGTATTTGATTTGGGTTCAATTCTTTCTGTTAGTATGTGAAGACAAAACACTTCACACATGGTATATATTGGTTTGTGAAAAACATTAATAGCACTACTGAATTTTCTTTTCAAGCCAGGAAATTTGTTATTTTGATTTATTTGAAATACTATTGAAAGGGAAAATACATGAAAGATCCCAAACTTTGAAACATTGGTCCCTCCAGAATATCCATATTAAATGTTAGATTTTATTATATTTTTCTTTCTTTGTTTTTTTTTTTTTGTACCATAGGTTGAACCTAGGGGCAATTAATCACTGAGTCACATCTCCAGCTTTTTTTTTTTGTTTGTTTTTTATTTGAGAGATGGTCTCACTAAGTTGCTGAGACTGGCTTTGAACTCCTGCCTCAGTCTCACAAATCACTGGATTATATGCATGCACCACCATGCCTGATTTATTGTTAAATCTTTATTTTTTGAAAACAGTTTTAATCCCCAAGTTTACTTTAGAATATTTGAGCACTGAAATGATAGCAGACTGAGTAAAGTTTAATCAAATGCATCTAAGATAAAAATAACAATATGTAAAATATATGGGCAGAAATGACCATCAAAATTTTTTCTTTAAACATTCTACTTCATAAACATGTAACAATAAACATACAATTAACAGAATCTAAGACAAAATTATAGTAAAGATAATATTTGTGAAAACTTTTATATATCAGAAATATTTAATTCCTTCAACAATCTCAGTCTCTCACTATAAGTAACTACTAGTTCATTGAAAACTATTTTGTAGCCTTACAATAAGGGAATGATATTTATCAACATAACCCCCTCTTTACTTTATGAAAGACAATAATCTTTGCTTCAGTTAGAGAACAATTTTTGTATCATTTATTTTTTAAAGTTAAGTTGAACTATGTTGCCTATATACAATTATTTTCCTTATATAGAATTCTTGGATAAGGAATATTTACACATATCTCTCATACTGAATACTAAGGAACAGAGATATATAGGACAAGTCTGCTGGGATATTTTACACAGAATGACAAATGTCAGATAATATTTTGATTGTGTAGCTGTATATACATACATATATATTCTGCATATTTCATTCTTATTTAATTAATGTCAACAAATATAAGTAGGTATGGAGTATAAAACCCTAGTCAGATATAAGTTTGAAGCACTTAGATTCTTAAAAAACAAACAAAAGGTAGCAGGGAGACCTCTGTGTACTAGACACTAAGAAAAATTTAAAAATCACTGGATTTTTAAGTCCATGGAAATATAATCTATTTAACTATGCATTACAGTCATAATATGGTCATTAAAATATATTTTTGTTTGTGAGTTAAAAAATAAGATTCTAAAAATTTCCAAAATTTTATATATATAATTTAGTAAATGATTGCTCAAATCATTCCTGATAGTGAAAAATCTAAAACCTTCTTTACCTTGGACTTAGAAATTTATATAAAGAGGAATTAACTTGATATAACATTTAATGATTTGCTTCTTTCCAAATTTAAAGACAAAGGATCATCTAACATTTCCTGTTCCACTGCTATTCTAAGTAGCCAGGTAAAATTAATTCTTCTTATGCGCATTGTACCCTAACCATATTTCTTCCATGGACCTCCCAATTACTTATCTCAATTATATCAACTGCTGTCCTTTCCTAACTTTATTTACCTTAATGGTAATGATCACATCTCTTTAATCTTCATTACCATTGTTCAGTACACAATTCAATACCAGAGTGTGCACTATGAATGGATGATGACTTGTGTTTGAAAGAGTTATGATTTGTTCAAGAATGTAGTCCTAGAACTAAAAAATGGCCACAAAGATAATTCTGAAAATTGATAAATTGTTCAAATGTTGCCAATAGAGCAAGATATTTTCAAAACCAAATGAGTAAAATGACAATTTCTATATTTGAGATGAAATTAAGGCTGATTTTCTGAATTTATTAGAGTTTTCAGAGAGGAAATAATCAATAATCAATTATGATCAATTATGCACATTATATATATATAGATAATATAAGTTTATATATATTATATATAAGTTTATTTTATGAAATTATATATATATATATATATATATATATATATATATATAATTTCATAAAATAAACTTTAGGGATGGACTCCCATAATTGTGGAGGATAGGAAGTCTGATATGAGGATACGAGCAGATTAGGACTCAGTATCTCTGTGTCCAACATGGTGCCTTGAACTGTGAATTCTATTGAGAAAAGGCTGTCCTCACATGACAGAAGAGCAAAAAAGATCAAGACCACACACACAAGTCCTTGTTAAAATTAGTCATTTAGTCATTTATAAGGGTGGAGCATTCATGAGCTAAATGCCTTACCTTAGAAACAACCTTCTAATACTGGTGTGTTGAGTGTGAAGTTTTAACATGAAATTTCAGAGGGGATAAAAACATTCAAACCATAGGACTAAAGCAATACTATAGTTACAGTTTATGGCATTAAAAAAAAGAAAGAAAAGAAAAAATGAGAACAAATGTAAGTTATTCTACCTCTTAAAAAATAGACTTGCAGAGGGATTCTAAAAATGAAGATGTTAACAGCTGACTAGGTGTATATTACAGAAAAATTTCTTTTTCTTTAAATATTGTCATTTGAAAATTTGGACTAAATATAACTTCACAGAATATTATAATCTGCCAATTCTCTGGTTAACATTTACAGATAGCAAGTTAATTTATATTCAAATATGCATCTATAAACCTGAATGAACCAGTTTTATTGGCTACCATGGTAATTGAGTAAACACAAAGTAGAGATTTTGTTTAGCCTCAGAAAATGTGATTAAATGTCACATTAGACATTTAAGAAATGTGCCAGTGAAAGAACTCCCTGGAAGTATGCCTGGTGACAGATTAGAAAGGATCAAGGTTAATGGAGTACTTGGAAATGATACTTACACATAATGCAGGTTGGAAATTAAAGGTGTCTTATAAGAGAAAGATTATGTTAAGAAGTAGATGGGAAATAAGACCTCATACAGGCACCAACATCTTAAATTTCTATAGAACATAAAAAGCAAGGAGTAGAGCACTTAATAATACTACTACAAAAACTGAAAAAGATTTTTTCCTTCTGGTATATTCAGATATCATTAGTGCTTTCAAGACCAGAAATGCAAAGTTAATCATTTGGCAATTAATAAAATTTGTTGTAAAAATAATGTATCAAAATAAGATATATTTAAAAAATTGGATTTCTCCTTCACTGGATCAATTTATTTTTTTCTGTTTATATACAGATTATTTTGGACACTTGTGTTAGCTTCTCATTGCTTTGACATGATATCTAAGAAAACCAATTTAAGGGAGGAAATTTTTATTTTGGCTGATGGTTTCAGAGTTTCAATCTATGTTCTAATGGTTGCATTTTCATGATTTTGTGGTGAGGGCATACATCATAGTGGGAAGACATGGTAGAGGAAAGCTCCTTACCTCATAGTGGCTGGAAGCAGAGAGGATGGAGTTGGAGACAAGATATAATCCTTGAGGGCATACTCTCTCCAGGACCCACACTCTCCAACTAGGTCCTACCTTCTACAGTTTCCACCACCTTCCAATAATCCATTCAGCCATCATTGCCTCAACAGATTAATCTATCCATGAGATCAGCACCCTTACAATCCAATCACTTCCCCAAATCCCCTCTTCTGAACATTACTTACTGCACTGGGAAACAAGCCTTCAACACATGAGCCTTTGGGGGCCATTTCATATTCAAACCATAACAAACCCTTAATTACAATTCTGTCTTTATATTTTATAATGTAGAAGTGAGCTTTTCAGTGAGCTTGAAATGTAATATATTTAGAGACTATGCTAATATATTTATGGTTCTCCCAAGTATCCATTATGCTTATAAATATGCTTTAAAGGAAATACAATTTACAAAGTAAGATAGTCTTTCATTCAAAACAGGACTGTAGATTATATGAATAGAAAAATTAACAATATAGTAAAAATTAGCAATAAAATTATATCTGCAAAAGTTATTGCAGTAGGCATTTTGAAATTTCTTATCTTTGTTAACTCCACTGCATATGGATTGAAGTTGGAAAGCAAGAGACATTTTAGAATGATCTTTAATGAATTTTTCATCTAAATGGCATTGATGAGTCTTGAGGAATATCTGTTATAATTAAAATTTAGTAAGAGTCAGAAAAATGACTATTGAAACTGGCAAAATTATGTATTCACACATCTTCAGGATATTTTCACTATTTGAAGAAACTGTACTTCTTTATTGATACAGTTTTCTTTAATATGATTTTTGCTAGCAACATTTTCATTTGAAAATATATAATGGCATATACATAACTAATGGACTGATAGCTGGTAGAAAATTATACTTCAACAATTTCACATTACGGGTTGAATTTCATTATGGACAATTAATACTGATTATCTCTGGAAAACCTTTGCTATTTTAAAATACCAATGAGAAAAACAATTGGGTTTTTCATTTATAAAAATTTTCTCCTATTTTCAAAATGTAACTTGTTCAAATAGATGTTATCTGACTGAAATATTGGCAAGAGGAAGGTAATTTCTCTAAAATTATATATGAAAATTCTTAATGGATACAATAAGGTTCCAGAAATAAAAATAAATTGAAGTATTTTATACCTCCAGGAAGATTAAATTGAGGGTATTTTGAAGTGGTCTTATCTAAGCAATACCAACATTTCTCACTATCTTGCATAGCTTAGAATTCTTTTATACACCAAGGATGAAAGTTAATGCTTTAATAAACAAAAGAAAACAAAAGAACAAACTAGTTCTAACATATGCAAAAAATAGTCTTTTCCTGGATTTTTTTTGTTGTTGTTGTTGGTTTGGTTTAATTAAAATTTAATTTCTTTGTTGTTGCTTTTGTTTCTAGGCAGAATCACTACATATATCACAATAAAGCCTGTAAGGGAAGGTAGTTCTCCACATTCATATGTTCAGAGAGTATTTCTCACCTACACACACCTGAATGCCTTCTACTCTTCTTACTAAAGACATGTCAATACCAGTAGTCATGCATTGACCCAATCCCTGAGCCATGTTCTAGACCAGGCCATGTAGAAGCCTCCAATAGCAAGTGAGACCAGGTACCTAGAACTAGTGTTTTTGTAACTGGGAGATCTGAGGATGGACTTAATCCCAGGATGCCCCATGAGTATTAAGTTAGAGCCTTCTTTATATAGTATGTGTCTTGTCTCTTGGCCATACTTGCTATTCAACCAATACGCTCTGCCATTTCCACTCTGGATGGTCAGATGTCTGTATCCTATATAAAAATTTTTGATGACTAGACCTTTATAGTCTGCCTGCACTTCTGGTGTTTCTAGTTTTAACCCACAGTCTTCAGTGGTAGAGAAGCCAAGCACTAGAAAGCAAAAAACATGTTTGACTGTGTCTTCTCATTGCGTTATTTATTCGTAGCCTTTTACCCCAAGCCTGGAACAATTTTGAAAGTAATGTGAAAGACCTCTATTCCTTTTTTTTTTTTCCACCAAGGATGTGGCATTGCCAGTAATGAATGAGAATAGTAACTTCATATAAACTTTGTGGCCTTCATAATAGTGCTGATGTAATCTGTTTAACACTCAGGTACACACAAATTGTATTTTTCCAGAAAGGGTCAAAGGAAGTCAATACCTTTACAATAAGTTATCTTGGGTTTTTGCTGCATGTAGCATAGTTATGGTATGAAAAAAAAATCTCTCTTTTCAGGTTGACATGACTAGATTTTTGATCCTTTAACTTTTATGAACTAAAAAAGTGATGAAATAATGTTCCTATTTTTCATTCATTTTTCTATATTTTTAGAAAGAGAATAAAAGAAATCCCATGATTATTCATATTTTCTAATACCTTTGAGAGCCTGTAATTAACACCATTTTTTGTTCACAATGAAGTCAGGGATTTTATTGTTAGTTTTTATCTTATTGTTAGTTTTTGTCTAAGTGTTTTATATTAAAATACCATGCATTTCATTAAGTAGAATAATAGTGGAAAATTAGTAAGTGTGTTAGGGCAAACATTCTTTTTTGAAAGTTCTCAGACTTTTATGTTCCTGACTCAGAAGGATACTTCTTTTGCCTACTCAGTTTGTCTTCCTTTCTCTCTCTGTTACTGTTACTGGTAAATTCAGATATCTCTGGATTCTATTATGTTGTAGAAGCCTGCAAACTAAGTGAAAGTTCTGATGTAGTTTGAGCAGGAAATGCAGGAAATAATATAGAAGAAATCAAGTATTGTGTACCAGAGCTTAATTAAATGTGTTTGCAAACACTTTTTAAGAAAAAAAATATGTGTGGCCATAATGCATATAAAGAAGTGCTATTCTAAATGGTAAATCCTCTCCTTGATGGACACTTTTTAAAATTATTCAAAGAAATTTTGGTATTTCTCTTATTGTTGGATTACAATCTGACCAAAACACCACTGAGTTGGATTATCTGATTTACAGCTTTAAAATGATTAAACAGCACTCAAGTAAACATGTGCATTATTTTCTTCTGTCAAAATCTCATTAAAAAAGATTAAAAGATTTTTAAGATGATATTAATCTACTGGGATGAGGTGAATGAGAGAGGAGAAAACAGAGATAAGATGACCAACTGTGGGGAGAGAGAATGAGTCATGGGTTCTGAGCCTCCAATGATCCAGGTGTGCTGAATGTTGTACATTCTCTATTTATTATTAGATTATTTCTTAACACCCAACAGTGTCCACAGGGGATTTTCTGAAGTGAGAATGAATAAGTTAAATTTTATTTTTAAAAATAGGCAAAAAGAAAATAATACTGTCCTCATAGGTGAACCCAAAAGTGATGCAAAAAATAAATGAGTATAAAGTATTGCTCTAGTTTTATACACTTGTTAAAGCAGATCAAAATGTAATCTACTGTTTTTTACATTTAAAAAATATTGTTAAAATAAAATATTCAACTTCTTCACAGAAAAAAAGTGAAAATCAACTTAATAGTGCTGTATTTTGGCAATGAAATGCCCCTAAATCTGGACATGTTAAAGTCTTGTTACAAGGCTATCATATTAGGGAGGGGGTGATGGAAGTTTAAGAGGTGGACCTTAGGTTGAGGAAGTCAGGGTACTGGGAATATGCCTTGAAGGGGATATTGGGACCCCAATCTCTTCCTCTTTCTCTGCTCTCTGGCTGGCATGAGTCCACCCTGGACTCTTCCCTCTGATATGATGACAGTGGTCTCAAAGCCAACAGCCATGGCCTAAAACCCCTGAAAATGAGACAAAATTAACTTTTCTTCTTTTTACATTTATTATCACAGGTATTTTGCCACAATCATGGAATTACTAACACAAAGAGAAAACATAAACAAAGACCTTAAAAGAGCGTACTACAGGGATACTGCCACATCGATGTTCATAGCAGCACAATTCACAATAGCTAGACTGCAGAACCAACCCAGATGCCCTTCAATAGATGAATGGGTAAAAAAAATGTGGCATTTATACACAGTGGTGTATTACACAGCACTAAAAAAATTCAAAATCATGGAATTTGCAGGGAAATGGATGGCAGTAGAGCAGATCATGCTAAGTGAAGCTAGCCAATCCCTAAAAAACAAATGCCAAATGTCTTCTTTGATATAATGAGAGCAACTAAGAACAGAGCAGGGAGGAAGAGCAGGAGGAAAAGATTAACATTAAACAGAGACATGAGGTGGGAGGGAAAGGGAGAGAAAAGGGAAATTGCATGGAAATGGAAGGAGACCCTCATTGTTATACAAAATTACATATAAGAGGTTGTGAGGGAAATGGGAAAAAAACAAGGAGAGAAATGAATTACAGTAGATTGTTTAGAGAGAGAAGATGGGAGATAAGCAGAGGGGGAATAGCAGAGGATAGGAAAGGTAGCAGAATACAACAGTCACTAATATGACATCATGTAAAAATGTGGATGTGTAACCGAAGTGATTCTGCAATCTGTATTTGGGGTAAAAATGGGAGTTCATAACCCACTTGAATCTAATGTATGAAATATGATATGTCAAGAGCTTTGTAATGTTTTGAACAACCAATAAAAAAAATAGAAAACATAAACAAAGAAAAACCTTTCCCAGAGAGGACTTTTAACTGTGGTATATAGTTGTATAGTATAGTATATTTTAAAGAGAAATTTCCTTGTTCTGATCCCTTAATATAATTTTTACCTTTAGGTATAGAAATTCTGTATCTTCTTACTGTAGGCAATTTAAATAATAACTGACTTTTTTATGTATTTCTGCACAGAACCACTTGTTCCTATCTTTAATAATTTATATTATCCATATAGGAAGAAGAATTAATAACAATTAGGTCAGTGGATTTTAAATTGTTTAATTATATTTTAACATTTTTTTTAATTGCAGAGTGTATGACTAGATCAAAAAACTCAATATAAAAGCTCTAAAAAAGTCTTTTACCCAATCATCTAGAAAATTTACAGAGAACTTAAGATATTTCTGGGATCTTAAGAGAAAAAAATCTTTTAAACTATTATAATAATGTAAATTTAATTTTTAAAAAATTGGTAAATATTTGTTCAAAGACTATTAGCTCTTATATTTTTCATGTGATAAATAAAACTGAAAAAATCTGAAAATCATCTAAACTCCAATTTTATAAAAATGAGCACCATAAAAATAAAGTGTAGTTTCAAAAAAGCTTCATATATATATTGATTAACACTCAACAAAATTGAGATTATACTTAAAATAATATTAGAAGTATAATTAGACAAAACAAAGAAATTGGACTCATTTTTTAAAGAATAATTTCAACAGCAGGATATGTATTTATCTCTTCCTTACCCTTTACATTTTTATATCCAATGTGTTCTTAATGATTTCATTGTCTTCAATTTTCTGTTGTAACACCCTTACTTTTATATACCATGTCTTCAAAATGACTTCAATTATATTTACTGTATCCTGTTAATCACTTCCCTGATGTATTTTCAGACATGAAATAAATATTTATTTCATTTAATGGATAAATATTTCTGCAATGAATTGATATATTCATCCTACTTTATTGAGGATACAGTCACTTTGAATTTTCATTTTTTTCACTATTCCTTGAAACTATGTATCTCTTTTTTTTTGCCTGATAAAATCAAGACTGTGCTAGCTATAATTTGTTCTAGAGTTTGGTGAGGTTTTAAGATCATCTCATATTTCCTTAAGTAATTCTTCCTTTGTGTGTTCTGTCTTCAGCTTATGATCATTTTCTTCTACCTTCTTCTGCACAAATTTCTTTGCAATTAATAATTGTTGTTGAATAGTGTTTATGAATTAAGGAACTAGGGTGGGAATTTTAGACAAGTAAGCTGGATCCATTTGCATTTTTTATTTGTCTGTTGTCTCGCTCCTTCAGTATATGTATGTATGCATGTACTTGTATATTATAGGTGTCACTTTAGGTTTTCAACCAAATGCTCCCTCCCTGGTCATTCATCTTCTAGTTAGGTACTGAAAGTATTGGTATCCCTTCCCTTTTAACTCCTCATGAGTATGCCAGAGTAGATTCTACAACTAGAATTAAGACAATTTAATTGAGATGTGGCAGATTAACTGTGATCCTTTGACTTTTTTACTTGGTGCTGGTTTGGTTTTAGGTTTGGCAGATCTAGTTCATAATTTTTCATAAACATTTTTGATGTTTAACATGAAGTTTTCTTTAATTTTCAACTTTTTAAGCATATATTTAAAAAGGCTTTACTAGAAGGTGTTCCCACAATTGAAATTTATTCTGGAAAATGTGTATAATATATGTGTATTTGTTTATATATGTGTGTATCAAAACATATGGAAATCACACACTGACTTAACAATAGAAATATTAATAGTGAGTGTATAATTTAGAAAGTCTTTTATTCATGTTATTATTTTAGCCAACTAAGAATAATTTTATTCCTTTATTAGATACTAATTGAGCATCTCTATTTGCCATATACTAAACTAGTAACTGTGTAAGTCACAAAGACAAAGGGGGCATAGATGCTGAACTCCTCATTTTCAAAATTTCCTTGTGATAGAATTATTCATCTGCATATGCTGTGGCTAGGAGATGCTATGGTTTAGGCTTAAGAAGAAGAAAAGTGTGCTTACCACATGTGCTATTGCTTGTAGATTCAGATTAAGGAAAAGGAGAGAATTTATACCACAAATGATGTTACCAATGACTCATACATAAAATAGATGGTAAATCATACAGAATGGTAATTTAAAAAAACAGTAAAGACTTAACAATAACATATTTATATGCACTAGAAATGTGCTCAGTGTATTATGACTTAGTGCCAGCTATGTGAGTGTCCAAGAAAACTACAGTTAGAAAAGGGAATGATCCATGAGCAATCAAGTGGAAGATAATTTGGTGGCATAACCAGGAGAATGTAAGCTGGTAAAATCAAGAACACTTATTGGTAACTGGAAGAAATGGTTATATGTGTGTCACAGTATGTATAATCTAAAACATTTGTAAGAGCTGGGGATGCAGCAGAGTTTGTAGAATGCTTGTTTAGCATGCCCAAGGCCCAGGATAAGATCTCTAACACTTAAACAAAAACTAAAAGCATTTGTAAACTATATAAAACTAGAGGCTTATGTCTTTTAATATTATGTCAAATATATAGAAAAAAATATGTTTTGATCTTCCTAGAGAAAATCAAACATGAACTCTCCCAAAATAACAAGGCATATATAATTTATAAATCACTGCAACATTTATTAAATCTCTCTTTCAATACTTAGCAAATGGGAGTCCTTCTGACTCTCCTTTGACTCCCTCCCCAAGTCTTCCTGAAGATACCTATACCTGTGGGCTTAATCTCTCATTCTTTGTTCCTTGCCTTCACATATAATTCCTTAAAACTTCTGGGTGTTTCTAGAGGTGATAAAAAACTAAGTTTTTTTTTTTTGTTGTTGTTGTTGTTTGTTTTTTTGTCCTCCCCCACCCCACCCACCTCAGAAATTCTGCTACTATGCTTAGTTCAATAACTTTTCCAGAAAAATAAAAGTTCAAGATATTGTCAAGCATCAAAATGTCTCTACCACCAAGGGAGAAAAGTATTTAAAGATTATTTGTCCCACTCCTTACTAAACACAATTTTTTGAACTTGTTTCTCAAAATGCAGATTTTAAATAATGTATATTTAAAATATGACTTTTTAAAATTTGGCCAAAATATTGATATGTACACATTCTGAATTGCATGATTATTTGAAAAACAAATGTTACCATGTGGGTTAATGCAATATTTTTATTTTTGTTAATTGGCCATGATTTCTTTACATGCCATAATGAGAAGAGAATTGTTCTTAACATGTAAGAGATGCTTTCTTATCATTCTTTCCAGACCAAATGATACCTCAGAAGGGTCCTCAAATTATTCAAGACTGGGAAATATTGGTGTATTAAGTTTTCATTATCAATCTGGATGTTTTTAGAAGTTAAAAATGACCATCCTATTGGGCTGGGGATACAGTTCAGTTGGTAGAGTGTTTGCCTCACATGTACAAGGCCCTGGATTCCATACCCAGAACCAATAAATAAATAAATAAATAGAATACAATATAAAAATGCCTGAACTATTGATTTCAACTCGGATATTAAAATGGTTAGTGTTACTTGCATATTATTTTCTCATAAGGGAAAAATAATTATGATAATTAAGATATTGTATATGAGTGCATGCATGTATAACTACAATGTTCATATGTATTAGTGTTGCTCAGTCTTCCATTCTACTTGACATAAAATGTCTTCCAATAACTTGACCTTCTCATCTAGCTTTTTTCACCCCAATCCTATCCAAGTGATTTTTTTCACTTTAGTGTGGCCTAGTTCTTATTTTAAATAATTTTATTCTTCTTCTTCCTTTCCTCTTAGGAGTTGTTATTCTACTTGTTTAAAATAAATGTCACCACCTTTATCTCCCCAAAAGAAAAAAAAATCAGAACAAAAACTGAAAACATTTTTAAGCATAATGGAGACGTACTTTACAAAAATTTCTCTTCCTCCTTTGTTATCACCCAACATCTGTGACATCTTTTGAATGGCATCTGATTTGGATGATAATTCCAAATGTGTCAGAAAACAGAATTTGCCTCTTGGCTTATCAAGCACCTGTCCTAAAGTTCACTCCACTTTAATTGACCTCCCTCAAGCAAGGAACTACTGACTCAGAACTGTATGCATAGTGAAGTTTATTGATTTAACAAGATTGGTTGTCTGGTTTGTTGCACCTGACAGCAGATTAGAAGCTTTCTTGTTAGCTTAACACATTAAGCTATAATAAAGAAGTAGGAGATAAGAGGTGATTGCCAATCAGAGATTACACTGTGTGCTGCAAACATTGTTAGATATCCTAAAAGGGCTTGAAAATATAAGTCTGTAGATGCTGATAATAAATTAATGTTAATCATCACAATTAAGAGTTATAAATATAGGGTACTTGTATCATAAGTATCTTGCTTAGGTCTTTTCAGTATTTTTATTTAGAAGTGCATGACATGTATTCACAAAAACAGAATTATAAAATTATGTAGAGTTCTTGGGTAGGTTATAATGTAACCGAATGCAGTAATTTCTTCTTTATCATTTCTGGCATCCTATTTTTTTTCTTGAACACTTCATAAGTCAGTTTATTTCATTGTTTGGCAGGTTCAAATTAACAAAGTTTTTCTTCATACTAAACCTAAACTTACCTCTCTCTAGCATAAAATAGTTATTTTTAGATCATTATAATGAAACAATTCTGAAAATGCATGATATCTCTTTTAAACAGCATTTTTAACTTTTAAAATGCATTACCATTTTATTTATTTATTTATTAGTTTTAGGTGGAAACAATATCTTTATTTTGTTTTTGTGTGGTGCTGAAAATTGAATCCAGTACCTCATGCATGCTAGGTGAGCACTTTACCACTGAGCCACAACCCTAGTCCCAAAACACATTATCTTAAAGAAACACATTTTTAATAGAATTTATTATCTCCCATAATAATTATCCCATCTATCTTTAATTGTTCATATTACATAATATCCAGATTCATTTAATTGTACTAGTTATTTCATTCTATATGTTAGGATCCTCATGTTAGGATCCCCTTTATAAATATAGTAGATCTGGCGTCAAATATTAGTGCATACACCTTCATCTGATTAATTTAGCCATATATATAAACATTGTTCAGATTCACTTGATTCTATTCACTTAATTTTATAAAATATCATCCATTTTATATTGCAATATAATACTTTTATACATACATATCATGTATTTTATATATTCATATGTATCATAGCATATCTTTTTATGATAGAAGCTATATTTTACTGATTTTTGAAGCACTTGACATATGGTAGGCCCTTAAAAATACTATTGGATGAATGTTTGCATAAATGAAATGTCTAAGAATAGGTTAGCTTATTTCGGTAGTGTATCTCTTTATTACTTTTTTATCTTGCAAACAATATTTTAAAAGCAGTTTTCAAATGATTTTAACTTAAATATGTTCTTGCTGAATCAAAATTCAGAAATTTATGTTGCACAAAAATACAAGTCTACATTTATTCTTAAAACTTGTGAGCTTGCAAAATTATTGAGATTATATTAAATCTTAACTCAGTCACCAATTTTATAAAAACTCTTGTCAGCTGGTATTTTTAGTTAGGTAAAGAGGTTCATCGCCAATTCCACATTAACTTTTAAATTTAAAATTTGGGAATAATGGTTTTGTAACTGGTTTGTGTTGTTTTAAAAAAAAAGGTTGAAGTATCCTAAACACTAAGAATGAATTTTCCACTGTATATCCCCTATTCACTCCACAAGTATAAGCCACACAAGTTGAAGTATTTAATTTTATGATTTGTATCTTAAATGTTTATTTTCAGGAAAAGAATGTTCATTTGATATATGTCATAAATAATACATAATTAACACCATAAATAGATTAGAATATTTTAAATACAATGTGAATGCAAGAATAATTTATTCACTAAAAGGTATGGATAGCTTTGAAAGATTAAAATTATACTTGCTTAATTAATCTGTAAAGTTTCTATTCAACTTTATTCCTCAGAATCTGAAAAAGTATAGTAATTTTGAGCAATTACTGCCACTTGTTGCTTGTTAAAATGCTGTAGATTTGAAAGATGTTTGGAACTAATTTTGAAAATATGTGGGAGAATGAATAGATTGCTATTTACTAGTAAGTGAAATTCTGTATTCTAGTTTAATAAACTTTTCATACTGTGTGAAAGAAAAATAGCTCTGTGCTCAACTCTGTCCTACTATGGAAAGGTGTAAATTAATCATGCTCCCTTTAATGCCTTCTTTCTAATCCCAATCTATATACTTAGTTTTGGTGTAATGCTATCAATGCAGTTCTTTGAGACTATTAACTAAAGTCTTAATATCAAACACTTAATGAAACTTACTTTGAGAGACTGTTGTAAATGTTACTTCAGTCCTCAAACATAGAGAAAATAGACCATGAATGTCTTTTAAAATACCCTCAAGAAAAATTTTCCCTGAAATCAGAGAACGTGAAAGTTTTCCTGGGAAACCATAAAGGCTCCATACTGATTTGACTAGGTGGTCTGTTATCCAATGACCTCTCCCTAATTGGGGGAGGACCCAAGAAATAAGAAGGAAGAAGGGGAACATCTGGACCAGATGAGAGAGAAGGGAAGAGACAAAGCCATTGAAAACAGAATTGGAAACCCTTAAAACAGACCATATCTATTTTCAGACTAATCTTCATTCTTTGTAGAAGTCCTTTTGGTGTCTAACCTAGAGACAAAAATATTTCCACCTTCTTGCATCATCTCTTTTCTTCCATGCACTGTCATAAAAGCTTTGGTTCTCTAATATATCCACAACCTCCCTTCAGTTTTTTTTTTCCTCATGTTGTGATTTTACAGAGTATCATTATCTGACAAAGACATGACCACCCATCCACACAATCATAAATTATCTACCATCTGCTAGAGTTTTCAGATCCTGGACACCTATATCTGTCTTCAACATTTGACTTGTCAAAATAAGCCTTTTAGAAATAGCTGCATTTAATTGAAGGAAAATTATAAAATTCAAAATTTCTTGTGTATAATAGTGACTATGTGATATGCTTAATGAAAAAAAATGGATGAAAAAAACTTATTTCATTTTGGTCAAATACAAATTGTAATTATTTGGTTTTATTATGAAATTTAATTTGTGTATTAATTCATTTTGGAATTCTGAATTCCATTATTGAGACCTTCCTTAACATTTCATAAATTATTATTTAAAAATCTTCCTTTACCTATAAATCTTAGGCCATGATATGAAAAAAAATGACATCTGATATACTATTGCTAATGTTCTTCCTATTATTTCCTCTATCACTACTATTTCCTTTATATCTTAATATAAGATAGGGTTATGTCTGGTTATGTATGAAGACAGGGATTGGTGTCAAAATACATTCTACAGTCATGTATAACTAAAAAGAACAAATAAAAATATATGACATTTGAGATATAGTATTGTCAATAAAACATTTTATATATTTATTCTAAAGTAGAGATGGAAATTTTAGCACACTAATTAGATAGTGTAAGTTATAAAATATAAAGAAATTTTACTAAGCAATATCTAATGGTATCATAAAGGAAACTTGACCAAAGCATTTTAAAGTTTTCCCATGAATTAGAAATTTAAGATATAACCTGTAGATACACATAATGTACAATTCTAATAAAAAACAAACAAACAAAAACATGAATGTTCTCTTGTTCCCCTGAGCACTCCCCATGCACAAAGGTCACCCTGAAGGGCACCTTCCTCCATGAGGCCTACCACACGAAGCCTTTTGAATAACCAATATCACGCCTGAAAAAATCATAGGTAGATTTTGAAGGAGCATCCGGATTTCTCACTATGTCCTGCAGTGAGGGAGAGAACATACTTCCATGAAGTTATCTAAGTTAAGGCCTCTCCATGGACAGTTTAACTCAAATATATGCTGTCTGCTGTTTTAGTGAAAGTCAGGTTGCCCAAAACATAAGTTCCTTGTTTTAATTAGACACACACACACACACACACACACACACACACACAAATATCCCCAGGGCACATAATAAAACCTTACACACACTCCATCTCATACTCTTTCCTCCTATCCCCTTTTCCTATTCCTATTCTCAAAGTACAGTGATTTAATAGGAATAAAAAATTAATAAAATTACTTTTGATGGAAGCATATGCCCTGTTCATAAGATTCATTTCAATCCTGATTGTCTTCTAGATAAATGCTCTATTAAAACAAGAAGTGAAAAGGTCCTAGTTAGTTGAGAAGATTCCCATTCTAAAGCCAATATTGTAACCACCAACTTTTTATGTTAGCATATCAAAGAAAAGAGTTTATCTTCCTGAATGAAAATTTGGTGGTATGTGTTTGGATGAGTTGAGAGAGACATTGAATCACATGTCCATTAAGCTGCTACATCAGTGCTACAGGGCTATGTAAAGAGAACTTGAAATAGTTTGCCCTCAGTCATTAGACACGAAAAAAAAATAGTTAAAATACATGCAATGGAAATTGACATCAACTGGAAATGAAGGCATAAAGGGGAAAAGATTCTCACATATGGCAAGAAAAGGCTCACTGAGTTAACAGAAGAAATGACACCATGATAACAAAAACAGAAACAAAAAGAGGTGTTTATCTAATGAAAGACACATTTTACAATGTTATATGTTACATTTGTGGTACTGGCAAAATGTCAGTTGATATCTGAATGTTGTTAGAAATTTGGAATTGTCATTTGATAGTAATTGCAAGAATATTATAATTAAAGCTGTTGTTACATATAGAAAACAATCTCTAGATATCTGTTGCAACATTGTGCTTATAGATGACAATGCCATACACTTAAATTTGTTAAGAGAGTCAGGTTTATGTTATGTGGGCTTCATTAAGTTAAATCCACAATAAACATAAAAAGGGTATTTTAAAAAGATGCAGAAAAGTAAAAATAACGACATAAAAGACATCCATTTATTACTAGAAGATGAATCAAACATTGTTTCACATTTTTACTTCTCATGAGTTTTAAGGGTGGTACATATGAATACTTCTCCCTATTTCTCCTGCTTTCTAAATCCCCAAACTGTCAAGCAGTTGATATGTAACAATCCTGCCCATGTATTTTATACCTTTAGTACAAATGTAAGTATGGAAAATAATAATTGATACCTTTACTATTTAATATGTGCAAATATACAATATTTTCTTTATTATTTTGAAAAATTATGTTTTACTCCAAATAAGTATGGTGTTTGTTTCCCATTAAATGTGTATATTTTGTGTGAGTTTTTAAGTTGGATTGTTGTGTAAATTTCTTGAACTTGATATACTTCAACTGTTTATCCTACCAGACATAGATGGACATTTAGGTTTTTTTTTCCTTTTTGTTGTCATTTATTCTTAAAAATGTCCACAACTGTCCACAAGTATCTACATAAAAGTTGAATTGATGATTTTGTATTTTATCAATGCTGTTCACATATAAATGTCAACAAGTTGCCCTTTTAAATATATGACCAAAATTTATTACTCTGCTATCAACATGTGAGAGTACACAATTCCCTCCCATTAACAAAACTCCAAGAGTAGAGGGCACTTAGACAAAAGAAAGAAACAAACTGTACCAGTTTGGTAGATAGCTAGATTCATTAAGGGATATAAGAGTATAGAAATGAAGTGTCTCCTGAAAATTTCATGTGTTGGAAACATGATCGAATGTAGCAATATTCAGAGGTGAAACAATTAGATTATGGGAGCTCTAACCTCATCAGTGGATTAATCCCTTCAATAATTTGAAAGGACTACTGAATGGTAACTGTAGACAACTAGAGCATGGCTAGAAGAGTTAGTTCCTGCAGACTCTTGATTTAGTTGCTGACATATAAACTTGAGTACAAGAACATCACTGTTACCTTTATGCTCCTATGTCCTGGAAAGGTAACTGTGACCCAACTGATCATTTCTGACAACTAAATAATTCTATCTGCTCTTTTCTCTTCAGGGATCCATAAAAATCAGACAGCACAGTACTGTAGAAGCATCTCTCATCTTTATTCCCTGCCTCAAGAAAACAGCCACCTCCAAGTTTTCAAGTACCTTTCAGGTCTTTCACTAAAGCACAAATATTTCTTTCCAGGGAAGTTCTGCACCTCAGACTCATTAACTGGAGGCTCACTTTTGAATCTAAGCTTCAATTAACTAAACAGAGAAGCTCTCAGAGTCATTTTCTCAGGCTTACACATGAAAACTCAAGTCCCAGCTGATTACAGAACTCATCTTGTATTTAATCTTCCCAGCCTTTACGATCCTTCCCATGCTAGAATCCTGTTGAAATAAGCTGTCTGGCTTCCCTGCCTCCTCTTAAAACTGACATTAGAGTTTTTACTCTGGGTGCTGATGGGATTAACATTCATTAAGGGTCCTGAGGCAAAGAGGTTGATGGAATAGTTTCTAGTAGAATGAACAAACACTGTTCCTGATGAAGCCCTGGAAAATCTTATGTTGTGTACAGCCATGTATGGTCAGCAAGACTCTGACCCACCATGGCAGATGGCACCACTAGTAGACCCTTTAGCCACATCCCCAGCTAAAGGAGCCATCAAGCTTCACACATGTCCCCAAGAGTGAGATCTGAGGAAACTCAGCTGACTCTTAAGAGTAGAGGAATGAGGTCAGTTTTAATCAACTCAATATTAAACACCTGGCAGGAAAATATAGCCTAAGCAAAGTCCTACATGGACATTTAAAAGGAAAAGCAATCATTTTTTTTTAAATGTAACTTAAGATATATACTTATCAGCCCTACCAAAACTAAGTAAAGGTGGAGGCTATAAAGGAACGGTTCCTGTGGGGGAGTGCCTAATAATAATTATCACAAAGAACTTTAGAGAGTCACAGGTGTGTCCTGAGTCAATTTGATCTCATAGACTTACAAACCTCTCTAATCTCCTGCATAGATAAACTCGACCTGTTTATCACTGGAATGATAAATTACTGTCTTCATGTTTTTCAGAGACTGGTTGGAATACTGATTACTTTTGTGCTAAGTGTTTACAAAAATTAATGCTTTGCTGTCTAATTTATTGTTGACTTCATATATCTCCTCAGTCTCAGGGAGAACAGGATTACCTTTCTTCCCCCTCCTAGGAAGAATTATTTGTCTATCCTTGAGAACACACCCACCACAGGAACAAAATAATTAAGACTTTGAATATGGCACCAGATGATCTCAGAAATGACTATTTCCCGAATTAACAAGTGAATTACAACTTCAAACAGAACATTTGGAATGTCGCCTTTGAATCACCTTTTTAAAAGACCATGTTCCCATTGATGGGCAGAATCACTGCCTTTGGGAAAGGAGTCCCTGTGTTTCTCCTTTCCTACTAAAGCAATAAATCTTTCTTTTCTTTTTTCTTTTTTTTTTTTTTGGGGGGGGGTTTCCCAGGGATTGAACTCAGGAGCACTCGACCACTAAGCTACATCCCCAGTCCTTTTTGTATTTTATTTAGAGGCAGGGTCTCACTGAATTGCTTAGGGCCTCACTTTTGCTGAGGCTGGCTTTGAACTTGTGATCCTCCTACCTCAGCCTCAAGAGCTACTATGATTACAGGTGCACACCACTGCTTTCGGCTCTTCTTTTTCTAAAGAAAAAAAATTCTCACAATGTTACCTTGCTATGGAATCCATTTTAAATATAAGCTTAACTTTCTTATGCTAGAAGTAGTGCTTAATCACTCTTTTCACAGTTCCCAGGTCTACACTACACCCAAATGACTGTAGCCCCTGACAAGGATAAGAACTTGGGGGCATCCCTGTACCCAGCAGACTAGGTTCCCTGCATTCCCAATACTTCCATGAAATTGACCCTTAGGTATTTGCTTGCAAATTTAAAAAGACCCATATTCTATAGTCTTACGTATAATGCTAGTTGCCAAACTCTTTTTTTCCCTGACTAAATCTTTATTTCTGTCTTGAATGTATCTGGATGATGACTGCCCTCAATATGATACCCTCTTTGCCCAGGATCTATAAGTCAAATCCTTGAACTTTTTTCTTGCTGTGGTGGTATATGGAATTTGTACCTTTCATCTGAAGAGCCCGGGTCTGCTCCAAGCCAGATTTTCACAAAGACTTGGAAGGAACACAGGTCAGATTCTTGTACCCTAGTTAGACCTTAGGCCATCTGCAGGTAAGAGAAGTGTCTTGTGAAAGACACACTGTGTACACTCCCACAGCCAGCAATTTTTGGTTGGCTGTTAGGAAAGCATTATTAGCCACTCTGGTATTGAAAACCCTAATATAGGGCCTGGGGCTGTAGTTCAGCGGCACAGCACTTGCCTAAAATGGCTGAAGCACTGGGTTCAATCCTCAGCACCACATAAAAATAAATAAATAAAATAAAGGCATTCTGTCCATCTCCAACTACAAAAATAAATAATTAAATAAATAAAAATAAAAAACACTATAGCTGAGGGTGCTTAAAACACTGGAGTGAGCTAATTTCTTCAAAAAGGAAGTAGACATTGGTTCTAGATCATTGGATTTTTCACAATAATGTGTAGATTATGTTTAGAGTATTTCTGTCCAAATGTATCAAGTGTAAGTCTCAGGATCCTAGTCCTTAAAATCAATATTTTTAACCTTATCATATGAACTTTGATGAGGTCATGTTTTTAAATGAAATTACATCTGTACTATATCCAATGTCAGATTTGGAACTTCTTCAGTCATTTCTATTTACCTGTTTCAAGAGAATAAGTTTATTTTTGTTTGTTTCTATTTTCTAATATTAGCATGGAAGTTTTCTTGTTTTCTACCATTGTCTTAAATTGTGAGTTTAAAGATTAAAATTAGTTTTAAATTTGTTTAAGATTTCTAACTGTCAGAAAGGGTTAGGAATACCCTATAGTCTTAATAACAGTTTTGGTGTTACTTTAAATAATTCTACCTCAACCAGTTATAGTTTTGTTGTGAGGTGTGAAACCATTGGTGATAATGTGAGTAACTGATTTTACTTGTCAATGGTTACTAGTGAGCTATTTTTTCCAACCAAGGAACTCACAGTGGGTTCATAAAATATGTGAACAACCCAATGTCAATGTTTTTCCTTGGAAGATTTTTTTTTTTGGGGGGGGGCAGGTTTTTCTGACTCTAACCATTTTACTAGTCAATGGTCCAGCAAGAAACAAATTTAAGTAAGCTGAATGAGGTTCCTTTAATGAAGAGACTACATAGACAGGTTACAGAAATCAGCAAGAAATTTTGAGGCTCTCAGTGACCAGTGGAAAGCTCTTACCATTCTAGGCCTGCAGGGGCAATGGGTAGACATAATGTTGTTTAAGCAACAGCATTGGTATTAATAACTGGAATCATGGTGGAGAAGCAATGTGACAGGAACAATTTTTGTAGGAGGTGGAGCTCCTCCAGATGTTATGCCACCTAGCATTGAAAATATGAAGAATAATTAGCCCACAGAATTTCTTTTTGCTGGTGCCTTTTACTCATCAAATTTAACTGGATATTAATCAACAAAAATCCCAGAAGTTGCAAATCATAAGTTCTGCTTCCTGGATTACAGAATAGGACACAGAACACAGAAAAAGGATTCAGTTGCAGAAGTAGTATGAATGGAATTAATGAATTAATGACACAATGCACAATGGTATTTCACCATGTTTGAAAATTTTCTTCCTTTTTTTTGTACTGGGGTTTGAACTTAGGGGCAAATAAGCACTGAACCACATCCAAGTCATTTTTAAAAATATTTTATTTGGAGAAAAGATCTAGTTAAGTTTCTTAGGGACTCATTAAGTTGCAGAGGCTGGCTTTGAACTCCATATCCTCCTGCCTCAGTCCTAAGCCACTGGGATTATAGATGTGCACCACAGAGCCCAGCTGAACAATTTCTTGAAATAATAATGCAGTGACTTTTGCATCCCAGTCAGCCTATTTACTTCTTGTTATGCCTTTTATCTTGGGTGGTATTAGTGTGCATGTTCCTGGTTGTTGAGTGAGGTAAATATGACTCTGTCAGCATGTCATAGTTATGACCTAATGTCTTATTCATAATTCTTGGAGATATTCTCAGAGAGATTTGATGCTTTGCACTAATTTGGGAAGATTTCTTTCTATTCATTTCTTGCTATTTGACTGTCACTCTAGAATTTTTGACATTGCACTTCTAAGTTAGTCCATTTTCACACTTCTTTGAATATCATTTTCATTTTCCTGAAATATATTTTCACATTTTAAAAAATCAAGAATTCATAAGATGCAACATTCTTAAGAATATGTGTATAAAAGAGTCTTGATTTTGCTGGAAAATTAGAATTATCTGTTTAGATATAATGCTAAAATTAAAGCTATTTTGTTTCACACTTGGAGGGACCACTCCAGTTTCTCATGGCCATCTGTGTTACTAATCAAAGGTCAGATGTCAAAAAGATTCTCAATGTTATCCAGCTGAAAGTTATTGTTTTCTCTTTATAAGAATTTGTGATTCTATCTTTGTCATTGGTGCCAAAAATATCATCTGTCTGCATCTACATCTGCTTCTTTTCTCATATATATATTTTTGCTTTTGTTTCCCAACAACTTTAAAACTCCTATCTTATAGAATCAATGATTTACTTGCATTATTTTTTGATTAATTGGATGAAAATAATAAAATAGCTTTAAGGGTAAAAAAAACCAGTGATATTACAGAAGTTTTTTTTTTCTCTTTAGAGTTCTAAAATTTTATGGATATTGTAACCTCTGAATTTAGATTCTGTTTTTAACTTTTTGTTATGTTTTCCTTTCTTCTTTTTTTCAATTAGAGCATTATAATTATGCATAGTAGTTGAATTCATTTTGACAAAATAAGAAAAGCTTGGAATTTGTTTTCAGTCCCTGTTCCCCACCACTTCCTCAACTCTCCTCATTTCCCTATTCTCCTTTCTCTACTCTATTGATCTTCCTTTCACCTGTTTATATATTTTTGATTGGTACTTCCTACATATACAGAAAGGCATAATTTCCTATGGTATATTAATATATGAATAGAATGTGATTTTATTAAATTAATTCTATATTTACCCCATTTTTCCATCACATCTTCTCTCACCCTGGATCTCAGATCCCTTCCCCACTCCCCCAACCCACATACCTATTTTGGTTTCTGACTTACACATATGAGAGAAAATATTCAATCCTTGATGCTTTGAGTCTGGCTTATTTCACTTAGCATGACGTTCTCCATTTCTATCCATTGACCAGCAAAAGTCATATTTTCATTCTTCTTTATGGTTGAGTAAAACTCAGTTGTACATGTACACCACTTTCCTTGATCTGTGTATCTATTAGTGAGCATTTGGGCTCTTTTCATAATTTTGCTATTGTGAATTGTGCTTCTATGAACACTAAAGTAACTGTATCACTATAGTATGCTGATTTTAATTCTTTTAGAGAAATACCAAGGAGTGGGATAGCTGTCTCACATATGGTTCCAATCCTAGTTTTTTGAGGAATCTCCACACTGCTTTCCAGAGTGATTGAACTAATTTTCAATAACAAAAAAAAAAAATGCTTGAGTGTACTTTTGTCCTGACATCCTTACCAACACTTGTTATTAGTTGTGTTCTTGAGAAATGGCATTCTGACTAGTGTAAAAGATCTTTTCAGTTTCTATTAAGTTGATTAAATGATCCTTGTCCTTATTGCTATTAAAGTGGTGAGTTATATTTATTGATTTGCAAAAATTCAACCAAACTTGCATACCTGGGAAGAAATCCACTCAGTCAGTGTCTATTATCTTCTTAATGTGTTTTTGAATGTATTTTGATAAAAGCTTATTAAGTATTTTCACACTTATGTTCATCAGAGGTATTGGTCTAAAGTTTTCTTTCCTTGATATGTGTTTGTCTTCTTTTGGTATTAGGTTCTTATCCTGACTTCAGAAAGTATATTTGTCAGTGTTTCCTCCCTTTCAATTTCATGGAATAAATTGAGAAAGACTGATGGTAGTTTTTCTTTAACGTTTGATAAAACTCAGCTGAGAATCCATCTGGTCTTGGGCTTTCCTTGCACAGAAATACTTTTTATAGCTGCTTCAATCTCATTACTTGATGTTGATCTGTTTAGGTTTTTTTATATTTTCCTTGTTCAATATGGTTAGGTCATATGTGTCTAACAATCTGTCAGTATCTTCTAAATTTTACAGTTTACTGGAGTTTAAATTTTCAAAATAGTTTCTAATGATTTTTCTGGATTTTAGAAATGTGTGTGTTGGTATCTCCTTTTCATCTTTAATCTGGTTGCTTTGAGTTTTCTCTTTTGGTTAGTTTGGCTAAGAGTTTATCAATCTTATTTATGTTTTTAAAGAATCAACTTTTATTGCATTGATTCTGTGTATTTTTTAATTCTCAAAAATTATTTCTAGTTTTTTCCCATTATGATCCAATAGAATTCATGGGATTATATTATTATCTTGTATCTTATAAGACTTATTTTGTGACCTAGAATATGGTCTTTTTTAAAAAAAAGTTCCATGAGCTGCTGAAAGGAAAGTAATATCAGCTGTTTGGACATGAAATATTCAGTGGATATTTATTAGGTCCATTAGATTTGTAGTATTATTTAGGTAGAAATATTTTATTGATTTTATGTGTGGTAACCTGTCTATTTGTGATTAGGGTATGTTAAAATCACTCAGTATTATTTTATTGCAGTTTATCTGAAATTTAATGCCAAGAAGTATTTTCTTTTTTTATAACTAGGTATACAGAAGGAAAGCTTCACTGTATAAGCCAATGCTGACCTGCGATTATATTATTTTAGAGCTTGAAATATCTCTTTCTAAGCCCTCTTTGCTTTGAGGATCTCAGTTGCCATGTCATAAGTGAGTCTTATTGGCTTGCCTCTTAATATGACCTAGTGTTTTCTCACTCAGTTTTTAGTATTCTCTCTTTATATTCTATGTTAGGCATTTTGGTTATGATGTGTCTTGGAGAGATTCTGTTCTGAGTTTGTCTAGGGAGGATCCTATGTGCCTCCTGAATGAGAATGTCTATCTCATTTCTGATATGTGGAGAGTTTTCTGGAATGAAAATGTTCCTAATGCCATTAGCCTATATCTCAACATTGTCTTCTATTTAAATAACTCAGGTTTGTTATTTTGATGCTGTAGCACAGTTCTTGTATATTTTGATAATAGTCTTTTATTTCTTTTTTCTTTATTGCATACTGAATATTCAAGTTTATACACTAAGTCTTCAAGTCCTGAAGTTGTATCTCCAAGACCTAGAGTTCTATTTTCTATGAAATCTAAAATGTTGGTGATGTTTTCAAGTGATTTTTCTAAAATTTTATTTATTTTTCATGTGGTAGTTAGTATTGAATCCAGTACTTCACAAGGAAAGCCCAAGATCAGATAGATTCTCAGCTATGCTCAACAAGCACAGACTCAGCCAGCACTCTACTGATGAGCCACAACTCCAAGTGAATTTTTAACTTGATTCACTTTGTCTTTCATTTCCAGGAGTTCTGATTGGTTGCTTTTTAATCTATATTTCCTTATTGAAATGGTCCTTCATCTTCTGTATTTGCTTCCTTAATTTGTTTCCAACATCTTCTTTTACTTCACTGAACATTTTAGTAATCAGTTTTTATAATAATTCTTGGGAATTTTTATATTTCCAAAACTCTAGGATAATTTGTTGGGGGATTGTGAATTTAGGGGGGAAGTTTGTTTGCCTGTTTTGTCATGTTTTCAGGAGTCTTGGATTTGCACATCAATTTTAATTGATTTCCTTTTCTGTTTTACACACTTTTTTGTGTGTAGTTATCATTTTCATTTTGGGACTTCCACCTACATTTGTATGAGTAGATGTCCCAGAGTGGGACCTGAGGTTCCCCTTTGGCTTTTCCTTTTTGGAGCCTAGTTTTTACTTTGGACTTTTTTCCTCTTCAATTTTTTTCTTTTCTTTTCCTTTCTCCTCCTCCTCCTCCTCCATTCCTCCTTCTCCTCCTCCTCCTTCTCCTCCATTCCTCCTCCTTTACCTCCATGCCTCCTCCTCCCTTCCTCCTCCTCCTCCTCCATTCCTCCTCCTTCTCCTCCTCCATTCCTCCTCCTCCTCCTCCATTCCTCCTCCTCCTCCATTCCTCCTCATCCTCCTCCATTCCTCCTCCTCCTCCATTCCTCCTCCTCCATTTCTCTTCCTCCTCCTCCTCTTCATTCCTCCTCCTCCTCCTCCTCTCTATTCCTCCTCCTCCTCCTCCATTTCTCCTCCTCCTCCTCTTCCTCCTCCTCCTCCTCCTCCTCCTTCTTCTTCTTCTTCTTCTTCTTCTTCTTCTTCTTCTTCTTCTTTCTCTCTCTCTCTCTCTCTCTCTCTCTCTCTCTCTCTCACACACACACACACACACACTCATACATGAATACACACAAAGCAGGAGTGACTGGTCTTCTATAGTGGCTGGGTATATCGGGAAATATAGTAACACAGGCCAAGTTCCAGAAGCATTGATTGGCACCAAATGGTGATAGCTCTTCCTGACAAGTACAACTTGGTAATCTCAGGATGGTAAAGGTTAATATCATTGGTAATCTAAAAAATATATTTTATCACAATACATGCTATCTTTCACTTCTCAGTAACACTATATTCTGGTGAAGTCACAACAAGAAGACACATCTCACTTTTAGTGGAGACATGTAAATTCTGTGAGATTACTGGAAAGTAACATAAGGACATTGAACAGGAATTTGAAGCTGCTTTTACATTCTATGATCTATCAGCAGAGTTCACAGTGAAGTCAGAATCCACTGATGTGCAAGGAAGACATAAACCTGGAAACAACTTTAAATATGCATAACAGAAAAAAAACCTTAAATAATAAGCACATGCACACAGAGAATATTTAATAACTGTAAAATTAATATTTGGTTACACACAAAACTGTTCACAATCTTTAAATCAAAAATAAATTCAATTTAATTTGCACTATGAATACAAAATATATAAGGATTAATTAGATAAAGGAACTCTCAACTGAAACAATAAAAATGTTAATTTCTTTTTAAATGAAAGGTCTATAGCTGGCTAATTTGTTTTTGTTTGTTTATTTGTTTTGGTTTTTTAGTTGCAGATAGACACAATACCTTCATTTTATTTAAGTATTTTTATGTGGTGTCCAGGATGGAACCTAGTGCCTTACATATGCTAGGCAAGCATTCAGTCACTGAGCTACAACTCCAGCCCCTAGTGCATTTTTATATTTTTCCCACTTTTTCACTAGTTAATAGGTATTACTACAACAGATAATATATAAAGAAATGTGCTGTTTGAAAAATTCCACTCAGAGTAAGATTGAAAAGCAAGTATTCTTCTTCACTTCATGGTTTACTAACATAATTAACAATTGAAACAGACTATCCTTAGAAGCAGATTACAGCTCATTTTTTTAAAAAAAGTCTCATAGATGTATTATTGGAAGCTGACAGATTCTTTGCATGTTTTCTTCAATTCTACATTTTTGTTTATCTTAAAATGGAAGAAATAATAGCATAATCTTAAAAGGAATACAGCAGTGATTGAGAACAGCAGGATGAGATGGTACCTGGCCTCTCCAGAGGCAAATTTCCCACTGATTGAAGCCCCCTTCCTGTTGTTGGTAGGGTTGCTTGTCACCTCTTACCTGGAAGCCCTGTGGAGCCCTGGGGTGCACACCTGTGCCCTCTTGTAATATTCTGGGCCTCAACTCCATGATCTTTGTCACCTGTCACCAGGTTTTTGCAGTATGGTTGAATTCTTTTTCCCACTGAAGAGTCTTTCCCTTCCTCTCAACTGCTCTGACCATTTATTGAAAATTTTTATAGGGATTTTGGGAAGGAAAGAATACAATGCTCACGTGCTCCATTGATTATTTTGAATTGCATCTTTTTGTTTTGATATTTGCTCCTGAACAATTTGATGACAACTAAAGAATAGCAGTATTTATCTTCTGATGTGAGTTCCATTGAGTTATCACTGCAAAAGAAAGTTGTTTTGCTTTTTGTTTTGCAAGTTCTCTGTATGGTAGACCTACCCCTAGCATGATTTTGATGATTCCTAGCCCCTGGAGATCAAGAATTGGTGTCATTCCCTCCTCTTGACTGTGGGCAACAGCTCTCATTTATTTATGACTATGAAAATATGACAAAGGTGTGGGATGTAATTTCCATGATAGGTCACGGCAAGTAGAAAAGTCACTTCTGTGATTCCCTACATTATGTTAGACTCTGGATTTAAGGCCACAGGAAAAACTTTGCTTCTAATAAGTAAGTGCATGTGGAGTATAAGGAAGGTCAGGGCCTCAGCTCTGTACATGCTGCAGGGAATTGGAGCTTGCCAAAAACGTCTGTTGCTTGAAAGAAAATCCCAAACGCCAGGTAAGAATGTGATCTGATCAGTATTTTGCCCAAGGCTTTGTGAGCAGTGCATGCAGCTCACACAGGTCCAGACTCCTGACTCACAAAATCCCTGAAATGACACGTGTTGTTCCAAGCCACTAAGTTCTTAGTAAATAGTTTCACAGCACTAGAAAATTATATACCTCATTATTACTACTCTAACAAATTACCCACAGAATACAATGCAAACTACTTCAGTTACCAGGGACTGGAGCTGTCCCCATTCTAAGGTCTTCCCAGTCCTTTAATAGGCAAGATGTGACCTATACTTGACATCCTCCTGTCTAAAAAAGGAAGTTTTGGAGTCGTAATAGACATCTTTACAACTGAGATTTCAAGCTTAGAAGTGTGTTGAAAAGAATAACTGTATTATGTATCACTAAATCATATTTTACACCTGAGGCGTATTTATGCAGACTTGCTTTCCCAAGCTGATAGAGGTGCTTTTCTTTCTAACATTAATATCTACCTATAATGATAAATTTTAATTGTTAATCATCACTCATTAGAATTTTGAGTCTAGCAGAGCAGTATTTCATCTGACATGTTTATCCACCCTGTTTTCCAGCGCCTCAGTGACTGGCACAAACAGGGACTGGAAAACATAATTATTGACTGCTGAATAATTTTTGATTAGGAATTAAGCAAAGCAGGTGAAGTCACAATAAATCAGGGGGCTGGGGATGTGGCTCAAGCCATAGTGCGCTTGCCTGGCATGCGTGCGTCCCGGGTTCAGCACCACATACAAACAAAGATGTTGTGTCTGCCGAAAACAAAAAATAAATATTAAAAAATTCTCTCATTCATTCTCTCTCTCTCTCTCTCTCTCTCTCTCTCTCTCTCTCTAAAAAAGAATAAATCAGGTTATAAAATGAAGGATCCACCCAACTACTTTTGCTCCTGTAAAGTCATTTTCATTTCTTCCTATGCAGCATCAGAAGGAAAAGAGAAAGATGAGGGAGACTGTTATGGTTTGTACACGAGATATGCCCCAAAAGTTTACCTGTGAATTAAAGCAAGAATTTCCAGAGGTGAAATCATTAGATTATGAGAACTGTAACCGGATCCGTGGATTAATCCACTTGAATGGCTTAACTGGCTGGTAACTATAGGCAGATAGGATATGGCTGGAGGGGGTGGTTCACTGATACCATACCTTTGGCGTTTATATTTTGTCCTAAGTGAACAGAGCTCTCTCTGCTTCTTGGACGCCATGTCCTGAAGTGCTTTCCTCAGTCATGCCCTTCTGCCTTGGTGTTCTCCCTCACCTCAGGCCCAGAGCCATCTAGTCAGCTGAAGTTGGATTGAACCTCTGAAACCATGTGCCAAATAAACTTTTCCTAAATTGTTCTCAACAGGTCAAAGAGGCCCTTTCAGCAACACCAGCAAAGAAAACAGACTTGCAGGAAGAGACAGTATTTCCCCAGCATGGCTGAGGTTGATACAAGGAGAGGCAAAAGGCAGAGGAAGTTCCTCAGCAGCCCTGCGATGGGCAGTGCTTTCTCTGCAGCTAAGCCACCTCCTGGTGCTCAGTGCAGCTTGACCAGCCCTCTCCTCCTTGAGCCCTGGAGACCTGTTCTAAAATGCTGGGCTTTCTGTGAACAGCTCACCTTTTGTACAAATTGGTACAACCACTCTGGAAAGCAGGACAGAAATTCCTTAGAAAACTTAGAATGGAATCACTATTTGACCAAGCTATCCCAGCTTTTGGTCTTTACCCAAATGACTTAAAATCAGTATCCTACAGTGATGTGGCCACATCAATGTTCATAGCAGCTCAATTCATAATAGCTAAACTATGGAACCAACCTAGATGCCCTTCAATATATGAATGGATAAAGCAACTGTGGTATATATACACAATGGAATATTACTCAACCTTAAAGACAATTGAAATTATGGCATTTGCAGGTAAATGTATGGAGCTGGAGAATATCATGGTAAGCAAAATAAGCCAAGCCTCCCCAAAACAAAGGCTGAATGTTTTCTCTGATAAGTGGATGCTGATCTATAATGGGGGTGGGGCAGGTAGGGAAGAATGGAGGAACTCTGGATTGGGCAGAGGGGAGTGAGCAGAGGGTAGGGGCCTGCGGGTGGGAAAAAATGATGAAGTATGACAGACATTATTACCCTATACACAGGTATAATTATAGGACTGGTGTGACTCTGCACTATGTAAAGCCAGAGGACAATGTTTCAAAGTGCATTCTACTGTCATATATAAATAATTAGAAGAATTAAAAAAAAACTTCATAAATTTTGTTGTGCTTCTTACATCAACTTCTGGGTAGATATATCAATATCTTAACTTACCCTTACACTTAGCTTTAACCTACACAGAAAAACACTTGTGATCTTTAACTTTTATAAAGTGTATTATATTCTCTTTTCCTTCCCCCCAAAAATCCTGTGGATAATAACATCCAAGAAATGTATAAAGTGCATGCCTTCAAAATATTTAAACCTCTATTCTCAGTAGTACTTCGCTTAGTGAAATAAGCACAGGTCCAAATTTCAGATCCAAAAACAGAGCAAATGCATGAGAGTGCAAGCCTATGAAATCAAAGTACAAACCCTTAAGAAATAAGAGTGTGAGCCCTTAAGAAAGAATATTTATGTCAATTCAGCATTCAGTTTGATATGAAATATATTGTGTACCTTCTGGAGAATTAATAAAAACAATCCCTTTTTAAAGTATATGAGAAGAAAATAGACTCCTTTCTCATTTGTATAACTACACCAAACATGGAAATTAGGGAAAAATCGATTTTGTAATGATTACAAAAAAGAGAGGCAAATTTAAAATTAATAGACTTATAGAATTTTAGGCAATTTTTGGAGATTCTCTTTGTTCATTATGAGAAGTCTGGATTATTAAGATACAAGACAAGTATATTTAAAGATCATAAAAAACCAATACATATGTAGCTGTTTTGTACAGTAACTTTTAAATGCCCCTGCCCCTGACAAAGAAATAACTTCCATGTTCAAGAGTAGAAAAAAAGACTAAATCATAAAGAATCACTTCATGGCATTTGTTAGTAAATGGATGAAACTGGAGATTTTCATGACAAGTGAAATAAGCCAGTCCCAAAAGTCAAAGGTCAAATGATTTCTCTGATAAGCAAGAGTTAATCCAACATAAAAAGGGAGGAATAAAAAAAGAGAAGAGAATGCTAGTTGAGCAGACAAAGGGGAATGAAGGAAAGGGAAGAGGGATGGACAGGGAAAGATGGTGAAATGAATCTGACCTAACATTCCTATTTATATATTTGAGTATACTGCAATGAATCACACCAGCATATACATCCACTATACACAAATTACCCCCCCCAAAAAAGCAGATTCCACAGTTTCATCAAATTCCTATTCTATTAAAAAACTGAACCAAGTAAAAACTCACAAGTGACAAAAGCAGAAAAGTACACTAATAATATGATGCAAATGCAAAATAAACATTCTCATAAAATTGCTCTCAAAAATAAACAAATTTAAAAAACCCAAAATATCAACAATAGGGATTTTAGGTTAGGGGGATTATGAACTATTAGTTTGTTCTCTGTGATTTTGTATCTTAAAAACAACAACAACAACATCATTCATTCAGTTTATAAAATGACTGAAATAAACTTCATTTGAAAACAAGAAAAATAATATGGCATATCAATATAATAATCTCCAGTTATTAAAAACTGTGTCTTAAAAGAATATATATATATATATATATATATATATATATATATATATATATATACACACACACACACACACACACTATATAGTGAGTATGGACTACAATGCCATTTCTTCCTTGATGCCATTTTTATTAAGATAAATGTATGAGTGTGTGCATATATAATACACACAGATAAAACATTATCAATAATTTTCTAAGTTTAATGCAATTTATTCATCTTTTCCTTTGCATATTTTTATGTTAAATTTTCTATATCACCTTAATAATATCATCAAATATAACCAATCACTTTGTGTGGAGAAAGGACATGCTAATTCTTACTCCTTCCTTTTTTTGTTTTTGGTACCAGGGACTGTATCCAGTGGTACTTTACCAGTGAGCCATAGCCCAGCCCTTTCTTATTTATTTTATTTTGAGACAGGACCTCACTAACTTGCTTAGGGCCTTGCTAAATTGCTGAAGCTGGCTTTGAACATTGGATGCTCCTCCCTCAGAGGAGCAGGATAGAGGAGCCGCTGGGATTTACAGGAGTGTGTGGCTCTTACTGCTTTCTTTATGACATCATATTTTGAGGAGAAAGGGCAAGGTAGCTATTATCTCAAGAACAAAGAAAAGTTATAATAACCAACCTATGAAGTATAAAAATAATTTGCGTCATCCTTGGCACAAATGTCGTATCTTCTGATCTCCTTTTCAAAGCAAAGTATATTAAAATTACATTAAAATATCTGATTTGATTGCAATGTACTATAATTTTAATTGAACAACTAGCTGACAGGAGTAAGAGCACTCAGATTATTAATCAAGGAAATGATGAAAAAGCAATCCTGATTTAGTGTTAATTGCTGCACTAAACTGTCATTACTTGAAGAAAAATATCAATATCCCCTAGATGGAAACCAAATGACATACTATTAATCAAAATTACAAATAATATAATAAAAAATAAAAAGCAAGTGGTTTTTCTCCACCATGCCATTTCTCTGATCTTTCATATTAGATAGTCAAAAATAATGAAAAAAAATCTGAAAGCTAATAAAGACTATTTTAGTGGATGAAGTTCTGAAAGCCTCTAATCCTTTAACTATAAGGCTGCTCAGGTTATAAATTTCTTCTCTTTCATTTCTACAACTATCCCTAAACTCAATACCAATAATCAGTATATTCTCATTGAAAAGATTTCAATTTTCTACAAAACCTGTTAAGAATCCAATGCTGCCAAATTACTGAGCCTTGATGTCAGGTGTCTGATTTGGATGTAATGGGAACATGGCAATATGTTTTTTAGAAACCCAGTTTTCCCAACAAGTGTGTAGTTAGTTACAGGGCTTACAGAGGACTAATTAGCATCCAGAACCAGATTCTTTTCTTGCCTTATGCAAAGTCATTTATATCTTCATGACTCTGAACTGTCCTAATAAATGTGATGAGAAGCAAAATAACCTGATGAATGAGGATGTCAACTGCTAGTCTTCCTTATTGGAAAAGAGCAAAGAAATTCCTTCTGGAGTCCTGATCTGTTTTGTCTTCCCTAGAACTGCCAGACAATTTGTCACCCTGACTTTTTTGAAGCAAGCCATTCTCAGGTGGGCAGGACCACTCAGGCTCAAGGAAGGTCCTTAAGTTCCCCTAAACTCGGCCCCTAAGATGGTACAGAAGGACAAAGTCCAGCCTCTGTATATTGCTTGCAAGAAATCTAGATAACTCTCTATCAGCTATCACCACACCTGAAAATGAGTCTCTGATGTGTGAGCGTAGAGGCTGAAAGATGGGGGCGAGGTGTTGTGGGGCACAGAAGTGAGACTTAACGTAGTCCATTTTAATCTGGACCAACTGAATAATGGTCAGGTGCATAAGAAAATTTAAAGATTCTGTTTTGACTTTATCATAGGAATGAACACTAAGCAAAAAAAAAAAGACTTTTAATATGACAGATTCTTGCATTCTTAAAACTTAAACTACATCAATGATTATGAAAATAGAAAGTAACATGAAACATTCTTTTTTAATATTTATTTTTAGTTGTAATTGGGCAAAATATCTTTATTTATTTATTTATTTTTATGTGGTGCTGAGGATCAAACCCAGAGCCTCACACATGCTAGGGAAACAATCTACCACTGACCCACAACCTTAGCCCCAAAACATTCTTTTTTAAAAAAAAAAATTTCTTATTTTTCCTAACAAACTTAGATCATAAAAGATTTGTATATAACTTTCCATATATCCAGTAGTGTATTTGTTCAGTGAGAAATGACAAAAAGTAAGATTCACCTATGTAGATATTATTTATTATGTTTTTGTGTTTTCTTACAGGTTGTCATGTCTGTATATTTGTTTCCTATTTTAAAACCACATAAGAAATTTACTTTATTTATAAAGTACAAACACATTAAAAATGTGTTTAACTTCTAGACAGGGAACAAATACTTCCTGTTTATTGCACCTACAGAGGTACTAAGTGAATAAACACTAATAAATAAAGTACTGGGGTAAAGGCTGTGGTTGTGGCTCAGTGGTAGAGCACCTGCCTAGCACATGTGAGGCATTGGGTTTGATTCTCAGCATCATATAAAAATAAATAAATAAAATAAAGGTATTGTGTCCATCTACAACCAACAAACAAATAAATAAATGGTAAATCTAATTTACTATTCTATTACCAATTAATAACTCGGCATCTCAGTCAGTTCAGGCTATGATAGATAACAGAACACTTCAGACTGGTGACTTTTTTTTTAACCTTTTTTTATTGGTTGTTCAAAACATTACATAATTCATGACATATCATCTTTCATACATTTGATTCAAGTGGGTTATCAACTCCCATTTTTACCCCAAATACAAGTTGCAGAATCACATCGGTAGCAGAATACAACAGTCACTAATATGGCATTATGGAAAAATGTGGATGTGTAACCGATGTGATTCTGGGTGATTTTTAAATACTTCTAGATCTGGGAAGTGCAAGATCAGGCTTCTGGTGGATTCAATATCTGTTGGGTGTTCTTCTTTCTGCTTCAAGGGTGCAGCTTGATCCTGAGTTCTCACATCTAGGGAATATGGGGTCTCTCTCAGGTCTTTTAAGTAAGGGCACTAATCTCATATGGATTCCATCTTCAGGACCTATCACCTTCCCACACAGACTCTGTATCTAAATAAGACAACCCTGGAAATAATATTTCAATATATGGATTTTGTGAAGATATAAACATTCAGTCTACTACACTCAGTTTTTCTTACTTTTCTAGAATTCATCCCTGGCATATACTCTTTCAATAAAGGGTTTTTGGGTTGCACACCCTAGTTGTAGGCAGGGAACTTGAAGTGAACATTCACCCTGAAAAAAACAAAAAACTGCACCTTGAATAGGAGTGAGAGGCCATCCTGGGAAAGTCTAAGGACCAGCTGCTCTCTCTGCCTTATGGGGCTCTTGTTCTCTCTCATGTGCAGTTCTCTCTACCTGTTCTTCCTTTTGCCTTTTTTGCCACTGACTTCCTCTGCTTTCTCCTAGGCTCAGGCCTGTACAACTTTGGATTATAGATGATCATGGCTTCTTTAGCCCTATATTGCATTTCAGCAGTAGGACGTATAATAAACTAGCAAATTCATGTGCTTCTTCGTAGTTCAAATGTCCTAAAAGAATCTGACCAACCTAGCTCACCTTTTTCAATCCAAACACACAGGTAACTAATTTGGTGGATAGCATCTCTTATGCATACTCCAATCACCATCACTTGGGGGAGGGGTAAAGATTCCTAGCGTCTTGTTTTAATGTTCCCCTAATGATTCTGGTAGAGAGGCAGAGTTGGGGGCACCGAGAGTGTCTCACTAGGGACTGACTGTCCTTGAGGTAAATGTTTCTCACTGATGCAACCCTAAGGTACTGAGGATCCTATGGAATGCAACATGATTGAGGGTAAGTGGTATATGAGTTTCCTATAGCTGCTATATCAAATTACCACAGAGTGGCTTACAAGAGCACAAATTATAATCTCATATTTCTGGATGTCTTTAGTCTAAATTGGATATCACTGTATTAAAACCAAGATATTGGCGAAGCTGTGTTTCATCTGGGGGCTGAGATGGAGAATCCATCTCCTTGTTTTTTCTTTTTTTTTTTTTCAGCAGCTTGTAGAAACTGTCCACATTCATTGGCTTGTGGCCCTTTCCTTCATTTTTAAAGTCAGAAAAAGCCAGCTGAGCCTTTTCTCACAGTGCACAATTGGATACTGATTCTTCTATCTCCTTGGTCCACATTTAAAGAAGGCCTGTGATTCCAATAGGCCCAAACAGATAATCCAAGGTAAGCTCCTTCTCTTAAAGTTAGCTGCCTAACCTAATTCACCCTTGCACCGAACATAATACACCCACAGGTTCCACAGTTATGGACGTTGACATATTTGAATGGACTATTTTTCCATTATGAAGTCCATGTACAATAAACACACTGGGTGGTCATATTTGCTTATAAGATGTTATGGCCAAGCAGGAACTATGAACAACCAATAGAACACTATGCTGAACATTTTTATAGCATAACATGTAGATTACTCAAATTTTAACAGTTTGTTCATTTTAATCACTTTCACTTTGTCAACAGACATTTAAGCCATAAAAACAAAGGGCTAAAGAATTCCTGAAAAAAATATATGAATGTAAACAGAAACATTTCTACCCTTCAATAATTTACAAGGAATTTTCCTGCAATTAATTATATTAATTTGTATATTTTATCAATAACTACTACTAAAAATCAATTATAATTAGTCTCCAGAAGAAATTTATTTTAAAATGCATTTTAAGTAATTTCCAAGTTACTTTTTCCTTGGTCAATGAGTGAAGATCAACTAAAAATACACCAATAATAGCAGAGTAAAAATAGCAGAAGTATTTATCTGCAGCATTTCTTCTTCAAGATAATTTTTAAAAATCTTCCTATGCTTGAGACTACCAATATGTGGAATTTCATGAAGGCCTTTTCTGATCATTAGCAGAGTTTCTGAAAAATTTAACTGTGAAAAACTGTCACCAGAAATGCCACCTCAACCATCTCAACCAAAAAGGAGTGGGATGAAGTGAGAAAACAAGATCACGATATAAATGTAAGTTAGGCAAAAATAGTTCAACTTCAAAAAGCTTTGAAGGGAAAAGCATTTTATGCATATTTGAGAAAATAGAATCTTTCTTGAGTCTTAAAAATTAACAGTCTAAACTAGAATAATAAAAACTCTTTCCTTCCGTATGCCTGTATTTGCAATAAATCTACACATACGAAAATAAATATGGTACATGTATAGTTAACTTATCAATATGGAAGCCAGTACCTGCATTTTAATTTTAAGTAGGTTAAAACTAGAAAATCTTACTGCTTTGGATTTTATTCTTTGACTCATTTGGAACATAAGTGAACCAAAAATATTTATTGAGCACCTCATATGTACCAGAAATATTACCAGTATTAATTAGTTTTCAATCTATTACATTAAAAAAATGACAGCTCCCACTCATGTTCAACAAAATAACTTACTAAAGTTAAAAAAAATAACACTATTTTAAAAATCTTTAATAAATTAACACTATTTTGAGTCTACATGTCTGGTCTTACCTAATAATTTGTGAGCTGGTAATTGTAGCATTATATCTTCATTGTATAGTGATGGATATCACAAGCCCAGTGGGCAAAACAATTAGTTGCACACTGGAAAATGTGAAGGGAGAAGGGTTCTTTCCTTTACATCTGCAATAGCATAACTATTGAGTTGAAATCAGTTTGATAATGTAAAGTTAATAACGTGTCATCAGTAACCAGAAAAAAAAAGTGACTTACTCAGACTGCTTAGCTGGCGTATGACTGCAGCAAGATTACTGTTGGTTACACATTCAAGTTCACTGGTAATTCCTTCTGGCAGAGCTCCCTGGCACAAGTGCCGGGGTTCAATGTTCCTCTTCACTAAAGGCATGGCTCACAATCTGAAAATTAAAAAGATAATTTTTGAAAAGCTCATATTTACATTTTTAAAAATCTAGAGTTTTAATTCTTTTGAAAATTCACTTTGCCCTAGGAATTTTCATTATCCTGTTATTTCTACATGAGAGAATAGATAAAATGCAACATTGGTGAATGTTTAATTATTTCAATTAATTTTATAGATTTCAGATATATGGATAGTATAATTCTCCTTCTCTAGAAAAATAATACATGCTAAATCTCCACCAAAGCATGAGACTGAATAGTGCATTTTTACCTCTTTCCCTCTCTGATGACAGGATAGAAAAGGCAAGTCCACAAATATTGCTATAGTTTGTATCTTGAACATCCCCTAAAGTCCTGTGTGTTAATGTCTTAGTCCCTATGGGATGATACTGAGAGATGGTGAAACCTTTAAGAGGTAAGGCCTAGTAAGAGGTCAATGATCTTTAGGTCATTGGGGAAAATCCTCTCAAAGGGAAGTGTGAGACCCTGACCCCTTCTATCTGTTTCCTGGAAATGAGCAAGCATTTCTGCTCTACCACTTTCTTCTGCTATGAATGCTGTCTTGCTAAAGGAAAAAAAAGCAACAGGGCCATGCAATCATGCACTGGAACCTCCAAAACTCTGAGCCAAATAGAAGTTTATCCTTTATAAGTTAATTATCTGTAGCACTTTGTTATAATGATAGGAAGCTGACTAACACAACCACTAAGAGGAGGAGAGGAAGAATAATTATAAAACTATGGAGAGAGTATAACCAGATTATAAAACAGAAATGGCTTTATCTAGACTGCAAATAAGGGGTGGCAGAAAATAAGTCCACCAAGCTCCAGAACTTCCCCACCTTCCCTACTAAAGACTTAGGTATCTGTGAAACAGGAGTGGAGTGGAATAAAACAGGAGAAACAGCTTTTAAAAACCCATTTAAGAAATCCTTTTCCTGCTGGATTATCCACAAGTAGCAGAATAAAATTTAACCTCTATCTCTCACCCTGCACAATATTCAAAGTGGATCAAGGACCTAGGCATTAGACCAGAGACCCTGTGCCTAACAGAAGAATATGTAGGCCCAACACTATATCATGTCAGCTTAGGAACTTCATTCCTCAAGAATGTGAAGAGGAAGCCTACAGAATGGGAGACAATCTTTACCACATGCACTTCAGATAGAGCATTAATCTCCAGGATATACATAGAACTCAAAAAATTTAACACCAAAACCCTCCCCAAATAACTCAACCAATAAATGGGCTAAGGAACTGACCAGACTCTTCTTAGAAGAATTTATAAGATCATTCAAAAAATATATGAAAAAAATGTTCAACATCTCTAGCAATCAGAGAAATACAAGTTGAAACTACAATGAAATTTCATCTCACTCCAGTCAGAAGGGCAGTTATCAAGAATACAAGCATCAATAAATGTTGGAGAAGATATGGAAAAAAAGGTACACTCATACATTGCTGGTAGGACTGCAAATTGGTGCAACCACTCTGAAAAGCAGTATGCAGACTTCCTCAGAAAACATGACCCAGTTATTCAACTCCTCAGCATATACCCAAAGATCTTAAAATCAGCTTACTATAGTTTATAGCAGCTCAATTAACAACAGCTAAGCTATGGAACCAACTTAGATGCGCTTCAGCAGATGAATGAATAAAGAAAATGTGTATATATACAAAATGGAATATTACTCAGCCATAAAGAAGAATGGAATTACTGGCTTTTGCTGATAAATGGATGGATCTGAGTGAAATAAGCCAATCCCAAAAAGCCAAAGGTCGAATGTTCTCTTTTGGTATGTGGATTTAACACAAGGCAGGAGGGAGGAGAAGAACAGAAGATCAATAATTTAGACAAAGGGGGGATGAAGGGAAGAAAGTGTGACCGGAACATAAAAGACATAACTTTCCTATGTTCATTTCTGAATACACCACCAGTGAAACTCCACATCATGTTTAAGCACAAGAATGGGATCCTAATTAGAAAAAGTTATATTCCATGTATGTATAATGTGGCAAAATACACTCTACTGTCATGTATATCTACAAAGAAAAAAGGAAATCCTTTTCCATTTCTGGGCTGCCCCTCCTCCACCTATGGAAAAGTTGGATTAGAGAATGCAAACGTAGGACAGTAAATGTATCTGAGGATAGTGGTAGGAAATGCACTGAAGACAGGAGTCTTAAATAGAAGTCTAACACCGACTGGAGAGCTAGATGGCCCTCACTACCCCCACATGCCCACACATGTGTGCAAGCACACACACACACAAACACATACACACAGAGCTCAGCTCCCCCCTCCACTGGTTCCCAGATCAGCAGCAGCCAAGATTTTACTCCCTACCCAAAGACTTCCTAGAACATTCCTCCCTGGGGAATGTTTGAAGAGAAAAGGTCTACAAACATGGGCATTGGAGAAGTGACTTCTCCCTACAGTAATTGCTGGCATCAGATTTTAGTGCTTGGGAATCACAAAAACCAACCAACCAACCAACAAACAAACAAAAACACTAACCCTAACCCTAACCCTAAACCTAAAGTAACCCTAACCCTAAACCTAACCGTAACCTTAAAACAAACCCTAACCCAAAAAACAGCACTAACACTAACATAAAACTAACCCTAACCATTTCCTTACTTTAACCAAAAACCTAACACTCAACCTGACTCTAACCCTAACCCTAATCCTAACACTAACCCTAACCCCAACACTAAACTCTCACTAACCCTAACCCTAAACCTAACACTAACCCAAACCCTAACCTTAACCTTAACCCTAACACTAACACTAACCCTAACTCTAACCCTAAATCTAACCCTAACTCTAACCCTAGGCCTCACATTAACCCTCTTAGTAACCATAACACAAATTCTAAATCTAAATTTAACCCTAACACAAACCCTAAACATAACACTTACGCTAACACAAACCATAACTCTAACCCTAACACTAACCCTAATCCTAATTCTAACCAACTTTAAAACTAACCCTAAACATAACCCGAACCCTAAATCTAACCCTAATTCTAAACCCTAATCATAACCCTAACCGTAATCCTAAAACTAACCCTAAACTTAACCCTAACCCTAATGGTAACACATAACCCTAACCCTAAACCTAACCCAAAATATAACCCTAACCTATCCAGAATCTTAACCCTAACCCTAATTCGAACCCTAACACTAACACTAACACAAAACCTAGACCTAACCATAAAAATAACACTTACCCTAACCGTAACACTAGCCCTAAACCTAAACATAACCTTAACATTAAACCTAAACCTAAAACTAACACTAACCCTAACACAAACCTTAACCCCAAACCTAACCCTAACCCTAACACTAATGTAACTTTAATCTTAACCTTAAACCTAACCCTATATAACTGTAACCCAAACCATAACCCTAATCTTAAATTAACCCTAACACTAACCCTTACATAACCCTAACCCTACCCCTAACTCTAATCCTAACACTAATTCAAACTGAAATCTAAACACTAACACTTACCCCAACCCTAACACTTTACTAACCCTAACCCTAAACCTAACACTAACCCTAACCCTAACTGTAACCCTAAGAGTAACCTTAAGTCTCACTCTAACCCTAATACTAACCTTAAAACTATTTCTAACTCTAACCATAAAACAATCCTAAACTTAATAATAACCCTATCACAAACGATAACCTAATGCTAACACTAATACTAACACCAACTCTAATGCTAAATTTAACCATAAGACTTACCCTAATTCTAACCTTAAACCTAAACGTGATCCTAACCATAACCCTAACCCTAAACCTAACACTTACCTAAACATAACCCCAAGCCTAACCCTAAGCCTAACACTACCAATAAACCTAAATCTAAGCTTAGACTGAATCCTAACCATTAGCCTAACACTAATGTAACCTTAATCCTAACCCAAACCCTAAATCTAACACAAACACCCAAATAATTAAGCCTAACCTAAGCCTATCCCTTTCCTAACCCTAAGCCTAACCCTTCCCCGATCCATAACTCTAACCCTCACGCTTATCCAAATTCTAAACCTAATAATGACCCTAATTCAAACCCCAACGATAACACTAAAACTAAATATAACCCAAACCAAAACGCTAATGCTAACCCTAACCCTAACCTTAACACTAAAATTAACCATAACCCTAACCCTAACATGAACCCTAACCCAAAAACTAATCCTAACCCTAACCCTAACCTTAAACTTAACACTAACCCTAAATCTAACCCTAACCCTAACACTAACCCTTACCATAACCCTAACACTCACCCTAACCCTAACACTAACCCTAACTCTAATTATAACCCTAAACCTAAACATTACCCTAACGCTGACCCTAACCCTAACAATTACCCTAACACTATCCCTAACAGTAAACCTAACCCTAATCCTAATCCTAACCCTAAAATTAACCATAACATAAACCCTAACCTTAACAATAACACTAACCCTAACCTAACCTTAATAGTAACACTAAATTTTCCCTAAACCTTACCCTAAACCTAACCCTAAACTTAACTGAAACACTAACACTAACCCTAACACTAACCCAAACTCTAATCCTAAACCTAACCCTAACCCAAACCCTAATCCTAACCCTAACTCTAACCCTAACACTATCACAAACCCTAATTCTAACCCTAAAACTAACACTAATCCTAACAATAAACCTAACCCTTACACAAACCCTAACCATGACCCTAGCACTAACTGTAACCCTAACTCTAATATTAACACTAAAGCAAACTGCAACCCTAACAATAACCCTTACTGTAACCCTAACACTAACACTAACCCTAAACCTAACTCTAACTTAAACTAAAACACTAACCCTAACCCTAACAATAACCCTAATCCTAACCCTAAAACTAACCCTAACCCTGACACTAATCCTAACACTAACCTTAAGTCTCACTCTAAACTTAAGCCTCAAACTAACACTAACTCTAACCATAACCCTAACACAACCCCTAAACTTAACTCTTACCCTAAGTGAAACAATAATCCTAAACCTAACCCTAAACCAAAGCCTAACCCTAACCCTAACACTAACCCTAACCCTCATCCTAATCCTTTCCCTAACACTCACCTAATCCAAATGCTAAACCTAACATTAACCACAACCTTAAACCTAACACTAATCCTAAACCTTACTATAACCCTAAACCAAACACTAACACTAACCCTAACCTTAACCCTAATTCTAACACTAACCCAACCTGAAACCCTAATGCTAAAACTAATTCTAACAGTAAACCTAACCCTAACCTTAAACCTAATCCTAAACCTAACCATAACCCTGATGCTAAACCTACACAAACCCTAATCCTAACCCTAACCCCAACTTTAACACTAACTCAGATCCTAACCCTAACATTAACACTTACCCTAACACGAAACCTAAGCCTAATGTTAACACTAACACTAAACCTCACTGTAAAACTAACCCTAACCCTAACGCTAACTCTAACCCTATCCTTACCACCTATTGTAATTTTAACTCTAACCCTAACACAAACACTAATCCTAACCCTGACCCTAACCAGAACACTAAACCTAACTCTAACCGTAAAACCTACAGCTAACCCTAACAATAACCCTAACCCTAGAACTTACACTAACCCTAACAATAACCCTAACACTACTTCTTACACGAACCCTAACCCTAATACTAACCCACTCCCTAAATCTAACACTAACCCAAACACTAACTTCAAACTTGAACCTAATATTAACCCTAACCACAACCATAACTCTATAAGTAACACTAACCCTAAACCTTACCCTATTACTAACACTAACCCTAACCCTAACCTAACACCAAACCTCACCAAATATATAACCCTAACCCTAACACTTACTCTAACCCTATCCCTAACACTAAACCTAAACCTACCTCTAACACTAACCCAAACACTAATCCCAAACCTTACCCTATCTCTAACAGTAACAGTAACACTAACTTTAACCCTAAACCTTCAGCTTACCCTAACATTAACCCTAACCCTAATCCTTCCCTAACACTAACACTAACGCCAGCCCTAACCTTATAACTAACCCTAAATATAACCCTAAAACTCAACATAACATTAACCCTAAACCTAACCTAATTTTAACCCTAAACTTAACCGTTACCTAATGATAACCTTAACCCTAACCCTAACACAAATCCTATCCCTAACCCTAACCCTAACTCTAGCACTAACCCTAAAGCCAACTCTCACAGTACCTCTAACACTAACCCTAACCTAAAACCTAACCCCAAACCTAATTCTATCACAAACACTCACCCTAACCATAACAGTAACCCTAACAGTAAACCTAATACTAACTCTATCACTAACCATAATCCTAATCTTAACTGTAACCCTAACCCTAACCCAAACTCTAACCCTAATACAAACCCTAACACTAAAACTAACACTAACCCTAACACAAACCCTATCACTAATCCTAACCCTAAGCCTAATCCTAACCTTAATACTACCACTAACCTTATAATAATCCTAAGACTAACATTAAAACTAACCCTAATCCTAACAGTAACAATAATGCTAACCCTAAACCTTACCCTAACCCTAACCTTAACTCGAACACTAACACTAACACTAACCCTAACCCTAACCTGAACATTGACACTAACCATAACCGTAATCCTAACCCTAACACTACTTCTAACATAACCCTAATCATAACACTAAACTTAAATTTAACCCTCTAACCCTAACCCTAAGGCTAACACTAACCCTAACCCTAACTCTAATCCTAATGCTTACCATGACACTGAACCTAAACCTAAACCTAATACTAAACATAACACTAACTCTAACCCTAACCCTAACCCTAAAAATAACCCTAACTATTATCTTAACACTAATACCAACCGTAACTCTAACCCTAACTTTAACACTAATCCTATCCCTAACCTTAACCCTAACACTAACTCTAACCTTAACCCTAATGCTAATGCTAACCGTAAACCTAACCCTAAACCTAAATGTAATCCTAACCCTAACACAAACCCTTACCCTAACAATAACACTAATCTTAATCCTAACACTAACAGTAACATTAACCCTATCCCTAACCCTAACCCTAAACCTAACACAAACCCTAACCTAACCCTAACCCTTACCCTGTCCCTAACCCTAACACTTACCCTAACCCTAACCCTTACCTAATCCTAACACTTACCTAATCCTAACCCTAAACCTTACACTAAACCTAAACCTAACTATATCCCTAACCCAAACACCAACATTAACCCTAACTTTAACCCAAACACTAACACTAATCCAAACCACAACCCTAATGCTAAACCTAATCCTAACAATAACCCTAACCCTAACCCTAAACCTAATCTTACCCCTAACACTACCCTATCACAAACCCTAAACCTAACCCTAACCCTAACCCTTACTATAACACTAAACCTAATTATAACACTTAAACCAACTGTTACACTAAACCTCACCATAAACCTAACCCTAACCCTAACACATACACTAAACCTAACTGTAACCCTAACCCAGGCACTAATCCTAACCATAACCTTAAGCTTAACTGTAACACTAAGACTAATTCTAACCATGAACCTACATCTAACCCTAACACTAACCATAACCCTACCCATAACACACCCTAACTCTAACCTTACCCATAACCCTAACATTAACCCACACCCTAACCATATCCATAACACAAACCCTCACTTAAACCTAACCTTCACCCTAAAACTAACCCTAACACTAACTTTAACACTAAACCTAATATTAACCCTAACCCCAACAATAACTCTATACATAACACTAACCATAACCCTAATATTTAATGCAATACTAACCCTAACCCTAATCCTTAACCTAACACTAACCCTAACTCTAAACCTAACCCTAACAGTAACACTAACATCAACCCTAAACATAGCCTAACCCTAACACTAACTCTAACCCTAACACTAACCGTAATGCTAACCCCAACACTAACCCTAACACAAACCTTAACCCTAACCCAAATTCTTTTTTTTAAATGAGATTTTATTTTCCCACTCAGACTGTTTTATGTGTCTTTTATTTTTTTTATTTTTTTAAATGTTTTTTTTTAATTTATTATTATTATTTGCTCAAAACATTACAAAGTTCTTGACATATCATATATCATACATTTGATTCAAGCGGATTATGAACTCCCATTTTTACCCTATATACATATTGCAGATTCGCATTGGTTATACATCCACTTTTTTACCTACTGCCATACTAGTGTCTGTTGTATTCTGCTGCCTTTCCTATCCTCTACTATCCCCCGTCCCCTCCCCTTCCCTCCCTCCCTTCCCCTCCCCTCCCATCTTCTCTCCTTACCCCATGTACTGTAATTCATTTCTCCCTCTAACCCTAACACTAACTTTAACCCTAAACCTAACATTAACCCTAACCTGAACCATAACTTTATAAGTAACACCAACCCTAACCATAATCCTTAACCTAACACTAACCCTAACCCTAACCCTAACCATAACACTAACATCGACCCTAACTCGAACCTAATTTAAACACTAACCCTAATATTAATACTAACACTAACCCTAACGCTAACCCTAAAGCTAACCCTAACACAAAACCTAACCCTATCCCTAAAACTAATCCTAACACTAAACCTAATCCTAACCCTAAACCTAAATGCAAATCTAATGTTTACCCTAATCTGAATCCTAACTTAAACCCTAACCCCATCAAAAACACTAACATTAAACCTAACACTAACCCTAACCCTAACCCTTACCCTAAGCCTAAACTAAACATTAATCCTGACCCTCACCATAACCCTAATCCTAATTGTAACCCTAACACTAACCTTAAACCTAACCTTAAACCTAAATGTAAATCTATCCCTAATCTGAATCTTAACTTAAACCCTAACCCTATCAAAAACACTAACACTAAACCTAACACTAACCATAACCCTAATCCTAACCCTAACCCTAACCCTAAACCTAACACTAATCCTGACCCTTACCATAACCCTAATCCTAACTGTAACCCTAATCATTACCCAAATAATAAACCTAACACTAACTCTAACACTAACCCTAACACTAAGCCTAATTCTAAGCCAAATCATAACCCTAACAATAACTCTAACCCTAAACCTAATTCTAACAATAAAACTAACCCTAATCCTAACAATAACACTAACCCTACCATAAACATTACTCTAACCCTAACACTAACCTGATCACTAATCCTAACTATAAACCAAACCATATCCCTAATCCTAACCATAACTCTAATCCAAACCCTAACCCTATCCAAAACACAATCCCTAACCTAACCCTAAACCTAGCTATGTAACTAAACCTAACCCTAACCCTAAACCTAACACAAACCCTGACTCTAACACTAACCCTAGAACTAAACCTCACACTAACTCTAAACTGGACCCTACCCCTACCCCTACCAGTAAACCTGTACCTAAACCTAAGAGTAACACTAGCACTAGACCAAACCTAATCCTAAATGAATTCATAAACTACCCCTAGCCCTAAACAAAAACCTTGCACTAGCCCTAACAATAATCCTTAACCTAACCCAAAGACTAACCCTAACCCTAGACCCAACACTAGTCCTAATTTTGGCCTTAACTCTAATCCTAAACCTAACCCTAAGTTATAGCCCCAATGCTAGCCATAAACACCATACAAACCTGGCCTTATTCTATCCCTAAACATAGCCCTAATTCTAATCCTAAACATAACCCTAGCCCTGACTCTAACCCTAACCACTGCCCTGGCCCTAACCCTAGCTCATACCCTAACACTTACTCTAAACCTAACCCTGACACTAACCTTATGCCTAAACCTAATACCGGCCCTAATCCTTACCTTAACCCTAGCACTAACATTAGCTCTAAGCTTATCCATTAACCTAGAGAAAAGCCTATCTTAATTGCTAACCCTAGGCCTAACACTAACCCTATTGCTAACACTAACCCTATCCATTACTCTAAAATTAACCTGAACCCAAAACCTAACCCTATCCATTACCATAACTCTAACCCTAACCCTAACGCAAATTCAAACCTTAACTCTAAATCTTAAACTATACCAAACCCTACCTGGACCCTGACCCTAATAAAACAACTAGCTCTAAACCTGACCCTTACACTAAATGTAATCCTTACATTGGACCTAGCCATAACCTAACCCTATAACTATCCCTAACCATAAACCTAGACCTGACATTAGCCCCTAGCCCTAATTCTAGCCCTATCCCTAACACAAACCCTCAAACCTAGACCTAAAGCTAGCCTTAATCATAACCCGAACCTTAACCTACCCCTAACCCTAATTCTAACTCTCGCCCTATCCCTATACCAAGCTATGACCCCAATCCCTTTCCCTAAAACTAACCCTATCTCTAACACTAACACTAAACCTAACCCTAGCACCAACCCTAACCCTAACCCTAGCACTAATCCTAGCCCTAATTTAGCCCTAACTTTAAACCCACCCCTATCCCTAACCCTAAGACTGACTCTTACTCTCGCCCTAGCCCTATTTCTAGTTCTAACCCTATCTGTTATCATAACCATAACACTTGCCTTAACTTTAACCCTAACCATAGCCCTAGCCCTAAACCTAGATCTAACAATAATAATTAATATAAGATAAAATCTCACCTTACTACTAGCCCTAAATCTGTCACTAATCCCAAAACTAGCCCTAACCATAGCCCTAGCTCTAATACAAAATTGAGTCATAGCCCCAACCCTAACACTAACCTAAACGTAACCCTAGACCTGACATTAGCATTATCCCTAATTATTAACCTAACCCTAATACAAATCCTAACACTACACCTAGCCATAATCCTCAACTTAATTCGAGTCCTATACCTAATCCTAAAAGTAACACTAATCCTGACTCTAACCCTAACACTAAACCTGTATCTAATCATCCCCCTTAACCTAAACCTAATATAAACACTATACCCAGTCCTAATGCTAACCTTAATACTAGCCCTAATTGTAACCCTAGTTCTTACATTAGCCATAGTCCTAAACTAGCTCAAACCTAACTCAAATCCTAACCCTAATCTGAACTCTAACCCTAGTTTTCATCCTAGCCCTAACCCTATCCTGAGCCCTAACACGTAACCTAAACCTAAACCTAAATCTAAACCATGTCCTATCCCGAAACCTAAACTGAAACATAGCCCTATTCCTATCCATAACACTAGCGCTAAACCTAGACATAATTTTATCCATTACCCTAACCATATCTAAGTAAATTTTAATCCTAGGCCTAACCCAAACCATAACCCTAAAATAACCATAACCCTAGTTATAACTGTAGCTCTAATCCTAACCATTACCTGAACCGTATCTTTAAAAAAATTCTATCCCTAGGCCTACCTCTAACCCTATGCCTTACCCTAACCCTGTCCATTATATTAAACCTAACCTGAACCTGAAACCTAACCATATCCATTACCCTAACCCTAATGCTAATTTAGCCCTAACCCTAAACCTTAACCAAACCCATACCATAACCATGATTCTGACCCTAATATACCACTAGCAGTAAACCTGACCCTAAACCTAAATGGAACCCTTACAACAGACCCAGCCATAAACCTAAACCTAAAACTATTTCTAACCATAGCCCTAGAACTGACATTAACCCTAGACCTCATCCTAGCCCTAACCCTAGCACAAACCCTACCCCTAATGCTAGCCCTAATCCTAGCCTTAATTCTAATTCTAACCTTAACCTGTGCCCTAAACCTAATTTTATCCCATGCCCTAGCCCAAAATGTAGCTGTAACATCATACCTTACCCTAACCCTAACACTAACCCTAACCCTAACCCTAACCCTAGCGCTAACTCTAGGCCAAAACCTAACACTAACTCTAGGGCTAATCCTAGCCCTCAATTAACCCTAATCCTAAACCTAATCTTATTTCTAGCCATAAGATTAACTAACTCTCGCCCTAACCCTATCCCTAGTTCAAAAAATCTCCCTTACCATAACCCAAACCCTAGCCATATTCCTAGTCCCAACCCTAAATCTCACCATCACCCTAACACTCAACCTGGTTGTAAATCCTAACCTTCAGCACAAAACTCACTCTAACACTAGCCCTAAACCTAATGCTAATTGGAAAACTAGCCCTAACCCTATCCTAGCCTTAAAACAAAACTGAGCCATAATTCTAACCCTAACCCTTAACTTAAACCAAACACTAACCCTACACCTATACCTAAACTTAGCCCAAATTTGAGTCCTTAACATAACCATAGAAATAACCCTGACCCTGAGTCAGACCCTAACAGTACCCCTAGCTCTAAATATTGCCCTAACGCTAACCCTAGAACTAGCCCTAATTGGAATCATAGTTCTTTCATTAGCCATAAACCCAATGCTAAAACAAATCCTATCCTAATCCGAGCCCTGACTCTAACCCTAACCCTAACCGTACCTCTAACCCTATTCCTTACCCTAAGCTGAACTCTCTCCCTAATTCTACTCTAGTCCTAACCTTAATCCTTAGCTTACCCCAAACCCTAACTCTATTACTAGTCCTAAACCTACCCCTAATTCTAGCTTTCAATCTAATCCTAACCCTGACCCTTATTCTGACCCTAACACTAACCCTTGATCTAAACCTGACCCTAACCCTAAACCGAATCCTAACACTACCCTTACGGGTAAACCTATTCCTAAACCTAACAGTAAGACTAGCACTAGACCAAAATTAATCCTAAATAGAGTCATAAATATAGACTTAGCCCTAAACAAGAACCTAGCACTAGCCCTAACAATAACCCTTAACCTAACGTAAAGACTAAACCTACAACTAGACCAAATGCTAGTCCTAATTGTGGCCCTAACCATAAAACTAACCCTAACCCAACAATGACCCTTAACCTAATAGGAACTGTAACTCTAAACCTTATCCTAAACCAAAACCTAACGCTACCACTAGACTTATCCATAACCCTGTCCCTAACACTAGCCATAACCATATCCCTACCTCTTACATTACCCATAGCCCTAACGTTAGCCCTAGACATCAGACAAAGTCTAGCCCTTATGCTAGCCCTAAACCTAGCCCTAATCATTACCATAACCATAACCTTAGACCTAAACCTAATGCTAACTCTTTCCCTACCCCTAATAGTAGTTCAAACTCTAATCCTTAGTGTAAACATAACACTAAACCTAAACCTAACCCTAGCCCTGACTCAAAACCTAACCCTCGCCCTAGCCCTAACCCTAGCTCAAATGCCTACACTTACTCTAAACATAACCATAATATTAACCATAGGCCTAACCCTAAGCCTAACCTTAAACTTAGCCCTAACCTTAGCTCTAACCCTATCAAGTACCCTAAAGATAAGCCTAACCCAAATGCTATACTTAGGCCTAATGATAACCCTTTCACTAACACTAACCCTATCCATCACTCGAAACCTAACTGGAACCATAAACCTAATGTTATCTATTACCCTGACCTTAACCCTAACCCACCTCTAATTCAAGCCTTAACCCTAAATCTTAACCTAAACTAAACCCTACCGGGAACCTGATCCTTAAAATACGCCTACCTCTAAACCTGTCCCCTACCCTGAACCTAACCCTTACACTAGACATAGCCATAAACAAACACTAAAACTAATACTAACTATAAACCTAGACCTGACAAGAGGCCTAGCCATAATTCTAGCCTAGCCCTAACATAAACCCTCAGTTTAATTCTAAACCTAGCCTTAATTCTAACCAAACCCTAACCTTAACCCTAACACTAATTCTAACCCTCACCATAGCCCTAAAGCTAGCTGTAACCCATCCCTTCCCCTAAATCTAATCCTAACCCTAACACTAACACTAAACCTAACCCTAGGCCTAACCCTAGGCAAAACACTAACACTAACCCTAACCCTAGGCCTAACACTAACCCTAATCCTAGGCCTAACCCGCTAATCTTAACCCTAATTCAGCCCTAACCCTAAACCTACCAATAACCCTAGCCTAAAGACTATCTCGAACTCTCGCCCTAGCCCTATTTCTAGTTCTAACCCTATCCAATACCATAACCCTAACATTAGCCCTAACCTTAGCCCTAACCCTAGCCATAGCCTTAAACCTAGATCTTACCACAAAAATAAATCTAAGCCTAAACTTCACCCTACCACTAGCCCTAACATTATCACTAATCATAAAACTAGCCCTAAACCTAGGCCTATTTCTAAAACAAAACTGAGCCATAGCCCTATCCCTAACCCTAGCCTAACCTTAACCCTAGACCTGACATTAGCCCAATCCCTAGCTCTAATCCTAGCCCTAAACTTAGCTCTAACCCTATCCATTAACCTAAAGATAAGCCCAACCCAAATGCTAAACCTAGGCCAAACGTTAACACTATTGCTAACACTAATCCTATTCATTACTCTTAATATAAACTGAACACTTAACCTAACCCTATCAATTATCTTAACCTGGACCCTAAACCTATCCCTAACCATAATTCAAGCCTTAATCCTAAATTATAACATAAACCAAACCCTACTCGAACCCTGACCCTAAAAATACATCTAGCTTTAAACTTGACCCTTAACCTAAACCTAACTCTTACACTAGACCTAGCATTAACCTAACCCTAAAACTAAACATAAACCCAGACCTGACATTAACCCCAGCCCTAATCCTAGCCTAACCCTAACACAAACACTAGTCCTCATCTTAGGCCTATACCTACCCTTAATCCTAACCCAAACCCTAACTCTACCCCTATCTCTAATTTTAACCCTTGCCCTCGACCTGAACTTAGGTATAACCCCATTCTTTCCCCTAACCTATCACTAACCCTAATCCTAACACTAATCATGTCTCTAGCCCTAACAATAGGCCTAACCCTAATACTAACCCTAGCACTAATCCTAGCCCTAAATTAGCCCTAACCCTAACTCTACCCTTAACCTTGGCCTAAGACTAACTCTAACTTTCCCCCATCCCTATCTCTAATTCTAACCCTATTCATTAAAATAAACCTAACAAAAGCCCTAACCTTAGCCCTAAACCTCGCCGTAGACCCTACACTAGATCTAACCATAACTCTAGATTTGACTCTAACCCTAAGCCTAATCCTCACCCTACCACTAGACCTAACACTATCGCTAATCCTAAAACTAACCATAACCTTAGCCTTATCCCTTAAAAAAAAAAAAAAAACAAGCCATAGTCCTAACCCTAAATGTTAACCTAAACCAAACCCTAACCCTAAACCTAGCCATAGCATTCTAGCTCTAATTCATGTCCTAGTCCTAAAATTAATCCTAACTCTGACTTATATTCTAACACTAACCTTAGTTCTAAATATCACACTAATCCTAAAGATAAGGCTAACACAAGATCTAGACAGAATACTAACTCTAATCATAACCTTAATTATTATATTAGCCATAGCCCTAATCCTAGCCCTAAACCTAACAGAAAAAATTGCCCTAATCTGAGCCCTAACCCTAGAAGTAAACCTAAAATGAATCCTAGCCCTAGCCCTAACCCTAAAACTAACCCTAGCTCTATCAATTACCCTAAGCCAAACCATATCCATAGTGTTAACCTTAGTCCTAATCCTAATCCATAGCCTAATCCAAACCCTAACACTCTTACTAGTCCTAACTCTAGCTGACGTTATAGCTCTAACCCTAACTCAAACCTTTCCCTAACTCAAACCCTCAGTCTAAAACTGACCCTAACCACAAACCAAACCCTAAAACTATCCATACCAGTAAACTTATACCTAAACCTAACCCTAACACTAGCCCTATACCTAAGCCTAATCATAAATATAGCCATAACTCTAGACCTAGACCTAAAAAAAAAAAAAAAAAAAAAAAAACGAGCTCTAGCCCTAATATAATTCTTAACCTAAAGTAAACACTAACCCTATCCCTAGACCTAACTCTAGTCCTAATTCTGGCTTTCACCTTAAACCTAACTCTAACCTGAACCTTGAACCAAACACTAACACTAAACCTAGCTCTAAACCTGAACCTTGCCTAAAACCTAAACCTAACACTAGACATAGCCATAACCCTAACCAAAAAACTAGCTCTAATCAGAACCCTAGATCGTACATTACACATGGCCTTAACCCTAGGCCTAAATCTAACACTAAACCTAGCCCTAATCTGAGGCCTAAAACTACCTTAAGCATAACCATAATCCTAAATGTAGCCCTGACCCTAACCCTCGCCTTACACATTACCCTAGTTCAAAGCCTAACCCTTAGCCTAAACATAACCCTAGCCCTATTCATAAACATAAACCTTACCTTAGCCCTAATCCTAACCTTAACCCTAGTACTAACACTAGCTCTAACCCTAACGTTACCCTAAACCTAAACCTAACCCTAATTATAACCCTAGCCCTAAACCTAACCCTATCCCTAACTCTAATCATAAACCTAACCCTCAACCTAACCCTAAACCTAACACTTGCCATAAATTTAACCCTAACCCTTACCATAAATCAAAAGTAAACCTATCCCTAAATGTAAATTTAACCATAAGTAACCTAAACTTAACCCTAAACCTAATCTTACATCGAATTCAATACTTTACTCTAAAGCTAACCCTAACCCTAATAAAAACACTAGAACTAACCCCAACCCTAACCATAACCATAACCCAAACCCTAACCCAGACCTAACACTAAACCTAGCACTCCCCCTAGCCCTATCTACAGATTAAATCCTAACCCTTACCCTAAGTCTAACACTAGCCCTAGCCCTAACCATAACGCTAACTCCAGCCCTAACCCTAACACTAAACCTAACCCTATTTTAGTCCTATTCCTAACCTTAACCCTAGAATTAAGACTAACTATAATTCTCACACAAGACCTATTCCTACTTGCAACCCTATCCCTTACCATAACCCTAACCCAAGCCATAACCCTAGTTGTAACTCTTGCACTATTCTTAGCCCTAGCACTAACTCTAGATCGAACCTATCACTGAAACTAACCCTTAACCGATGACTCAGCCAAACCCTGAAACTAACTCTAACCCTAATGCTGATCCTAAAATTAGCCCTAACCCTAGCAGTAGCCGTAAACCAAAATGGAGCCATACTCCTAACACTATCCCTTACCCTAGACCAAACCCTAACCTTACACCAGCCCTAACCCTAGCCCTAATTTGAAACCTAACCTTAACCCTAAATATAAACATGACCCTGACTCATATCCAAAAACTAAATCTAGCTCTAAAAATCACCCTAATCATAATCCTAACCCTAACACTAGACCTAGCCGTAAACCTAACCCTAAAACTAACCCTAATCATAACCCTAATTCTTACAATAGCTGAAACCAAAACACGAGCCCCAACCCTAATACAAAACTAGCCCTAATCCAAGCCCTAACATGAGCTTCAACACTTAACCTAACCCTAACCCTGGTCCTAACCCTAGCTGTAACCCTATCACTTACCCTAAACCAAACCCTCACCCTAATACTAACCATATTCTCAGCACTACTCCTTAGCCTAAGTAAAACCCTAACTCTACAAATAGTCCTAACCCTAGCCTTCATTCCAGATCTTACCATAACCCAAACCCCAAACCTATCCCTGACCATTATTCTGACCCTAACACTTATCTTAGGTGTAAATCAAAACCTAACCCTAAACTGAACCCTAAGACTAGCCCTACTGATAACCTTAAACCTAAACCTAAGCATAATACTAGCCCTAGACCTAAACCTAATCCTAAATCTAGCCATAACTATAGCTCTAGACATAAAGACAAACTAGACCTAACCATAACAAAAACGCTTAACCTAACCCACACTCTAACCCTGCCTCTAGAACTAACCCTAGTCCTAATTCTGGCTTTATCACTAACCATTACCCTACCCGAAAATTGTCCCTGACACTAACACTAACCCTAGTTCTAAACTTCACCCCAACCCTAAAACTAACCCTACAACAACACCTAGCCCTAGCATTAACCATAAAACTAATCCTAATAATTACTCTAGTTCTTACATTAGCCATAGCCCTAACCTACTGCAAAACTTAGCCCTAATCCAAGCCCTACCATAGCTTTAACCCTAAAGATATCTGTAACCATAACCCTAGCTTTAACCATAAACCTAAGCCAAACCTTAGACCTAATCCTAACAATAACCCAAGCCCTAACCCTAGCTCTAACCCTATTCACTACCCTGAGATAACTATAATCCTTATGCTAACTCAAGGAGGAACCCTAATCCTAGCACTAGCCTTAATCCTGTCCATTAACCTACACCGAACCTGAACCCTAAACTTAACTGTGTCATTACCCAATTCCTAAACGTAAGACTAATTTGAGGCCTAAACCTTAACCTAACCCAAATTCTAACCTTGACCCTTACTCAAATAATACTTATAGCTCTAAACCTGACCCTAACAAGAAACCCAATCTTTACAATAGACCTAGCCATAAGTCTAACCCTAAAACTATCCCTAACCATACCCTGGACCTGAAATTAGCCCTAGCACTAATCCTAGCCTTATCCCTGATACAAAACTTAGCCCACATCCTAGCCATGAACTTCACCTTAATCATAACTCTAACCCTAATGTTAACACTAACCTTAATCCTAATTCTCACCCTAGTCCTAAAACTAGTTATATTCCCATCTCTTACCCTAAATGTAACCCTAACCCTAAACCTAACACTAACCATAGCCCTTACCCTAAGACTAATACTATCACTAACCCTAGCCCTAATCCAAGCCCTAATTTAACCCTATCCCTAACCCTAACCCTAGCCCTAAGACTAACTCTAACTCTCACACTAGCCCTATACATAGTTCTAACCCTATCTTTTACCATTACCATACACCTAGCCCTAAACGTAGCCCTACCCTAGCCCTATACTTTGTCCTATCTCAAAACCTAGATCTAAACCTAACTCTAAATTTAACCCTAACACTAAGACTAAATCTAGCCATAACTCTACTCTTATCCCAAAAACTTAACCTAAGCCTAAATCTCACACTTACACTAGCCCTAACCCTAAGACTAATCTTAAAAGTAGCCCTAAACCTACCCTTAGCCCTAAAACAAAACCGAATCATAGTACTAACCTTAACCATTAACCTAAAACAAAACCTAACCGTACACCTAGCCCTACCCCTAGCTCTAATTATAGTCTAACCCTAACCTGAAAACTAAGACTGACCCTGACTCTGACACTAACACTAATCCTGGCTCTGAACATCACCATCACCATAAACCTAACCTTAACACTAGACCTAGAACTAACTCTAACCCTATAACTAGCTGTAATCATAAACATATTTCATACATTATCAGTAATCTTAACCCTAGCCCTAAACTAACCCAAAACCTAGCTTTAATCCAATTCATAAACCTAGCTTTAGCCCTTAAGTTAAACTTAGCCCTAACCCCCAAACTATTCTAATCCTATACATAACCCTAGCAGTAATCTTAGGGCTAACCCTATCCATTACCCTAATGATAACCCTAACCCTTCTGATAACCCTAGGCCTAAACCAAACCCTATGCATAACACTAAACCAAACCTAAACCCTAAACCTAACACTGTCATTACACTAACCCTAAGTCTAACACTAATTTGAGGCCTGCACCTAAACACTAACTTAACCTAAATCCTAATCCTGACCCTGATTCTAAAAATTACCCTAGATCTAAACCTGACCCTAACCAAAAACTTAACCATTACACTGGACCAAGCCATAAAGCTAACACTAAATCTATTCCTAACTGTAACCCTAGACCTGATATTAGCCATAGCCCTAATACTATCCCTAACCCTAAAACAAATCCTAGTACTCATCATAGCCCTAAACATAGCCTTAATCATAACCCTAACACTCACGTTAGTTTTAACCCTAAAACTAACCTTCGCCCTTGCTCTAAACCTAGCTATAACCACATCCTTACCCTAAACTAAACCCTAACTCTAACCCTAACCCTTATGGTAACCCTTGCCTTATTCTTAGCCGTAGCACTAACCCTAGATAAAAACCTAACTCTAAACCTAACCTTAATTTGATGCTTAACCCTAATCCTAAATCTAGCCCTAACCCTAACCCTAACATAACCCTTGCCGTAATTTAGCCATATCCCTAAACCAAACCCTAACCAAGCCCTAAGACTAACTCTAACTCTCACACTTGTCCTATCACTCATTCTAACCCTGTCTCTTACCATAACCCTCACCCTAGCTCTAACCCTAGTGCTAACGATTGCCCTATTCTTATTCCTAGCACTAACCTTAGGCAAAATGTAACTCTAAATCTAGCCCTAACCTGAAGCATAAGCCTGAACCTAACACTAGCCCAAACATAACACTAATCCTAAAATGAGCCTTAACCCTAGCCCTAGGCCTAAAACAAAACTGAGCCATAGCTCTAACCCTAACCATTAACCTAAACCAACCCCTAACCTTACACCAAGACCTAACCCTAGCCCTAATTTGAGTTGGAAGCCAAACCCTAAAACTAACCCTGAACCTGACGCTGACCCTAACACTTCTAGATATAAACATCACCCTAACCCTAAACTTAACCCCAACATTAAACCTAGCACAAAAACCCTAAAACTAGCACTAATTGTATACCTACTACTTACATTAGCTGTAACTCTAACCCTAGCTCTAACATAACCCAAAGCCTAGTCCTAATCGGAGCTCTAACTCTAGCTTTAAACCTAACATAACCCTAACACTGGCCTATTTTTAACCATAACTCTAGCCTTAAACTGATCTCTAACTCTATCCATTACCATAACCATAACAATAATGATAACTCTAGGAATAAACCTAACCGTATCCTGAATCCTAACCCTTCCATTAACCTAAACCTAAACTGAATCCTAAACTTAAACCTATCATTACCCTAACCCTAATTCTAAAACTCATTAAAGCCCAAACTTGAAACATTAACCTATCCCAAACCCTAACCCAGACCTTGACCCTCATAATACCCCTAGCTCTAAACTTGACCATAACCCAGCACCTAACCCTTAGCCTAGACGTAGTCATAAACCTAATCCTAAAACTACCTTTAACCATAATTCTGGACCTGAAAATAGCCCTAGCCCTAAACCTAAAAACACACCTAGCCCTCATTCTAGTCCTAAACCTAGCCTTAATCATAACCCTAACTCTAGCTCTTTACATAACTCTAATTCTAAAATTCACCCTAGTCTAAACTTAGCTATAATGTCATCCCTTATCCTAAATTTAAACCTAACCCTAACCCTAATCCTAGGCTTAAGCTAAACACAAAACCCAGCCCTAATCCTAGCGCTAATTTAGCTCTCTCTAACCCTATCCTAAACCTAGCCCTAAGACTAACTCTAACTCTTGAACTAGCTCTAGCCCTATCCCTAGTTCTAACCCTATCCACTACCATAAACCTAACACTCTCCCTAACATTTGTCCTAAAGTTGGTCCCAGCCTTAACCCTAACTCTAAATCTAACCTTAAACCTAAGCCTAAGCCTAACACTAACACTAGCCCTAACCCCAATCATAGCAGTGAACCAAAAGTGAACCATAGCCCTAACCCTAAACCTTAACTTAAACCAAACACTTACACTACACCTAGACTTAAACCTAGCCCTACTTTGAGTCCTAAGCCTCACCTTAAAACTAATACTGACACTGACTCATATTCTAACACTCAGCCTAGCTCTAAACACCGCCTAAACTCTAACCAAACACTAACATTAACAATAACCCAAATTAGTGTCTTAACCTTAACAATAAAACTAACCTTGACCCTGACTCCTATCCTAACAAGAATCATAGCTATAAATATTACCCTAACCTTAAACCTAAACTTAGCAATTAACCTACCTCTAACCCTAACCTTAAAACTAACCCTAATGATAATCCTAGTTGTTACATTAGCCGTTGTCCTAATCATAGCCCTAACCCTAACACAAAAACTAGTACTAAACTGAGCCCTAAACCTTGCTTTAATGCTAAATCTAACCCTAACCATAGTCCTAACCCTAGATCTAAATCAATCCCTTACCCTAAGTAAAACCCTAAACCTAAGAGTAACCCTAGACCTATTCCTAGTCCTTAGACTAACCAAAACACTAACCCTGTTAATAGTCCTAACCCTAGCCTTCATTTTAGCTCTAACACTATCCCAAACCCTAACCCTAACCCTGACCCTTATTCTTACCCTAACACTAAACCTAGGTCTAACCCTAACCCCAACCCTAACCCAAAATTTACCATAATCCTATTACTAGAACTAACTGTGAACCTAACTCTCAGCATAGACCTATCATAGCTCAGAACCAAACTCTTATGCTAAACATAACCCTAAACCTAATCCTAGTTCTAACCCTCACCTTAACCCTAACACGAAACCTAATCCTAACCATAACCCTAGCCCTAACCTTAACTCTAACTGTGTCCATTATGCTAAACATAACCCTTACCATATTGCTAACCCTAGGCTGAACCCTAACCCTATTGCTTTACCCAAACCTATCAATTGCCCTAAACATTCCCTGAATCGTAAACCTAACCCAATCATTACACTAACCCTAACCCTAATGCTAAATCAAACCCTAACCTAACCTCAAACATAAACCAAACCCTAACACTGACCCATGACCTTAATAATTCCCCTAGCTCTAAACCTGACTCTTACCCTACCTAACACTTGAACTAGACCTATACATAAACCTAAACATAAAATTATTATTAACCTTAACCCTAGACCTGATATTAAACCTAGCCTTAATCCCAACCCTAACCCTAACACAAACCCTATCCCTTATGCTAGCACTAAACATAGCCTTAATTTTATCCCTAACCCAAAACCTAGGCCTAACCCTAACACTAACCCTAGCCCTAATCTTAGCCCTTATTTATTATATTCCTAAACCTAACCCTAAATCTAGCGCAAAGACTAACTCTAACTCTCACCCTAACCCTAACCGTAGTTCTAACTCTATACCGTACTAGAAACCTAATCCTAGCCCTAAACTTTGGTGTAGCCCAAGCCCTATTCATCACCCTGACCATAACCCTAGATCTAACCCTGACTCTAAATCTAACCCTAACACTAATCCTAAACCTAAACCTAACACTAGCCCTAACACTAACGCTCATTCTAAAACTAGCTCTAACCCTAACTCTAGCCCTAAAACAAAACCGAGCCATAGCCATAACCCTAAACCTTAACCTAAACCAAACCCTAACCCTAAACCTATCCCTAAACATATTGCTAATTCTAGTCATAACCCTAACCCGAAAACTAACCCTAACCTGACTCTTACCCTAACACTAACATTGCCTGTAAACATCATCATCACCATAAACCTCAACCTAACACTAGACCTAGTCCTAACCCTAACCCAATAACTAGCGCTAATCATAACCCTACATCACAAATTTGCCGTAGCCTTAACCATAACCCTAACCTAACTCCAAACATATCCTACTCTAAACCTAGCTTTAACCCTAAACTTAAACCTAACCCTAACCAAAAAATAGCCATAATCCTGTACATAACCCTAGCCCTAACCTTAGGTCTAAACCTACCCATTACCCTAGAAATAACCATTACCCTTAAGCTAGTCCTAGGCCTAACCCTAATCTATCCATTACACTAAACCAAACCTAAACCCAAAACTAACCCTGTCATTAACCTAAACCTAAACCCTAACCTAAACCAAACCCTAAACCTGACCCTGACCCTAAAAATAACCCTAGATATAAACCTGAATCTTACCCTAAACCTAATCCTTACACTGGACCAAGCCATAAACCTAACACTAAGTCTAGCCCTAATAATAACCCTAGACCTGACATTGGCCGTAGCCCTAATACTATCCCTAACCCTAACACAAACCCTAAAGTTCATCCTAGCCATACACTGAACTTTAATCATAACCATAAGCCTAACTCTACGCCTAATCCTAATACTAACCCTTGCCCTAGCCCTAAACCTAGCCAAAACCACATCTCTTACCCTAAACATAACCCTAACTCTAACCTTAACCCTTGTCATCACAATTGCCCTATCCTTAGCACTAGCTTTAACACTAGATTGAAACCTAACTTTAAATCTAACCCTAACTCAATGCCTAAGCCTAAAACTAGCTCTGACTCTGATGCTAATTCTAAAACTAGACCTAACCCTAGACCTAACACTAACCCTAGCCGTAATTTAGCTCTATTCCTAACTGTATCCCTAGCCCTAAAAATAACTCTAACTCTCACACTGGCCCTATCACTCGTTCTAATCCTATCCCTTCCCATAAACATAACCCTATTCCAAATCCTAGTCCTAAACCTTGACCTATCCTAAACCCTAGCACTGATCTTAGATAAAATCCTAACTCTAAATCTCACTCACCCTAAACTGAAGCCCAAGCCTAATTCTAAGACTAGTCTTAACCTTAACACTAATACTAAAAGTTGCCCTAACCCTAACCCTAGTCCTAAAACCAAACTGAGCCAAAGCTCTAACCCTAACCCTTAATTATACCAATCCATAAACCTACACCCAGCCCTAACTCCAGCCCTAATTCGAGTTTACAGCCAAACCCTAAAATTAACCCTAACCCTTACTCTGACTATAACTCTAACCTAAGGTCCAAACATCACCCTAACCATAAACCGAAACCTAACACTAAACCTAGCATTACAACACTAAAATTAGACAAAATTATACCCTAATACTTACATTAGCCGTAACCCTAACACTAGCACTAACTTAACCCCAAACCGAGCCCTAATCATAACCATAACCCTTGCACTAAACTGATTTCTAACTCTATCCATTACCATAATTATAACCCTAAACCTAATGCTAATTCGTGCCCCAACTTTAAACCTTAACCTATCCCAAACCCTAACCCATAACTTGACCCTAATAGTACCCCTAGCTCTAAACCTGATGCTAACCCTAATCCTAACCCTTACAATAGATATACCTATAATCTTAATCCTAAAAAAAAATCTTTAACCATAATTCTGGGCCTGAAATTATCCCTAGCACTAATCCTCTCCCTAATCGTAAAAACAAAACCCTAGTCCTCATCCTAGCCCTAAACCTAGCCTTAATCATAACCTTAACTCTAACCACAGCCCTACCCTAATACTAACTTTCACCCTAACTCTAAACCTAGGTATAAACTTATTCCTTAACCCAAACTTTGCCCTAAATCTAAACCTAAACTCTAACCTGTAATTCTAAATTCTAAACTAACCCTAACCCTAACCCTAACTCTAACCCTAGGCTTAAACTAAACACTAAACCTAGCCCTAATCCTAGCCCTAATTTAACCCTATTTCTAACTCTTACCCTAACCCTAGCCCTAAGACTAACTCTCACCTTAGCCCTATCCCTAGTTCTAAACATATCCCTTTCCATAACCCTAAACTTAGCCATAAACCTTGTCCTATTCTTAGTTCTAGCCATAAGCCTAGATCTAAACCTAATTCCAAATTTAACCCTAACTCTAAGCCTAAGCCTAACATTAACACTAGCCTTAACCCTAACCCTAGGACTAAAACAAAACCAAGCATTAGCCCTAACCCTAAACCTTAACTTAAACCAAATCCTAACACTACAACTAGACATAAACCTAACACTAATTTGAGTACTAACCCTAACCTTAAAACCAACCCTGACCCTGACTCCAATCCTTTATGAACCCTAGCTATAAATATCAAATTAACCTTGAACCTAACACTAACACTAAACCTAACCCATACCCTAACACTAAAACTAAGACTAATGGTAACCCTAGTTTTTACATTAGCCATTTCCCTCACCCTAGCTGTTACCCTAACACAAAACCTAGGCCTAATCCGAGACCTAAACCTAGCTTTAACCTTAAATCTAACTATAACCATAGCCCTAACCCTAGGTCTAAATCAATCCCTTACCTAAGAAATACCCTAAACATAAGGGTAACCCTAGACCTATCCCTAATCCTTAGGCTAACCAAAACACTATCCTTATTAATAACCCTTACACTTGCCCTCATTCTGGGTCTTACCATATCCAAAAACCTAACACTAACCCTGACCCTGTACTGACCCTACCAGTAATCCTAGGTCTAATCCTAACCCTAACGCTAACCCAAAAACTACCATAATCCTATTCCGAGACCTAATCCTGAACCTAACTCTCAGCCTAGCCCTAACCATAGCTCAAAATCTAACCCTTACACTAAACATAACCCTAACATAACCCGAGTTCTCTCACCCTAACCCTAAATCAAGACCTAATTCTAACCATAACCCTAGTCCTAAACTTAAGTCTAACTGTATCATTGCCCTAAATATAACTCTTACCCTAATGCTAACCCTAGGTCTAACCCTAAACATATCAATATCCCCAAACTTATCAATTACCCTAAACCTACCCTGAACCCTAGACCTAATCTAATCATTACTCTAACCCTAACCCTATTTCTGAGCTCTATCCCTAAATTCAAACCTAAAACAAACCCTACCATTGACACTGACCCTAATGATTTCCCTAGCTCTGATCCTCACTCTTACCCTATACCTAATCCTAACACTAGACCTAACCATAAAACTACCATAAAATTATCCCTAAGCATAACCTCATATTAGCTCTAGCCATGATACGAGTCCTAACCCTAACACAAAACCTAGCCCTTATCCTAGCCTTAAAAATAGCCTTAATTATAACCCTAACCCTAACACTAACACTAGCCCTAATTGTAGACCTAATTTAGCCCTATCCCTAACCTTAACCCTAATCCTAGCCCAAAGACTAACTCTAACTCTCACCTTAGTCCTAACCCTAGTTCTAAACCCATACTTTACTGGAAACCTAATCCTAGCCCAAACCATAGGTCTAACACTAGCTCTATTCATAGCCCTAGCAGCAACCCTAGGTCTAACCCTAACTCTAAATCTAACCCTAACACTTAGCCTAAACCTAAACCTAATACTCTCCCTAACTCTAAGACTAATCCTAAAACTAGCACTAACCCTAGCCCTAAAACAAAACCAAGCCATAGAATGTACCTTAACCCTTAATATAAACTAAGCCCCAACCCTACACTTGGCCATAACTCTAGCACTAATTCGAGTTTTAAGCCAAACCCTAAAACTAACCCTGACCCTGACTCTGACTGTAACACTAACCCTAGCTCTAAACATCACCCTAACCCTATACCCAACCTTAAAAATAGACCTAGCCCTAACCCTAACCCTAAAAGTAGCCCTATTTCTAGCCTTTATTTAATCCTATCTTAATCCTAAACCTAGTCATAAGACTAAATTTTACTCTTGACCTAGCCCTAGCCCTAGTTCTATCCTTAGCCTTAATCCTAACCCTGGACCTAAGCCTAAGTCTAAAGATAAACCTAACTCTAAATTTAACTCTAACAATAAGCCTAAACCAAACCCTAACACTACCCCAACCATAATGCTAATCCTAAAACTTGCCCTATCCCTAGCCCTAGACATAAATCAAAACAAAGCCATAGCCCTAATCCTAAACCTTAACCTAAAACAAACCCTAACACTACAACTAGCCCTAAAATTAAATCTAAAACTAACCCTGACCCTGACACTGACCCTAACACTAATCATAGCTCTAATAATTATCCTAACCATAAATTAAACTAAAACTATATAACCTTAACCTAACTCTAAAACTAGCGTTAATCATAACCGTAGTTCGTACATTAGTCATTGTCTTAAATGTAGCCCTAACACTAACACAAATTCTACCCCTAATCTGAGACCAAAACCTAGCTTTAATCCTAACCCTAACACTACCCCTAACCCTAACTCTAAACCTATTCCTTACACTAAGTCAAACCCTAACCCAAATGCTAACCCTAGTTTTAATTCTAATTCTTAGCTTAATTTAAACTCTAACCATGTTACTAGTCTTAGCCCTAACTTTCATTCTACCTCTAAACCTAACCCTGAAGCTCATCTGACCCTAATGATAACTATAGGTCTAAACCTGACCTTAAACCTAAATCAAATCCTAACACTAGCCCTACTTGTAACCCTATACATATACATAAGCCTAACAATAGAACTAGACCCAAAGCTAATCCTAAATATAGCTATAACTCTAGCCCTTGACCTAAATAAAACCTAGCACAAGCCCTAACCATAACCCTTAACCTAAATCGAACACTTACATTACCCATAGACCTAAACCTAGTGCTAATTCTGGCTCTAACTCTAACCGTAACCCTATCACCAAAACTGACCCTGATTCTAACACTGAAACTAGTTTTAAACCTGACACTAACCCAAAACCTATACCTAACACTACCCCTAGCCATAACCCTAATCCTAAAACTAGCCCTAAACATAACCCTAGTTCTTACATTAAGCATTGTCCTAAACCTAACACAATACCTAGCCCTAATCCTAAGCCTAAACGTAGCTGACCTTTAACCTAAACCTAACTCTTACACCAGACCTAGTGATAACCTAACACTAAAACTATCCTTGTATTAACCCTAGACCTGATATTAGGCCTAGACCTGGTCTTAGCCATAACACTAACAGAAACCCTAGCCCTTAACCTAGCCCTAAAACCTAGCCTTTATCCTAAACTGAACCATAACCTTAGACCTAATACAAATTCTAAACCTCACCCTAGCCCTAAGTCTAGCTATAACCCAACCCATTCCCCTAAACTTAACCTTAACACCAATGATAACCCTAATGTAGCCCAACACCTTGGTCTAACCTCAACACTAACCATAGCCTTAATACTAGTCCTAATTTGGCCCTCACCATAACACTAACACTAGCCCTAATCCTAGCCCTATTTAGCCCTAACCCTAACCCTAAGACTATTACTCTGACTAACTCTAATTCTAACCCTATCTGTATCCCTAGTTCTAACCATATTCGTTACCATAACCCTAATCTTCGCTCTAACCCTAGCTCTAGCCCTAGGCCTAACCCTAGATCTAACCCTAACTCTAAATCTAACCCTAACTCTAAACCTAAAACTCAACATAACACTAGTCCTAACCCTGATGATAATCCATAATCTAGGCATAATGGTAGCCTTAGCCCTATAACAAAACCAACCTATATCCCTAAAACATAACCTAAACCAATCTAACCATACACCTAGTAGTAACTTTAGCCTTAATTCGAGTTCTAACCCAAATCCTGAAAGTAACCCTGACTCTGACACTGAATCTAATAATAACCCTTGCACTCACCCTAACCCTAAACCTAATCATAACACTAGACCTAGCCCTAACCCTAACCCTAAACCTAGCACTAATTGTAACATTAGTTCAATCATTACCCATAGCCCTAACCCTAGCCCTAAACAAACCCCAAACCAAGCTCTAATCTGAGTCTTATTCCTAGCTTTAACCCTAACCCTAAACCTCACCCTAAACCAGAACCTAGCCCTAAACCTTACCCTAACACTAGCCGGAATTCTAACCATAACCTTAGCCCTATCACTAGCTCTAACTCTATCCATTACCCTAATTATAATCATAACTCTAATGGTAACCCTAGGCCTAACACTAAACTTATCCCTAACCCTAACTTATTTCATTAACTGAAACCTAACCTGAATGCTAAACCTAACCCTAGCATTACCCTAACCCTAACCCTAATGCTAATTCAAGCCTTAATCCTAAACCTTAATCTAGCCTAAACCCGAACTCTGACCCTTTCCGTGATAATATACCTAGCTCTAACCTTGACCTACTACTAAACCTATCCTTTATACTAAACCTAGCCATAAACCTAACGCTAATACTATTTCTAACCATAACCCTAGACCTGACATTTGCCCTCGCTGTAATTCTAGCCCTAACCTTAACACAAAGCAAACCCATAACTGTATCCCCAAACCTAGCCCTAATCCTATCCATAACCCTGGCCCCAAATTTAGCTACAACCCTATCAATTACCCTAAACATAAACCTAATTATAATGCTAACCCTAGGCCTAAATCTAAACCTATCCCTCACCATAACTCTATCCATTATGCTAAATCTAAACTGAACCCTAAAACAAACCCTATCATTACCCTAACCCAAACATTGTTGCCCTAAACCTAAATGATAACCTAAACAAAACCCTAAACCTGAACCTGACCCCAATAATACCCCTAGCTCTAAATTTTACCCTGACCATAAACCTAACACTTACACTAAATATAGCCATAAACCTAACCCTAAAACTATCCCTAACCGTAACTCTAGACCTGACATTTGCCCTAACACTAATTCTAGCCCTATCCCTAACACAAAACCTAGACCTCATCCTAGCCCTAAACCTAGCCTTAAATATAAATCTAATTAAACCCTAGCCCTAACTTCTAATAATTCTAACCTTCACCCTAGCCCTATCCCTAGTTCTAACCCCACCCCTTAAACTAAACCTAACCCTAAGCCTAGAACTAAACCTAGGCTAAACATAACCATAAACCTAGCCCTATTACTAGCCCTAATTAAGCCCTATAGCAAACACTAAGCTTAGCTGTAAGACTAACTCTCACTCTCACCCTAGCCCTATTCCTAGTTCTAACCCTACCCCTTACCATAATCCTAATCCTAGCCATAAATGAAGACCTAACAGTCGCCCTATTCTTATCCCTCGAACTCACCCTATATTTAACCCTAAATCTAAATTTAACTTTAACCCTAAGCCTAAACCTAAACCTAACACTAGCACTAAACCTAATGCTAAGCCTAATGCTAACCCTAAACATAGTCATAACCCTAAAACAAACCCGAGTCATAGCCCTAACTTTAAAACCTAACCTAAAAAACCCTAACCCTACACCTAGCCCTAACCCTAGCCCTAATTCGTGTCCAAACCCTAATCCTTAACCTACTCTGACCTTGAATTTGACCCTAACACTAACCCTAGCTGTAAACATCACCCTAATGTTAAACTTAACCATACCACTAGACCTAGTCCTAAACCTAATCTTATAACTAGCCCAAATATTAACCATAGTCCATACATGGGCCATAACACTAAAACTAGCCCTAACTCTAACCAAAACCTAACCTTAATGCAAGACCTAACCCTAGCTTTAACCCTAAACCTAAACCTAAAACTAGCCCTTATCCTAACCCTAAACATAACCCTAAGCCTAGCTCTAATCCTATCCCTTACCCTAAGCTAATCCTAACCATAATGCTAACCCTAGGCCAAACCTAATCCTTAGCCTAATCCAAATTCTAACCCTATTACTAGTCCAAACCCTAGCCTTCATTCTAGCTCTAACCATAACCCAAAACCTAACCCTAACCCTGACACTTATTCTGACCCTAAGAGTAACCGTATGTCTAATCCTGACCTAACCGTAACTAAACCCTAACACTAGCAATAGCAATAAACCTCTACCTAAACCTAACCCTAACACTAGCCCTTTACTTAAACTTAATCCTTAATCTAGCCATATCTCTATACCTAGACCTAAACAAAAACCTGCCCTAGACCTAATGATAAACCATAACCTAAAACAAACAGTAACCCTACACTTAGACATAACTCTAGTGATAATTCTGGGTTTATCCTTAACCCTAAATATAACCCAAACACTGACCCTGACCCTAACACTAACCCTAGCTCTAAACATTACACTAATGCTAACCCTAACCCTAATACTTGACCTAGCCATAACACTTACCCCAAATGTAGCTCTAATCATAATGCTCGTTCATACATTAGTTGTACGCCTAACACTAGCCCCAACCGAACCCAAAACCTGGCCCTAACCTGATAGCAAAGCCTAGTTTTAACCCTAGTTTTAACCATAAACCTAACCCTTGCCATAGAGCTAACCATTGCTCAAACCCTAACCATTATTCTAATCCTAACCCTAAACCTATCCCTAACCCTAACTTTAAGCCAAATCCTAACCCTAACCCTAACACGACATCAAACCCTATCCAATTCCCTAAACCTAGTGATAACCCTAGCCCTATACTTAACACTAACCTTGACCCTAACCGTAACTATAACCTAGATCTAACCCTACACCTAACCCTTGCCCTAGCGCTAATGCTAGCTCAAACTCGAAACCATACCCTAAACCTAAATCTAACCCTAACACTAGGCCTAACCCTAAATCTAGCCCTAATCATACTAACCATAACACTAGCCCTAAATATATTCTTTACCCTAAGCACAACCATAACCCTAAGGCTAACCCTAGGCCTAACCCTAACCCTTTTGCTAATTCTAACCCTATCAATTACCCTACCCCTAACATAAACCCTAAGACTAAACCTATCATTACCCTAACCAAACCCTAATGCTAATTCAAGCTCTAAACCTAAACCCTAACCTAAACCAAACCCGAAACCTAATTCTAACCCTAATAATACCTGAAGCTCTAAACCTGACTCTTACCCTATACTTAAACCTTACACTAGACCTAGCCATAAATCTTACCCTCAATCTATCCGTAACATAAGCCTAGACCTGACACAAGCCCTAGCCCTAATTCTTTCCATAACCCTAAAACCCTAGCCCTCATCCTAGCCCTCAACCTAGCCTTAGTAGTAAACCAAAACATAATTTTTGCCCTAACCGAAATTCTAACTTCGTCCTATCCCTAAAACTAGCTCTAACCTCATCCCTTCCTCTAAACCTAACCCTATGCCTAAACCTAAACCTAAGCCTAAATCTAGGCATAACCCTAATACAAACGCTAGACCTAATTCTGGCCTTAATTTAGCCCTAAACCTAACCTAACCCTAGCCCTAAGACTAACTCTAACTCTTGCCATAGTCCTATTTCCAGTTCTAACCCTATCCCTTACATAATCCTATCACTAGCTTTACATTATCCTTAACCCTATTCCTAGCCCTAATCCTATATCTAACCCTAACACTAAATCTAACCCTAACCCTAAGCTAAACCTCTCACTAACACAAGCCATAACACTAATGCTAATCTTAAAACTAGCCCTAACCTAGCCCTAGCCCTAAAAAACAACCTAGACATAGCCCCAACCCTAACCTTTAAAATAAACCAAACCCTAAGCCTACACCTAGCCTTAAACCTAGATCTAATTTGAGTCTTATCCCTAACCCTAAAATAAAACCTGACCCTGACTCTGACCCTAACACTAACCCTAGCTCTAAACATAACTCAAAACCTAAACCTAACCCTAATTCTAGACCTAGCCCTAGCCCTAACCCTAAAACTAGTTCTAATCATAACCCTAGTTATTACATTAGCTGTAGCCCTAAACCTAGCCGTAACCTAACCCAAAACCTATCTCTAATCAGAGCTCTTAAACTACCTTTAACTCTAATCATAACCCTAATTCTAGCCCTAACCCTTACTCTAAACCAACCCTAACCCTGACCCTTGTCATAACTCTAACCATAGACATAACCCTAATTTTAACCCTTGCCCTAGTTATAAAACTAGCTATAACATAATACCTAACCATAACCATAACCATAACCCTAGCCATAAAATTAGGCTCAGCCTTAAAATTAACCCTATCGCTAATCATAGCCCTAATTAAGCCCTAATTCTAACCCTAAATCTAACCCTAACATTAAGACTAACTCTAACTATCGCCCTATCGCTATCCCTAGTTCTAACCCTATTACTTATGATAACTCTAAAGGAGCCCTAACCCTATACCTAACATTCGCTGTAGCCCTAAACCTAGATCTAACCCTAACAATAAATCTAACCCTAACGCTAAGCCTAAACCACACCCTAACACTAGCTCTAACCCTAATGTTAATTTGAAAATTAGCCCTAACCCTAGCCCTAGCCCTCAAGCAAAACTGAGTCATAGCACTGACCCTAACCCTTAACATAAACCAAACCGTAACACTACACCTAGCCCTAACCCTATCCCTAATTCGAAACCTAACCCTACCCTAGAACTAATACTAACCCTGACTCTGATCTTAACACTAACCCTAGTTCTACTTATCTCCATATACGTAAACCTAAACCTAACACTAGACCTATTCCTAAACCTAACTCTAAAACTAGCCCTAATCGTAAAGTCAGTTCTTAAATTAGCCATAGCCCTAAACCTAACACAAAACCTAGCCCTAATCCAAGGGCTAACCCTCGCCCTAACCCTAAACCTATCCCTAGTCCTAATCCTAGCTCTAACCCTATTTCTTACACTTAGTAAAACTCTCACACTATTGCTACCCTAGTCCTAACACTAATTCCATGCCTACCCCAAAACCTAACTCTATTAGTAGTCCTAACCCTAGGTCTCATTCTAGCTCTAAACTTAATCCAAACCCTAAACCTAACTATGACCCTTATTCTGACCCTAACACTAAACCTAGGTTTAAACCTGACCCTAAACCTTATCCAAAATCTAACACTAGCCCTACCAGTAACCCTAACACCAAACCAAACACTAACTCTAGCCCTAGACCTAAACCTAATTCTAAATATAACCATAACTCTAGCCTTAGCCCTAAAAATAACCCTTAACCTAAACCAAACACTAACTCTACCCCTAGACCAAACCCTAGTCCTAATTCTGCCCTAACCCAAACCTAATTCTAACCTTAATCCTTACACTTACCCTAACAAAAACCCTAGCTCTAAACCTTATCCTAACCCAAAATTTAACCCTAACACTTGATAAACTCTAAATCTAGCCCTAACCATAACTCAAGCTCTTACATTACCCATATACCTAACATTAGCCCTAAACCTCACACAAAACCTAGCCCTAATTACAGCCCTAACCCTAACCCTAAGCATAACTCTAAACCTAATCCTAGACCTATCCCTAATCCTAACCCTCATTCTAGCCATAACCCTAGCTCAAACCCTAAACCTTACCCTAAACATAACCCTAGCCCAAACCCTAAACTTCACCCTAACTCTAGCCATAATCCTAAATGCAACCATAGCCCAAACCCTAGCTCTAACTCTATCCGTTACACTAATAATAACCCTAAAACTAATGCTAACCCCAGCCCTAAACCTCAACCTAACACCACCCTAGCCCTGACTGTAACCCTAACCCTGTCCTATCCCTAAACCTAGCTCAATCCCTAACCCTTACAATTAACCTAAACCTAACACTAACCCAAGGCCTAAACCTAACCCTAATCCCAGCCCTAATCCTAAACTTAACCCTAGCCCTAACCCTAGCTCGAAACCTACCCATTACCTTAACTCTATACTTAACCCTAATGATAACACTAGACCTAAAACTAAACCTACCCTAACCCTAAACAAACCTAACCTTAGAACTAACAGTGAACCTAACCCTAACCCTAAATCTAAGCTAGCTCAAACCATAACCCTAATCCTAAACCTAATCCTAATGCTAACCTAAACCTAACCCTAACTTTGACCTGACATCTAAACCTATTACCCTAACTCTAATGATAACTCTATCCCTAACCGTAACATTAACCATCACCATAACCGTAGACCAATCTCTTAATTAACTATAAGCATAGCAAAAATCCTAGCTCAAACACTAAACCGTACCCTAAACCTAATCCTACCTGTAACCTTCGCCATAAACCTGACCCTAACCCTAACTGTAGCCCTAATGCTAACCATAACCCTAGCCCTAATGCTAGGTCTAAGCCTATAAATTACCCTAACAATAACCATAGCCCTAATACTAACTCTAGACATAACCCTAAACCTATCACAAACCCTAACCATATCCATTACCTAAAATCTAACCTAACCCTAAACCTAACACTAATCATTACCCTAACCCTAATTCTAACCTTAATGCTAATTTGAGCCTTTACCATAAACCTTAATCTAACCCAAACCCGAAGCCTGAACCTGACCCTAATAATACTCCAGCTTTTAATCTGACCCTTTTCCTAAATGTAACACTTTAATTTGACCTAGCCATAAACCTAACCCTAATAAAATCACTAACTATAAACCTAGACCGGACATTAGTCCTAGCCCTAATTCTTGCCCTAAACCTAACACAAAATCTAGCCCTAATCCTAGCCTTAAATCTAGCCTTAATCCTAAACCTAACAATAAACCTAGCCCTAACCCTAAAACTAATGATAAAACTAGCCCTAACACTAACCATAGCACTAAAACAAAACCAAGCAACAGGCCTAACACTAAACTTAAACCAAATCCTAGTACTAAACCTAGATTTAACCCGAGCCCTAATTCGAGTCCTAATCATAACCTTAAAAATAACCCTGAACCTGACTTATATCCTAACACTCATCCTAGCTCTAAACACCACCCTAAACTTAAACTGAACCCTGACAGTAATCCTAGCCCTAATTTGAGTCCTTACTCTAACCCTAAAAGTAATCCTGACCTGACTGATATCCTAACACTAACCCTAGTTATAAATATCAAATCTAATCTTAAACCTAATCCTAACACTTGACCTACCCCTACCCCTAACACTAATTGTAACCCTAGTTTTATATTAGATGTTGCCCTAATCCTAGCCTTAAACCTCACACAAAACTAGCCCTAATCTGATCCCTAAACCTAGCTTTAACCCTAACCATAAACCTAACCCTAGCCCTAATTGTATCCCTTACCTGGAACAAAACCTTAATCCTAATGGTAACCCTAGACCTATTCCTAATCCTTAGGCTAACCAAATCCTAACCCTATTGAGAGTCCTAAAGCTAGATATCATTCTAGCTCTAACGCTTTCCCAAACCCTAACCCTAACCCTGACCTTTATTCTTATGATAACATAAACCCTAGGTCTAAACCTGATGCTAACCCTCAACCAAACTCTAACACTAGCCCTACTTGTAACCATATACCTAAAGTAACCCTATGACTAGCTCTAGACCTAAACGTAATCCTAAATCTAGCCTGAACTCTAGCTCTAGACCTAAACAAAATCCTAGCCCTACCCCTAACAAAAACCTTTACCTACCTCAAACACTAACTCTACCCCTAGACCTAAACCTAGTCAAAATTATGGCTTTAACCCTAACTTTAACTCTAACCCAAATACTGACCATGGCTTTAGCACTATACCTACCTCTAAATCTGAAACTAACCAAAACCTAAACCTAATTCTAGACCCAGCCATAACCCTAACCCTAAAACTAGCCCTAATCATAACCCTAGATCTTACATTACCCATAGCCCTAACCAAGGCCTAAATCTAACACTAAACATAGAGCTAATTTTAGGCCTAAACCTAGCCCTAAGCATAACCCTAACACTAACACTAGCCCTATATCTAACACTAGCCCTCACCTTAGTCCTAAGATAGCTCAAAGCCTAACACTTATCCTAAAAATAAACCTAGACTTATCCCTAACTCTCACCCTAACCCTAGCCAAAATCCTAAACTTAACCTAGCCCTAAACCTAGCTCTAAACCTACACATTACCCTAAACCTAAACCTAAACTTATTTATAATCCTAGCCTGAACCCTAATGTTAACCCTAACCATAACCAGAAAACAAACCATAGATATAACCCTAAAATTAACACTCAGCATAGCCCTAACACTAGATCAAACCATAAACCTTACCATAAACCTAAACATAACCATAAATCTAATCCTAACCCTATCACTAATTCTAACCATAAAACAAAATCTAAACCTAACCTAACCCTATCCATTACCTTAACCCTAACCCTAATGTTAAGGATAAACCTAGCCATAACTCTATCACTACACCTAGATCTAACCCTAGCCCTAATTCGAGTCCTAATCATAACCTTAAAAAAAAACCTGAACCTGACATATCCTAACACTCATCCTAGCTCTAACCACCACCCTAACCCTAAACCTACCGTAATCCTATCCCTAAACCTAACCCTAAACCTAGCCCTAACCCTACCTCAAAACCTAACCTTTATGGTAAACATAACCCTAAACCTAAACCTAACTCTAGTTCTAACAGTAACTCTAACCCTAACTCAAGGCATATTCCTAACCATTACTGTAGTTGTAACCTAAGCTCTAACCCTATCAATTACTCTAACCATAAACCTTACCCTAATGCTAACCCTAAGTCTAACCCTAGCCCTATCACTAATGCTAACCGTATCAATTACCCTAAACCAAACCTGAACCTTAAGACAAACCCTAACTATGCCTTAACACTACACCTAATGCTAATGTGAGCAGTAAACCTCAATCTTTACCTAAGCCAAATCCTAATCCTAATAATTCTTCAAGCTCTTAGCCTGACCCTTATCCTTAACCTAACCCTTATGTAGCCATAAGCCTAACCCTAAAACTATTTTTAACCATGAGCCTAGATATGATATTAACCCTAGCACTAATTCTAGCCCTGAATCTAAAACAAACACTAGCCCTTATCCTAGCCTTAAACCTAGCCTTAATCAAAACCGTAACCCCAACCCTAGCCCTAATCTTAACTCTAACCCTCACCCTACATCTAAACCTAGCTATAACACTATTCTTTATCCTAAACTTAAAACTACACATATCCCTATCACTAGGTCTAAGCTAAACACTAACCCTAGCCCTAATTCTAGTCCTAATTTAACCCTATCCCAAACCCTAAGTCTAATTTTAGCCCTATCACTAACTATAATTCTCACACTACCCCTATCTTTAGTTCTAACCCTATTCCTTACCATAACTCTAACCCTGGCCATAACCCTTGCCATAACCTTAATCCTAGTCTAATCCTAGATCTAAAGCTAACTATAAATGTAACCCTAACCCTAAGTCTAAGCCAACCTTAACACTAGCCCTAACCCTAATACTAATTATAAAATTTGTACTAACCCTAACCCTAGGACTAAAACAAAATCAAGCAATAAGCTTAACCCTAAACCTTAACTTAAACCAAAACCTAAACTAATAAAAGAACTAATTCTAGCCCTAATGGAGTCCTAATCCTAACCTAAAAACTAACCCTCACCCTGATTCATATACTAACACTCACCCTACCTGTAAACATGATGCTAACCATTAACTGAACCCTAAAAATAAACCTAACCCTAATTTGAGTCCTAACTCAAACCCTAAAACTAACCCTGACCCTGACTTCTATCCTAAAAATAACTCTAGCTCTAAATGTCACCTCAAATCTAACACTAAAACTAGAACAACCCTTAACCCAAACCCTAAAGCTAATCCTAATTTTAACCGTGGTTCTTATATTACCTTTGCCCTAACCATAGTCCAAACACATAAAAACTAGCCCTAATCCTAGCCCTGCACCTATCTTTAGCCCTAACCCTACCCCTAACCCTACCCCTAACACTAGTTCTAACCTTATCCCTAACTGTAAGAAAAACCTTAACCCTAATGGTAAACCTAAACCTATCCCTAATCCTATGACTAAACAAAACTCTCACCATATTAATAGTCACAACACTAGCCCTCATTCTAGCTCTAACACTATCCCAAACCTTAACCCTAACCCTGAACCTTATTCTGACTATAACACTAACCTAGGTCTAAACCTGACCCTAATGCTAGACCAAACCGTAACACTAGCCCTACCAGTAAACTTATACCTAAACCAGACTCTATCACTAACCCTAGACCTAAACCTAATCCTAAATCTAGCCTGAATGCTACCTCTAGACATAAACAAAAACCTAGCCTTAGCCCTAACAATAACCCTTGACTTAACACAAAGAGTAACCCTACCCCTACACATAAACTTACTCCAATTCTGGCTTTAACCTTAATTTTAACCTTAACCTGAACCCTGACCCAGCCTTTATCACTAAACCTATATCCAAACCTGACCCTGACCGAAAACCTAAACCTAACATTAGACGTAGCCATAATCCTAACCCTACAACTAGCCCTAATCATAATCCTAGCTCTTATAGTGCCCATAGCCCTAACTCTACGCCTTAATCTAACACAAAACATAGAGCGAATTTGAGGTCTAAATCTAGCCCTAAGTGTAACCCCAACCCTAACCCTACCCCTAACCCTGAACCTAAACCCAACCCTAGCCTTAGTCTTCAACATTACTCAAAGCCTAATCCTTACCATAAATATAAACTTAGACCTATACCTTACTCTAAACCCTAACCCTAGCCCTAACCCTAAACTTAACCCTATCCCTAAAACTAGCTTTAAACCTACACCTTACCCAACCCTACAGCTAAGTGTATTGATAACCCTAGCTGTAATCCTAACCATAACCCTAACCCTAGCCAGAAAACTAACAATAGACCTAACCCTAAAACAAACACTCTCCATAGCTCTACCCTAGCTCAAAACCTAACCCGTACCATAAACCTAAACACAACCGTAGCCTTAACATGAACCCTAAAACTAAATCTAACCCTAACCCTAAACCTAGACCTACATATAACTATATCCATTATCCTAACCCTTATCCTAACCCTAATGATAACCCTAGCCCTAAACTTAACCCTGACCCTAAACCAACCATAATCCTGTCCTTAGACCTAAAGCAGAACCTAATCCTCAATCTAGACATAGCACTAACACTAGCTCAAAACCTTTTTCTTACCCTAAACGTAACCGTAGCCCAAACACTAACCCCAACCCTAGCCCTAATCCTAACCATAACCATAGCCCAAAACCTAGCTCTAACTCTATCCATTATTCTAACTATAACCCTAAATCTAGGGCTAAACCAAGCCCTAACCCTAACCCTAAACTTAACTCTATCCCTAGCCCTGATTCTAACCTGAAGCCTCAACCTATCCCTAACACTTACTCAATCCCTGACCCTTACCCTTAATGTAACCATAAGAAAATGATAAGCCTCAACCTAACCATTACCCTAGCCCTAATCCTAAACTTAAAACCAGACTTATCATTAGTTCTAACCCAACACATTGCCCTAATCCTAACCATAAACGTCATAAAAACCATAGCCCTAACCCTAAACCTACTCTAACCCTAACCCTAGACCTAACCATAAACCTAACCCTAGCTCAAACTCTAACAATTATGCTAAACTTAACACTAAATCTAGTCCTAAACCTAAACCTAACCCTAACCCAATATCTAAACCTATCCATCATCTTAAACCTAATGATAACCCTAATCCTAACCCTAGACCTAATCATAAACCTAACCCTATACTTAGCACTAACCCTAGCTCATACCCTAACCCATACCCTAAAACTAACCCTAGCCTTAACCTTAACCCTAACCCTAACTTTAGCCCTAAACCAAAACATAACCCTAGCCCTAATGCTAGCTCTAACCCTATTCATTATCCTAATGATAACCATAAACCTAATGCTAACCCTAAGCCTAACCCTAAACCTATCCATTACCCTAAATCTAACCTGAGCCCTAAACCTAACCTGAAGCCTAAACCTACCTTTACCCTAACTCTAACTCAAACCTAATGCTAATTTGAGCCACAAACCTAAACCTCAACATAACCCAAACCAAAAACCTGACTCTATTATAATACCCAAAGCTCTCAACTTGAACCTCACCCTTAACATAACTCTGATACTAGACCTAGCCATAAATCTTACCTGAAAACTAACCCTAACCAAAACCCTAGACCTGATATTAGCCCTAGCCCTAATTCTTGCCATTACCCTTACACAAATGGTAGCCCTCTTCCCAGCCGTAAACCTAGCCTTGATCCTAACCCAAACACTAACTCTTGCCCTATCCATAATTTTATCCCTCGCCCTAGTTCTGAACTTTGCTATAAACCCATCCCTTCCCCCAAATCTAACCCTAACTCTAACTCTAGACTTAAAATTTACACTAATCCTAGACCTGATCCTAGCCCTAATTTAGCCATAACTCTACCACTAGCACCAAGACTAACTCTAACTCTCGCCCTAGGCCTTTTCCTTATTTTAACCCCATCCCTTACCATAACCCTAACATTTGCCCTAACCTTATCCATAACACTAGCCCTAGACCTAACACTAGAACTAACCATAACTCTAACTCCAACCCTAACCCTAAGCCTAAACCTCACACTAACACTAGCCATAACACTAACACTAATCCTAAAACTAGCCCTAATTGAGTTCAAGCCCTAAAACAAAACTGAGAAATAGCCCTAACCTTAACCCTTAACCTAAACCAAAACCTAACCTTACACCTAGCCTTAACCTTAGCCCTAATTCCACTCCTAACCTAACCCTAAAACTAACCTTGAGCCTGATTCTGACCTTACACTCACCTTAGCTCTAACATCACCCTAAAAGTATACCTAACCCTAAAACTAGAACAAGCGCTAACTGTAACCCTAAAAGTAGCCCTAATCATAACTCTAGTTCTTACATTAGCCATAACCCTAATCCTGGCCCTACCCTACCCCAAAACCTAGTCCTAAACTTATCCCTATACCTCGTTATAACCCTAACCCTAATCCTAGCCCTAACCATTACCATAAACCTAACCCTAACCAGAAAACTGGCCCTGACCCTAAACCTAACCCTAGACTTAATCCTAACCATAACCCTAGCCTTAACTCCAGCTCTAACCCTATCCATTACCCTAAAAATAATCCTAATTTTAATGCTAACCCGAGCCATAAATTTAACTCTAATCCTATACCTAGACCTGACACTAATCCTAACTGTCGCCCTAGACATAACCATAGCTCAAACCCTAACACTTAACCTAAACCTAACCCTAACACTAACCCTAGGCCTAACCATAACCAAAACCCTACCCCTAATCCTAACCATAACCCTAGCCCTAAACCTATCTATTACCATAAACATAAGCCTAACCCAAACACAGCACTAAACCTAGCTTTAACCCCACCCATTACACTAACTTTAACTACAAATGTCATGATAACACTAGCCCTAACACTAAATCTACTCTATCCCTAACTCTAAACTTAACCATACTCCTAACCCTAAAACTACACTAACTGTAAAGTTAACCGTAGAACTAACCGTAAAACTAACCCATGGCATAGTCCTAATCCTAGCTGAAATCCTAACAGTTACACTAAACCTAAAATTAACCCTAGTCCTAAACCTAAATCTAACCCAATCCATTTAGGCCTAAGCCTAAACTATTTGCTAACACTAACCTTATCCTTACCTAAACTTAATCTGAACACTAAACATAACTGTATCAATTACTCTAACCCTAACCCTAACCCAAATGCTAATTTGAATCCTAAAACTAAGCCAAACTCTGAACAAGACACTAATTCTAATAACACACCTAGCTCTAAACCTGTTACCCTAAACATAACCTTTTTTAAAGAGAGAGACAGAGAGAGAGAGAGAGAGAGAGAGAGAGAGAGAGAGAGAGAGAGAGAGAGAATTTTTTAATATTTATTTTTTAGTTCTAGGTGGACACAACAGCTTTTTTGTATGTGGTGCTGAGGATCTAACCCGGGCTGCACACATGCCAGGAGAGCGCGCTACCGCTTGAGTCACATCTCCAGCCCTAAGCATAACCCTAAAACTAGACCCAGCCATAAAAATAACCCTAACAATATCTCTAACCGTAACCCTAGACCTGACATTAACACCGTACCTAATTCTTGCCTTAAACCTAACAAAAACCCAAGCCCTCATCCTTAAAACTAGCCTTAATCCTAACCCGAACCCTAACCCTAGCCCAAACCCTAATTTAAACACTCGCCCTAGTTCTGAACCAAGGTATAACCACATGTTTTCCCCTAACCCTAACCCTAACCCTAACCATAACACTATCACTAACACTAACCCTAGCCCTAACCCTAGGCCTAATCCTAAAACTAACCCTAGCCCTAACCCTAGGCCTAATCCTAAAACTAACCCTAGCCCTAACCCTAGGCCTAATCCTAACACTAACCATAGCTCTAATCCTAGGCCTAATTTATTGCTAACTGTAACCCTAACTCTAACCCTAGCCCTAAGACTAACCCTAACTCTAGTCCTAGACCTATTTCTAGTGAAAACCTTATCTATTGCCTAATCCTAACACTAGCCCTAACCTTGGTCGTAACACTAGGCCTAGTCCTAAAACTAGAACTAACCCTAACTCTAAATCTAACCCTAAATCTAAACTTAAACCTTACCCTAACACTAGCCCTAACCTTAATTCTAATTTGGAAACTAGCCCTAACCCTAGCAATAGCCCACAAACAAAACTGAGCTATAGCCCTAATCCTAACCCTTAACCTAAACCAAATCCTAATGCTACACCTAGTCCTAAACCTATCCCTACATCTAATGCTGATCCTGACTCTGACACTAAAACTACCTCTAAACATCACCCTAACCCTAAACTTAACCCAAACACCAGACCTAGACCTAATCCTAACACTAAAAATATCCCTAATCATAAAGTTGTTTTAACATTAGCCATAGCCTCAACCATAACATAAAACCTAGCCCTAATCTGAGCCTTAACCCTAAGCTTTAACCCTAAGCCTAACACTAACAGTAAACCAAACCCTAGCTCTAAACATAATCCTTACCCTAAAAAATCTCACCCTAATGCTACCCTTGTTCTAATACGAATCCTTAGCTTACCCCATAACCTAACTCTATTACTAATTCTAACCCTAGCCCTCATTCTATGTCTAACCCTAAGCCTAAGCCATAGCCTAACCCTTATTCTTATTGTGACCCTAACACTAACCCTAGCTCAGAGCCTGACCTAAAAACTAAACCGAACCCTAACACTACCAGTAAACCTATAACTAAACTTAACCATAATACTAGCACTTGACCTAAACTTAATCCTAAATATAGCCATAACTCTAGCCCTAGTCCTGAACAAAAACCTAGCTCTAGCCCTAAAATAACCATTAACCTAACCCAAAGACTAACTCTACCCCTAGACCTAACCCTAGTTCTAATTCTGGCCCTAAACATAAACCCAGTGCTAACCTGAACACTGATGCTTACCCTGTCACAACCCTAGCTCTAAAACTTATCCTAACCCTCCTAACCAAAAACTTAAACCTAACACTAGACATATCTATAACCCTAACCCAAAAAAACCAGCCATCCATAACTCTAGACCTTACATTACCCATAGCCCTAACACTAGCCATAAACCACACACAAAACCTAGCCCTAATACAAGCCCTAAACCTATACCTAAGCATAACCCTAACCCTAATTTAGCCCAAACCCTAAACCTACTGCTTGCCATAGACATAACCCTAGCTCAAACTGTAAACCTTACCCTAAACATAACCCTAGCTCTAACCCTAACTCTAAACCTATCCCTAATCCTAACTGTAACTATAACCCAAATCCTAGCTCTAAATTTATCCTTTACCTTAAATATAACCCTCACCCTAATGCTAACCCTAGCTCTAACCCTAACCCTAACCCTAACTCTAACCATAGCCCTGATTCTAATCCTAACACTCACCTAGCAATAACCCTAGCTTAAACCCTAACACTTACCCTAAACTAATCCTAACACAAACCGTAAGAGTAACCCAAACCCTAGCCCTAATCATAACCTTAACTTAAGCCCTAACACTAGCACTAAACCTATCCATTACTCCAAACATAAGCCTAAACCAAATGCTAACCCTAGGCCTAACCCTAACCCTATCCCTAATACTAACCTTATACATTACTGTAAACTTAATCTGAACTGTAAACCTAACTCTATCCAGTACTCTAAACCTAACCTAAACCCTATGCTAATTTGAGGCCTAATCTTAAACCTAAACCCAAACAAATCCCAAACCCAGACTCTGATCCTAATAAATACTTAGCTCTATACCTGACCCCTACCTTAAATCTAACCCTTACACTAGACCTAGGCATTAACCTATCCCTAACACTATTCCTAACCAAAACCCTAGAGCTGACATTAGCCCTAATCCTAACACAAACCCTAGCCCTCATCCTAGCCCTAAACATAGACTTAATCCTAACCCGAACCCAAACCCTAGACCTATCCCTAATTATAAACCTCACCCAAGCACTGAACCTAGCTATATTACCTCATCCCTTCCCCTAACACTAACCCTAACCATAGCCCCAACCATAGGCCTAACATTAACACTAATCATAGCACTAATACGAGCCCTATTTGAACCCTAATCTTGACGCTACCCATAACCCTAGCCCTTAGACTAAAATTAACTCACACCCTAGACCTATTTCTATTAATAAACCTATTCATTACCATAACACTCACAAAAGCCCTAACCTGAGCCCTAACTCTAGCCATAGCCCTAACCCAAGATCTAACCATAACTCTAAATCTAACCCTAATCTTAAGCCTAAACCTCATTCTACCACTAGCTCTAACACTATTGCTAATCCAAAAAACTAGCCCTAATCCAAGCCCTAGCCTTAAAACAAAACTGAGCCATCACTCTAACCCTAAACTTTAACCAAAACCAAAACCTAACCCATGACTACTCATAACCCTAGCTCTAATTCGAGTATTAGGCCTAAAACTAACCCTCACTCTGACTCATATCCTACACAAACCCACCTCTAAATATCATCCTAACCCTAAAACTAATGCTAACACTAGACCAAGCAGAAACTCTAACCCTAAAACTAACCCTAATCATAACCATACTTTTTACATTGGCCTTAGCCAAACCCTAGCCTTAACTCTAAAACAAAAATAACCCAAACCCTAACCCTAACACTAGATTTAACCCTAACCCTAAAACAAGCCCTAACCCTAACTCTAATCCTAGCCCTAACCCTAGCTCTAATCCTATCCAGTACCCAAAGCCAAACCCTATTCATACTGCTAACTCTAGTCCTAATCATATTCTTTAGCCAAACCCAAATAATAGCCCTATTACTATTCCTAACACTAGCCCTCATTCTAGATCTAACCCTAACCCAAAAACCCACCCTATCCTTCACCCTTATTCTGACCCTAACACTAATTATAGGTCTAACCCTGACCCTAAACCTAAACCAAAACCTAAAACTAGCCCTACCTGTAAACTTATATTTAAACCTAAACCTAACACTAGCCCTAGACCTTAACATAATCCTCAATCTAACTATAACTCTAGCCACTGACATAAACAAAAACTTAGTCCTAGCGCTAACAACAACCCTTAACCTAAACCAAACACTAACCCTACCACTAGACCTAACCCTAGTCCTATTCTGGCTTTCAGCCTAACTGTAAATTCAACCTGAACACTGGCCCTGATATTAACATTAAACCTATCTCTAAATCTGACCCTAACCAAAAACCTAAACCTAACACAAGACCTAGCCATAACCCTAACCCTAAAACTAGCTCTAATAAGAAACCTAGATCTTTCATTACACATAGCGCTAACCCTAGGCCTAAAACTAACACAAAACTTAACCCTAATGGAGACCTAAATTTACACAAAGCATAACCCTAACCTTAACCCTAACCCTATTTCTAACCCTAACCCTAACCCATACCTTAGTCCTAACCCTAGCTCAAAGCATAACCCTTAGCCTAAACATAACCCTAGCACTACCACTAACCATAATCCTAACCATATCCCTAATCCTAACCTTTATCCTAGACCTAAAACTAGCTTGAACCCTAGCCATTACCCTAACTCTAATCCTAAAACAAAGTGATAACCCTATTCCTAACCCTTACCAAAAACCTAACCCAAACCATAAACCTAACCTTAGACCTAACCCTAAACCTAAATATTGCCATAGCCTTAACCCTACCTCAAACCCTAACCCTTACCCTAAAACCAACAGTAAACCTAGCCCTAAAACTAAACTTAAACCTAAACCTATCCTTAACCATAAAGCTAACCTTACATCTAACCCAATCTATTACCCTAAACCTAATCTTAACCCTAAAGAAAACCCTAGCTCTAACCCTAAACTTAATCCTCACCAAATCATTAATCCTAACCCTCTTCCTAGACCTAACCCTACCTCAAAACCTAACCTTTACCTTAAATCTAACCATAACCCTACCCTAAGCTAGGGTTAATAGCCCTAACCCAAAACCTAACCTAATTCTAGCCCTAATCCTAACCTAACCCTAACCCTAACCATAGCTCTAACCCTATATATTTTACTTATGATAACCCTAAACTTAATGCTAACCCTAGGCATAACCCTAACCCTTTTGCTAACCCTAAAGCTCTCCATTGCCCTAAATCTACCCTGAAACCTAAACCTAACCCAAATAATTACCCTAACCCTAACACTATCCCTAATGCTTATTTGAGCTCTATCCTTAAACCTTCATCTAAAACAAACCCTAACCCTGATCCTGACCCTAAAAATACACCTATCTCTAAACCTGACCCTTACTGTAAGCCTAACACTTACACAAGACCTAGACACAAACCCAACCCTAAATCTACTCCAAACTGTATCACTAGACCTGACATTATCCCTAGCCCTAATTCTACACCTAACCCTACAACAAACCATAGCTCACATCCTAACCCTAAATTAGGCCTTAATCATAATCCTAACCCCAACCCTAGCCCTAAACCTAATTCTAACCCTCACCCTACCTCTAAACCTAGCTATAACACCATACCTTACCTTAAATTTGTCTATAACCCTAGCCCTAACACTAGGCCTAAGCTGAACACTAACCCTAACCCTTATCTTAGATTTAACTTAGCCCTATCCTTAAAACTAACTGAAACCCTAGGCCTAAGATTAACATTAACTATCTCACTAGCCCTTACACTAGTTCTAACACTGTTACCATAACCATTACCCTAGCCAAAAAACTTGCTCAATAGTTAGACCTAGCCCTAATCCTAAATCTAACACTAAAAAAAAGCCTAAGCCTAACATTAACACTAGACCTTACCCTGACGCTAATCTTATAACTAGACAAAACTCTAAACCTAGGACTAAAAAAAAAAAAAAACTGAGAAACAGCCCTAACCCTAAATCTTAACTTAAACCAAACCCTAACACTACACCTAGACATAACCCTAGCCCTAATTCGAGTATTATCCCTAACTTTAAAACTTACTCTGACCCTGACTCATATTCTAAAACAGACGCTTGCTCTGAAGACCACCCTAAACTTAAACAAAACCATAACAGTAATCCTAACCCTAATTCAAGTCATAAACCTAACCTTAAACCTAAACCTGACCCTGACTGATATCCTAACAGTCACCCAAGCTGTAAACACTTCCCTCACCTTAAACTGAACACTAAGAGTATACCTAGCCCTTATTTGAGTCCTAACTCTAACCCTAAAACTAACCCTGATTCTTACTTATATCCTTACAATAACCCTAACTCTAAATATTACCCTAACATTAATCATAAACCTAACACTTGACCTACCCCTATCCCTAACCCTAAAACTGACCCTAATTGTCACTTTAGCTCTTACATTAGACAATGCCCCAATATAGCCCTAACCCTAACACAAAAACTAGCCCTAAGCCGAGTTCTAAACCTATATTTAACCCTATCCCTCACCCTAACTCTAGCATTAACCCTATCTCTAAGTCTATCCCTTAACCTAAAAAAAAAAAAAAAAGACCTATACCTAATGGTAACTCTAGACCTATCTCTAATTCTTAAGCTAACCAAAACCCTAACCCTGTTAATAGTCCTAACCCTAGACCTCATTATAGCTTTAACCCTATTCCAAACCCTAACACCAACCCTGACCCTTATTCTGACCCTAACATTAATTCTAGGTCTAAAACTTACCTAACCCTGGACTAAACCCTAACACTAGCCCTAGACCAAAAAAAAAAAAAATCTAGCCACAACTCTAGCCCTAGACCTAAACATAAATCTAGCCCTAGCCCTAATAATCCTTAACCTATCTCAAACACTAACCCTACCCCTAGACCTAAACCTAGTCCTAATTCTGGCTGTAACCGTAACTCTAACTCTAACTCTAACCCCAAAACTGATCCTGCCTTTAGAGTAAACCTATCTCTAAATATGAACCTACCCGAAAATCTAAAACTAACACTAGATTTAGGCATAACCCTAACCATACAACTAGCCCTCAACATAACCCTAGCTCTTACATTACAAATAGCCCTAACCCTAGGCCTAAACTTAACACAAAATCTGGAGCTAATCCTAGGCCTAAATCACGCCTTAAGCATAACCATAACCCTAACCCTATCCCTAACCCTAACTAAAACCTCACCTTAGTCGTACTCCTAGCTCAAAGCCTAAACATTACTCTAAAAATAAACATACACCTATCCCTCAACCTACCCCTACCATTATCCCTAATCCTAACCTTAACCCTAGAACTAAAGCTAGTTGTAAACTTACCAATTATTCTAAACCTAAACCTAACCTTATTGATAATCCTAGGCTTAATGCCATACCAAAACCTAACTGGAAAACTAACCCTAGACCTAACCTTAAACCTCACACTTGCCTTATTCCTAACCCTAGCTCATACTCTAACCCTTACTCTAAACCTAAACATAACTACAGCCCTAACTCTAAGCCTAAACCACAATCTAACATTAAACTTAGCTCTATATCTACATCTAATCAAATACATTATCCTAACACTAATTCTGTCCCTAATGATATCCCTAGCCCTAATCCTAACCCTAACACTATAAAAACTATAATCTTATCTCTAGAAGTAACCCTAAACTTAACCCTCATCCAGCCCTAAACCTAGCTCAAAACCTAGCCCTTATGCTAAACATAAACCTAAGCCTAACCCTAGATTTATTCCTAACCCTAACCCTAATTCAAGACCTATTCCTAACCATAAACCTAGCCCTCAACTTAGCTCTATTCCTATCCATTATGCTAACCATATCCCTTATGCTAATGTGAACCCTAGGCTTAACCTTAAACCTATAGCTCACCCTAACCCTATCAATTACCCTAAACATAATGTAAAATTAACAAAACCCTATCATTACCACAAGACACACACCTGAACTCTGGTCCTGACACTAACATTAAACCTAGCTCTAAACCTTACCCTAACACAAAACCTAAACATAACACTAGACCTAGCCATAAACATAATACTAAAACTAGCTCTAATCAGAACCCTAGATCTTACATTACACATAGCACTAACCCTACGCCTAACCCTAAAACAAAACTTAAACCTAATGGAAGCCTAAACCTATCCTAAGCATAACCCTCACCACCAACCCTTGTCCTAACTCTACACTAACACTTATCTTTGCCCTAACCCTAGCTCAAAGCCTATCCCTTAGCCGAAACATAACCCTAGCACTATCCCTAACCATAAACCTAAAACTAACCATAACTCTAATGATAATTCAAGACCTATACCTAAATTCTAACCTCAACCAAACTCTAACACTGATTCTGACCCTAATGAATCACCTAGCTCTAAAGCTGAATTTTACACTAAATCTAACCCTTACACTAGACCTAGCCATAACACTAAACCTAAATCTATCCCCAAATGTAAGCTTAGACCAGATATTAGCCATAGCCCTAATCTTAGCCCTACACCTAACACAAACCCCAGCCCTTATCCTAGCCCTATCATTACCTCTAGCCCTAACCTAGATCTAATTTTAACTCTAAATCAAACACTAACCCTAACCCTAACTCTAAATCTAACTTTAACCCTAGCCCTAAAACACAACCAAGCCATAGCCCTAACCCTAACCCAAACCAAACCTAAACCAAACCTAAACCCTAAACCTAACCTTAGCTCCAGTTCTAGTTTTAAGCTGACCACTAGATCTAACACTCACCCTGACTCTGACCATAATACTAACTCTAGCCTAAACATCACCCTAACAATAACCCTAAACTTAAAACTAGACCTACCACTAACCCTAAACCTAAATTTAACCCTAATTGTAACCCTGGTACTTACATTAGTATTACCCCTAACCCTAACACTAGCTTAACCAAAAACATAGCCCTAATCCAAGCCCTAATCTGAGTTTTAACCCTAACCCTAATACTAAACTTAGCCATAATCAAAACCATAACCCTAGCCCTAACCATAGCTCTAACCCTATACATTGCCATAACCATAACCCAGGCCTAAACCTAAACCTATCCCTAATCCTAAACATATGCATTACCCCAAACTAAACCTAAAACCTAATTCTTACCCTATCATTACACTAACACTAATCATAATGCTAATCTGAGCCCTAAATTTAAACCTTAACCTATCACAACTTCTAACTCAGAACTTGACCTTAATAATACCCCTAGCTCTAAACCTGACCCTAACCCTATACCTAACCCTTACATTACATCTGGCCATAAACCTAACCCTAAAACTATCTTAACCATAACCCTAGATCTGATATTAGCCCTATCCCTAATCCTACCACTAACCCTAAATTGTACCGTAACCCTCATCCTAGCCCCAAACCTAGTCTTAATCATAACCCTAACCCTAACCATAGCCCTAACCCTAATTGTAATCCTCACCCTTTCTCTAAACCTAGCTATAACGCCATTCCTTACCCTAAACTTAACCATAACCTTAACCTTAACACTAGGCCTAAGGTGAACACTAAACCCTAGCCCTATTTCTAGCCCTATTTTAACCCTATTCCTAACCCTCACCCTAACCAGAGTCCTAAGAATAACTCTAACTCTCACACTAGCCCTATCTCTACTTCTAATTCTATCCATTACTGTAATCATAAACCTAGCCCTAACCCTAGCCATAAAAATTGCCTAATCCTTATACCTAGTCCTAACCCTAGATCTAACACTAACTCAAAATCTAATCCTAACCCTAAAATTAACACTAGCCCTATCCCTAATGCTAATCATAAAAGTAGCCTAAACCGAATCCTTGCAGTAAAACAAAACCGAGCAATAACCCTAACCCTAAACCTTAACTTAAACAAAACATTAACATTACACCCAGACATAAACCTAGCCCTAATTTGAGTCTTAATCTTAACCTTAATACTAACCCTATCTCTGACTCATATCTTAACACTCACCCTAGCTCTAAACACCACCCTAACCTTAAACTGAACCCTTACAATAAGCCCAGACTTAATTTGACTCCTAACTCTAACCCTAAAACTAAACCTGACCCTGACTATTAACCTAACACTAACACTAGTTCTAAATTTCACCCTAACCTTAAACCTAATTCTAACACTAGAGGTTTAACCACTAACCATAACCCTAAAACTAACCCTAGAAACCCTAGTTCTTACATTAGCCATTGATTTAACCCTAGCCATAAACCTAAGACAAAACTAGCTTTAATCTGAGCTCTAAACCTAGCTTTAAGCCTATCCCTATCCCTAACCCTAGCTCTAACCCTATCCCTTACCCTATGCCAAACCCTAAACCTAATGCTGATGCTAATCCTAATCCTTAAACAAACCCAAACCCTAATCCTTTTACTAGACCTAACCCTAGTCCTCATTTTAGCTCTAACCATAACTCAAACCCTAAACCTAACACTGACCCTTATTCTGACCCTAACCCTAATCATAGGTCTATATTTTAACCCAAGCCTAAAACGAACTCTAACACTAGCCCTATGGTAACCTTATACCTAAACCTAACTCTAACACTAGTCCTAGACCTAAACCTAATCCTTATATATCCATAACTCTAGCCTAGACCTAATGAAAAACCTAGACATAGCCCTAACAATAACACTCAGCCTAAAGCCAAACACTAACCCTTCCCTTAGATTTAACCCTAGTCCTAATTCTGACTTTAACATTAACCATAACCCTAAACTCAACATTGACCCTGACACTAACACTAACCCTACCTCTAAACATCACCCTAAACCTAAACCTAATCCTAAAACTATACTTAGGTCTAATATTAACCCTAAAAATAGCCCTAATCATAACAAAGTTCTTACATTTGCCATAGCCCTAACCTATTACAAGACCTAGCCCTAACCCAAGCCCTACCCTAGATTTAATGCTAAAGCTAACCATAACCCTAACCTTAGCTCCAACCCTAAACCTAAGCCTAACCTTAGACCTAATCCCTAGCATAACACTAGCCCTATCACTAGCTCTAACCCTATCCATTACCCTAATGATAACCTTAATGCTTCTGCTAACCCTAGGCCGAACCCTAATCCTATCCCTAACCCTAACCCTATCCATTACCCTACACCTAACCTGAACTCTAAACCTAAAACTATCATTAACTTATCCCTAACTGTAATGAAAACTTGGCCTTAAACCTAAACCTTAATCTAATAAAAACCGCAACCCTCACCCTGACTGGATTAATACCCATAGCTCTAAACCTGACCCTAACAAGAAACCTGAACCTCACAATAGACCTAGCTATAAACCTAACACTAAACCTCTCCCTAACTGTAACCCTAGACCTGACATTATCCCTAGCTCTAATCCTAGTCATAATCCTAACACAAACCTTAGCCCACATTCTAGCCATAAACCTTGCCTTAATTATAAACTTAACCTTAACCATAACCCTAGTTCTAATCCTCAACCTCGTCCTTAAAATAGTTATAATCCCATCCTTTAGCCTAATCCTAACCCTAACATTAACCCTAGCCTAAACCTAGGCCCAAACCTAACACTAACAATAGTCCTAATACCAGCCCTAATTTAGCAGTATCCCTAACCGAACCATAAACCTAGACCTAAGACTAACTCAACCTCTCGCACTAGCTTTATACCTAGTTCTAACCCTATCCCTTACCATCACCCTATACCTAGCCCTAAACTTAGCCCTGATCCTCGCCCTATCCTTACCCCTAGCTCAAAGCCTAGATCTAAACCTAACTCAAAATCTAACCCTAAACCTAAGCCTACACCTCACACTAACACTATCCATAATCCTAACATTTTTCCTAAAACTAGCCCTAACTCTACCCTTAGCTCTAAAACAAAACTGAATCATAACACAAACCCCAACATATAACCTAAACCAAAACCAACACTTACACCTAGCCCTAATCGTACCTCTAATTCTAGTCCTAACCCTAACCTGAAAGCTAATCCGGACACTGACTCTGCCCCTAACATTAAATCTAGCTCTAAACATATTCGTAACTGTAAACTCATCCCTAACATTAGACCTAGCCCTAACCCTGACACTTTCGGTAGCTCAAATCATAACACTACTTTGTACATTAGCTGTAACCTTAAACCTAGCCCTATCCTAACCCAAATCCTAGCCTTTATCTGAGTCTTAAACCTATTGTTTTTTAAATATATTTTTTTTGGTGGAAACAACATCTTTATTTCATTGGTATGTGGTGGTGAGGATGGAGCACAGTGCCCTGCGCATACCAGGTGAACATGCTACATTTTGAGATCCATCCCCACCCACTAAACATAGCTTTAACCCAAAATGTAAACCTAACCCTAACCCAAATAAAAGCCCTAATCCTACACAAAACCCTACCCCTAAACTTAGGTCTAACCCTATCCTTTATCCTAATAATAACCCAACCCTTATGCTAAACCTAGGCCTAACCCTAACTCTATCCATTACACTAAACCACACCTAAACCCTAAGCCTAACACTCTCATTATGTTAACCAAAAACTTAATTATAATGCAAGCCCTAAACCTAAACTCTAACCTAACCCAAACACTCACCTTGATCCTGACCCTAATAATATCCCTAACTCTAAAACTGACCCTTAGTATAAACCTAACCCCTATACTGGACAAAGCCATAAACCTAACACTAAATCTATCTCTAATTGTAATCCTAGACCTGACATTAGCTATAGCTCTAATACTAGCCCTAACCCTAACACAAACTTTAGCCCTCATCCTAGCCCTATACCTAACCCTAGACCTAACCCTAATACTAATTGTATCCCTAGCCCTCAACCTAGCTATAACCCATTACCTTACCCTAAATGTAATTCTAACTCTAAACCTAACCCAAGCCTAAACCTAACACTAACACTAGCCCTAATTTAGCCCTATCCCTAACCCTAACACTAACCCTAACACTAACACTAACCCTAACCCTAAGACTAACTGTAATTCTCATACTAGCCCTATCACTAGTTCTAACCCTATACCTTACCATAATCCTAAACATAACCCAAACCCTACTCCTAACTCTTGCTCTATCCTTTGCCCTAGCTCTAGCCATAGATCAAATTCTAACTCTAAATCTAACCCTAACCCGAAGCCTAAGCCAAACCATTAAAAATACATTTATATTTAGACCCCATGTCTACAGATGTTGGCTTCAATTATTATTTAGAATATAGTCATTATTTCCATAAAAGGCATATTATTTCTGGTGGTGTATACAGAACTGAGGGTCAGGGGTAGAATACTATGTTAAGGGGGGAAAGGATTGAGGGTATGTGATTAATCTAACTTAGCAACTTTGCAGCAGAACTCTAATGAATAGACAGGGGAAATTTATTGAAGAAAGTATAAATTCAAACTCCTTAAATGTATTCATAATATTACCTTATGTGTAAATAGTAAAAGCTAGGAGGCTGAAAGTGTGATGGAGAAAGAAAGAAAAAAGAAGAAAAAAACAAGGAAAGAAAGAAAGAGAGGGAGAAATAAAATAAGTGCAAATAAAGAGGTGGTGAGTTGGGGCCTATGCAATTCTTCTATATCACACAATTCTAGTGATTCAGCTCTTAAAGTACAATTTCATGGAAAGTTCTGGTTTCACATATGTTGAGGTTGTGAGAAACAGAGGGATATGGGTAGATAAGAATGGATGAGTAGAGCAAGAAAAGAAAAGTAAGAAAGAAAAAAATGTCTCTCAGAATTCTGTTTTCTTTTCTTGCAGTAGGTGGAGTTGTCTATTCCTAGCTTGAGTCTCTGTGCTTAGGGTGGTGGAGGTAGCCATGGTGAGAGGTCTTGAGCTTCCAAATGAAGCCTCACTACTCTTATCTCTGAATTGGAAACCAGGTGCCTGTGCAGTTGCTGTTCTGTATCGATAGCTATGCCCCCCAAAATCTTGTGAGAAAAATCGTGAGTTATCACAGCTGGAGGTAGGGGAGTTGGAAACTGAGTACCTGATAAGCTGCAAAACAAAGCTAGTAGCCATGCCCACTGATAGATTGCAAGTAAGGTTTTGCAAGATGAATTCCATCTATTACCCATGTATGGTACTTGGTGAGCTGGGTGCTTCTGGAGTGACCTTGTGCTGTGTCCAGAGCTTGCTCTGGTGACCCGCAAGCAAAGCCTCTGTGTTCTGTGCTGCCTTCCATCTGCACAGAGAGTGCCCCTGTGGCTGAGACTGCTGTGTGTGCTCAGAGAAACTGCACAGCCAAGACTTCCATCAGCACTCAGAGCAACCATGTGGCCCAAGTTTTCTTCAAATTTCTTTGATGCTGGGTAGGGTTCAACTTTTACTTAGCCTTACTATGCTCCACAGGTATGGGCCTTCTCAGTTCAATGGTTCGCTGTCAGGAACAGTTTGTATTTTAAGGTTTCCCTTCACAATGGCTTATTTATGTGAATGAAAATTGAGCTGGAAATCAAACAGGGTTTGCAGGAGGTGCTTAAAACTTCACACAATAAATTCCCAATGGGCACTCTCTGGTTTCTGTCTTTTGAAGGTAGGCCAAAAATGAAGCATGCAAAAGCAACAGTATCTGAGAGCTCTTAAGGAGAAAACAGAGAAACCTGTATGTACTGAAATAAGTCTCCCAACAATATTATCAGATTACTTTGATACTGTCCAGTATTCATCTTTTAGCTCACTCTACTAGGCTCCCCAAGGTTGGCATTTCTAGGATCAATGGTTGTCTAAACAGGTAAGTGTGTGTGTGTGTTACAGTTAGGGTAGGGCTAGCTTTACAGCTAGTGTTTAGGATTAGAGTTTGTTTTGTTCAAATTTCTTTGATACTGGGAAGATTTATCTTTTACCTAGCCTTACTATGTGTCCCAGTTTGGGGTCTTCTCAGTTCAATTGTTCGCTGTTGGGAATAGTATGTTTTTAATGTCTCACTTCATTTTGACCTATATGGGTAAATGAGAATGCAGCTGGAAATCAGAGGATTGGTGCTAGCTGGTGAAACTTCACATACACATACCCAATCAGTTGTCTTTTGACACTCTATGGTTTATTGCTTGTAAAAGTAGCCATAAGCTAGCATGCAAAACAACTGTATCCAAGAGCTCCTTAGGAGAAAACAGGGCAATAGGCATGTACTGAAATACCTACCCCAATTATTTGGTAAGATTTCTTTGATATTGTGCAGGATTCATTTTTAAGCTTGACCCACTAGTCTCCCCAAGTTTAAAACTTCAATGATCAAAGTTTCTCTTAACAGGTTAGGCTTAGGGTTATGGTTAGAGTTAGGGAAAGTGTTAGAACCAGTGTTGTGGTTAGATTTATTTTTTTTAAAACTTTTTGGATACTGGGAAGGATTTATCTTTTTCCTATTCTTAGTATGCTCCCCATGTTTGGGGCTCTTATTTGAGGTTTTCTCTCAAGGGCAGTTTTAATTTTTATGATTCACTTCATTTTGCCTATAAGGGTAAATGGAAATGGAGCTGGACTCAAACAGGGTTTGTGCTAGCTGTTTGAAACTTCACACACTTGTTAGATTTACTTTTGTTTAAATTTCTTTGATACTGGGCAGGATTCAACTTTTAACTAACCTTACTTGGATCAAGTGTTTGCTCTCCTGAACAGTTTGTATTTTAAGTTTTCATTTCATTTTGACCTATGCTTGTAAATGAAAATAGAGCTTGAATACCAACAGGGTTGGTGCTATCTACTACAAACCTCACACACTCAATCAGTTTTCTATGGGCATTCTCTTGTTTATTCCTTGTAAAAGTAGCCCTAAGCTGAAGAATGCAAAGAAACTTTATGTGAGAGCACTTTAGGAGAAAACAGGGAAATATGCATTTACTGAACTACCTCTCCAGTTATTTAGTCAGATTTTTTGATATTGTGAAAGATTCATCTGTTAGCCTACCCAACTTGGCTCCCCAAGTGTGGGACTTCTAGGATCAAAGAGACTCTAAACAGGTTAAGGTTAGTGTTAGGATTAGTGTTAGGACTAGCATTATATGGGTAAATAGTGTTTAGGTAGGAGTCACTTTTGTTTTCAAATTTCTATGATACTGTGCAGGATTCATCTTTTTCATATTTTGACTATATTCCAAGTGTTTTGGCCTCCTACATAAAGGGTTTGCCTTCAGAAAGAGTTTCAATTTTCATGTTTTTCTTCTTTTTGCCCTATAGGGGTAAATGGAAATGAAGCTGGAAATCGAACAGGGTTTTGGCTAGCTGCTTGAAACTTCACACACTCCATCAATTTTGCATGAGCATAATCTGGAGTTTGCCATGGAAATAGCCCTAAGATGAAGTAGAAAATAACAGCTTTATCTCCGGCTTCTTTACGAGCCAGCAGAATACTCATGTACTGAAAGAGCTTCAATTATTTTGGTTGGGATTAATTTGATACTGTACAGGATTCATCATTGACCTAGCCTTAGTAGGCTCCCAAGTTTGGGCGTTCAAGTTTCAATGGTTCAGTGTCAGGAACAGTTTGAATTTTTAGGTTTCACTTCATGATGGCCTATAGTTTTGAATGCAATGGAGCTAGAAATCAAAAAGTGTTGGTGCTAGCTGCATGAAACTTAGAAAACTCAATCAGCTCCCTGTGGGCACTCTTTGATTTTTCTTTTTGAAAGTACCTTAAGATGAAGCATGAAAAACAATTTATCCATGATCACTTCAAGAAAAAAATAGAGAAATATGAATGTACTGAAATACCACCCCCAAGTTTTCATCAAATTTCTTTGATACTGTACAAGATTCATCTGTTAAGTTTTACCACTAGGCTCCCCATGTTTGGGTCTTCTATGATCATAGGTACTCTAAACTGGTTAGAATTAGTTTAGGTTTGGGTTAAATCTAGTGTTAGAGTTAGAGTGAGTTTTGTACAAATTCATTTGATACTTGGCATAATTTGTCTTTTACCTAGCCTTACTATTTTCCCCAGGTTTGGGGCTTATTCCTTCAATGGTTTGCTATCAGAAACAGTTGGTATTTAAAGATTTCCTTCATTTTGACCTATATGGGTAAATGGAAATGGGACTTGAAATCAATCCGGGCTGGTGCTCTCTGATTAAAACTGCACACTCTCAATAAGTTCTATATGGGCACTCTGGTTTCTTCCTTGTGAAAGTTTCCCAATGCTGAAGCATGCAAAATCATCTTTATCTGAAAGTACTGTAGGAGACAACAGAGAAATATACATGTACTGAACTACCTCCCCGAATTATTTGGTCAGATTTCTTTGATACTTCACAAGATTCATCTGTTAACTTGCCGCACTAGGCTCCCTTTATTTGAGACTTCTATGATAAAAGGTTCTCTAAACAGAATTAGGGTTAGGTTTATGGTTATGTTAAGGGCTACGATTAAATCTAGTGTTAGGGTTAGAGTCAGTTTTGTTCATGTATCTTTGATACTAGGCAGGATTTATGTTTTACCTAGGCTTACAATGTTCCCTGTTTTGGGCCTTCTCATTCAATGGTTTGCTGACAGGTACACTTTGTATTTTAAGGTTTTACCTTATTTTGAACTATTTTTTTGAAGAGAAATGGAGTATGAAATCAAACAGGGTGAGTTCTAGCTGCTTGAAACTGCACACACTCAATCAGTCATCTATGGGCACTTTCTGGTTTCTTCCTTTTGAATGTTTTCCTCAGCTGAAACATGCAAAGCAACTTTATCCCAGAGCACTTTTGGAGAAATCCAGGAAATATGCATGTACTGACACTTTCCCAATTATTTGCTCAGATTTCTTTGATACTGTGTAGGATTCATCTGTTAGCTTGTGCCAATCAGCTCCCTTAGCTTGGGACTTCTATGATCAAAGCTTCTCTAAACTGGCCAGGGTGAGCTGTAGGGTTAGGATTAAAGATAGATCTAGTGTTAGGTTTACAGTAGTTTTGTTAAAATTTGATACTAGGCATGCTTTATCTTTTACCTAACCTTACTATGTTCCCCATGTTTGGGACGTCTAGGTTCACTGGTTTGCTGTCAGTGTTTCAGTATTTATTTTAAGATTTCACTTCATTTTGACCTATATGGGAAAATGAAAATGGAGCTGGAAATCAAACAGTGTTTTTGCTAGCTGCTTGAAATTTCACACACTCAATTAGTTCTCTGTGAGGATGCTCTGGTTTTATCCTTGTGAAAGTATCCCAAAGATGAAGCATGCAAAAACAACACTATGTGAGAGCATATTGGATACAACAGGAAAATCTGCAAGTACTGAACTATTTTCTGCTGCAGTCTGGCTGGACACAATTTACAAGCAACTTGTCAAGCAGGAACGAACTTTAGTTTTAGAATGCATGCTGCACAACACGTGCTCTCGAGGAATTCCCTCGGAGCCCAAATGCCACCAAAAGATAGTTCACAATGCATACAAGTGATACATAGTCGATGACACCATCAGCAAAAATACCCTGGCACTACCACAAGTCACTGCACCAATAGATAGTTCAAAATGCATACAAGTGATACATAGTCAAGACAAGTTCTGCAAGCAGTTCATTGATAGCTATTGCAGAGGCTGTATTTTGTTTTTATCTTTGTCTTCACCAGCACTGGGATGAAGACAGGAATTCTGGCAATAATGGCTAAAGAAAAAATTATGTAACATTCCAGGAGGCACTAAAAGAAAACAATTTTCTGGACATTTTATATTATCCTGAACAGAATTATTAAATATAATGAAAAAAAAGGTGAAAGTAAACAAACAGATCTGTTAACCTCTTTTTTTGTCAACATATTAAATCAATCCTCAACACCTGTTTACCCAAATTAAATTAAACCATTTAATCACATGAATAAGAAAAAAATATATATTTGGATCCGTTTTTTCATGAGCACTTGTTATATATGATATGTGGACATATACACATAAAAAAATACAACACAAAACACGAGTGTGCACACATAATATAATACATACAACACATAACATAATAGTAAAGACCGTGTAACTTTTTACAGGTGAAATTTCCATTGCAATATTTAAAAACTCCATAGACAAAAAATAGAACTGGTCAGCAAAACATTAACCTAGATATGTAGGAGCAAAAAAAAAAAAAAAATAGAACTTCATGATCTGGGAAAGGGCAATAATAAAATAGATTTTGAAAAAAGCATCCTGGTTTCATTAGCCTCCAGGTGTGGGAGAACCACTGTCACAGATGTAAGGATAGCCAAGCTGGAGTTCTGGATATCAGCTGTTATGGAATTAAGCCAAATCTTCTTATTGCTCTGTAAAAATCGCTTTAGTTAGTATCTCTGGAATCCAAATCAGCTGCTGTTCTCCCTGTGGAAACACACAAACAGATCCCCGACTCCAGACAATCACTGGGTCAGGACCTTTCCATTGTCCTTTTAAAATATCCTTCCAAAGTACCTTGGGTTTCTGTACATTTTTTGGACACATGTGCCTTTCCACAGCTTTAAGCCCTGATGAATCCAAATTTAAAAAGTTTAGAGTAAAAAGGGTTATTTTTAGTTAATCTTTGGGGAATATATACCCCTTCCAAATTCCCTTTTTTGCTTTAATAAGTACATTTTAATAGTTTGATGACCTCTTTCAACAATGCCTTGTCCCTGTAGATTGTATGGGATTCCTGTTATATGAGTAATGCCAAATGATGAGCAAACTTGTTTAAAAGAGGTACAAGTATAACCAGAAGCATTAACTTTTTTAACTGTTTTTGAATGCCCACAGTGGCAAAATTTTGTAAGCAATGAGCTATAATATCTTTAGTTTTTCTCCAGCATAAAGGTAGCCCATCAAAAATCCAGAAGAAGTGTCAACTGTAACATGCACATATTTTAATTTTCCAAATTCTGGACAGAGTGTGATGTCCATTTGCCAAATATGGTTAGGTATCAGTCCTCTAGGATTGACTCCAAGATTAACTTGTGGTAAAAATGTCACACAATTTTGACATTGTTTTATTATTTGTCTAGCTTGTTCCTTAGTTATTTTAACATGCTTTTGTAAAGTATTATCATTGACATGGAACATTTTATGAAAATTTGTAGCTTCTTCTAGTGTAGAGAAAATATGTATGTCATGTGTAGTTTTATTTGCTAAATCATTTCCCAAACTAAGGGCTCCAGGAAATCCTGTATGTGCCCTGATATGTCCTATAAATAATGGATCTTTTCTGTACCAGATTAGACTTTGAATAGTGAAAAACAAAGAGAAAATAGTAGAGGAAGGGGAAATCCTACCAGCATCTTCAAGGGATACTATAGCATTAACTATAAACTGAATATCAGAAAATAAATTAAATACAGAATCTTTAAACATCACAAAAGTTTGTAATACTGTATTAAGCACTACTTTTTGAGCTGATTGTTTGGGTAATAAAAATGTAAAAGTTTGATCAGGGGTAACTACTGCTGCTGTACCATTATTTGACCCATCAGTGAATATATTTTGAGCATTCATGATAGGTGTTTTTCTTGTCATTTATTGAAAAATTACAGGATGCGAAGACCAAACAGACAACAAAGGATTAGATGGTAAGTGGGTATCAAATGAAATATTAGATTTGCACATGATTATTGCCCAAGTATTTAACTCATTAGCTAACTCATCAATTTGATCAATAGTATATGGAGTAATAATTTTATTGGGAGAATTTCCAAACACTCCCTTTGCTGCTTTTATTCCTTTGAGTATTAATTGTCCTATAGCCTAAGGATATCTAGTAAGAATAGTTTTAGGAGAATAAGATAAATGTATCAATAACAAATGACCTTCTTTCCAAAATACTCCTTTAGGAATATGTTTAGTTGGTAGTACAAAAATAATAAAGGCAAACATATCAATTCTATCCAAATTCATATTTTCCATATATGTTTCAATGATTTTTAAGGTTGTTCTTGCTTCAGGTGTTAAATTGTAGGATGAATTTGGATCTCTTGGACCTTTTAAGATATCAAATAAAGGTCCCAACTCTCCTGTTGGTATGGCTAGATAAGGCCTTATCCAATTTGTGTCTCATAAGAACTTTTGAAAGTCGTTAAGTGATTTGAGTTGATCTACTCGGTATTTGAATTTTTGGTGGATGGATCATGGTTGAGGATAATAGAACTCCTAAATAATTAATTGGAAAATTTAATTGTATTTTATCTATTGATATCTCTAGATTATAATTTTTAATAAGTTTGTAAGTGTGGCATAGCATTCTAGCAATGTGTTTTCATCTTTGTGTGCTAATAATATATCATCCATAAACTGAAATACTTGTAGTTCAGGATTTTGATTTCTAAGTGGTTGAATTACTTTGTTAATATAAATTTGACAAATAGTTTGGCTATTAGCTATCTCTTGAGGTAGTACTTTCCATTTATATCTCTTATCATGACCTTCATAATTCAGTGCAGATATAGTAAATGCAAAACTTGGACAATCCTCAGGATGAATTGGAATTAAAAAACAAAAAAACAATCTTTAATATCTATAACTAAAACATACCAGGTTATAGGCAAAGCAGATAATTGTGGAATCCCCAATTGAGCAGGACCCATAGTAACCATCTCATTATTAATGTCTCTTAAATCTTGCAATAATCTCCATTTACCAGTTTTCTTTTTCATAACAAAAATGGGAGTATTATGGGAGATACAGAAGGTTGTATGTGTCCCTCTGCTAATTGTTTGACCAGGTCATGGGCTGCTTGTATCTTTTCTTTAGTCAGAGGCCACTGAAGAAACCATACTGGTCTTTCTGGTTTCCAAGTAATTTTTATTGTCTCAGTGACCCCTCCTGAAAACCCAATCCATGTCTATCTATTTCTTGATGTGTTTGTATTGGTGCCACTATACTTTGTCCTTTTTCTTCCAATCCTTTTCATTTCCTAAAACCTTGTCTAGCCTTAATAGTGGGCACATTTGAATTGATGTTATTTGTTAATGTTAGTCCTAATTGATCTAGGACATGTCATCCCCCATAAATTTATGAAGATGATCCAATACATATGGCTGTATAGTTCCCTTACATCTTTCAGGATCCTTCCAATCTAATACCATCGCACTTCTATGGGGATTAGTTGCCACTCCTAGGCCTCAAAGCATTCGAGTGGCTTGTTGTAACGGCCTATGTTTTGGACATTCTTGATGAGAGATGATGCTAAGGTTTGCACCTGTATCCAGTAGCCCATTAAATTCATGTCCTTGAATATTTAGTTTTAGCATGGGGCAAGAATCTAAATTTAAAGACAGCATAGCCCAATCTACACCTGTGGAGCCTAATCCCCTGGAACCTCTTTGTACAGTATGACTGGAAAATTTATCATGTAGGCTGGGTATTATTAATAACTGTGCTATTCTATCTCCTGGTGAAATTACTGATATACCCTTTGGAGAACTGGCTATAATTCTTATTTCACGCTCATAATCGGGATCAATTACCCCAGGGCTTATCATAATTCCTTTTAGAGTAGAAGAGCTGCATCCCAATAATAAGCCTACTGTTCCTTTGGGAAGAGGTCTTTTTACTCTGTGGGAATGATTTTAACTCCCATCTCTGGAGTTAGTACTGATCTGGTGGAGGCGCAGATGTCCAACCCTGCACTCCCTCTGGTTTGTCTGATGAGGGAACTAATGGCCAATGTGTCCTGGGCACTACCCTGATGGAAATGCTGGGTTCCTCCAGTGCTCTGTATATTTGTGGCCTTGGGCCCTGGAGCATTGGGCTCCCTTTTCATTTTTGGCAATGGAGCCCAATGCCTTTCTCCATGATACTGTGGGTAAACACCTGGTCCTTTTCTGTTTTTTGATAATGGAGTACCCTCTATGGTGGTTTGAGAATGGCATTCATTATCCCAATGTCTCCCTCTATGGCATCATGGGCAAATACACAGTATTCTACTCCTTTGATACTTAGTTTTGTTAAACCCTCCTCCTATGGGGCAATTCCTATTAAAGTGTCCTGTTTGTTCATAATTATAGCATGTTATTAGCCTGGCATCTAAAGCATGTTTTACTGCAGCTGCCAAGACTTGCCCTTGTTCATTAATGTCTCTACATAATTTAATATATATGTTTAAATAATCATGTTTCCATGGTCTAATGGACTCCTTGCACCATCTGTTTGCTTGTTTATAGGCTAGCTGTTTAATTAATGGCATTGCTTGTTCTGTATCCCCCAAACTCTGGTAGCTGTTTGAATAAGCCTATCTACAAATTCACTGTAAGATTCATTAGCTCCTTGTATTACCTTAGATAATTGAACTTGTAAACCTCCATGTCCTTGTAAAGTCTTCCATGCCGGAGCCACATCTACAGCAATTTGTGAGTATATGGCAGGATCATATTCAGTTTTTTGCTGCTGACCCTCATATGGTCTCTTTCCTAACAACATATCTAGATTTCTGTGAGGATAACCGGCTGCTGCATTTTGCCTAACTGTCTCCGTGCAAAATTACTCATTGGCAACCTTCTATAACAGGTATTGTCCTCCATTTAGAAAAACTTTACACATACTAGTCCAATCTGCTGGCATTATGTTCAAGTTGGTAATGGATTCGACCATGCTTACAGTGAAGGGTGCTTGAGGACCATAGGTTGTTACAGCCTCTTTTAGCTGCTTAACTGTTTTGAAATCTAAAGCGTGGTGAATTTGCTGCCCTCCTGCCTGCTCAAATAAAGGGCATGCTAATCTCTGATGTCCTGTCTCAGGATACCATCTATCAACAATGGGGATTGCGGGCCTCCCAGCATATGGAGGTGGAGCTGTTGGTTTGACACTTATGCCCTCTGGTGATAGAAAGGTGTTAGTAGCAGTCTCCTGTTGTAACATCTCCCCTAATGGCTTTTTCTGCTCTAAACTTTATTCCCCTTCTGAATCTCTCTAGAGGCCTTCTCTTTTATTTGATCTAAAATGTCTTCTCCTTGACTAAGTAAACAAGATTGTACCAATGCACATTACAGTAGTTTGTCAACTGGCAGAGTTCCTCGACTTTCTTTTTTTCTATCCTTTTTAAATTTTCAACGTATTCCCTAATTGTTCTTGATATTACTGGGGTGCCTCTTTCCTCTAAAAATTTACTTAACTTTTCTTGGTTTGTTTTTTACTAATTTTTTAATTCCATATTTCTGTGACAAAGATACCCCTCACGAAGATAATGCAAAACAAATCCGAGACAAAATGAAATAAAAATAGAACAAAAATTCATTATATCAGAATTTCTGTCCTCCTGAAATGTCCATCTGTCATTTCTCCCTATCTGTTCATCAGATGCAAATACTTTTTCCTCAGATGTGAGCAGTCTTTCTTCCATCTCATTCATCTGCAGGAATAGGTAACTTAAAACAAAAGCGAAACAAAACGAAAGAAGAATCTTAAAATGGCTATCCATCCTCTCGCCCTGCCCTCAGGGGTGAGCAGTTGACCTTATCACTTACCCTCAGTCATTCCCCATATGGGTCGCCCAATGCCCCAGTCTGGCTAGGCACAATTCACGAGCCACTTGTCAAGCAGGAACAAGTTTTATTTTTAGAATGCACACCACACCACAGGAGCTCTCCAGGAATTCCCTCAGAGCCCAACTGCCACCACCAGCTCCTCCAGCAAGACCCTCAATCGGAACTCTTCCCGCTCTTGAGGCCAATTGGCTGGGTCACATGGGCGGAGCCAAAAGAGTCCCCCAATGATGAGCTCCATGGTCTGAAAGGGCGGGGAGCCAATCAGCTGGAAGTTTGTTGGGTCTGTAGTGAGCCAATCACCTAGAAGTATGATGGGCCCCCTCTGAGCCAATTAGCTGGAAGTTTGCTGAGGCCGCAGAGAGCCAATCAGCTGGAAGTTTGCTGGGGCCGCTCTGAGCCAATCAGCTGGAATCTTGCTGGAGCTGCTTCAGCTGTGGCTCTCAACAACCTCCCCCAATCATTTGGTCAGATTCCTTTGATACTGGGCAGGATTTACCTATTAGTTTTCCCCACTTAGCGCCTCAACTTTGAGGCTTCTATGATCAAAGGATCTCTAAATAGGTTAGAGTTAGGCTTATGATTAGAGTTAGGTCTAGTGTTAGGGTTAGAGTTTGTCTTGTTCAAATTTATTTTATACTAGGCAGGATACATTTTTACCTAGCCTTACTATGTTCCCCAGGTTTTGGCCTTCTCGGTTCAATTCTTTGCTGACAGAAACAATTTGTATTTTACGGATTCACTTCATTTTGACCTACATGGGTAAATGGACATGGAGCTGGAAATCAAACAACGTTGGTGCTAACTGCTTGAAACTTTACACAGTCATTTCTCTGTGGGTACTCTCTGGTTTGTTCCTTGTGAAATTAGTAATAAGCTGAAGCATGTAATACAAATTTATCTGAGAACACTTTAGGAGAAAAAAAATATGCATGTACTCAAACAGCTCCCACAATTATTTTGTCAGATTTCTTTCAAACTGCCCATGATTAATCTTTAAGCTTGCCCAACTACACTCCTCAATTTTCAAACTTCTATGATCAAAGGTTCTCTAAACAGATTAGGTTTAGGGTTAGACTTAGTGTGTTAGGACTCGGTTTAGACCTAGTGTTAGTGTTACAGTTCGTTTTTTAAAAAATTTCTATGATGCTGGGCAGGATTCACATTTTCCCTATTTTGACTATACTCCAAATGTTTGGGTCTCCTACATAAAAGGGTTTTCTCTCAGGAACAGTTTCAATTTTCATGTTTCTCTTCTTTTTGCATTACTGGGGTGAATGGAAATGAAGCTGGAAATCAAACAGGGTTTGTGCTAGCTGCTTGAAACTTCACACACTCAATCAGTTCTCAGTGAGCATTATCTGGTTTCTTTCCTGTGAAGTATCTCTAAGCTGAAGTAGAAAGAAACAGCTTTATCTCTGAGTCCTTTAGAAGCAAGGAAAATACACATGTACTGAAAGAGCTAGAATTGTTTTGTTTGGATTACTTTGATAATGTACAGAATTCATCTTTGACCAACATTCGTAGGCTTCCCAAGTATGTGCCTTTAAGGTTCACTGGTTCAGTGTCAGGAAAAGTTTGAATTTTTAGTTTTCAGTACATTATGGCATATAGGTGTGAATGGAAATGGAGCTGGAAATCAAACAGTGTTAGTGCTAGCTGCATGAAACTTTAGACAATCACTTCACTGTGGGCATGCTCTGGTTTGTTTCTTGTGAAAGTACCTTAAGCTGAAGCATGATAAAACAACTTATCCAAGAGCACTTTAGGAGAAAACAGGGAAAATAGGCATGTACTGAAACACCTTCCCCAATTACTGGTCAGAATTTTTCATACTGGGTAGGAATCATCTGTTACCTTGCCCTGCTAGGCACCCCAAGGTTGGAACTTTTATGATCAAGCTCTATAAACAGGAAAGGCTTAGTTTTAGGATTATGGTTAAGGCTAGAGTTAGAACTAATGTTTGGGTTAGAGTTAGTTTTATTCAAATTTCTTTGATACCAGTCAGGATTCATCTTTTACTTAGCATTACCTTATTATCCTGTTTGGACCTTCTCAGTTTAAGGTTCAGTGTAAGGAACAATTTGTGTTTTAAGGTTTCACTTCATCTTGACTTCTATGGGTCAGGTTTAGGGTTAGGGATATGGCTCAGTTTTGTTTTAGGGTTAGTGCTAGGGTTAGGGCTAGATTTTGAATTAGTGTTAGGGTTAGTGCTAATGTTAGGGTGAGTTTTATGCTTATGGTTAGAGTTAGGTTTAGATCAAGGCTTAGGGTTAGGGAGAGTGTTAGTGTTACGGTAAAGGATTGAGTTAGAAATAGGGAAATGGCTAGGACGAGAGTTAGATTTAGATTTAGGACAAGGTTTAGGATTAGGGTTACTGTTAAATCTAAAATAGGGTTAGGATTAGGGCTACTGTTAGTGTTAGGGTTAGGCCTAGTGGTAGGGATAGGTTTAGAATTAGCATTGAGGTTAGGATTAAGTTTAGAGTAATGGGTGGGGTTATAGCTAGCTTTAGGGCAAGGGTGAGGATTAGAATTAGGATTAGGGCTAGAGTTAGTGTTTAGGTTAGGATTGAGGCTAGGTTTAGGACTAGGGTTTCTGTTAGGTTCAGTGCTAGAACTAGGGCTCAGGCTAATGTCAAGTCTAGGATTATATTTAAGGATAGTTTTAGAGTTAGGTTATGGCTAAGTCTAGTGTCAGAGCTATGTTTAGGATAAGGGTCAGGTTTAGAGTTAGCGGTATTATTAGGTTTAGAGTCAGCTTTAGCATTTGGTTTAGATCAAAGTTTAGGTTTAGAGCTTGAATTGGTGTTAGGTTTAGGCTTAGGGTTAGGGTAATTGATAGGGTTAGGTATAGGTTTCATTTAAGGTTTAAGGTAATGGATGGGTTAGGTTTAACCATAGAGTTAAGGTTAGCATTAAGTTAGGTTTATGTTTAGTCTAATGGATAGATTTTGAGCTAGGCTGAGGGCTAGATTATTGTTAAGTCTAAAATTAGAGTTAAGTTTAGGGATAGGGCTAGGGTTTGGTTTACCGTAAGTGTTAGGTTTAGGGCTAGGGTTATTGTTAGGTTGGGGTAAGGTTTAGTGTTTGAGCTAGGGTTAGGGCTAGCACAAGGGTTAGGATTACATTTAGGTCTAGGGATATGTTTATGGTTAGGGATTGGTTTAGGGTTCTGGTTATGGCTAGAGTTTTTATTACAGTTAGGGTTAGGTTTAGGGTAATGGATAACTTTAGATATAGGGTTAAGTTTAGGGTTAGGTTATGGATTCTGGCTAGTTTTAGGATTAGGTTTAATGTAAGCTTTAATGTTTCAGTTAGGGTTAGGGCTATGGTGAGGTTTAGGTTTATGGTTAGGCCTTAGGATACATTTATGTTTAGGGTTAGTTTTAGTGTTAGGGATAGGGTTATAATTAAGGTTAGGGTTAGGTTTAGGGTAATTGACAGGGTTAGAACTAAAGTTCGAGTTAAGATTAAGATTAGCATAAGAGCTAGGGTTAGGCTTATGGTTTAGGATAGGGCTAGGGTAATGTTTAGCGTTAGGGTTTGACTTTGAGCTAGGGTTAGGTCTGAGGCAAGGGATAGTGTTAGGGCTAGGGTTAAAATTAGGGTTATGGGGCTGGGGATGTGGCTCAAGCGGTAGCGCGCTCTCCTTGCATGTGTGCGACCCGGGTTAGATCCTCAGCACCACATACCAACAAAGATGTTGTGTTCGCCGAGAACCAAAAAGATAAGTATTAAAAATTCTCTCTCTCTCTCTCTCTCTCTCTCTCTCTCTCTCTCTCTCTCTCACACACACTCTCTCTTAAAAAATAGGGTTATGCTTAGGGCTAAGTTTATGCCTAGGATTATGGCTAGGTTTTGTGTTAGGTTTAGGGCTAGAATTAGGACTATGGTTATTGTTAGGGCTACTGTTAGATTTAAGGTTAGGTTTAAAATAGGGTTAGGGCTAGTGTTATGTTTAGGGCTAGTATTAGGGTTACGGTTATAGCTAGGTCTAGTGTTAGGACTAGGTTTGGGGTTAGGGTCGGGTTTAGAAATATGTTAATGTTAGGGTCAGGGTCAGTGTTCCTGATAGGATTAGGGTTAGGGTTAATGCCAGAGTTAGGACTAGTGTTAGGTCCAGGGGTAGGTAAATGTTTAGGTTAAGGATTATTTTTAGGGCTAGAGGTAGGATCTTGTTTATGTCTAGGGCTAGAATTACACTATATTTAGGATTAGTTTTGGGTGTAGATCTAGTGTTAGGGTTAGGTATTGGTATAGGCTTACCGGTAGGGCTAGTGTTAGGGTTTGGTTTAGAGTTAGGGTCAGGTTAGACCTAGGGTTACTGTTACGATCAGAATAAGGGTCAGGGTTAGGGTTAGAACTAGAATGAGGGCTAGGGTTAGGACTAGTGATACTGTTAGTTTTTAAGTTAGGCTAAGAATTTGGGTTAGGACTAGGGTTAGCATTTGGTTTAGGGTTTGGATTAGGGTAAGGGATAGGGTTAGAGCTAGGGTTAGGGCTAGGGTTACAGTTAGGTTTAGGGCCAGTGTTAGGGTTAAGATTAGGGTTTTAGCTAGGGTTAGGACTAGAATTGTGGGTAGGATTTGTTTTAGGGTTAGGCGTAGCATTAGGACAATGACTAATGTATGAACTAGGGTTACAATTAGGGCTAGTTTTAGGGTTAGGTTTAAGGCTAGGTCTGGTGTTAGGGTTAATTTAAGGTTAGGGCGATGTTTAGAGCTAGGATTAGTGTTAGGATCAGTGTCAGGGTCAGGGTAATTTTTAGAGTTAGGGTTAGGGTTAGGTGTAGTTTTATGGATTGGTTTAAGATAAAGGTTAGGCTTAGGGATATGGTTTTGTTTTGTTTTAGTCTATGGCTAGGGGTAAGGCTAGTTTTAAGATTAGCATTACTTTTAGGGCTAGTGTTAAGATTTGGTTTAGGATTATGATTATGATTAAATTTAGAGTTAGGATTAAATTTAGAATAGGTTTAGATTGATGGCTGGTTTAGGGCTAAGAATAGAACTAGGGATATAGTTAGGGCAAGAGTTAGAGTTAGACTTAAGGCTAGGTTTAGGTTTTGGATATGACTAAATTAGGATTAGTGCTATGCTTAGTGTCAGGGTAGGCCTAGGGTTAGGGCAAGGGTTATGATTAGGTTTAAGATTATGGTTAGGTTTAGGGTAATGTTTAGGTTTAGTGTAAGGGATGAGGTTATAGCTAGATTAAGGGCTAGGGCAAGGGTTAGAATTAGGGTTAAACCTCGGGCTATGGTTCAGGTTAGGATTAAGGCTAGGTTTAGGGCTAGGATTAGGGCTAGGGCTAATTTCAGGTGCAGCTTTGCAGTTAATGATAGTTTTAGGGTTAAATTAGATGTAGTGTAAGGGATAGGTTAAGGGTTAGGGTCATGTTTAAAGTCAAGGGTATTGTTTGGGACATGGTAGTGATTAGTCTTTGGGATAGGTTAAGGTTTAAAATTTAAAGCTTGAATTAGCTTAGGGTTAAAATTAGGGTAATGATATATTTAGGTTTAGGTTTCAAGTTAGGTTATGGGTAATTGATAGGGTTAGGATTAGGGTTAGCATTATGGTTAGGATTATGGTTAGGGTAATGGATAGGGATGGAGTTTGGGTTAGAGCTAATGTTATGGTTATTATTAGTACTAGGTTTAGGGTTAAGGTTAAGGTTAGGGTTAAAGCTCAGTTTAGGGCTCAGATTAGGCTAGGTTTTTGGTTAAGTTAGGGTTAGTGTTAGGGTTATTTCCAATGTAAGTAGTAGGGTTACAATTAGGGCTAGTTTTATAGTTAGGGTTAGGGTTAGGGCTAGGTCTAGTGTTATGTTTAGCGTTATGTTTATGGTGATGTTTAAAGCTAGGATTACGTTTACCTTCAGAATCATGGTTAGGATTAGTTTTAGAGTTCTGCTTAAAACTTGAATTAGGGCTAGGTGTAGGGTTAGGGTTTGGCTAAGGTTAAAGGTTAGACTTAGGGCTATGGCTCTGTTTTGTATTAGGGCTAGGGCTAGAGTTAGGGATAGTTTTAGGAGTAGCGTTAGAGTTAGGGTTAGGATTAGGGTTAGGTTTAGGATTAGGTGTTGCATTAGGGTTAGATTCAGAGATAGGGTTAGATCTAGGGTTAGGGCTCAGGCTAACGAAATGGCTAGGTTTAGGCCTGGGGTGTGTAGGGCTAGGTTAAGAGTTCCAGTAAGGGATAGGGTTAGAACTAGTTTTAGGGCTAGGGAGAGAGTTAGACTTTGTTTTAGGGCTAGGGTTAGGGTAAGGATTAGGGATAGGGCTATGTTAGGTCTAAAATTAGGGATAGTGTTGGTTTTAAGTTAGGCCTAGGTTTAAGGTTATGGTTATGATTAAGGCTATGTTTAGTGATAATATGGGCTAGGTCTTGTGTTCGGGTTTGGGCTAGGATTATATCTAGGTCTAATATCAGGTCTAGGGTTATGGTTATGGATAGTTTTAAGGTTAGATTTTGGCTAGGTCTAATGTAAGGCTTAGGTTTAGGGTAAGGGTTAGATTAGAGCTAAGGAAATTATTAGGTTGAGGGTCATGGTTAGGGTTTCTTTTAGGTTTGAGTTTAGGGTTAGGGTTCAAATTAGCATTAGGGTTATGGTTAGGGTAATGATAGGGTTAGATTTTGGGTTCAGGTAAGGTTTAGGTTAATTGATAGGGTTGAGGTTAGTGATAGTTTTAGGGTTAGGCCTAGAGTTAGCATTAGGGAAAGGGTTATGTTTAGGGTAATGGATACAGTTAGAGTTAAAGTTAGGGCTAGGGTTATGGTTAGGATTAGGTCTTGAGATAGGGTAAGGCCTAGAATTAGCATTAGGGTATGTGTTATGGTTAGGGTAATAGATACAGTTAGAGCTAGACTTATGGTTGGGATTAAGTCTTGAGTTAGTGTTATGGTATGGGTTAGAACTAGGGTTAGGTTTAGTGTTATGTTTAGTGTAAGAGTTATATTCTGACCTATGATTAGGGTTAGATCAAGGGTTAGGTTTAGGGTTATGTTTAGGGATAGGACTACAGTAGGTTTAGGGGTAGGTTTTATGTTAGGGCAATGGTTATAATTAAGTTTAGGGTTATGGTTAGGGTAAAAAATATGGTTTGATGTAGGTTTAGGGTTAGGGACAGGTTTAGACTTAAGTTTACTTTTAGGGTTAGGTCTAAGGTTATGTTTAGATTTATGGTAAGTGTTAGGGCTTGATCTATGGTTATGACTATAGCAAGTATTAGTTTTGGCATAGGTCTAGGGTTAGTTTTTTGTTTAGGGTTAGCATTATGATTAGGGTTAAGGTTGGGGTTATAATTAGGGTTAGGGTTAGGGAAATGGGGACATTTAGAGCTAGGCTTAGGGCTAGGATTAAGGTTAGGATAAGAACTAGGTTTAGGGTTAGATTCAGGGATATTTCTAGGTTTATGTTTTTATTAAGGATTAGGTTTTGAGCTAGGGTTAGGCTAAGGGGAGGGTCAGGGTTGGGTTAGGTCTAGGGTTATGGTTAGGGTTATGGTTAGGGCTAGGTTAAGGCCTAGGATTAACTCTAGGTTTTGTATTAGGTTTAGGCCTAGGATTAAAGCTGTGTATAATGTAAAAGCTATGACTATGATTAGGGCTAGTTATAGGGTTAGGGTTATGCCTAGGTCTAGTGTTAGGTTTAGATGTTCAGTTAGGGTCAGGTTTAGAAGTAGGTTTACTGTTAAAGGTAGAGTCAGTGTTTGGGTTAGCATTCAAGTTAGGGTTACAGCCAGAATTAGGACTAGGTTTAGGTCTAGGGTTAGAGTTAGTGTTTGTGTTAGGATAAGGGTTATTTTTAGGCCTAAGAATAGGTTTTTGTTTAGGTCTATGGCTATAGTTAAGGCTAGATTTAAGATTATGTTTAGGTCCAGGGCTAGTGTTAGGTTTTAGTCTAGTGTTAGGATCAGGTTTAGAACTAAGGTTTGTGTTACGGTCAGGATAAGGGTCAGGATTAGTGTTCGGGTTTGGGTTAGGATTAGAGCTAGAATGAGGGCTAGGGTCAGGACTATTAATAGTTTGGATTTTGGTTAGCCTAAGGATTAGGCATAGGTGTAGGTCTACCATTAGGGTTAAAGTTATTTATATTTAAAAGATAGTCTTTTAGCTAGGTTTGGGCTAGAGTTGGGTTATGGTTAAATATAAGTTTAGGGCTTGGATTAGGGCTAGTTTTTGTGTTAAGGTTAGGGCTAATGTTAGGGCAATGGCTAATGTAAGGACTAGGGTTACAATTATATTTAGTTTTAGCGTTAGTGTTGGGGTAGGTCTAGTGTTAGGTTAGGTTTAAGTTTAAGATGATATTTAGAGCTAGGCTTAGTGTTAGGTTATTGTCAGGGTCAGAGTTAGTGTTAGGACTCAAATTAGGAATAGGTTTACTTTTAGGTTTCAGTTTAAGGTTAGAAGGGTGTTTAGAGCTAGGATGAGTGTTAGGATGTTAGTCAGTGTCAGGATTAGTTTTAAGGTTGGGGTTAAGACTCAAATTGAGGCTATGGTTAGGTCTAGGTGTAGTTTTAGGGTTTAGTTTAAGTTAAGGTTTATGGTTAGTGCTATTGCTCAGTTTATTTTAGTCCTAGGTTTAGGGTTAGGGCTAGTTATATTATTAGCATTAGGGTTAGGGCTAGTGTTTGTGTTAGGCTTAGGCTTAGGGTTAGGTTAAGATTTGGAGTTAGGTTTAGGGCTAGGTCTAAGTATAGGGCAAGGGTTAGGGCTAGGGTTAGGTTTATGCTAATGGATATGCTTAGAACTAGGGATAGGGATAGTGTGAAAGTTATAGTTAGTCTTAGGGCTAGGGTTATGGTTAGTTTTAGGATAGGGCTAAATCAGGGTAAGGATTAGAATTAGGGTTAGTGTTCAGTTTAGGCCTAGAATTAGGGTCAGTTTTAGGGTTAAGTTTAGGGTAAGGGATGTGTTATAGCTAAGTTTAGAGGTAGAGTGAGGGTTAGAATTACGATTAGGGCTAGGGTTGGGGTTAGGGTTATGATTAAGGCTAGGTTTATGGCTAGAATTAGAGCTAGGGTTTGTTGTAAGCTTAGGTCTAGAATTAGGGCTAGGGATAATGTCAGGTCTAGTGTTACAGTTAGTAGTAGATTTAGGGTTAGGTCTATGTCTTTGTCTAGTATAAGTGTTAAATTTAGTGTAAGGGTAAGTTTTAGAGCTAGGAGTATTTTTAGGTTCAGGGTCAGTGTTATGGTTTGTATTAGGTTAAGATTTAAGGATAGGAGTCAAATGAGCATTAGGGTTAGAGTTACGTTTAGGGTAATGCATAGGGTTAGATTAAGGGTTCAGGGTATATTTAAGGTAATGGAGAGATTTAGGGTTTGTGATATGGTTAGGTTTAGGCATAGGGTTAGAATTAGGAATAGGGTTATCATAAGGGTAATATATAGGATTAGGGTTAGGGGTAGGGTTAAGGTTATAGTTAGGGATAAGTCTAGGGTTATGTTTAGGCCAAAGGTTAGGCTTTGAGATATGCTTAGGTCTAAGGTGAGGGTTAGGATTAGGGTTAGGGCTAGGTTTAGGGTTAGGGTTATGCCTATGGTAGGATTAGGCCTTGGATTAGGGCTAGGTTTTGTGTTAGGTTTAGGTATATGGTTAGTGCTATGGGTAATGTAAGATCTAGGGTTCTAATTAGGGCTAGTTTTAGTTTTAAGTAATGGCTGGGTTGAGTGTTAGGTTTAGATTTTGGTTTAGAGTCATTTTTAGAGATAGCTTTAGTGTTAGTGTCAGGATCAACGTTCAAATTAGAGTTATGGTGAAAGCCAGAATCAGGAGTAGGGTATGGTCTAGGTGTAGTGTTATTGTTTGGTTTAGGTTAAGGGTTATTGTTTTGGCTAGAACTAAGTTTTTATTTATGTCTAGGGCTAGAGTTATCACTAGATTTAGGATTAGGTTTAGGTCTAGGGGTAGGTTAGGTTTAGGCAAAAGTTTACCAGTAGGGCTAGTTTCAATGTTCAGTTTAAAGTTAGGTTCAGGTGTAGACCTATAATTAGTGTTATGGTCAGAATAAGGGTGAAGGTTAAGGTTAGGTTTTGGGTTAGGTTTAGAGCTAGAATGAGGGCTAGAGTTAGTGTTTGATTTAGGCTAAGGATTACGATTAGGACTAAGGTTAGCATTATAGATGGGGTTTGGCTTAGGATTACAGCTAGGCTTAGAGCTAGGGTTAGGTTTATGGTTAGGGTTAAATCTAGTATTTTTGCTCAGATTAGGGCTATTTTTGTTTTGGGGATAGGGCTAGTGTTAGGACTATGGCAAATGTAAAAACTAGTGTCATTATTAGGGTTAGTTTTAAGGTTAGGGTTTGGGCTAGGAATGGTGTTAGCATTTGCTTTATGGTTAGGGTGATATATAGAGCTAGAGTTAGTGTTTGGATATGAGTCAGGGTAAGGGTTAGTTTTAGTCCTAGGACTTGATTTTGAGCTAGGTTTATGGCTAGTTGTTGGGTTAGGGTTTGATTTAGGTTAGGTCTAGCATTAGGGTAAGGGCTTTTTCTTTTTAGGGCTATGACTAGTATTAGGGTTAGTTTTGTGATTAGTGATAGTGTTCAGCTACTTGTGGGGTGAGGTTTAGGCTTAAGGTTAAGGTCAGATTTAAAGTTATGGTTTGATCTAGGGTTAGGGCAAAGGTTAGGCCTAGTGTTAGATTCACAGTATTGGAGAGGTTTAGAAATAGAAATAGGGCTAGGGTGAGAGTTAGAGTTATTTTTAGGGCTAGAGTTAGGGGTTTTCTTAGGGTTAGGCCTAAAATAGGGGTAGATTAGCCCTAAGTTTAGTTTTAGGGCTAGCCCCATGGTTAGGGCTAGAATTAGGGTTAGTGTTAGTGTTAGGGTTATGGTTAGTTTTAGGGGAAAAGATGAGGTTATGGCTAGGTTCAAGGCTAGGATGAGAGTTGAAATTAGGTATAGGAATAGGGTGAGTGTTCAGGTTAGTATTAAGGCTAGGTTTAGGGCTAGGGTTTGTGTTAGGGTTATAGCTAGTATTATGGGTAGGGCTAATGTCAGGTCTAGGGTTAACCCTAGACCTGACATAGAGCCAGGTCTGGATTTATGGCTAGTTCTAGTGGAAAGTTAGGTTTAGGGTAAAGGTCAGGTTTAGAGCTAGGTGTATTATTATGGTGTATTATTTAGGGTTTGGTTTAGGATAAGGTTTAGGGTTAGGGCTAAAATTAACATTAGGGTTAGGGTTAAAGTAATGGATAGTGTTAGGTTGAGGGTTCAGGTTAGGTTTAGAGTAATAGATAGGTTAAGTATTAGTGATAGGATTAGGGTTAGGCCTAGAGTTAGCATTTGAGTTAGGTTTATGTTTAGGGTAAAGGATAGGGTTAGTGCTAGTGTTAGGGCTTGTGTTAACATTAGAATTTTGGCTACGTTTAGAGATAGTCCTAGGGTTAGTTTTAGTGTTAGGTTTAGCAGAAGTGTTAGGGTTCGAGCTAGGGTTAGAGCTAGGGTGAGGGTTAGGCTTAGAGTCAGGGCTACAATTAGGTTTAGGGTTAGGGTTAGGGCTTGGGTTAGCATTAGGCTTAGGGTTATATTTAAGGTAATGGATAGAGTTTGTGCTAGGATTTGTGCTATGGTTGCATTTAGGATTAGGGCTAGGTTTAGGTTTAGGTTGAGGTTTAGGGTTATTGTTATGTTTAGAGTAAGGATTAGAGTTTCAGTAGGGTTAGGGCCAGGGCCAGTTTTATCGTTAAGGTTAGTGCTAGGGATAGGTTTTGAGTTACACTTAGGTCTAGGTTTAAGGTTAGGATTAGTCTAGGCTGTGTGAGGTTTATGGCTAGTGTTAGGTGTATGGGTAATGTAAGATCTAGGGTTATGTTTATGAGTAGATTTGGGATGTGTCTAGTGTTAGGGTTATTTTTTCGGTTAGGATAAGGTTTAGAGCTAGGTTTTATTTTAGGGTAAGTGTCTAGGGTTAAGTCTAGGTTTACAGTTAAGGAGAGATTTAGGATTATGTTTATAGTTAGGTCTCGAGTAAGGGTTAGATTAAGGGTACGGTTCACGTTTAGAGCTAGATGTATTATTAAGGTCAGGATATGTCTTACAGTTTAGTTTAGGTTAAGGTTTACATTTAGGTCTTTAATTAGCATTAGGGTTACAGGTAGTGTTCGTGTAATGAATAGGTTTAGGATTAGGATACAGGTTAGTTTTAGGGTAATGGATAGGTTTAGGGATTTTGATAGGGTAAGAGTTAAGCCTAGGGTTAGCATTAAGATTAGGATTATGCTTAGAGTAATGGATAGGATTAGAGCTAGGGTTAGGGCTAGGCTTATGGTTAGGATTAGGGCTAGATTTAGGGTAGTGTATAGAATTACAGCTATATTTAGGGCTATGGTTAAGTTTAGGATTAGGGCTAGGGTTAAGTTAGGGTTTGGGATAGGGCTATGGTTATATTTAGGGTAATGGTTAGTCTTTGAGCTAAAGTTAGCTTTAAGAAAAGGGTTAGGGTTAGGGTTAGGTCTAGGGTTAGTTTAGGGTTAAACTTAGAGCTAGGTTTAGGCCTAGGATTAGGGCTAGGTTTTGTGTTATTTTAGGACTAGTGTTAGGGCCATGGGTAGTTAAGAGCTAGATTTATGATTAGGGCTTGTTTTAGGGTAGGGTTATGGCTAGGTGTAGTGTTAGGATTAGGTTTTGAGTTAGGGTGAGCTTTATGTTAGGGTCAGGGTCAATGTTCAGGTTAGAGTGAGTGTTGGGGTTAGTGCCAGAATTATGACTAGGGTTAGGTCTAGAAGGAGGATAGTGTTTCGATTATGTTAAGGCTGATTGTTAGGGCTCGGGCAATGTTGTTTTTCAGGGCTATGGCTATTGTTATGGCTAGATTTATGATTATGTTTAGGTCTAGGACTAGTGTTAGGATTAGGTTTAGGTATAGGATTACAAGTAGGGCTAATGTTAGGATTCAGGTTCGGGTTTTGGTCAGGTTTAGACCTATAGTTAGTGTTAGGATCAGTATAAATTTCAGGGTTAGGATTAGGGTTTGCGTTATAGTTAGAGGTAGAATTACATCTAGGGTTATGACTAGTAATATGGTTAGGATTTGGGTTAGGCTATGGATTAGGGTTAGGACTAGGGTTAGCATTAGTTTTGGGGTTTGGCGTAAGGTAACAAATAGGATAAGAGGTAGTGTTAGGGCAAGGGTTAGGGATTGGCTTATGGCTAGGATTAGTTTTAGGGTTAAAGCTAGGTTGAGCACTCAGATTAGGGCCAGGTATTGGGTTATGTTAGGGCTAGGGTTAGGGCTACAGCTATTGTATGAACTAGGGTTATAATTAGGGCCAGTTTGGGTGTTAGTGTTATGGCTAGGTCAAGTGTTTGAGCTAGGATTAGTGTTAGCATGATGTTTAGAGCTAGAGTTAATGTTAGGGTCAGGGTCAGTGTTCAGGGTAGAGTTAGCTTTAGGGTTTAAGCCAGAATTATCACTAGGTTTAGGTCTAGGGATAGGGTTAGTGTTTGGGTTAGGTTAAGGTTTATTATTAGGGCTAGGGCTAGGTTGTTGTTTAGGGTAAGGACTAGAGATATGGCCAGATTTAGGATTAGGTTTATGTCTAGCGCTAATGTTAGTCTTAGGTTTAGGAATATGTTTATTTCTAGTGCTAGTGTTAGGGTTTAGTATAGCGTTAGCGTGAGGTTTAGACCTACGGATACCATTTGGGTCAGAATATGTATCAGGTTTTAGTTATGGTTAGAGCTAAAATGAGGGTTGGGTTAGGATTAGTTATTAGTGTAGAGTTAGGACTAGGGTTAGCATTAGGGTAAGGTTGGCTTAGGGTAAGGGACAGGGTTAGACCTAGGTTTAGGGCTACATTTAAGGTAGGGTTAGGGCTAGTTTTTGGATTAGGTTTAGGGTTAAAGCTAAGGTTAGGTTTCAGATTAGGGCTAAGTTTTGGTTATAGTTAGGGCTAGGTTTGGAGTTACAGCCAATGTTTGCAGTAGAGATATGATTTGGGCTAGTTATAAGATTGGGGTTAGGACTAGGTCTAGTGTTAGGGTTAGGTTTAACATTAGGGTGACATTTAATTTTAGGGTTAGTATTGGGGTCAAAATTAAGATCAGGTGTATTTTTAGGTTCAGGGTTTGGAGTCAAATTAGGGCTATGTTTAGGGCTAGGTGTAGGGTTAGGTTTTGGTTTGGTTAAGCTTTAAAGTTAGGGCTATGGCTTGGCTTTGTTTTAGGGTTAGGGCTATGGTTAGGGTTAGTTTTAAGATTAGCATTAGGTAGGACTAGTGTTAGGGTTAGGTTTAGTCTCAGGTTTAGAGTTAGATATAGTTAGGATTAGATCTAGGCTTAGGTCTAGGGCTAAGAATATGGCTAGCATTAGTTCTAGGTTTATATCTAGGATTAGGGTTATGAGAAAAATAGTGTTAGAACTAGGAATTGGGCTAGATTGAAAGTGAGAGTTAGTCTTAGGGCTAGGCTTAGGGTTTGGTCAGGTATAGGGCTCAATTAGGGCTATGAATAGGGCTAGGTTTATGTTTACGTTTAAGCCTAGGGTTAGTTTTGGAATTAGGGTTAGGTTTAGTGTAAATGATGGGGTTAGAGCTAGTTATAGAGCTAGGAAGAACATTAGAATCAGGGTTAGGGCTAGGGTTTTGTTACAGTTATTATTAAAGCTAGGTTAAGGGCAAGGATGAGGACTAGGGTTTGTGTTTTGGTTAGGGCTAGGATTAGTGTTAGGGCAAATGTCAGTTCTAGGGTTACGGTTAGGGCTAGTTTTACAGTTAGGTTTATCATTATGTTTACTGTAAGGGTTAGATTTAGGGTATGGGTCAAATTTAGAGTTAGGAGTATTATTACGTTCATGGTCATGTTTAGGGTTTTGTTTAGTTTAGGGTTTAGGGTTAGGGCTCAAGTTAGCATTAGGGTTTGGGTTAGAGTAATGATAGGGTTAGGTTTAGTGTTCAGGTTAGGTTTAGCCTAATGGATAGGGTTACAGTTAGCCATAGGGTTAGATTTAGGCCTAGGGTTAGCATTAGAATTAGGGCTTGTTTAGGGTAATTGACAGGGTTATATCTAAGTTTAGTGCTAGGGTTATGGACAAGATTAGGGCTAGGGTTAGGGTTAGGGTTAGGTTTAGGGCTTTGGTTTGTGTTAAGGTTAGGGCTAGGATTACAGCTAGGGCAATTGTCAGGTCTGTGGTTACATTAGGGATAGTTGCAGGGTTAGGTTTATGGCTAGGTCTAGTATAAGGGTTAGGTTTAGGGTAGGATCAGGGTGAGAGGCAGGTATATTATTATGGGAAGGGTCAGAGCTAGGGTTTGGCTTAGGTTAAGTTAAGATTAGGGCACAAACTAGCATTAGGGTTAGTATTAGGGCAATGATAGGGTTAGGTTTAGGATTCAAGTTATGTTTAGGTTAATGAATAAGGTTAGGGTTAGTGATAAGATTAGGGTTAGTCCTAGGGTTACCATTACCGTTATGTTATGCTTAGGGTAATGGATAGGGGTAGAGCTAGTGATAAGGCTAGAGTTATGGTTCCATTCTGTCTAGGGTTAGGGTTAGGTTAGGGCTAAGTTTTGGGTTAGGGTTAGGTTTAAAACTATGGTTAAGTCTCAAATAAGGGCTATGTTTTGGGTTTTGATGAGGCTAGGGTTAGGGCTATGGATAATGTATGAACTAGTTTTACAATTTGTGCCAGTTTTAGGGTTAGGGTTAGGGTGATGTTTAGAACAAGGGTTATATTTAGGGTCAGTGTCAGGGTCAGGGTTAGGTTTAGTGTTCGGTTTAGGACTCGAATTAGTGCTAAAGTTAGTGCTAGGTTTAGGGCTAGGTTTTGGTTTAGGTTAAGGGTTAAGGTTAGGGCTATGGCTCTGTTTTGTTTTAGGGCTAGGGCTAGGGCTAGGATTAAGGCTAGATTTTGGATTGGTGTCAGGGTTAGGGCTAGTGTTAGAGTAAAGTTTAGGCTTAGGGTTAGGGTTAGATTTAGAGTTAGGTTTGATCTAGGGTTAGAACTCATACTAGGGTTAGGGTTAGTTTTAGGGTTATGGTAAGAAATATGGTTAGAACTAATTATACGTCTAGGGTGAGAATTAGAGTTATTCTTAGGAGTAAGCTTATTGTTAGGGTTAGGGTTATGGCTAAATTAGGGATAGGATTAGGACTAGGGTTAATGTTAGTGTTAAGCCTAGGGGTTGTGCTAGGTTTAGGGTTAGCACTGGAGTTAGGAATAAGTTCAGGGGAATGGGCAGGGTTATAGATAGGTTTAGGGCTAGGGTGAGGATTAGAATTTGGATTAGGCCTAGGGTTATGGTTCAGTTTAGATTAAGGCTACGATTAGGGCTAGAATAAGTGGTAGGTTTTTGGATAGGGTAATGGCTAGGACTTGGGCTAGGGATAATATTAAGTTTTAGGTTTATGGTTAGGATTAGTTTTAGGGTCAGTTTATGGCTAGGTCTATTGTAAAGGTTAGGTTTAGGTTAAAGGTCAGATTTAGAGCTAGAATTATTTTTAGTGTCACTGTCAGGGTCAGGGTTAGCACTTGGTTTACGTAAAGGTTAAGGGGTTAGGGCTCAAATTAGCATTAGGGTTAGGTTTGGAGTTAAAGTAATGGAAGGGTTTACTTTAGGTTTCAGTTAAGGTTTAGGATAATAGATGGGATAGGTTTTTGTGATCGGGTTAGGGTTAGCATTAGGGTTAGGGTTATGTTTATGTAATGGATAGATTTAAAGCTAGGGGTAGGGTTAGGTTATAGTTGGGATTAAGTCTAGAATTAGGGTTAAGTTTATTGATAGGGCTAGGGTTTGGTTTAGGATTTGTGTTAGGGTTATGGTAAGTGTTAATTTAGGGTTAAGGTTATGGTTAGGTTAGGATAAGGGTTAGTGTTTGAGCTAGGGTTAGGGATAGTATGAGGGTTAGGTTTAGGTTTAGTTCTAAGTTCAAGATTATCATTAGAGTTAGGTTTAGTGTTAGGGATAAGGTTTTAAATAGGGTTAGGGTTAGTGTTAGGGTAATGGATATGGTTAGAGCTAAAGTTTGGGCTAGGGTTAATGTTAGGATAAGAGCTAGGTTTAGGGTTAAGTTTTAGGTTAGGGCTATGGTTATGTTTAGTGTAAGGGTTAGGCTTTGAGCTAGGTTTTGGTTTAAGGAGAGGGTTAGGTTTAGAGTTAGGGTTAGGGTTAAGGCTAGGTTTATGTTAATTCTTAGAGCTCAGTTTAGGCATAGGATTTGCTCTAGGTTTTGTGATAGGTTTAGGGATAGGGTTAAGACTATGGGTAATATAAAAGCTAGGGTTATGTTTGCGGCTATTTTTAGGTTTAGGGTTGTGGCTTGGTCTAGTGTTAGGTCTAGGTTTTGGGTTAGGGTCAGGTTTAAAGTTAGTTTAAGTGTTAGGATCAGGGTAAGTGTTCAGGATAGGGTTATGTTTAGGATTAGAGCCAGAATTAGGACTAGGATTAGGTCTAAGGATAGGGTAAGTGTTTGGTTTAGGTTAAGGGTTATTGTTAGGGCTAGTGCTATGATTTTGTTTAGGTCTAGAGCTAGAGTTATAGCTATAGTTAGGATTAGCTTTGGGTCTAGGTCTAGTGTTAGAATTAAGCATAAGTATAGGTTTACCAGTAGGTCTAGGGTTAGGTTTTGGTTTAGGTTTAGGTTCAGGTTTAGACCTAGGGTTACTTTTAGGGTCAGATGAGGGTCAGGGTTAGGTTTAGAGGTAAAATGAGGGCTAGGGTTAAGACTAGTAATATGGTTAGTTTTGAAGTTAGGCTAAGGATTAGGTTTAGGACTAGGGTTATCATTTGGGTTAGGGTTTGGCTTAGGGTAAGGGATAGGGTTAGAGCTAGATTTAGGGCTAGTTTTAGGGTTACGGTTAAGACTAGGTCTAGTGTTAGGGTTAGTTTAAGTTAGGGTGATGATTAGAGCTAGGATTAGTTTTAGGGTCAGCATCAGGGTCAGAGTAATTTTTAGAGTTAGGGTTAGGGCTAGGTGTAAGATTTGGTTTTGGTTTAGGTTAAGGGTTTATGTTAGGGATATGGCTTGGTTTTGTTTTATGGCAAGGGCCAGGGCTAGGGCTAGTTTTAAGATTAACATTATGGTTAGGTGTATTGTTAGGGTTTGGTTTGGCTTATGATTACAGTTAAATTTAGAGTTAGGTTTAGATCTAGAGTTTGGACTCGGGCTAATGATAGAACTAGGGCTAGGGCTAGGGCTAGGACAGGAGTTATAGTTAGTCTTAGTCCTATGGTTAGAGTTAGGATAGGATTAAATTAGGGATCAGATTAGTGCTAGGCTTAGTGTTAGTATTAGGCCTAGGGTTAGGGCGGGGGTTAGGGTTAGGTTTAGGGTTATGGTTAGGTTGATGGTAAGGGATGGGGTTATAGGTAGGTTTAGGGCTAGGATGAGGGTTAGAATTAGGGTTAAGTCTCAGGTTAGGATTAAGGCTAAATTTAGGGCTAGGATTATGGTTAGGTCTAATTTCAGGTCTAAGGTTATTGTTAAAGATAACTTAAGGTTAGGTTTATCCCTACGCCTCATGTAAGCGTTAGGTTTAGGGTTAGGATCAGGTTTAGAGTTAAGGGTTAGCATATTAGGTATTAACACGATTAGTGTTTTAGAGTTAGGATTCGAATTAGCATGAATGTTAGGATCAGTGTAATGATAGGGCTAGGTTTAGGTTGCAGGTTAGATTTAGGGTAATGAATAGGATGAAGATTAGGGATAGGGTTAGGTTTAGGCCTAGGGTCAGCATTAGGGTTAGGGTTAGGTTTAGGATAATGGATAGGGTTAGAGCTATGGTTATAGCTAGGGTTATGGTTACAATTAATGATAGGGATAGTGTTAGGTTCAGGGTTAAAGCTAGGATTAGGCCTCGGAATAGGGCTAGGATTTGGGTTAAGTTAGGTCTAGGGATAGGTTTACGGCTTATGTAAGTACTAGGGTTATGATTAGGGCTAATTTTAGTGTTAGGGGTTAAGACTAGGTCTAGTGTTTGGTTTAGGTTTAGGGTTAGGGTGATGTTTAGACCTAGGGTTAGTGTTAAGGTCAGAGTCAGGGTGAGAGTTGTTTAACAGTTCGGTTTAAGACTCAAATTATTGCTAGGGTTAGGGCTAGGTGTAGGATTAGGGCATGGTTTATGTTAAGGATTAGGGTTAAGTCTATGGCTTGGTTTTGTTTTAGAGCTAGGGATAGGGTTATGGCTAATCTTAGGATTAGCCTTAGGGTTAGGGTTAGGCTTAGGTTTAGGCTTATTTTTAGGATTATACTTAGAGTTAGGTTTAGATCTAGGATTATAGCCATGGATATAAATAGAGCTATGGTTAGATCTAAGGTTTGGGCTAGCATTAGGCTTCCAGTAAAGTATAGGTTTAGAGCTAGAGTTAGGGCTAGGGTGAGAGTTAGAGTTAGTCTTTGGGCTAGGGTTAGGGTTAAGGTTAGGGATAGGGCTAAATTAGGGCTAGGGTTAGTATTAGTGTAAGGCCTAGGGTTAGGGCTAGGGTTATAATTAAGGCTACGTTTAGGGCTAGGATAAGGACTAGGGTTTTTGCTAGGGTTAGGGCTAGGTTTATGGCTAGGGCTAAAGTCAGGTCTAGGGTTATGTTCAGAGATAGTTTTAAGGTTAGGTTTATGTCTAAGTCTAGTGTAAGGATTAGGTGTAGGGTCAAAGTCAGTTTAGAGCTAGGGGAATTATTAATGTCAGGGTCAGTGTTGGGCTTTGGTTTAAGATTGAATTTAGGATTAGGGCTCTAATCAAGATTAGGGATAGCTTTAGTGTAATGATAAGGTTAGTTTAGTGTTCAGGTTAGGTTTAGGGTAATTGAAAGTTTGGGAGATAGTGATAAGGTTAGGGTTAAGCTAGGGTTAGCATTAGGGTAAGGGTAATGTTTAGGGTAATGGATAGAGTTAGAGTTAAGTTTAGGGCTAGGGTTATGGTTAGGATTAGGTCTTGAGTTAGGGTTAGGGTGAGGGTTAGAACTAGGGTCAAGTTTAGGGTTATGTTTAGCGTAAGGGTTAGGTTCTGAGCTATAGTTAGGGCTAGGCTGGGAGTTAGCTTCAGGGTTAGGTCTAAGAATAGGATTACCATACATTTTGGGTAAAAGTTAGGGTTAGAGTTAGACCTAAAATTAGTGGTATGGTCAGTATAAGGTTCAGGGTAAGGGTTGGGATTTGGGATAGGGTTATAGCTAGAATGAGAGCTATTGTTAGGGCTATTAATAGAGTTTGGGTTTTGGTTAGCCTAAGGATTAGGGATAGGTATAGGGTTACAATTAGGTTTAGGGTTTGGCTTAGGGTAAGGGATTGGTTTAGAGCTAGGGTTAGGGCTATGTTTGGGGTTGGAGTTAAGGTTAAATCTAGGTTTAGGGCTTGGATTAGGGTTAGTTTTTGTGTTAGGGTTAGGGATACAATTAGGCCATGTCTAATGTAAGAACTAGGGTTAAAATTAGGTTAGTTTTAGTGTTATGGTTAGGTTTAGTGTTACGGTTAGGTTTAAGTTTAGGGTGATACTTTTAGCTCAGGTTTATATTATGATGACAGTCAGGTCAGGGTTCATTTTAGGGTTAGGGATAAGACTCAAATTATTGTTAAGGTTAATCTTAGCGTTCAGTTTAAGGTGAGGGAGGTGTTTAGAGCTAGGTTGAGTGTTAGGATATGAGTCAGGGTCAGGGTTAGTTTTAAAGGTAGTGTTAGAACTCGAATTAGGGCTAGAGATAGGTCTAGGTTTAGTGTTAGGTTTTGGTTTAGGTTGATGTTTAGGGTTAGGGGTATTGCTTGGTTTTGGTTTTGTCTTAGGGTTAGGTTTAGTACTGGTGTAAGTGTTAAGCTTAGGCTTAGGGTTAGGGTTAGGGTTAGATTTGGAGTTAGGGTTATATCTAGGGTTTGGCTGAGAATAAGGATAGGGCAATCGTTAGGGCTAGGGATAGTGTTACAGTAAGGGATAGGGTTAGGACTAGTGATAGGTATAGGGCGAGAGTTAGAGTGAGTCTTAGGGCTAGGGTTAGTATTAGGTTAGAGATACATCTAAATTATTGGTAGGATTAGGGCTAGGTTTATTGTTTGGCTTAAGCCTAAAGTTTGAGTTAGGGTTAAGGTTAAGTTTAGGGTAAGAAATTGCATTATACTTAGGTATAGAAGTAGGGTGAGTGTTAGAATTAGGGTTAGGGTTAGGGTTAGGTTATTAATTAAAGCTAGGTTTAGGGCTAACCCTAATCTGAGCTCTAACATTAACCATAGCCTAACCTTAGAATTAACTATAACTCTAAATCTACTCCTGAGCCTAAACTAACCCTATCAGTAGCAATAACACTAATGCTAATCATAAAATTACCCTTAACTTTAGCTTTGGTCCTAAAACAAACCGAGCATAAAGACTAACCCTAAACCTTAACCTAAACCAAATCCTAACCCTACATCTAGCCCTAAACCTACCCCTAATTTAGTCTTCTTTAACCATAAAATGAAGCATGACCCTGACTCTGACCCTAAAACTAACCCTAGTTAAAATATTACCCAAAACCATAACCTAATCCTAAAACTAGACTTAATCCTAAATGTAACCCCCAAACTAGCCCTAATCTTAACCTAAGTTCATACATTAGCCGTATCCCTAAGAAGAGCCCTAACATAACTCAAAACCAAGCCCTAATCCAAGACTCAACCCTAGCTTTAACCCTAACTCGAACAATAAACCTAACCCTAACACTTACCCTAAACCTAACCCTAACTTTAATCCTTGCACTATGCCAAAACCTAACCCTACCCCTAGCCCTGACTCTAAGCATAATTCTAGTCCTAAACCAGCTCTAACCCTATTCATTACCCTAACTCGAACCAAACCCTAATGCTAATACTCAGCCTGACCCTAGTACTATACCTAAACCTAACCTATCCATTACGCTAAACCTAACCTGAACCCTAAACCTAACAATATCATTGACCTAACTGTAACCTTAAACCTAATGCTCACTCGAGCCATAATCCTAACACTAAACCTAAACCTAACCATAACCCTTACCCAGACACTAACCCTAATCCTACCACTAACCCTAAAACTAACCCTAACCCTAACCCGAATGTTAAACCTACGACTAACATTAAACCTAACCATAACACTAACACTAACCATATCCCTAAAACTAACCATAAACATAACACTAACCCTAACCCCAACCCTAACCCTAACACTAACCCTAAACCTATCCCTGATCCTAACACTATTGTTAACCCTAACCCTAACCCTAACACTAACACTAATCCTAAATGTAATTATAACCCTAACACTAACCATAACACAAACACTAACCCTAACCCTAACACTAACATTAATCCAAACCTAACCAAAAACCTAACACTAATTGTAACACTAACCCTAACGCAAACCCTAACACTAACACGAACCCTAATCCTAACCCTAATCCTCCCCGTAAACCTAACCTAACATTTACCATAACCCTAACCCTAAAGCTAACCCTAACCCTAACACTAACCGTAAACCTAACCATAAACCTAATGCTAACACTAAGCCTAACACTAACCCTAAACCTAATTGAATTCCTTAGGCTAACCCTAACACTAACCCTAAATGCTACACAAACACAAACATTGAGCCTAACCCTAACACAAAATCTAGCACAGACCCTAACTGTAACCTTAATCCTAACACTAACCCTAACATTAACACTAATGCTAATCCTAACAATAATCCCAACCCAGACCTAACCAGAATGTTAACACAAACCCTAACCCTAAATATAACACTCAACCTAATCCTAACCCTAACCATAACTCTAACACTAACCCTCAACCTAAGACAAATCATAACCCAAATCATAATTCTAAACTTAATGCTAAACCTAACACTAAAATAACTCTAACTCTAACACCAACAATAAAACTGACCCTAACACTAATCCTAACCCTAACCCTAACCCTAACTCTAAACCTAAACCTAACTCCAAACTGAACCCTATCACTGAATCTAACCATAAATATAACACTAAACCTAACACTAAACCTTTACCTGACCCTAACTCCAACCCTAAACGTAACACTAAACATAACCCTAACCCTAATCTAACACTATTCCTAACCCTAATTGTAACCGTAACACTAACACTAACACTAAACCCTAATCCTAACCTTAAACTAGAAACCATAATCCTAAACCTAACCTAACCCTAACCCTAACCCTTAGTTCACTCTAATCCTAAACCTAATTTTAACACTAAGCCTAACCCTAAAACTATCACTAACCCTAAGCCTAATCATAACAATAATCCTAATACTAACCCTAACCCTAACAGTAACAGTAAAATTAACTCTAAATTTAAACTTAACCCTAAACCTAACCCTAACCTTAACCCTAACATAAAAACAAATCCTAACCTTACCCTAACCCTAATACAAACCCTAACTTTAAATTTAAAACTAACCCTAACCCTATACCTAACCATAACCCTATCTCTAAAACTAACCCTAAACCTATTCAGAAACCTAAACCTACCCGTAACTTTTACCTAACACTAAACCTAACCATAACCTTAACCCTAAAACTAATCCTAAATCTAACCCTAACCCTTACCATAAAACTAACCCTAATCCTAACTCTAAGCTTAACACTAACCCTAACACTAAGCATAACACTAACCCTAACCCTAAACCTTTCCCTAACCCAAACACTAACCATATCCTTAACACTAAACCTAAGCCTAAACCTAATCCTAACCATAATATGAACCCTAAACCGACCAATAACCCCAACCCTAACTGAAACACTAAAACTAACCCTAACACTAACACTAAAAATAAACCTAAACTAACCCAAACATAAACCCTAAACCTAACCCTAACCCTAACCTTAGCCCTAACACAAACCCTAACCCTAAACCTAACCCTAAAACTTTCACTGAAACTAATCCTAACAATAACCCTAATCCTAACGTTAACAGAACCCTAAGTCCTAACCCTAAACCTAACACAAACTCAATCCATAACCTTAACCTAATCCTAACTCCACACATTACCTAACCCTAATCCTAAACCTAACACTAACCCTAACACTAAACCTAAACCTAAACCTAACCCTAACATAAACCCTAACCCTAAACATATCACTATCTAACCCTCACACAAACACTAACCTTAACCATAAGGCTAACACTAAAGCTAATCATAACCCGAACACTAACACTAACATAACCCTATCCCTAACTCTAACAAAAACACTAATACTAAATCTAACCGTAACCTAAAACAAACCCTAAACCAAACCATAACCCTGCCCCTAACCTAACTGTTATCCTAACCCTTACCTAACCCCAAACCTAACCCTAACCCAAACACTAACACTAAATCTAAACCTAAACCTAACATTAACCCTAACCCTAAACCCAACCCTAAACCTAACACTAAACCTAACACTAACTGTAACCTTAATCCTAACCCTAACCTTAACAGTTACCCTAACCCTAAACCTAAACATAAGCCTAATGCTAACACTAAATCTAACCCTAATCCTAACTCTATGCATAAACCTAAACCTAACTCTAATCCTAATACTAACACCAACCATAAACTTAAACCTAACCCTATCATTAACCCTACACCTAACCCTGAACCTAAACCTAACACTAACCCTAACCATAACCTAAACACAAAACCTAACCCTAATAATAACCCTAAACCTAACCCTAACCGTAAAACTAACCCTAACCCTAATCCTAAACCTAACCCTACACCTAACACTAATACTAAGTCTTACCCTAAACATAACAATAACCCTAAACCTATCCCTAATCTGAACCATAACACTGACCCTAACTGTTACCCTAACACTAAAGCTATCCCTAATCCTCAACCTAAACCTAACCCTAACCTAACACTAAAAATAACACTAATAATAATCCTAAGTTTAACCCTAAATCAAGCACTAATTTTTGACACTAAGTTTATCCTTAACCCTAATCCTAACTTTAAACCTAAACTTAACACTAACCCTAACTCTAACCCTAACACGAACCCTAAATCTAACACGAACCCTTAAACAAACCCTAAACCTAACCCTAAACCTAACAATAAACCTAACCCTAACCCTAACCCAAACAATAACCCAAGTACTAAACCTAAAAATAACTCTAAACCTAACTCTAACTCTAACCCGTACCGTAACCCTAACCTTAACCTAACCCTAAACTTAACACAAATCCTAACCTAAACCATAACCCAAACACTAACCTAACCCCAAACCTAAGCCTTACCTAACCCTAACACTAATCTGAACCCGAACATGAACCCTAACACTAACCCTAACCATAAACCTAAACCTAAATCTATCAATAACCCTACCCGGAACCCTAACCCTATCACTATCTTTAAACCTAACCCTAACCCTAGTACTAACCCTAAAACTAAACATAAACATAAACCTATCACTAACCCTAAACCTAGCCCTACACCTAACACTAAACCTAACCCTAACCCTAACAATAATCCTAACACTAACACTAACACAAACCCTAACCCTAACCTTAACACTAATCCTAAGTCTAACCCTAACCCTAACCCTAACACTAACCCAGATGTGAGCCCTAACCCAAATACTTACCATAACCCTAACCCTAAATCTAAACTTAACCCTAATTTTAACCCTAATCATAACATGAACCCTAACATGAACCCTAACAGTAACCCTAACCCAAAAACAAATCCTAAACCTAACCCTTACTTTAATCCTAACACTAACTCTAACCCTAACCCTAAACCTAACACTAAACCTAAATCTAACTCTAAAATCAACACTGATCCTAACCATAACCCTAACATTAACACTAACCATAAACCTAACTATAATCCTAACCCAAACACTAATTTCAAACCAAGGCTTAAACCTCAACATAACACTAACCCTAAACCTAACCCTAACACTTTACCTAAACCTAACCCCAACACTAACCCTAACCCTAAACCAAACCTAACTCTATCACTAACCCTAACCCTAACCTTACACCTAACACTAACACTAACCCTAAACCTAACCCTAATCATAACAGTTAGCTTAACACTATCCCTAACACTAACCCTAACACAAACCATAAAATGAACCCTAACACTAACTCTAACACTAACCTTTAACCTACACCTAACTCTAAACGTAACCATAAACCTAACCCTAACCCTAACTCTAACACTAGCCCTAAACCTTACCCAAACCAAAAAACCTACCATAACAATAATTCTAACCTAAATATAACACTAACACTAAAACTAACCCTAATGCAAACCCTTACCATAACACTAACCCTAACACTAAACCTAAACCTATCTCTAAATTTAAAAATATTCCTAAAACTAACCCTCATCCTAACCCTAATTCTAACACTTTCCCTAATGCTAATTTTATCCCTAACACTTAGATGAACAATAACCTTAACCTAACATTAACCCTAACCCTAAAAATAAATCTAAACCTAACTTTAACCCTAATACTAAAACTAACCCTAACACTAACATTAAATCTAAACCTAACCCTAACACTAAACCTAACACTAACCCTAACCCTAACCAAAACAGGAAACCTAACCATAACCTAACACTAACTCTAACCCTAAACCTAAACCTAAAGCTAACCCTATCCCTAATTCTAAACCTATCATTATCACTAAATGTAACCATAAACCCACACCCAACACTAACCTTAAATTTAATCCTAAAACTAACCCTAATCCTAACTGTTATCCTAATACCTACCCTAACAGTAACACTTACATAAATCCTAACCCTAACAATAAACCTATCCCTAACCCTAATCTTAACACTAACCCAGAACCCAACACTAACCCCAATCTAAACCATAACTCTAATCCTAAACCGAATTCTAACACTAAACCTAACTCAAACCCTAACCCTAACATTAAAAAAACCCTAAAGCTAACCCTAATCCTCACTTTAACCCTACCAATAAGCCTAACTCTAAATCGAACACTTACCCTAAAACTAACCCTAAACCTAACCATAACCCTAACACTAACCCTAACCTTAATCCTCAACCTAAAACTAACCCTAAACTAAACATTAACCATAAACTAACTCTAAAGCCAACCAAAATATTAATTTTAAACCTAAGCCTAACACTAACCGTAACCTTAAACCTAACCCTATCCCTAATCTTAAACTTAACCCTAAACAAACACTAACCCTAACCCTAACACAAAACCTAAACCTAAACCTAACCCTAACCCTAAAACTAAAACTAACTCTAACACTAAACCTGACACTAACCTTAACCCTAACACTAACATAAACCTAACCCTAAACCTAACACAAAACCTAACCCAAACCCTAACCCTAACCCTCACCTAACCCCAACCCTAACCCTTACCTAATCCTTACTCTAAACCTAATACTAACTCTAACACTAACCCTAACCCAAATCTTAACACTAACCCTAACCCAAATCTTAACACTAACCCTTACCCCAAACCTAACCCTATCACAAACCCTAAGGCTAAACCTAACCCTAAACTTAACAGTAACTTTTATCCTAGCCCTAACCCTAACACTAACCCTAACCATAACCCTAAACTAAACCTAACCCTAAGCCTCACTCTAAACCTAATCCTAACCGTAACCCTAAAACTAACACTAACCCTAAAGCTAAACCTAAACCTAAGACTAACCTTAAACCTAATCCTAAACATAACCCTAACAATAAAAGTAATCCTAACCCTAAACCTAACCCTAATTCTAACACTAACCCTAAAAATAATCCTACCCCTAATTATAACCCAAACTCTAAATCTAACCCTCACCCTGACTCTTACCCTAAACCTAACCCTAACCCTAACCAAAATCCTAACTCTAAACCTAACTATAACCCTAACCTAAACACTAACGCTAACCCTTATCCTTATTCTAATCCTAACAGTAAACGTAACCCTAAGTCTAAACCTAAACCTTACAATCACCCTAACCATTATCCTGACACAAACCCTAACACTAACCTCATTTTAACCATAACACTAACTCTAACACTAAACAAAAATTTAACCCTAACCATAACCCTAACACTAAACCTAACCCTAACAATAACACTAACCTAACACTAACACTGACCCTAACCTTAACTCTAATTCTCACCCTAAACCTAAACCTAATACTAACCCTAACCCTAACCCTAACCCTAACTTTCACCATAACACTAACCCTAACCCTAGCACTAAAACAAAACCTAAGCCAAATATTATCCTTCATGTAACCCTAAACATAAAGCCAACTCTAACCCTAACCATAAAGCTGAACCTAATCCTAGCACTAAATCTAACACTAACACTAACCCTAACACTAACAAAACACCTAAACTTAACTCTAATTCTAACCGTAACTCAAACACTAGTCCTAACACTAACACTTACCCTTACCTTAACAATAAACCTAAACTTAACCCTAACACTAACTCTAACTCTAACCCTTACCCTAAACATAACACTTACCTTAAACCTAACCATAACCCAAACTATTACCTTAATACAAACCCTAACCCTAACATTAGCCCTAACGCTAACCCTAACCCTAACTGCAACCCTATTCCTAAGACTAACCCTAACCCTAACTCTAACTAAACCCTAACCCTTACCCTAACCCTAACATAACAGTAACTCTAGCCCAAAACCTATCGCTAACACTAACCCAAACCCTAACCATAACCCTAATACTAACCATACCCTAACCCTAAACCTAATCGTAACACTAACTCTAACCATAAACCTGACCATAATAGTAGCCCTAAAACTATACCTAACCCTAACACTAACCCTAACACTAACCCTAACTCTAAATTAACCCTAACCCTAAACCTAACCCTAACCCAAACCTAACCCTAACCCTACTCATAACCCTGTCACTAACACTAACCCTAACCATAACCATAACTCTTTCCCTATTTTTAAACCTGACACTAACCCTAACCCTAACCCTAACCTAACACTAACACTAACTCTATACCTAACTTTAACCCTCACCCTAAACCTAACAATAACCCTAACCCTAACCCTAACACGAAACCTAACCCTAACCCTAACCAGAACCTAACTCTAACACTAAACCTCACCGTAACCCTAACACTGACCCTAACCCTCACACTAACCCTAAACCAAACACTAACCTTAGCCTAACTCTAACCCTAACCCTAACCCAACCCTAAACCTAACCCTAAAGCTTAACCTAACGCTTAAACTAAACCTAAGCCTCACTATATCCATAACCCTAACCCTAACCCTAAAACTTACCCTAACACTAACACTATCCCTAAACCTAACTCTAACCTTAACCAAAAGATTAAACCTAAACCTATCCCTAATTCTAACTATAGCACTAAACCTAACCATAATGATAACTCTAACACTAACATGACCCCTAACCCTATCCCTAACACTAACTCTAGCCATTACCTTAAACCTATCATTAACACAAATCCTAAACCTAACCCTAAACCTAAATCTAAAACTAACAGAAACCCTAATCCGAACACAAACTGTAACCCTAACAATAACCCTAATTTAACACAAACCCTAACCCTAACACTAAACCTAACCATAGCCCTAACCGTAAACCTAAATTTTAACCAAACTGTAACCATAACCCTAACCCTAACACTAACCCTCAACCTAATCTTAAAAATAAACCTAACCCTAACCCTAACCGTAACAGAAATCATAAACCTAACCCAAACTCTAACACTAACACTAACCCTAACTTTAACCCTAACCCTAATCCTAACCCTAAATTTAAATCTAACAATATCCCTAACCCTAACTCTAACCCTAAAGATAACCATAACCCTAACCCTAATCCTAACACTAAACCTAAACCTAAGTATAACTTTAACTTTAACCCTAATCTATTCTTAACCCTAACCCAACCCTAAACCTAGAGCTAACACTAAACCTAACCTTAACCCTAATATGAACCCTAAGCCTAATTCTAACCCTAATGTAACCCTTAACCTAAACCTAACTCTAGTACTAACCCTAATCCTAAACCTTACCTGAAATCTAACATTAAGCTTAACCCTGCCCTATCCCTAACCTAACTCAAACATTAACCCTAACGCTAATCCTAACTGAAAATGTAACCATAAACATAATCATTACCATAACCCTAACACAAATCCTAACCCTAACCCTAACATCATCCCTAACCCAAACCTAACTATGAAACTAACTTGAACCCTAACACTACCCCTAACCCTAACCCTAACTTTAACACTAACCATGACTCTAACCCTAAACCTAATTTTAACCCTAACCCTAACACTAACACTAACACTAACTCTAAACCTAAACTTAACCCTACCCTAATACTAAGCTTAAGCCTTATTGTAACTGTAACTCTAACCATAACATTAACCCTAACTCAAACCCTAACACTAACCCTAAACCTAACTGTAACTTTAACCCACGCACTAATCGTAACACTAACCATAACCCTAAATATAAATCTAACCCTAATCCTAAATTAACTGTAACACTAACCCTAACACTAACCCTAAAATTAACAATAACCCTAACATTAAAACTAACCCTAACCATAACCCTAACCTAACACTAACCCTCACACGAACCCTCACCCTAACCCTAACCCTAAAACTAAAGAAACCTTAAACCTAACCATATCCATAACCCTAACACAATCCCTAATCCAAAACTTTACCCTAAACCTAACACAAACCCTAACCCTAAACCTAATTGTAACTCTGACACTAACCCTAGACCCAACCCTAACACTAACTCTAAAACTAACCCTAACACTAACCTGAACCCTAACTGTAAACATAATCCCATCACAAACACTAACCATGACACTAAACCTAACCCGAAAACTAATCCTAACACTAACTGTAATGCTGATCTTAAGTTTAAACCTAAACCTAACCATAATCCTAACCATAACACAAACCCTAAGCCTAACCCTAAACCTAAGCCTAAACCTAACCCTAATCCTAACCCTACCACTAACACCAAACATAAAGCTTACCCTAACCCTAATCCTTACCCAAACACTAACTCTAACACTAACCCTAAACCTAACACTAGACCTAACATTAAACCTAACCCTAATCATAACCCAAAACCTAAAACTAACCCTAACCCTAGCCCTAATGCTAACACTAACCCGAACCCTATCTCTAATCCTAATGCTAACCATAACTCTAAACCTAAACCTAACCCTAACACTAAATATAACACTAACCCTAATCTTAACCCTAACCCTAAAAATTACCCTAACACCAATCTTGACCCTAACACCAACCCTAAACCTAACCCTAACCCAAACTTCTACACTACTCCTACACTAACCTTAAAACTTACACTAACTCTAACCCTATCCCTAACTCTAAAGGTAATCCTAATTGTAACCCTAACCTTAACCTTAACCCTAATCCTAACACAAACCTTGAAAATTTACATAACAGCAACCCCAACCCTAACCCTAACACTAATCTTAACCCTAACCCTAACACACATAATAACCCTAATCCTACAACTAACCCTAATCCTAAACTTAATCCTAATCCAAGCTGTAACCCTAACCATAACCCTAATCGTAACACAAACCAAAACCTAACCCTAAACCTAACCTTTTCCCTAACCCTAACCATAACCCTATCACTTACCCTAATGATAACACTCACCTAAACCTAACCCTAAACCTAACACTAAACCTAATCCTAAACCTAAAACTAACCATAAACATAACTATAACTCTAACCCAAACACTAATGCTAACCCTAACCTTAACCCTAATCCGAACACTAACACAAACCACAACCAAAACCCTAAACTTAATCTTAACAGGAACCCTAACCCTAATCCTAAAGCTAACCCTAACACAAACACTTAGCCAAAACCTAACCCGAAAACTAACCCAAAACCCAACCCTATCCCTCACCCTAACACTAATCCTAACCATAACCCTAATACTAACACTAACACTAAAGCTCACCATAAACCTAACCCTAACCCTAACACTAAAACTAATCCTAAACCTAACACTAACCCAAAACCTAACTCTAAGACTAGCCAATCTTAAACCTAACCCTAACCCTAACCCTAACCTTAATCCTACACCTTACCGTAAAACTAAACTTAACGCTAACCCTAAAACAAACCCTTACCCTAACCCTAACTGTAACCCTAACACTTACCCACATCCTAATAACCCTAACAGAAACCTAAACTTTAACCCTAAACCTAACACAAACTCTAACTTAAACCATTACCCTAACCCTAACCTTACCCTAAATCTAACCCTTACCTAACCCTAACACTAATCCTAACACTACCCCTAACCCTAAATATAATCCTAAATCTGACACTAACTGTAACTCCAATGATAACTCTATAACTAACACTAATCTTAATCCTAAGCCTAAACCTAACACTAACCCTAAACCTAACACTAACCATAAACCTAACCCTAACTCTAAGTGTAACACTAACATTAACCGTAAACCTAACCCTAAATCTAACCCTAATCCTAATCCTAACCATAAACCTATCTTTAATTCTAACCTGAAAACTAACCCTAACAATAACCTTAACTCTAACCCTAACACTAACCCTAACACTAATCCTAAAACTATCCCAAACCCTAACTCCAAAACTAAACCTAACCCTAACCTGAACCTTAACCCTAACCCTAACTCTATCACAAACACTAACCCTAAACCTAACACTAACCCTAAACATAAGCCTTACCCTAAAACTAATCCTAACCCTAACTGTAACCCTAATCTTACATGTAACACTTAACCTAACAAAAACCTAACACTAACCCTAAATATAAACCTAACCCTAACACTAATTTTAACACTAACCATAACCCTAACAATAAACCTAACCCTAGCCTTATTACCCTAACACTAACCCTAACCCTAAACCTTTCCCTAATGCTAACCTTAACCTGATAACTAATCCTCACCCTAACACTAACCCTAATCCTAACACTAACACTATCCCTAACCCTAGCACTAACACTTAACCTAACTATAACCCAAACCCAAACACTAAATATAACCCTAACCCTAACTCTAACACTTACCCTAACCCTAACCCTAACCCTATCTCTAACCCTATCCCTTATCCTAAGCCAAACCCTCACCCTAATGCTACCCTAGTCCTAACCATAATTCTTAGCCTACCCCAAAACTACCTCTATTACTAGTCCTAAACCTAGCCCTCATTCTAGCTTTAACCCTAACCCTGACACTTATTCTGACCCTAACAGTAACTCTAGATCTAAACCTGACCCTAACCCTAAGCCGAACCCTAACACTACGTCTACCGGTAAACCTATACCTAAACCTAACAGTAACACTAGCACTACACCAAACCTAATCCTAAATAGAGTCATAAATCTAGCCATAGCCCTAAACATAAACATAGCACTAGCCCTAACAATAACCCTTAACCTAATGTAAAGTCTAAATTTATCACTAGACCCAATGCTAGTCTTAATTGTGTCTCTAATTCTAAAACTAAACCTAACCCCACAATGACTCTTAATCTATTAGAAACCGTAGCTCAAAACCTTATCCTAAACCAAAACCTAACCCTAACACTAGACTTATCCATAACCCTAACCGTAAAACTAGTCATAACCATATCCCTTGCTCTTACATTACCAAAAGCCCTAAAGTTAGCCCTAAACATCACACAAACCATAGCCCTTATCCTATCCCTAATCATAACCCTAACCATAACCTTAGACCTAACCATAAGGCTAACCCTCACCCTAGCCCTAACCCTAGCTCAAACTCTAATTCATAGCCTAAAGATAACCATAACCCTAAACCTAACATTAGCCCTGACTCAAAACCTAACCCTCGCCCTAACCCTATCCCTAGCTCAAATGGCTACACTTACCCTAAACCTAACCCTAACATTAACCCTAGGCCTAACTGTAACCCTAACCCTAATTCTAACCTTAACCCCATCCCTAACCTTAGTTCTAACCCTATCCATTACCTTAAAGAAAAGTCTAACCCAAATGCTAACCCTAGGCCCAACGATAACCCTATCTTTAACACTAACCCTATCCATTACTCTAAACCTAACTGGAACCATAAACCTAATTCTATCCATTACCCTAACTCTAACCAGAACCCACTGCTAATTAAAGCATTAACCTTAAATCTTAACCTAAACCAAACTCTACCTGGACTCTGACCCTAATAATACACCTAGCTCTATACTTGACACTTACCCTACACCCAAACCTTACAATAGACAAAGCCATAACCTAACACTAAAACTAACACTAAAACTAAACTTGGTTTATGCTTAGTAAGCATAAACCAAGACCTGACATTAGCCCTAGCTCTAATCCTAGCTCTAGCCCTAACACAAATCTCAGCCTAGACCTAAACCTAGCCTTATTCAAAACCCGAATCCTAATCTTGCCCTAACCCTAATTCTAAATCTAGCCCTGTTCCTAAACCTAGCTATAACCCCATTCCTTTACTTAAACCTAACCATATCCCTAACACTAACCCTAACCCTAACGCTTGCCCTAACTCTAACAGCAACCCTATTGCTAATCCTAGCCCTAATTTAGCCCCAACCTTAAACCCACCCTTAACATTAGCCCTAAAACTAACTCTAACTCTCGCCCTTGCCCTATTTCTAGTTCTTACCCTATCTGTTATCATAACCTTAACACTAGACCTAACTTTAGCCGTAACCATAGCCCTAGCCCTAAACCTAGATCTAACCATAACAATAAATGTAAGATTAAACCTCATCTTACTACTAGACCTAACACTATCGCTAATCCCAAAACTAGCCCTAACCCTAGCCCTAGCTCTAAAACAAAACTAAGCCATAGCCCCAAACCTAACCGTATCCTAAACGTAACCCTACCTGATATTAATGCTATCCCATATTCTTACTGCAATGCTAATACAAATCCTAACACTACACCTAGCCTTAACCCTCATCCTAAATCAAGTCCTATCCCTAATCCTAAAAGTAACAATAATCCTGACTCTGACCTTAAAACTACCCTATCTCTAATCATTCCCCTGAACCTAAACCTAATATAGACACTAGACCTATTCCTAATGCTAACGCTTATACTACCCCTAATCATAACCCTAGTTCTTACATTAGCTATAGTCTTACACTAGCCCTAACCTAACCCAAAACCTAGCCCTAATCTGAGCCCTAACTCTAATTTTAATTGTAGCCCTACCCCTATTCCAAGCCTTAACACTTCACCTAAACCTAACCCTAAACATAAATGTTGTCCTGACCCGAAACTTAAACCAAAACCTAGCCCTATTCCTAACCATAACACTAGCCCTCAACCTAGATATAATTTTAATAATTTCCCTAACCATAACCCTAATCAAATTCTAACCTTAGGCCTAACCCTAACCATATCCCTAACCTAACCATAACCCCAGTCCTAACTGAGGCTCTAATCCTGTCCATTACCTGATCCATATCTTTAAACAAAATCTAACCCTAGGTCTAATTCTAACCCTATGCCTTACCCTAACCCTGTCCATTATACTAAAAATAACCTGAATCTGAAACCTAACCATATCCATTACAATAACCCTAATTCTAATTTTAGCCCTAATCATAAACCTTAATCTAACCCATACCCTAACTCTGACTCTGACCCTAGTAATACCCCTATCCATTACCCTAACCCTAATCCTAACACACTGCTAATTCAAGCATTAACACTAAATCTTAACTTAAACCAAACCCTACCCAGACCTGACCCTAATAATACACCTAGCTCTAAACCTGTCCCCTACCCTAAACCTAATTCTTATACTAGACATAGCAATATTTTAACACTAAAACTAATACTAACCATAAACCTAGACCTGACATTAGTCCTTGCCCTAATCCTAGCCCTAGCCCTAACATAAAGCCTCAGCTTAACTCTAAAACTAGCCTTAATCCTAACACAAATCCTAACCTTAGCTGTAACTCTTATTCTATCCCCAGCAATAGCTCTAAAGCTAGGTATAAACCTATCCCTTCCCCTAAACCTAATCCTAACCCTAACACTAAAACTAACCCTAACCCTAGGCCTAACCCTAATACTAACCCTAGTACTAATCCTAGCCTTAATTTAGCCCTAACCCTAAACCTACTTATAACCCTAGCACAAAGACTAACTTGAACTCTCGTCCTAATCCTATTTCTATTTCTAACCCTATCCATTACCGTAACCCTAACCCTAAACTTAGCCCTAACCATAGCCCTAAACCTAGATCTAACCATAACAATAAATCTAAGACTAGACTTCACCCTACCACTAGCCCTAACACTATTGCTAATCATAAAACTAGCCCTAAACCTAGGCCTAATTCTAAAAAAAAAAAAACTGAGCCATAGCCCTATCCCTAACCCTAGTCTAACCTTAAACATAGACCTGACATTAGCCCTATCCCTAGCCCTAATCCTAGTTCTAAGCCTAGCCTTAATCCTAACCCTAACATTTACCCTAGTCCTAACCCAAATTTTATGCTTTGCCCTAGCCCTAAATATAGCTGTAACATCATACCTTACATTAACCCTAATGCTAACCCTAACCCTAGCCCTAAACCTAGGCCTAAACCTACCACTAACCATAGCTCTACTCTAGCCCTAATTTATCCCTAACCCTAAACCTAACACTATCCCTAGCCCTATGAATAGCTCTAAATATCTACTTAGCTCTATCCCTTGTTCTAAAACTATTTGTTACCATAACCCAAAACCTATCCCTATTCCTAGTCCCAACCCTAGCTGTAACCTTCACCTTAGGCCTAAACCTGGATCTAACTCTAAACTTAAGCCTAAAGCTCACTCTAACACTAGCCTTAACCCTAATGCTAATTGGAAAACTAGCCCTAACAGTACCCTAGCCCTAAAACAAAATTGAGCCATAACCCTAACCCTTACCTTTAACATAAACCAAACCCTAATCCTACACGTAGCCCTAAACGTAGCCCTAATATGAGTCCTAACCCTAACCTTAGAAGTAACCCTGACTCTTACTTGGACCCTAACAGTAAACCTAACTCTAAATATTGACCTAATGATAAACCTAAAACTAGCCCTAATCAAAATTCTAGTTCTTTCATTAGCTGTAGCCTTAATGCTAACAGAAATCGTAGCCCTATTCCGAGCCCTAAACCTAGGTTTAACCCTAAACCTAACCCTAACCCTAACTCTACCCCTTACTCTAAGCAAAACCCTTACTCTAATGCTACCCTAGTCCTAATCATAATCCTTAGCCTACTTCAAACCCTATCTATATTACTAGTCCTAACCCTAGCCCTCATTCTAGCTCTAACCTTAACTCTAATCCTGACCTTATTCTCACGCTAACACTAACTCTAGGTCTAAACCTGACACTAACCCTACCGCAACAGGTAAACCTTGATGTAAACCTAACAGTAAAACTAGAACTAGACCAAACCTAATCCTAAATAGAGTCATAAATCTAGCCTTAGCCCTAAACATAAATCTAGCCTAGCTAGCCCTAATAATAACTGTTAACCTAACATAAAGACTAACTCTATCCCTAGACCCAACGCTAGTCCTAAATCTGGCTCTCACCCTAAACCTAACCCTAACCCAAACAATGACCATTACCCTAAAACAAACTGTAGCTCTAAATCTTATCCTAACCCCAAACCTAACTAGAACACAAGACTTATCCATAACCTAACCCTAAAAATAGCCATAATCATATCACTAGCTTTTACATTATCCATAGCCCTAATGCTAGCCATAAACCTCACACAAAACTTAGTCTTTTCCTAGCCCTAAATCTAGCCTATTGTACCCCTAACCATAAGCCTAGACATAACCCTAACCCTCACCCTCGCCCTAACCCTAATTCTAATTCAAATTCTAACCTAATCTAAACATAACACTAACCCTAACCATGACATTAGGCCTGACTCTAACCATAACCCTCAGGCTAGACCTAATCCTAGCTCAAATGCTAACACCTACCACAAACCTAACCCTGACACTAACCCTTGGCCTAACCCTAACCCTAGTCCTAATTCTAACCTTAACCCTAGCCCTAACCTTAGTGCTACTCTTATCCATTACCCTAAAGATAAGCCAAACTCAAATACTAACCCTAGGCTTAACACTAATAGTATTGCTAACACTAACCCTATTCATTACTCTAAAACTAATCTGAACCTTAAAACTAAACCTATCGATTATCCTATCCCAATCCCAAACCCTATCCTTAACGCTAATTCAAGCCTTAACCCTAAATCTTAAGCTAAAACAAACCCTATTTTGACCCTGACCCTAATAATACACTTAGCTTAAAACCTGACCCTTAACCTAAACCTCAACCTTACACTAGACCTAGCCATTATCTAACCCTAAAATTAACCATAATCATTAACACAGACCTGACATTAACCCCAGCCCTAATCCTAGCCCTAGTCCTAACACATAAATTAGTCTTCATCTTAGGACAATAATTAGCCATAATCCTAACCCAAAATCTAACTCTAGCCCTATTTCTAATTTTAACTCTCGGCCTAGATCTGAACTTAAATATAACCCCATCCTTTCCCCTAACCCTATCACTAACCCTAAACATAACACTGTTGAGAGCCACAGCCGAAGGGGCCCCAGCAAACTTCTAGCTGCCAGCAAACTTCCAGGCTCCAGCAAACTTCCAGCTGCCAGCTGATGATTGGCTCACAGCAGCGCCAGCAAACTTCTAGCTGCCAACTGATTGGCTCCTCTGCAGTGATGCTCATTGGCCTGCCCCCCGCCTTCAGACCATGGAGCTGCTCATTGAGCGACTTTTTTTTGGCTCTGTCCACACGACACAGCCAATCAGCCTCAAGAGCAGGAGGAGTGGGGGAGGTTGAAAGGCTTGTGGGAAACAGTGGTGGAAGTTGGGCTCTGAAGGTTTTCCTGAAGAGCTGTGTGGTTTCACGTGTATGGTTCTAAAAATAAAACTCGTTTCTTTTGACAAGTGGCTCCTGAATTGTGTCCAGCCAGACTGCGGCATTTGGTGGCTTGCACTGGGAACTACTGAGGGTAAGTGATAAGGTAAACTGCTCACCCCTGAGGGCAGGGCAAGAGGATGGGTAGCCATTTTAAGATTCTTCTTTTGTTTTGCTTCACTTTTGTTTTAAGTTGCCTGTCCCTGGAGATGTGTAAGATGGAAGAAAACCCGCTCACATCTGAGGAACAGATAGGGAGAAAGGACGGATGGACATTTCAGGAGGATAGAAAGGCTATAATGATTTTTTGTTGTTTCAATTTTGTTTTGCTCTGTTTTAGTTTTGTTTGGCGTTATCTTCTTGGTTTGTATTATAGTTATAGTAGAAATATTCAAGTAAAAGAGAAGGTCTCTTGAGCTACTCAAAAAGATAAAGAATGTGTAGAGCAGAAAAAGCCATCAGGGGGAAAGTTACAACAGGAGACTGCTACTAACACCTTTCTATCACCAGAGAGCTTAAGTGTCCAACCAACAGCACCACCTCTACAGGATACTGTTATTAAAACCTTTCTATCACCAGAGGACGTAAGTGTCAAACCAACAAGGCCACCTTCATATGCTGGGAGGTCCCAACCCCCAGCAGTTGATAGTTGGGATTCTGAGACAGGATCTCAAATATTAACATGCCCTGTATTTGAGGCAGGAGGGCAGCGAATTCACAATGCTTTAAATTTCAAAACAGTGAAGCAGCTAAAAGAGGCTGTACCAACCTATGGTCCTCAAGCACCCTTCACTGTAAGCATGGTTGAATCCATTAACAACTTGAACATGATGCCAGCAGATTGGGCTAATATGTGTAAAGCTGTGCTAAATGGAGGACAATACCTGTTATGGAAGTTTGCCAATGAGGAATTTTGCATAGAGACAGCTAGGCAAAATGCAGCAACTGGTTATCCTCAGAGAAATCTAGATATGTTGTTAGGAAAGGGACTTATGAGGATGAGCAGCAACAAATTGCATATGATCCTGGTGTATACACACAAATTGCTGTAGAGGCGGTTAGGGCATGGAAGACTTTACAAGGACATGGAGGTTTACAAGGTTAATTATCTAAAGTAATACAAGGAGCTAATGAATCTTATGTTGAATTTGTAGATAGGCTTATTCAAACAGCTACCAGAGTTTTGGGGAATACAGAACAAGAAATGCATTAATAAAACAACTGGCTTATGAGCAAGTGAATTGTTGGTGCAGAGAAGTCATTAGACGATGGAAACATGAAGATTTAAACACATATATTAAATAATGTAGAGACATTAATGAACAAGAGCAAGTCATGGAAGCTGCAGTAAAACAGGCTTTAGATGCCAGAGACATTAATGAACAAGGGCAAGACTTGGTAGCTGCAGTACAACAGGCTTTAGATGCCAGGCCAAGAACATGCTACAATTGTGAAAAAACAGGACATTTTAAAAGGAATTGCCCAATAGAAGGAGGGTTTAACAAAACTAGCTATCAAAGGAGTAGAATACCGGGTATTTGCCCATGATGCCGTAGAGGGAGACATTGGGCTAATGAATGCCATTCTCAAACCACCATAGAGGGTACTCCATTATCAAAAAATGAACAAGTACCAGGTGTTTATACACGATATCGTGGAGAAAGGCATCGGGCTCCATTGCCAAAAATGGAAAGGGAGGCCCAATGCTCCGGGGCCCAAGACCACAAATATACAGAGCATTGGAGGAACCCAGAAATCCCATCAGGGTATTGACCAGGACACATTGTCCATTAGTTCCCTCGTCAGACAAACCAGAGGGAGCACAGGGTTGGAAATATGTGCCTCCACCAGATCAGTACTAACTCCAGAGATGGGAGTTCAAATCATTCCCACAGGAGTAAAAAGACCTCTTCCCAAAGGAATAGTAGTCTTATTATTGGGAAGCAGCTCTTCTACTCTAAAAGGACTTATGATAAGTCCTGGGGTAATTGATGCCGATTATGAAGGTTAAATAAGAATTATAGCCAGTTCTCCAAAGGGTATATCAGTAATTTCACCAGGAAATAGAATAGCACAGTTATTAATAATACACAGCCTACATGATAAATTTTCCAGTCGTACTGTAGAAAGAGGTTCCAAGGGATTAGGCTCCACAGGTGTAGATTTGGCTATGCTTTCTTTAAATTTAGATTCTCACCCATGCTAAAACTAAATATTCAAGGACATGAATTTAATGGGCTACTGGATACAGGTGCAGACCTTAGCATCATCTCTTGTCAAGAATGGCCCGAACATTGGCCATTACAACAAGACACTCAAACGCTTCGAGGCCTAGGAGTGGCGACTAATTCTCATAGAAGTGCAATGGTATTAGATTGGAAGGATCCTGAAGGATGTGCAGGAACTATACAGCCATATGTATTGGATCATCTTCCCGTAAATTTATGGGGACAAGATGTTCTAGATGAATGGTTTGACATTAACAAATAACATCAACCAAAATGCACCCACTATTATGACTAGACAAGGTATTAGGAAAGGAAAAATATTAGAAAAACAAGAACAAGGTATAGCAGCACCAATACAAATAGATCAAGGAACGGACAGACATGTGTTGGATTTTCAGAAAGGGCCACTGAGACAATAAAAATTACTTGGAAATCAGAAAGACCAGTATGGGTTCCTCAGTGGCCCCTGACTAAAGAAAATATACAAGCAGCCCATGACCTGGTCAAACAACAATTAGCGGAAGGATATATACAACCTTCTGTATCTCCCCATAATACTCCCATTTTTGTCACCAAAAATAAATCTGATAAATGGAGATTATTGCAAGAGCCATTAATAATGAGATGGTTATTATGGGACCTGCTAAATTGGGGAATCCACAATTGTCTGTTTTGCCAAAAACCTGGTATGTTTTAGTTATACATATTAAAGATTGTTTTTTTTTTTCCAATTCTAATTCATCCTGAGGATAGTCCACGTTTTGCATTTACTATCCCTGCACTGAATCATGAAGGTCCTGATCAGAGATATGAATGGAATGTACTCCGTCAAGGGATGGCTAAAAGCCCAACTATGTGTCAAATTTATGTTAACAAAGTAATGCAGCCACTTAGAAATTAAAATCCTGAACTAGAAATATTTCACTATAAGGATGATATATTATTAGCACACAAAGATAAAAACACATTGCTAGAATGCTATGCCACACTTACAAATTTATTAATGAATTATAATCTAGAGATAGCAATAGATAAAGTACAATTAAATTTTCCAATTAATTATTTAGGAGTTCTATTATCCTCAACCATGGTCCGGCCACCAAAAATTCAAATACGAGTAGATCAACTCAAATCACTTAACGACTTTCAAAAGTTATTAGGAGACATAAATTGGATAAGGCCTTATCTAGGTATACCAAGAGGAGAGTTGGGACCTTTATTTGATATCCTAAAAGGTCCATCAGATCCAAATTCACCACAAATGTTAACGTCTAAAGCAAGAAAGCTATTAAAAATCATTGAAACCTATATGGAAAATATGCATTTGGATAGAACTGATATGTTTGCCTTTATTATTTATTGTACAACCAACAGAAAATACTCCTACAGGAGTATTTTGGCAAGAAGGTCCATTATTATGGATACATTTATCTTATTCTCCTAACACTATTCTTACTAAGTATCCTGAGGCTGTAGGACAATTAATGCTCAAAGGAATAAAAGCAGCAAAGGGAGTATTTGGAATTTCTCCCAATAAAATTATTACTCCATATACTATGAATCAAATTGATGAGTTAGCTAATGAGTTAAATACTTGGGCAATAATCATGTGCAAATCTAATGTTTCATTTGATTACCACTTACCATCTAATCCTTTATTTTCTTTTTGATCATCGCATCCTGTAATTTTTCCAAAAATGACAAGAAAAACACCTATCATGAATGCTCAAAATATATTCACTGATGGGTCAAATAATGGTACAGCAGCAGTAGTTACCCCTGATGTAACTTTTACATTTTTCTTACCCAAACAATCAGCTCAAAAGGTAGAGCTTAATGTAGTATTACAAGCTTTTGTGATGTTTAAAGATTCTGTATTTAATTTATTTTCCGATAGTCAGTATATGGTTAATGCTATAGTATCCCTTGAAGATGCTGGTAGGATTTCCCCTTCCTCTACTATGTTCTCTTTGTTTTCCACTATTCAAAGTCTAATCTGGTACAGAAAAGATCCCTTCTTTATTGGACATATCAGGGCACATACAGGATTGCCTGGAGCCCTTGGTTGGGGAAATGATTTAGCAAATAAAACTACACATGACATACATATTTTCTCTACACTGGAAGAAGCTACAAATTTTCATAAAAAGTTCCATGACAATGCTAATACTTTACAAAAGCATGTTAAAATAACTAAGGAACAAGCTAGACAAATAATAAAACAATGTCAAAATTGTGTGACTTTTTAACCACAAGTTAATCTTGGAGTCAATCCTAGAGGACTGATACCTAACTGTATTTGGCAAATGGATGTCACACACTTGCCAGAATTTGGAAAATTAAAATATTTGCATGTTACAGTTGATACTTCTTCTGGATTTTTGATGGGCTCCCTTCATGCCGGAGAAAAACCTAAAGATATTATAGCTCATTGCTTAATAAATTTTGCCACTGTGAGAGTTCCAAAACAGTTAAAAACAGATAATGCCCCTGGTTATATTTCTACCTCTTTTTTTAATCCTTTCTTTTTGAGAGAGAGAGAGAGAGAGAGAGAGAGAGAGAGAGAGAGAGAGAGACAAAGAGACTTTTAATATTTATTTTTTAGTTTTCGGCAGACACAACATCTTTGTATGTGGTGCTGAGGATTTAACCCAGGCCGTACGCATGCCAGGCGTGTACACTACCTCTTGAGCCACATCCCCAGCCCCTACTTTTACCTCTTTTAAACAATTTTGCTCATCATTTGTCATTATTCATATAACAGGAATCCCATACATTCCACAGGGACAAGGCATAGTTGAAAGAGCTCATCAAACTATTAAAATGTGCTTATTAAAGCAAAAAGAGGGAATTGGGAAGGGGTATATATTCCCCAAAGATAAACTTAAAATAACCCTTTTTACTCTAAACTTTTTAAATTTGGATTCATCAGGGCTTAGTGCTGTGGAAAGGCATATGTGTCCAAAAATGTACATAAGTCCGAGGTACTTTGGAAGGATATTCTAACAGGACAATGGAAAGGTTCTGACCCAGTGGTTGTCTGGAGTCGGTGGTCTGTTTATGTGTTTCCACAGGGAGAACAGCAGCCGATTTGGATTGCAGAAAGCTTAACTAAAGTGATTTCTACAGACCAAAAAGAAGATGATTTGGCTCAAATCCATAACAACTGATATACAAAACTCCAGTTTGGCTATTCTTACATCTGTGACAGAACCAGGATGCTTTATTCAATATGTATTTTTTTTATTACTCTTTCCCATATCATGAAGTTCTATTTTGTTTTTTGAGCTCATGCAGACCTAGGTTAATGTTTTGCTGATAAGTTCTATTTTTTGACTACAGAGTTTTTAAACATTGCAATGGAGATTTTACCTGTAAAAAGTTATAAGACCTTTACTATTATGTTATGTGTTCTGTGCACACTTATGTTTTATGTTGTATGTTTGTATGCACGTATGTCCATATATCATATATGATGAATGCTCATGAAAAAATGGATCCAAATATTTTTTTTTATTCACATGACTTAAATGGTTTAATTTAAATTGGGTAAACAGCTGTTGAGGATTGTTTTAATATGTGAACAAAAAAGGAGGTTAACAGATCTGTTTGTTTACTTTCACCTTTCCTTTTCATTATATTTAATAATTCTGTTCAAGATAATGTAAATTGTTAAGAAAATTGTTTTCTTTTAGTGCCTTCTGGAATGTTACATAATTTTTTCTTTAGCCATTATTGCCAGAATTCCTATCTTCATCTCAGTGCTGGTGAAGACAAAGATAAAACCAATCTACAGCTTCTGCAATAGCCAGCACTGAAAGGCTTGCAGAACTTGCTTGGACTTTGTATCAATTTTATGCATTGTGAACTCACTTGTATGCATTGTGAACTATCTATTGGTGCAGCGACTTGTGGTAGTGTTGGGGTATTTTTGCTGATGGTGTCATTGGTGGTACAATTTTTCCAAAAGGAACCATCACTGAACTGCTTGCAGAACTTGCCTGGACTATGTATCACTTGTATGCATTGTGAACTCACTTGTATTCATTTTGACCTATCTGTTGGTGCAGCGACTTGTGGTAGTCTTGGGGTATTTTTGCTGATGGTGTCATCGGTGGTACAATTTTCCCAAAAGGAGCCGTCAATTGGCTTGGTGTATCTTCCTCCCTTCTGCTTGTCATGGTCATTCAGCTAAAATTTGGGGGCCAACAGAGGTGAGGCAAAGAACCTCACCCCCCCGCTGATACAAAGACCTATCACAGGTGTGGCTGTATGATGGACCGGTAGTCAATGACGGTTAAGATCCAATTGCAATCGTACCAACCTAAGTCGCCTTGAGGTCAGCTCATCCAATAACTGGTAAGGACCATATGCACTATTGGACAACCTAAGGTAGGCACGGTCCCTAAGTCACATGCTTGTTGTTTAAACAGAGAGGGGGAGATTTTGAGAGCCATAGCTGAAGGGGCCCCAGCAAACTTCCAGCTGCCAGCTGATGATTGGCTCACAGCAGCCCCAGCAAACTTCTAGCTGCCAACTAATTGGCTCCTCTGCAGTTATGCTCATTGGCCTGTTTCCCCTCCCTTTGAGACCACAGAGCTGCTCATTGAGGGACTTTTTTTTGGCTCTGCCCATGTGACCCAGCCAATCAGCCTCAAGAGCAGGAGGAGTGGGGGAGGTTGAAAGGCTTGTGGAAAGCCAGTGGTGACAGTTGGGCTCTGAAGGTTTTTCCTGAAGAACTGTGTGGTTTGGCATGCGTGGTTCTAAAAATAAAATTTGTTTCTTTTGACAAGTAACTCCAGAATTGTGCCCAGCCAGACTGCAGCATAACACTAATCATATCTATAGCCCTAAAAATAGGCCTAACCCTAACACTAACTTTAGCACTAACCCTAGCCCTAATTTAGCCCTAACCCTAACTCTACCCCTATCCTTGGCCTAAGACTAACTATAAATCTCACTCAGCCCTATTTCTAGTACTAACACTATCCATTAAAATAAACCTAATACAAGCCCTAACCTTATCCCTAACCCTAGCCCTAGACCCTACCCTAGATCTAACCATAACTCTACATTTGACCCTAACCCTAAGCCTAATCCTCAACCTATCACTAGACCTACATTATCGCTAATCCTAAAACTAGCTGTAACCCTAGACTTATCTCTTAAACAAAACCGAGCCATTGTCCTAACCCTAAATGTTAACCTAAATCAAACCCTAACCCTAAACCTAGCCACAACCTTCTAGCTCTAATTCATGTCCTAGTCCTAAAATTAACCCTGAACCTGACTTACATTCTAACATTAACCTTAGTTATAAATATCACAATAACACTAAAGATAGCACTAACACTAGATCTAGATCAAATTCTAACTCTAATCATAACCTTAGTTCTTATATTAGCCATAGCCTTAACCCTCGCCTTAAACCTAACAGAAAAACTAGCCCTAATCCAAGCCCTAACCCTAGAAGTAAACCTAAACCTACACCTAACATTAGTCCTAACCCTAAACCTAGCCCTAAACTTAGCTCTAACTCTCACTTACCCTTAGCCAAACCCTATCCATAGTGCTAATCTTGGTCCTAATCCTAATCCATAGCCTAATTCAAACCCTAACCCTATTACTAGTCCTAAATTCAGCCCTCATTCTAGCTCTAAACCTAACTCAAATCTTTACCCTAACACAAACTCTCAGTCTAAATCTGGCCCTAACCCTAAACCAAACACTAAAACTAGCCCTACCAGTAAACTTATACCTAAACCTAACCCTAACTCTAGCCTTAGACCTAAGACTAATCCTAAATAGCCATAATCTAGACTTAGACCTAAAAAAACCCTCAGCCCTAGCCTTAACATAATACTTAAACTAAAGTAAACCCTAAACCTATCCCTAGACCTAACTCTAGTCCTAATTCTGGCTTTTACCTTAAACCTAACGCTAATCTGAACACTGACCGTAACACTAACAATAAACCTAGCTGTAAACCTGAACCTAACCCAAAACCTAAACCTAACTCTAACCCTAAAATTAGCTCTAAGCAGAACCTTAGGTCTTACATTACACATAGCCTTAACCATAATCTTAAATGTAGCCCTACCCTTACTATTGCCTTAACCATAACCCTAGCTCAAAGCCTAACCCTTAGCCTAAACATAACTCTATCCCTATTCCTAAACATAAACCTTACCTTACCCCTAATCCTAATCTTAACCCTAGTACTAATACTAGCTCTAACCCTAACATTACTCTAGCTCTAAACCTTACGCTAATAATAACCCTAGCCCTAAACTTAACCCTATCCCTAACCCTAATCATAAACCTAACCCTTAACCTAACTCCTAACCCTTGCCATAAACTTGACCCTTACCATAAATCAAAATTAAACCTATCCCTAAACCTAAATTTAACCATAACCTAAACTTAACCCTAAACCTAATCTTACATCAAATCTAATACATTATTCTAAAACTAACCCTAATTCTAGAGAAACCCTAGAACTAATCCCAACCCTAACCCTAATCCTAACCATAACCATAACCATAACCATAACCATAACTCAGACCTAACACTAAACCTAACACTCCCCCTAGCCATAACCATAGCTTAATTCCTAAACCTTACCCTAAGCCTAACACTAGCCATAGCCCTAACCATAACGCTAACTCTAGACCTAACCCTAACACTAAACCTAGCCCTTATCCTAGCCCTAATTTAGCCCTATTCCTAACCCTAAACCTAACCCCAACCCTAGAATTAAGACTAACTTTAATTCTCACACAATACCTATCCATACTTCTAACTCTATCCCTTACCATAAACGTAACTCAAGCTCTAACCCTAGTCGTAACCCTTGCACTATCCTTAGCTCTAGCACTAACTCTAGATTGAAACCAATCTCTAAAATTAACCATAAACTGGTGCCTCAGCCTAACCCTGAAACAAGCTCTAACTCTAATTTTGATTATAAAGTAAGCCCTAAACGTAGCCCTAGCCCTAAAACAAAACCAAGCCATAACCCTAATTCTAACCGTTTCACTAGACCAAATCCTAACCCTACACCAGCCCTAACCCTAGCCCTAATTTGAAACCGAACCCTAATCCTAAACATAATCATTACCCTGACTCATATTCAAACACTAAACCTACCTTTAAACATCACCCTAACCTTAATTCTAACCTTAACACTAGACCTAGCCCTAAACCAAACCCCAAAACTAACCCTAATCGGAATCCTAGTTCTTACAATAGCCGTAACCATAACACTAGCCATAACCCTAATAAAAAACTAGCCCTAATCCAAGCCTTAACATGAGCATTAACCCTAATCCCAACCCTAACCCTGTTCATAACCCTAGCTCTAACCCTATCCCTTACCCTAAGCCAAACCCTCACCCTAATGCTAACCATGTTCTTAATACTAATCTGTAGCCTAAGCAAAACCCTAACTGTACAAGTAGTCCTAACCCTAGCCTTCATTCAAGATTATTACCCAAACCCTATCCCTATCCCTGACCATTATTCTGACCCTAACACTAATCTTAGGTGTAAATCAAAACCTAACCATAAACTGAACCCTAACTCTAGCCCTACTGGTAACCTTATACATAAACCTAAACCTAATATTAACCCTAGACCTAAGCCTAATCTTACATGTAGCCATAACTATAGCTCTAGACCTAGATAAACTAGACCTAGCCTTAACAATAACCCTTAATCTAAACCAAACTCTAACCCTACTTCTAGACCTAAACCTAGTCCTAATTCTGGCTTTGATCCTAACCATTATTCTACCCAAAAACTGTCCCAGACACTAACACTAACCCTAGCTCAAATCTTCTCCCTAACCCTAAAACCAACCCTAAAACTACACCTAACCCTAGCATTAACCATAAAAGTAGTCCTAATAATTACACTAGTTCTTACATTAGCCATACCCTTACCTATTACAAAACCTAGCCCTAATCCAAGCCCTACCTTAGCTTTAACCCTAAATGTAACCCTAACAATAACCGTAGCCCTAAGCATAAACCTAATCCTAACCATAAATCTAGCCATAACCCTAGCTCAAACCCTATTCATTACCCTAAAATAACTATAATCCTTATGCTAACCTTAGGCGGAACCCTAATTTTAGCATTAACCTTAACCCTGTGAATTAACCTACACCTAACCTGAACCCTAAACCTAACTGTTACATTATCCGATCCCTAAACATAAGACTAATTTGAGCCCTAAACCTAAACCTTAACCTAACCAAACCCCAAACTTGACCCTGACTCAAATAATTCTTATAGCTCTAAACCTGACCCAAACAACAAACCTAAACTTTACAATAGACCTAGCCATAAGTCTAACCCTAAAACTATCCCTAACTATACCCTAGAACTGGCATTAGCCCTAGCTCTAATCCTAGTCCTAACCCTAATACGAAATGTACCCATATCCTAGCCATGAACCTCGCCTTAATCATAACCCTAACCCTAATATTAACCCTAGCCTTAATACTAATCCTCACACTGGTCCTAAAACTAGCTATATTCCCATCCCTTACCCTAAACCTAACCCTAACCCTAAACCTAACAGTAACCCTAGACCTAATCCAAGCCCTAATTTAGCCCTATCCCTAACCCTAACCATAGGCCTAAGACTAACTCTAACTCTCCCACTAGCCCTATAACTAGTTCTGACCCTAACCCTTACCATCACAATATACCTAGCCCTAAACCTAGCCCTACCCTAGCCCTATACTTAGCTCTATCTCAAAACCTAGATCTAAACTAACTCTGAATTTAACCCTAACCCTAAGACTAAATCTAGCCATAATTTTACTCTCATCCCTAATACTTAACCTAAGACTAAATCTCAGAATTATACTAGCCCTAAACCTAAGACTAATCTTAAAACTATCCCTAAACCTACCTCTAGCCCTAAAACGAAACCGAGTCATAGCACTAACCTTAACCCTTAACCTAAATCAAACCCTAATTCTACACCTAGCCCTAACCCTATCCCTAATTATAGTCTAACCCTAACCTGAAAACTCACCCTGACCTTGACTCTGACCCTAACAATAACCCTGGCTCTAAACATCATCATCACCGTAAACCTCAATGTTACACTAGGACTAGCCCTAACCCTAACATTATAACTATCGCTAATCATAACCTTACATCATACATTAGCTGTAGACTTAACCTAGCCCTAAACTAACCCAAACCTAGCTTTAATCCAAGTCCTAAACCTAGCTTTAGCGCTAAAATTAAACTTAACACTAACCCCCAAACCAGCCCTAATCCTAAACATAACCCTAGCAGTAATCTTAGGGCTAAACCTATCAATTACCCTAACCCTTCTGATAAACCTAGGCCTAACCCTAACCCTATACATTACACTAAACCTAACCTAAACCTTAAACCTAACCCTGTCATTACCCTAACCCTAAATCTAACACTAATTCGAGCCCTGCACTTAAACAACAACTTAGCGCAAACCCTAAGCCTGGCCCAGATTCTAAAAGTAACCCTAGATCTAAACCTGACCCTAACCAAAAACTTAGCCATTACACAGGACCAAGCCATAATGCTAACACTAAATCTATCCCTAATTGTAACTCTAGACCTGAAATTAGCCATAGCCCTAATATTATTCCTAACCCTAAAACAAATCCTAGTCCTCATCATAGCCCTAAACATAGCCTTAATCATATCCCTAACACTAACCCTAGTTCTAACCCTAATAATAACCTTTGCCCTTGCCCTAATCCTAGCTATAACCACATCCTTACCCTAAACTAAACCCTAACTCTAACCCTAACCCTAATGGTAACCCTTGCTTAATCATAACCCTACCACTAACTCTAGAACAAAACCTAAATCTAAATCTAACCTTAACTCAGTTCCTAAGCCTAATCCTAAATCTAGCCCTAACCCTAGCCCTAACATAACCCTAGCTGTAATTTAGCTGTATCACTGAACCTAACAATAACCCTAACCCTAAGACTAAATCTCTCACACTAGCCCTATCACTCATTCTAAACTTGTCCCTTACCCTAACCCTAACCTTAGCCTTAACCCTTGTGCTAACCCTTGCCCTATTCTTATCCCTAGCACTAACCTTAGGAAAAAATGTAACCTAAATCTAGCCTAACCTGAAGCCTAAGCCTAACCCTAACACTAGCCGGAACAATAACATTAATCTTAGAATGAGCCCTAATCCTAGCCCTAGCCCTAAAACAAAACCGAGCCATAGCTCTAACCTTAACCATTATCCTAAACCAAAGCCTAACTTTATGCCTAGACCTAACCCTAGCCCTAATTTGAGTTGGAAGCTTAACTCCAAAATTAACCATGAACCTGACACTGACTCTAATACTTCTAGCTCTAAACATCACCCTAAACCTCAACCAAACCCTATTACTAAACCTAGCCCTAAAACCCTGAAACTAGCCCTATTTGTAAACCTAGTACTTATATTAGCTGTAACCCTAACCTTAGCCCTAACATAACCCAAAACCTAGCCTTAATCAGAGCCCTAACCCTAGCTTAAATCTAACATAACCTTAACACTAGCCCTAATTGTAACCACAACTCTAGCCTTAAACTGATCTCTAACTCTATCCATTACCATAACCATAACCCTAAACATAACGATAACCCTAGACATAAACCTAACCCTATCCCGAATCCTAACCCTTTTATTACCCTAAACAGAACCTGAATCCTAAACCTAACCCTATCATTACGGTAACCCTAATCCTAAAACTAATTCAAGCCTGAACTTGAAACCTTAACCTATCCCAAACCCTAACCCAGACCTTGAATCAAATAATACCCCTAGCTCTAAACTTTACCTTAACCCAACACCTAACCTTTAGCCTAGATGTAGCCATAAACCTAATCCTAAATCTATCTTTAACCATAATTATGGACCTGAAATTAGCCCTATCCCTAATCCTAGCCCTAACCCTAATAACACATCTAGCCCTCATCCTAGCCCTAACCGTTAAGCTAACACTAGGCCTAACTCTAACCCTATACATTACACTGGGTTAGGTTTATGGTTTAGGGTAGGTTACACTGAAACAAACCTAAACCCTAAAACTAACCCTATCATTACCCTAAACATAAACCCTAAACTAACTCAAACACTAACACTGACCATTACCCTAAAAATAACCCTAAATATAAACCTGAATCTTACCCTAAACCTAATCCTTACTTCGGACCAAGCATAAACCTAACATTAAATGTAGCCCTAACTATAACCCTAAACCTGGCATTAGTCCTAGCCCTAATACTATCCCTAACCCTAACACAAACCCTAAACCTCATCCTAGCCCTAAACCTAGACTTAGTCATAACCCTAAGCCTAACTCTAGCCCTAACCCTAATACTAACACTTGCCCTAGCCCTAAACCTAGCCAAAACCACATCCCTTACCCTAAACGTAACCGTAACTCTAACCCTAACCTTTGTCGTCACAATTGCCCTATCCTTAGCCCTAGCTTTAACACTAGATGGAAACCTAACTTTGAATGTAACCCTAACTCGATGCCTATGCCTAAAACTAGCTCTGACCCTGATGCTAATTCTAAAAGTAGCCTTAAACCTAGCCCTAACATTTACCCTATTCGTAAGTTAGCCCTATCCTTAACCCTAAACCTAACCCTAGCCCTAAGAATAACTCTATCTCTCGCACTGGCCCGATCACTCGTTCTAATCCTATCCCTTCCCAGAAACCTAACCCTATCCCAAATCCTAGTCCTAACCTTTGCTCTATCCTTAGCCCTAGCACTGACCTTAGATTAAAAACCAAACTCTAAATCTAACCCTAAACCGAAGCCTAAGCCTAATTCTAAGAATAGCCCTAACCCTAACACTAATCCTAAAAATTTCCCTAACCCTGACCCTAGCCCTAAAACCAAACCGAGCCAAAGCTCTAACCCTAATGCTTAATTAAACCAAGCCCTAAATCTACACCTAGCCCTAACCCAGCCCTAATTCGAGTTTTAAGCCAAACCCTAAAACTAACCCTGACCATTAATTACTCTGACCATAACACTAACCCGAGGTCTAAACATCACCCTAACCCTAAAGATAAACCTAACACTAAACCTAGCATTAAAACACTAAAATTAGCTGTAATTATAACCCTCATACTTACATTAGCCATAACCTAACACTAGCACTAACAGAACCAAAAACCTAGCCCTAATCATAACCGTAACCCTAGCCCTAAACTGATTTCAAATTGTTTCCATTAACATAACGATAACCCTAAATCTAATGCTAATCCGAGCCCTAACTTTAAACCTTAACCTATAGCAAACCCTAGCCCAGAACTTGACCCTAATAATACCAATAGCTCTAAACCTTGACCCTAATAAAACCAATAGCTAACCCCAAACCTCACTAGACCTTCCCATATTCCTAACCATACAACTATCTTTAACCACAATTCTGAATTGAAATTAGCCCTAGCACTAATCCTAGCTTTAACCCTAAAAACAAACAAACAAACAAAAACAAACAAACAAAAAACCTAGCCCTCATCCATGTCCTAAACCTGGCCTTAATCATAACCCTAACTCTAACCACAGCCCTAACCTTAATTCTAACCACCACCCTACCTCAAAACCTAGCTACAAAGCCATCCCTTATCACAAACTTTGCAGTATATCTAAACCTAAATACTAAACTCCAACTCTAAACTATAACCCTAACCCTAACACTTACCCTAACCCTAGGCTTAAACTAAACACTAAACCTAGCCCTAATCCTAGCCCTAATTTAGCCCTATCTCTAACCCTAATCATAACCCTAGCCCTAAGACGAACTCTCACTGTAGCCCTATCCCTAGTTCTAACCCTATCCCTTACCATAACTTTAAACCTAGCCATAACCCTTGCCCTATCCTTAGTTCTAGCCCTAACCCTAGATCTATCCCTAATTCCATATTTAACCCTAACAGTAAGCCTAAGCCTAACACTAAAACTAGCCCTAACCCTAACCCTAGGACTAAAACAAAACCAAGCATTAGCCCAAATCCTAAACCTTAACTTAAACCAAACCCTAGCACTAAAACTAGACCTAACCCTAACTCTAATTCCAATCCTAATCGTAACACTAAAACCAACCATGACCCTCACTCATATCTTAACACTCACCCCAGCTCTAAACACCACCCTCACCTTAAACTGAACCCTAATAGTAAACCTATCCCTAATTCGGGCCTAACTCTAACCCTAAAACTAAGCTGACCCTGACTTCTATCCTAACACAAACTCTGGCTATAAATATCATCCTTATCTTAAACCTAACCCTAACACTAAACCTAACTCATACCCTAACATTAAAACTAAACCTAATGGTATCCCTAGTTCTTACATTAGCCATTTCCATAACCATAGCCCTAAACCTAACACAAAACCTAGGCCTAATATGAACCCTAAACCTAGATTTAACCCTAAATCTAACCATTATCATAGTCGTAACCTTAGCTCTAAACCAATCCCTTACCCTAAGCAAAACCCTAAACCTATGGGTAACTCTAGACCTCTCCCTAATCCTTAGGCTAACTCAAACACTAACCCTATTAACAGCCATTACCCTTGACCTCATTCTAGATCTAAACCTATCCAAAACCCTAACACTAACACTAACACTTTTACTGACACTACAACTAATCCTAGGTCTAATCCTAACCCTAACTCTAACATGAAACCTTCCATAATCCTATCGCTATACCTAATCCTGAATCTATATCTCAGCCTAGCCCTATCCATAGCCCAGAACCTAACCCTTACACTAAACAAAACCTTAACCTAACCTTAGTTCTAACCCTCACACTAACCCTAAATCAAGACCTAATCTCTACCATAATCTTAGCCCTAACCATAAGTCTAAATGTATCATTACCCTAAACATAACCCTTACCCTAATGCTAACCCTAGGCTTAATGCTAAACATATCACTATCCGCAAACTGATCAATTACCCTAAACCTACCCTGAATCATAGGCATAATCCAATCATTACCCTAACCCTAAATCTAATGCTAATTCGAGCCCAAACCCTAAACTCAAACCTAAACCAAACCCTAACACTGACAGTTACTCTAAAAATTCTCCCAGCTCTAAACGTCACTCTTACCTTATACTTAACCCTGACAGTAGACCTAGCCATAAAACTAACCCTAAAGTATCCCTAAGCATAACCCTAGACCTGATATTATTCCTAGTCATGATATTCACCCTAACCCCAATACAAAAGCTAGCCCTTATCCTAGCCCTAAACATAGCCTTAATTATAACCCTAACCATAAACATAGGCCTAACCCTAACACTAACCTTAGCCCTAATCTTACACCTAATTTAGCCATATCCCTAACCTTAACCCTAACCCTAGCCCAAAGACTAACTCTAACTCTCACCATAGTCTTAACCCTAGTTCTAAACCTCTTCTTTAATGGAACCCTAATCCTATCCCAAACCTTAGGTCTAACATATCCCTTTCATAGCCCTAGCAGCAACCCTAGATCTAACCCTAACTCTAAATCTAATCTTTTCCCTTAGCATAAACCTAAACCTAACACTAACCCTAACCCTAAGGCTAATCCTAAAACTATCACTAACCCTAGCCCTAAAACAAAACCAAGCCATAGACATAACCCTAACCCTTAATATAAACTAAGCCCTTACCCTACAATTAGCCATAAATCTAGCCCTAATTTAAGTTTTAAGCCAAACCATAAAACTAACCCTGAACCTGACTCTGACCTTAACACTAACTTTAGTTCTAAACATCACCTTAACCCTATACCTAAACCTAAAAGTAGACCTAGCCCTAACATTAACCCAAAAATTAGCCATAATCGCAACCCTGGTATTTAAATTAGCCGTGACCCAAAACCTAACCTTAATTAAATCCCAAACAAGCACTATCCATTGATTTACCCCTAACCCTAACCCTATTACTAATAGTAACTATAACCCTAGACATAACTCTAGATTTAACCCTAATCCTAACCCTAAGCCTAACCCTATCACTAATCGTAGCAACAACCGTAGCCATAGCCCTATCTCTAACCCTATCCATTATCCTAATCATAACCCTAACCCTAATGCTAAACCTGGGCCTAAACCTAACAGTATTCCTAATCTTAACCCTATCCATTACCCTAAACCTAACCTGAAACCTAAACCTAATACTATATTTGCCCTAATCCTAACTCTAATGCTAATTCGAGCCCTAATATTAAACCTTAACCTATGCAAAACACTGATCGCAACACTGACTCTAATAGTACACTTAGCTGTAAACCTGACCCTTACCATAAACCTAACCCTTACATTACACGGAGCCATAAACCTAACCCTAAAACTATTTTAACCATAACACTACACCTGAAATTAGCCCTAGCCATAATCCTAGCCCCAAACCTAGGCTTAATCCTAACCAGAACCATAAACCTAGCCCCAACCCTAATTCTATTCCTCACCCTAGACTTAAACCTACCTATAACCTCATCCTGTACCCCAAAACTAACCATAACCCTAAACTTAACCCTATCCATTGCCCTAAATTAGGCCTAACACAAATCCTAGTGCTAATCCTAGCCTTTTTAAAATCCTATCCTAACCCTAAACCTAGCCATAAGACTAACTCTAACTCTTGCCCTAGCCCTAGCCCTAGTTCTGTCCTTAGCTTTAATCCTAAAGCTAGATCTAAGCCTAAGTATAAATCTAAACCTAACTTTAAATTTAACTGTAAAAATAAGCCTAAACCAAACACTAACATTACCCCTAACCATAACGCTAATCCTAAAACTTGCCCTATCCCTAGCCTTAGCCATAAACCAAAATGAAACCATAGCTCTAATCCTAAACCTTAACCTAAATCAAACCCTAACCCTACAACGAACCCTAAAACTAACTCTAAAACTAACCCTGACCCTGACGCTGACCCTAACACTAATCCTAGCTCTAAACATAACTCTAACTTTAAATGCTAACACTGTATCTAGCCTTAACTTAACCTTAAACCTAGTCTTAATCATAACCCTAGTTCGTATATTAGTCATTGTCCTAACTGTAGCCCTAACCCTAACACAAATTTTATCCTTAATCTGAGCCCTAACCCTAATACTAGCCCTAAGCATAACCTTAAAAATAGCCCTAACCCTAACTCTAAACCTATTTTTTGCACGAAGCCAAACCCTAACCCAAATGCTAACCCTAGTCCTAATCCTAAACCTTAGCTTAACTTAAACTCTAACCATTTTCCAGTCTTAACCCTAGCCGTCATTCTACCTCTAAACCCAAACCTGACCCTCATCTGACCCTAACAGTAACCCTAGGTGTAAACTTGACCCTATCACTAAACCAAACTCTAACACTAGCCCTACTGGTAACCCTATACATATACCTAAGCCTAACACTAGACCTAGACACAAAGCTAATCCTAAATATAGCTATAACTCTAGCATTAGACCTAAACAATAACCTAGCACTAGCTCTAACAATAACTCTTGAACTAAAATGAACACTTACCCTACCCCTAGATCTAAACCTAGTCCTTATTCTGGCTCTAACCCTAACCCCATCTCTATTCCCAAAACTGACCCTGATTCTAACACTGAATCTAGCTTTAAACCTGACACTAACCCAAAACCTATACCTAACACTAGACCTAGCCATAAACCTAACCCTAAAACTAGCCCTAACATAACCCTAGCTGTTTCATTGTCCATAATCCTAACACTATCCCTAAACTTAACACAAAACCTAGCCCTAATCCAAGGCCTAAACTTAGCTCTAATCATAACAGTCAGCCTAACCCTAGCCCTAAACCTAGCGCTAAACTAAGATTCGTCTTAGACCTAACCCTAGCTCCAAGCCTAACCTTTACACTAAATATAACCATAGCTCTATCCTAAACCCTAACCCTAACCCTAGCCCTAATCCTAATGTTAAACTTAGCCTGAACTTTAGCTCTAACCATACCACTACCCTAACCCTAACCCTAACTCAAATTAAAACACTATCCCTAACAATAAACCTAACTCTAACTATAAATGTAAACGTAGATCAAAACCCAAACCTTAACCTTGCCCTAGTCCTAACCCTAGCTCAAAAACTAACCCTTACCATAACCTAATCATAACCCTAGCCCTAAACCTAACTCTTACCCTAACCCTAAACCTTACCCTAAATCACACCGTAGGACTAACCCTAAACGTAGCCCTAATCTTAGACTTAATCCAAACCATAAACTAGCCCTAACCCTAGCTCAAAAACTATCCATTACACTAAACATAACTGTAACCCTAATGCTAACCCTAACCCGATCGCTAAACCTAACCCATCCATTACCCTAAACCTGAACTGAAACCTAATCAAACCTTATCCATTACCCTAACCCTAAACCTATTTCTAATGTTAATTTGAGTCCTAACCCTAAACTTTTAGCTAAAGCAAATGATAACCCTGACCCTGACCCTAATAATAACCCTAGACCTAAAGCTGACTTTTAACTTAAACCTAACTCTTACACTAGACCTAGCCATAACCTAACTCTAAAACCATCCTTAACATTAACCCTAGACCTCATATTAGCCCTAGACCTAGACCTAGCCATAACCCTAACAGAAACCCTAGCACTTAACCTAGCCCTAAACCTAGCTTTAATCATAAACTGAACTATAACCCTGGGCCTAATCCGAATTCTAACCCTTACCCTAACCCTAAAGCCAGCTATAATCCCACTCATTCTCTTAAACTTAACCTTAACACCCATGCTAACCCTAACTCTAGCCCAACCCCTTGGTGTTAACCCAACACTAACCCTAGCCTTAATTCTAGTCCTAATTTAGCTCTAACCCTAACAATAACCCTAGCCTTAATCCTAGCCCTAATTTAGCCCTAGCCCTAGCCCTAACCCTAGCCCCAATCCTAGCCCTAATTTAGCCCAACCCTAAGAATACTTCTATGACTAACTCTAATTCTCACCCTAGCCATATCCCTAGTTCTAATCATATTCATTACTGTAACCCTAACCCTCACCCTAACCCTAGCTCTAGCCCTAGCCCTAACCCTAGTTCTAAACCTAACTCTAAATCTAACCCTAACTTTAAGCCTAAACCTCGACCTAACACTAGCCCTAACCCCGATGATAATCCATAATCTAGCCGTAACAGTAGCCCTAGCCCTAAAACAAAACCATCCTATATCCCTAACCCTTAACCTAAACCAAATCCTGACCATACAACTAGTACTAACTTTAGCCCTAATTTGAGTTCTAACCCTAACCCTAAAACTAACCCTGACTCTGACACTTTCCCAAACAATGACTCTTGCTCTAAACATCACCCTAATCCTAAACCTAACCAAAACACTAGACCTAATTCTAATCCTAACCCTAAAACTATCACTAATTGTAACAGTAATTCATACATTAGCCATAGCTTTAACCCTAGGCCTAATCAAACCCAAATCCAAGCCCTAGTCTGAGTCTTAATGCTAGCTTTAACCCTAACCCTAACCCTAAACCTAAACCAGAACCTAGCCCTCAACCTTACCCTAACACTAGCCAGATTTCTAACCAGAACCCTAGACCTATCACTAGCTCTAAACCTATCCATTACCCTATCAATAACCATAACTCTAATGGTAAACCTAGGCCTAACCCTAAACTTATCCCTAACCATAACCTATTTCATTAAACTAAACCTAAACTGAATCCTGAACCTAACCCTATCGTTACCCTAACCCTAACTCTAATGCCAATTCAAGCTCTGACCCTAAACCTTAACCTGACCCAAGCCCTAACACTGACCCTTCCCATGATAATATACCTAGCTCTAACCGTGAACCTACTTCTAAATCTAACTGTTTTACTAGACCTAGCCATAAACCTAGCCCTAAAACTATCCCTAACCATAACCTTAAGCCTGACATTTGCCATAGCCATAATTCTAGCCCTAAAATTAATACAAATCAAACCCATAAACCTAAACGTAACTCTAGCCCTAATTCTAACCATAACCCAAGCCCTAAATTTAGCTCTAACTCTCTCAATTACTCTGAACATAACCCTAAATATAATGGTAACCTAGGCTGAAGTCTAACCCTATCCCTCACTGTAACCCTATTCATCATAATAAATCTAACTTGAACACTAAACAAAACCCTATCATTACCCAAACCCAAACGTTAATGCTAATTTGAGCCCTAACCCTAAACCCTAACCTAAACAAAGCCCTAAACCTGACACTGACCCTAATCATATCCCTAGCTTTAAATTTTACCCTTACCCTAAACCTAACAGTTACACTAAACATAGCCATAAACCTAATCCTAAAACTATCCCTAAACATAACACTAGACCTGACATTTGCCTTAACACTAATCCTAGCCCCAACCTTAACACAAACCCTAGCCCTCAACCTAGCCCTAAACCTAGCCTTAATCATAACTCTATTGAAACTCTAGCCCTAAATGTAATTCTAACATTCACCCTAGCTCCAACCCCATCGCTTACCCTAAACATAACCCTAAGCCTAAAACTTACCCTAAGGCCTAAACCATAAACCTAGCACTATTCCTAGCCCTAATTAAGCCCTATACCTAAAGAAACACTAAGCTTAGTTTTAAGACTAACTCTCACACTCACCCTAGCCCTATTCCTAGTTCTAACCGTATCCCTTAGCATAACTCTAATCCTAGCCATAAACCAAGACATAACAATAGCCCTATACTTAGCCCTAGATCTAATCCTAGATTTAATCCTAAATCTAAATCCAACTTTAATCCTAAGCCTAAACCTAACACTAGCACTTAACTTAATGCTAAGCCTATAACTAGCCTTAACCATAGACCTAGCCCTAAAACAAAACCAAGCCATAGCCCTAACTTTATAACTTAACCTAAACCCAAACCTAACCCTTCACCTAGACCTAATCTAACCCTGATTCGAGACCAAACCCTAACCCTAAAACTACCCCTGAAATCACGCAAACAGTATACCTAACCCTACCACTAGAACTAGTCCTAACCCTAATCCTATAACTAGCCAAAAATCGTAACCCTAATCCATACATTGGCCATAACTCTAAAACTAGCCCTAACTCTAACCAAAACCTAGCCTTAATGCAAGACCTAACCCTAGCTTTAACCCTAAATTTAAACCTAACCCTAGTCCTAACCCTAACCTAAAACACAGCCTAAACCTAGCTCTAATCCTATCCCTTATCCTAAGGTAACAATAACCCTAATGCTAACCCAAGGCCTAACCCTAATGCTTAGCCTAACCCAAATCCTAACCATATTACTAGCCCTAACCTTAGCCCTCATTCTAGCTCTAACACTAACCCAAACCCAAAGCCTAACCCTTACACTTATTCTGACCCTAACACTAACTCTAGGTATAAACCTGACCCTAACCTGAAACTGAACCCTAACATTAGCCCTACCAGTAATCCTATACTTAAACCTAAACCTAACACTAGCCCTAGACTTAAACGTAATCCTAAATCTAGCCATATCTCTAGCACTAAACCTGAAAACCATCTACCCCTAGCCCTAGCAATAACCCTCAACCTAACCCAACGACTAAACCTATCCCTAGACCTAACCCTAGTCCTAATTCAGGCACTAACCCCAACACTAGCTCTAACCTGAACACTGGCCCTGACTCTAAAATAATCCTAGCTCTAAAGCTCACCCTAACCCAAAACCTAATCCTAACACTAGACGTAGCCATAGCTCTAACCCTAAAACTAGCCCTAATCATAACCCTAACTCTTATATAAACCATGGCCCTAACCATAGGCCTAAACTAACACAAAACCTAGCCCTAATCCTAGGCCTGAACATAGCCCTATGTGTAGCCCCAAACCTAACCCTAGCCCTAACCCTAACCCTAAGCTTCCCTTTAGACTGAAACCTAGCTAAAAGCCTAACATTTACCCTTAACATAACCCGAGTACTATCCCAAACCCTAACCTAACACTAGCCCTAATCCTAACCTCAACCATATCTCTAACCATAGCTCTAATTATATCCACTAACCTAACCCTATCCCTAATCCTAACCATAATCCTAGCCCTAAACATAGCTTTAATTCTATCCATTACCTTAACTATCATCCTAACACTAATGCTAACCCTAGGCTTAATCTGAACCCTATCACAATCCCTAAACCTATCTATTACCCTAAAACTAACTTCAACCCTAATCTTAACCCTATTCATTACCCTAACCCTAATTCTACCTTAATGCTAATTTGATCCCTAAACCTAAACCTTCATGTAAACAAAACCTTAAGTCATACACTGAACCTAACAATACACATAGATGTAAACTTGACCCTTACCCTAAATCTAATCCTTAGACTAGACCTAACCATAAACATAACCCGGAACCTATCCCTAACCATAACCCTAGATCTGACATTAGCCCTTGCCCTAATCCTAGACTTAACCCTAACAGGAACACTAGTTCTCATCTTAGCCCAAAATCTAACCTTAATCATCACCCTAACCCTAATTCTAACCCTTTCACTAGCCCTAAACCTAGTTATAACCCTATCACTTTCCCCGAACCTAAGCAAAACTCTAACCCTAACACTAACCCTAGCTCTAATACTAAACCTAACTCTAACCCTAGCTTTAAGACTAACTATAACTCTCTCGCAAGCCCTAGCCCTAATTCTATCCCTATTACTTACCATAACCTTATTCCTAGCCATAGCCTAGAATAAACCTATCCCTAACCTTACACCTTGCCCTAACCCTATATCTAAACCTAACTCTAAATCTAAACCTAATTCTACACCTAACCCTAACCCTAACTCTAGCCCTAACTATAATGCTAATCCTAAAACTAGCCCTAACCTTAGGCTTAGCCCTAAAGCAAAACTGAGCCATAACACTAACCCTAAACTTTTACCTAAACCAAAACTTAATCTTACATCTAGACCAAAGGCTAGCCCGAATTTGAGTCGTACTCTTAACCCTAAAACTACCCCTGAACCTCTCTCTGACATTAAAACTAATCCTAACTCTAAACATCACCCTAAACCTAAACCTTACCCTAACACTAGACCTAGTCCTAACTCTAATTCTAAAACTAGTTCTAAGAATAACCCTAGATAATACATTAGCCATAACATTAAACCTAATGATAACCGAAACCTAGCCCAAATCTGAGACCTAATCCTAGCGTTCACCCTAACCCTAACCCTAACACTAGCCCTAACCCTAACCCGAACCCTAGGTCTAACCCTAGTTCTAACCTTTTCCTTTACCTTAGCCAAACCCCAACCCTAATGCTAACCCTAGTCCTAAAACTAATCCTTAGTCTAACGCAAACCCTATCCCTATTACTAGTCCTAACCCTAGCCCTCATTCTTGTTTTAACCATAACCCAAATCCTAATCCTAACCCTGACCCTTATTCTGACCCTGAACACAAACCAAACGCTAATACTAGCCCTAACCATAACCCTATATATAAACCTAACCCTAACACTAGCCCTAGATTAAACCTAATCCTAAATCTAGCCATATCTTTAACCAAGACATAAAAAAAACGTAGCCCAAGCTCTAATGATAAACCTTAACCTAAGCCAAAAACTAACCTTACCTATAGACCTAACCAATCTAATTCTTGCTTTAGCCCTAATCCTAACCTAATCCAAACACAGACCCTGACACTAACACTAACCCTAGCTATAATACTGACTGTAACCGAAACCTAAACCTAACACTAGACCTAGCCATAACTGTAAACATAACCCCCACATTACCATAGCACTAAAACTAGGTCTAAACCTAACTCAAAACCTAGCCCTAATCCTAGGTCTAAATCTAGCCCAAAGTGTAACCCTAACCATAACCTAACCTTATTCTTACCCTAAGACTAACCCTCATGCTAACCCTAAACCTCGCCTTAGACCTACCCTAGATTAAACCCCAAATCGAACCCTAAACATAACCCTAGTCCTATTCCTAAAACTAATCTTAATCATAGCCTTAATCATAATGTTAACACTAGACCTATTACTATTTCTTAAATTATCCATTACCCTAAACCAAACCTTAACCCTAATGATAACCCTAGCTCTAATCCTAAATGTAAACCTTATCCCAGATCTAACCCTAAACTTAGCCCCCATCGTAGCCTTAACCCTAGATAAAAACATAACTCTTACTCTAACACTAACCCTAGCCCAAACCCTAACACTAACCCTAAACCTAATACTACCACTAACCATAACCTGACATCTAACCCTATCCATTAACCTAACTCTAAAATAGCCTTAGCTCAAACCCTAAAACTAACCCTAACCTTAATGGTAAATCTTATTCTAGACATAATCCTAAACCTAACCCTCACCCTAACACTAACCCTATCTCCAAATCTAACCTGTACCTATCCAAATCCTAACCCAAACCTAACCCTAGCCCTATCCCTAACCCTAATCCTAACTCTCTAGCCCTAATCCTATCCAAAACCCTAGCCCTAACCCTAGCTCTAATGCTATTCATTTCCCTAAAAATAACTCTAACCCAAATGCTGACCTAGGCCTAACCCTAATCCTATCACTAACCCTAATGCTATAAATTACCCTAATCTTAACCTGAATCGTAAACCTAAACCTATCCATAAACCTAACTCTAAATCTAACCCTAATGCTAATTTGAGCCCTAACCCTAATAATTAACTTAACACAAACCTGAAATCTGACCCTTACCATAAAAATACACCTTACTCTTAACCTGGCCCTTACCCTAAACCTAATATTAGACCTAGCCATGAACCTAACCTTATAAGTATCCCTAGTGGTAACCTTAAACTTGATATTATCCATATCCCTAAATCTTGCCCTAACCCTAACACAAACCCTAGCCCTCATCCTAATCCCAAATCGAGCCTTAATCATAACACAATCCTAACCCTAGACCTAAACCTAATTCTAATAATCGCCATAGCCCTAAACCTAGCTATAACCCCATCCCTTCCCCTCAACCTCACCCTAAACCTAATCCTAAACATAGCCCTAACCCTAGGTCTGACCCTAACACCCATCCCAAACATATTCTTAGCCCTAATTAATCCCTAAATTTAACACTAATTCTAGCCTTAAAACTAACTCTATCATTCTAGCTCTATTCCTAGTTCTAACCCTATCCCTTACTTCAACCAAAACACGAGACCTATCCTTAGCCCTAACCCTAGCCATAGCCCTAGCCCTAGAATTAACCATAACTCTAAATGTACCCCTAAGCCTAAACTCACCCTATCACTAGCAATAACACTAACATTAATCGTAAAACTACCCTTAACTTTAGCCTTAGCCCTAAAACATAATGAGCCATAGCACTAACCCTAAACCTTAACCTAAACCAAATCTTCACCCTACATCTAGCCCTAACTCTACCCCTATTTCAAGTCCTATCCCCAACCCTAAAACTTACCCTTACCCTGAATCTGAAACTAAGTCTGACTCTAGCTCAAAACATCACCGTGAACCCAACCCTAACCATAAAATTAGACTTAGCCCTAACCATAACCCTAAAATTAGCCCTAATCATAACCATAGTTTTACATTAGCTGTATCCCTAACACTAGCCTTAAAGTAACCCAAAATCTAGCCCTAATGCAAACCCTAACCCTAGCTTTAAAACAAACTCTAAACCTAAACCAAGTCCTAACAATTACCCTAAATCTAACCCTAAATTTAATCGTTGCACTAAACCTAAACCTAACACTAACCATAAACCTAGCCCTAACCCTAGCTCTAACCCTATCTATTACCCTAACCCTAATTCTAATTCTAAACCTAATGCTAACACTCGCCCTAACCCTAACATATTTGCTAACACTAACCTATCTATTACCCTAAACATAACCCTAAACCTAAACCTAACAAAACACTAAACCTACATGTAACACTAAACCTAAAACTAGCCCTAGTTCTTACACTAGCAGTAGTCCTAAAGCTAACACAAAACCTAGACCTAATCCTAGCCCTAATGGTAGCTTTAACTATAAACCTAGCCCTTACCCTAACCCTAACCCTAAACCTAAGCCTACCCCTTACCCTAGCCCTAACCCTAGCACTAACCATATCCCTTTCCCAATGCCAACTCTAATGATAAAGCTACCCTAGTCCTAAACCTAATCCTTAGTCTAACTCAAACCCTAACTCTATTACTAGAACTAACACTATCCCTCAATCTAGCTCTATCCGTATCTCAAACTCTAATACTAACCCTGATCCTTATTCTGACACTAACACAAACCTTCCGTCTAAACCTGACCTAAACCTAAACCGACCCCTAACTTTGGCACTACCTGTAACCCTATATCTATACCTAACCCTAACACTAGACCTAGACCTACACTTAATCCTTCAGATAGTGATAACTCTAGGCCTAGCCCCCCAAAAAAAAAAAACAACAACTTAGCCCTAGTTCTAATAATAACCCCTAACTTAACCCAAACACTAACCCTACCCCTAGACAAAACACTGGTTCTAATGCTGGCTCTAACAATAAACCTAACCCTAACCCAAACACTGACCCTTACCCTAACACAAACCCTAGCTCTAAACCTTATCCTAACAAAAAACATAACCCTAACAGTAGACCTAGCCAGATCACTAACCCTGAAACTAGCCATTACCATAGGCCAAAACCTACCTCTAACTCTATCCCTTACCCTAACCCTAACCCTAAACCTAATGCTAACCCTAGACCTAACCTTCACACTGACTCTAACCCTAATCCTCATACTAGTCAAAATAATAGCTCAATCCCTAACCCTTAAACCTAACCCTAACACTAACCCATGGCCTAAACCTAAACTTAAACTTAACCCTAGCCCTAATTCTAACCTTAACCCTATCCCTAACCCTAGCTCTAAACCTATGTATTACCTTAACTCTAACCCTAACCTTAATGATAATCCTAGCCCTAACCCTAGCTCTAACCCTACCCATTATCATAACCTTAACTCTAACCCTGCTGATAACTCTAGCCCTTACCCTAAATCTACCCTAACCCTAGACATAACAATAAACCTAACCCTTGCCATAGAGCTAAACCTTTCTCAAACCCTAACCATTACCCAAAATCTAACCCTAAACCTATCCCTAACCCTAACTTTAAGCCTAATCTGAACCCTAACCCTAACCCTAACACTGCATCAAATCCTATACAATACCCTAAACCTAATGAAAACCCTAACCCTAACCTTAACACTAACCTTGACCCTAACCGTAACTATAACCTAGATCTAACCCTACACCTAACACTTGCCCTAGCACTAATGATAGTTCAAACTCTAAACCGTACCCTAAACCTAAACCTAAACCTAACCCTAGGCCTAACCCTAAATCTAGCCCTAATACTAACCATAACACTAGCCCTAACCGTATCCATTATCCTAAGCACAATCATAACCCGAAGGCTAACACTAGGCCTAACCCTAACCCTTTTGCTATCTCTAACCTTGTCAATTACCCTACTCCGAATATGAACCCTAAACCTAAACCTATCATTATCCTAACCAAACACTAATTCTAATTCAAGCTCTAAAACTAAACCCTAACCTAAACCCTAACCTAAACCAAACCCAAACCTCATTCTAACCCTAATAATAACCCTAGCTCTAAACCTGACCTTTACCCTAAACCTAACCCTTACACTAGACCTAGCCATAAATCTAACCCTCAATCTATCCCTAATTTAAGCATAGACATGACACTAGCCCTAGCTCTAATTCTTGCCATAACCCTAAAACTAAACCTAGCCTTCATCCTAGCACTAAACCTAGCCTTATTACTAAACCAAACCATAATCTAGCCCTAACCACAATTCTAACGTTCAACCTAGTTCTAAAACTAGCTCTAACCCCATCCCTTCCCCTAAACCTAACCCTATAGCTAAACCTAAGCCTAAGCCTAAAACTAGGCCTAACCCTAACACAAACGCTAGACCTAATCCTAGCCTTAATTTAGCCTTAAACCTAACCTAACGCTATCCCTAATACTAACTCTAAAACTTGCCCTAGTCTTATTCCTAGTTCTAACCCTATTCCTTTCCATAATCCTATCACTTGCCTTACATTAGCCCTAACTCTAGCTCTATCCCTAATTATATATCTAACCCTAAGTCTAAATCTAATCCTAACCCTAAGCTAAACATCTCACTAACACAAGTTGTAACATTAATGCTAATCCTATTACTAGCCCTAAACTAGCCCTATGAACAACCGAGCCACAGCACTAACCTTAACTTTAACAAAAAACAAATTCTAAGCATACATCTAGCCCTAAACCTAGCTCTAAATCGAGTGTTTTCCCTAACCATTAAACAAACATGAACCCTGACTCTGACCCTAACAATAACCCTAACTCTAAACATCACTCAAAACCAACCTAAACCTAACCCTAGACCTAGCTTTAACCCTAACCCTAAAACTAGTTCTAATTTTAACTAAGGTTCTTACATTGGTTGTAGCCCTAAACCTAGCCCTAACCTAACCCAAAACCATCCCTAATCGGAGCCCTAACCATAAACATAAACTTTTACCCTAACCCTAATTCTAGGCCCAACACTTACCCTAAAGCTGACCTTAACCCTAACTCTTGCCATAACCCAAAACCTATCCCTAACCCTAGCCTTAATCCTAACCATAAACCTAGCCCTAACCCCAGGTATAACCCTATCAATTACCCTAATCCTCATCCTAACTGTAATGCTAACCCTAGGATAACCCTAAACCTATTTCAAACCCTAAACCTATATATTACCCTAAACCTAAGATGAACCCTAAACCTAACCATATTCATAAACCTAATCCTAACCCTAATAATCTTAACCCTAAAATTATCTCTAACCATAACCCTAGACCTGACATTAGCCCTAGCCCTAATGAAGCCCTAACCCTAAAACAAATTTTATCCCTAATCCTAGCCCTAATCATAGCCTTAATCCTAAACCTAACCCAAACCATCAACCTAACCCTAATTTTAACCCTCACCTTGGTTCTAAAGCTAGCTATAACATCATACCTAACCATAACCATAACAATAACCCTAGCCATAAACATAGGCTCAGCCTTAATACTAAACCTAGCTCTAATCCTAGCCCTAATTAAGCCCTAATTTTAACCCTAAATCTAATCCTAACACTAAGACTAACTCTAACTCTTGCTCTATCCCTATCCCTAATTCTAACCCTAAGCCTTATGATAACTCAAACCCTAGACCTACCCCTACACCTAAAATTTGATGTAGCCCTAAACCTAGATCAAACCCTATCTCTAAATATAAACCTAACCCTAAGCCTACACCACACCCTAACACTAGCACTAACTCTAATGCTCATTTGAAAACTAGCCCTAACCCAAGCCCTAACCCTCAAGCAAAACTGAGCCATAGCACTGACTCTAAACTTTAAACTAAACCAAACCCAAACCCTACACCTAGTTGTAACCCTAGCTCTAATTTGAGTCCTAACCCTAACCCTAGAACTAATACTAACCCTGACTCTGACCTTAACACTAACCCTACCTCTACACATCACGTTATCCCTAAACCTAATCCTAACACTAGACCTCACCCTAAACCTAACAATAAAACTAGCCCTAATTGTATGCCAGTTCTTAAATTAGCCATAGCACTAAACTTAACACAAAACCTAGCCCTAATCCAAGGCCTAACCCTAGCTTTAACCCTAATCCTAACCCTGGCCCTAACCCCAGCCCTATCCCTAGTCCTAATCCTAGCTCTAATCCTATTTCTTACACTTAGTCAAATCCTTACACTATTGCTACTGTAGTACTAAATCTAATTCTATGCCTACCACAAACACTAACTATATTACTAGTCCTAACCCTAACTCTCATTCTAGCTCTAAACTTAACCCAAACCCTAACCCTAACCTGACCCTTATTCTGACCATAACACTAAACCTAGATTTAAACCTGACCCTAACCCTTATCTGAAACCTAACACAAGCCCCAGCAGTAACCCTAAAATAAACCTAACAGTAACACTAGCCCTAGACCTAAACCTTATCCTAAATATAGCCATAATCCTAGCCTTAGCCCTAACAATAACCCTTAACCTAAACCAAACACTAATTCTACCCTTAGACCTAACCCTAGTCCTCATTATGGACCCAACCCTAAACCTAAACCTAACCTGAAACCTGACACTTACCCTAACATCAACCCTAGCTCTAATCCTTATCATAACCTGAAAAGTAACCCTAACACTAGAAGAACTCTAAATCTAACCATAACCATAAATCTAGCTCCTACATTACCAATATACCTAACAATAGCCCTAAACATAAACACAAAACCTAGCCCTAATTACCGCCCTAAACCTAAACCTAAGCATAACCCTAACCCTAAACCTAGCCCTAATCCTAAACCTAACCCTCATTCTAGCCCTAACCCTAGCTCAAACCCTAAACCTTGCCCTAAAAATAACCCTAGCCCAAACCCTAAACCTCACCCTAATTCTAGCCCTAATCCTAACTGTAACCATAGCCAAAACCTTGGCTCTAACTCTATCCATTACACTAACCATAACCCTAAAACTAATGCTAACCCAAGCCCTAAACCTAACCCTAACCGTACCCTAGTACTGACTGTAACCCTAAATCTTGCCCTATTTTCAAACCCACCTCTAAATCTGACCCTTTTCCTAAACTTAACACTTTAATTTGTTCTAGCCAAAAATCTAAACATAAAAATATCACTAAATATAAACTTAGCCCTAATTCTTGCCCTAAACTTTAACATGAAAAATAGCCCTAATCCTAGCATTAAATCTAGCCTTAGTCCTAAATCTAACCATAACCCTAGCCTTAACCCAAAAGCTAATCATAAAACTAGCCCTAACCCTAAGGATAGCACTGAAACAAAACCGAACAACAGGCCTAACAGTAGCCTTCACTTAAACCAAACCCTAGCACTACACCTAGATCTAACCCTAAACCTAATTCGAGTCCTAAACATAAGCTTAAAAATAACCTTGAACCAGACTTATATCCTAACTCTCATTCTATCTCTAAACACCACCCTAAACTTAAACTGAAAACTTAAACTAGCCCTAAACCTAAACTTAAATTAGCCCTAGCCTTAATTCGAATCCTAATTCTAACACTAAAACTAACCCTTACCTGACTGACATCTTAACACTAACCCTAGTTATAAATATCACCCTAACCTTAAACTTAAACCTAACACTTGACCTACCCTTAACCCTAAATCTAATTGTAACCCTAGTGCTTATATTAGCCATTTCCCTAACCCTAGCCTTAAACCTCAAACAAAAATTAGCACTTATCTGAGTTCTAAACTTGGCTTTAAACCTAACCATAAACCTAACCCTAGCCCTAAAATTATCCCTTACCCTGAGCAAAACCTTAACCTTAATGGTAACCCTAGACCTATCTCTAATCCTTAGGCTAACCAAATGCTAACCCTATTAATAGTCCTAATGCTAGATCTCATTCTAGCGCTAACACTATCCCAAACCCTAACCCTTACCCTAAACCTAACCCTGACCCTTATTTTGACCATAACATAAACACTAGGTCTAAACCTGACCCTGACCCTAAACCAAACCCTAACACTAGCCCTATGTGTAAACTTATATATAAACATAACCCTACCACTAGCTCTAGACCTAAATCTATCCTGAACTCTAGCTCTAGACCTAAACAAAATGTTCGCCCTAGCCCTAACAAAAACCTTTACCTAACCAAAACACTAATTCTACACCTAGACCTAAACTTAGTCCTAATTCTGGCTTTAACCATAAGTTTAACTCTAACCCAAACACTAACCCTGCCTTTAACACTAAACCTACCTCTAAACCTGAAACTAACCAAAACCTAAACCTAATTCTAGACCCAGCCATAACCCTAACCCTATAACTAGCCCTAATCATAACCCTAGATCTTACATTACCCATAGCCCTAACCCTAGGTCTAAACCTAACACTAAACATAGAGCTAATTTTAGGCCTAAACCTAGCCCTAAGCATAACCCTAACCATAACACTAGCCCTATACTTAACCCTAGCCCTCACCTTAGTCCTAAGGTAGCTCAAAGCTTAACCATTACCCTAAACATAAACATAAACATAAACATAAAACTATCCCTAACTCTCACGCTAACCCTAGCCCACATCCTAAACATAACCTAGCCCTAAACCTAGCTCTAAACCTACACATTACCCTAAACCTAAACCTAACCTTATTGATAATCCCAGCCTGAACTCTAATGTTAACCCTAACCCTAACTGGAAAAATAACCATAGACATAACCCTAAAATTAAAACTCAGCATAGCCCTAACTTTACATCAAACCATAAACCTTACCATAAACCAAAACATAACCTTAGGTCTAATCTTAACCCTATCACCAATTCTAACTCCAAACCAAAATCTAAACCTAACCTAACCCTATTCATTACCTTAACCCTAACCCTAATGTTAATGATTGCTCTAGTCCTAACTCTAACCCTATCTCTAAACCTAATATAATCCTATCTGTAGACCTAATCCTAAACCTAGCCCTATCCCTAGCTCAAAACCTAACTTTTATGCTAAATATAACCCTAAACATAATCCTAACCCTAGTTCTAACACTAACTGTAACCTTAACTCAAGGCATATTCCTTACCATAACACTACTTCTAACCTAAGCTCTATCGCTATCAATTACCCTACACATAACTCTCACCCTAATGCTAACCCTAAACCTAATCCTAGCCCAATCACTAACGCTAACTGTATCAATTACCCTAAACCAAACCTGAACCTTAAAACAAACCCTAACTATACCCTAACCCTAACCCTATGCTATTGTGAGCCGTAAATCTCAATCCTTACCTAATCCAAATCCTAATCCTAATAATTCCCCAAGCTCTAAATCTGACCTTTACCCTAAACCTAACACTTACACTAGATGTAGCCATAAGCCTAACCCTAAAACTATCTTTAACAATTATCCTAGACCTGATATTAGCCTTAACACTAATCCTAGCCCTGAATCTAAAACAAACAATAGCCCTCATCCTAGCCCTAAACCTAACCTTAATCATAACCCTAAACCAAACTCTAGCCCTAACCCTAACTGTAACCTTCACCCTACGTCTAAACCTAGCTATAATGCCATTTTTTATCCTAAACGTAAACCTAACCATATCCCTATCACTAGGCCTAAGCTAGATACTAACCCTAGCCTAATACTAGCCCTAATTTAACCCTATCCCAAACCCTCAATCTAATTGTAGCCCTATCACTAACTCTAACTCTCACACTAGCCCTATCCCTAGTTCTAACCCCATACCTTAATATAACTCTAACTCTGGATCTAACCCTTGTCTTATCCTTAATCCTAGCCTAATCTTAGATCTAAACCTAACTATCAATATAACTCTAACCCTAAGTCTAAGTCTCACACTAATACTAGCCCTAGCCCTAATACTAATTGTAAAATAGCCCTAAACTTAACTTAGGACTGAAAAAAAAAGAAAAAAAAAGGAGCAATAGACCTAACCAAAAACCTTAGCTTAAACAAACCCTAAACTACTACAAGAACTAATCCTAGCCCTAATCGAGTCCTAACCCTAACCTTAAAACTAACACTGACCCTGACTCATATCCTAAAACTCACCCTAGCTCTAAACATGATGCTAAACTTAAACCAAACCCTAAAAATAAATTCGAGTCCTAACTCAAACCCTAAAACTAACCTGACCCTGACTCCTATCCTAAAAGTAGCTCTAGCTCTAAATATCACCCTAACATTAAATCTAACACTAACACTAGAACTAACCCTAATCCTAAGCCTAAAGCTAACCCTAATTTTAACCCTGGTTTTTACAATACCTGTTCCCCTAACCCTAGCCCTAACACTAACAGAAAACTAGCCCTAAACCCAGCCCCACACCTAGCTTTAACCCTAAGCCTAACCCTATCATTTACCCTAACACTACCACTAACCCTATCCCTAAACCTAAGCAAATCCCTAACCATAATGGTAAGTCGAGACCTATCCCTAATTCTCAGGCTAATCAAAACTCTCACCATATTAATAGTCCTAACACTAGCCCTTATTCTAGCTCTAACCCTGGTTTTTACATTACCTTTTGCCCTAAACCTAGCCCTAACACTAACACAAAAACTAGCCCTAATCTGAGCACTACACCTAACTTTAACCCTAACCATAACCCTAACGTGTCCCATAACACTAGCTCTAACACTATCTCTAGACCTAAGCAAAACCCTAACCCTAATGGTAAACCTAGACCTTTCCCTAATCCTAAGGCTAATCAAAACTCTAACTATATTAATAGTCCTAACCCTAGCCCTCATTCTAGCTCTAACCCTATCCCAAACCTTAACCCTAATGCTGACCCTTATTCTGACTATAAAATTAACCTAGGTCTAAACCTGACCCTAACGTGAGACCAAATCGTAACACTAGCCCAACTAGTAACCTTATACCTAAACCAGACCCTATAAATAGCCCTAGACCTAAACCTAATCCTAAATCTAGCTTTAACTCTAGTTCTAGACCTAAACAAAAACCTAGCCTTTGCCCTAAAAATAACCCTTAACTTAATGGAAAGACTACCGCTAACCCTAGGCATAAACCTAGTCCCAATTTTGGCTTTAACCTTAACTCTATCTAACCTGAACATTGACCCTGCCTTTAACATTAAACCTATCTCTAAACCTGATCCTAACCAAAAACCTAAACCTAACACTAGACATAGCCATAAACCTAATCCTACAACTAGCCCTAGTCATAATCCTATCTCTTACATTACCCATAACCCTAACTCTACACATTAACCTAACACAAAACCTAGAGCAAATTCAAGGCCTGAATCTAGCCCTAAGAGTAACCCCAACCCTAACCCTAGCCCTAACGTTAACCCTAAACGTAAGCCTAGGCTTAGTCTTAAAACTTATGCAAAGCCTAACATTTACCATAAATTTAAACTTAGACCTATACCTTACTCTAAACCCTAAACCTTGCCCTAACTCTAAACTCAACCCTATTCCTAAACCTAGCTCTAAAACTACACCTTACCTAACCCTACAAATAACTGTATTGATAACCCTAGCTTTAACCCTTAACCATAACCCTAACCCTAACCAGAAAACTAACAATAGACCTAACCATAAAACTAACAATTGCCATAGCCCTAACCCTAGCTCAAAACCTAATCCATACTATAAAATGAAACATAACTGTAGCCTTAACATTAACCCTAAAACTAAATCTAACCCTAAACCTAAACCTAAACGTACATCTAACCATATCCATTATCCTAACCCTTAACCTAACCCTAATGATAACTCTAACCCTAGCCTTAACCCTAACCCTAAACCTACCATAATTATATCCCTAGAACTAAGGCTGAACCTAATCCTCCACCTAGCCCTAGCACTAAACTAGCTCAAACCCTTAACCTAATAATAGCCCAAACCCTAACCCCAATGCTAGCCCTAATTCTAACCATAACTATAGCCCAAAATTTAGCTCTAACTCTATCTATTACCATAACCATAAGCCTAAACCTAAGGCTAAACCTAGCCCTAACCCTAACTCTAACCCTAACTCTATCCCAAGCCCTGATTCTAACCTGAAGCCTCAACATAGCCCTAACACTTACTCAATCCTTTAACCTTACCTTTAACTTACCTGTATGAAAATGATAAGCCTAACCATAACCCTAACCCTAGCCCTAATCCTAAACTTAAAACTCAACTTAACCTTAGCTCTAAAACCACCCATTACCCTGACCCTAAATATAAACGTCATGATAACCCTAGCCCTAACCCTAAACTTACTCTAACCCTAACTGTAAACCTAACCCTAGACCTAACCATAAACCTAACCCTAGCTCAAACTCTAACAATTATGCTAAACATAACACTAATCCTAGTCCTAAACGTAAACCTAACCCTAACCCTAACCTGACATCTAAACCTGTCCATTACCTTAACTCTAATGATAACCCTAATCCTAACCCTAGACCTAATCCTAAAAGTAATTCTATTCTTAGTACTCACCCTAGCTCAAACTCTAACCATACCCTGCACTTACCCTAGCCTTAACCCTAAACGTATCCCTAACTCTAGCCCTAATCCTAAACATAACCCTATTCCTAATCCTAGCTCTAAACCTATTCATTACCCTAATGATAACCATAAATCTAATGCTAACACTAGGCCTAACCCCAACCCTATGCATTACCTAAACCTATCCTGTGCCCTAAACCTAAACTGAAGCGTAAACCTAACCTTATCTATTACCCTAACCCTAACTCAAACCTAATGCTAATTTGAGCCCTAAACCTAAACCTCCACCTAACCAAAACCCAAAACCTGACTCTGACTATTATAATATCCCTAGCTCTCACCTTAAACATTACCCTAAACCTAAGTCTCAACACTAGACCTAGCCATAAATCTTACCCAAAAACTATCCCTAAGCATAACCCTAGACCTGATATTAGCCCTAGCCCTAATTCTTGCCATAACCCTAACACAAATGCTAGCCCTCATTCTAGCCCTAAACCTAGCCTTGATCCTAACCCCAAACCTAACTCTAGCCCTATCCCTAATTTTATCCCTCGCCCTAGTTCTGAAACTTGCTATAATCCCATCCCTCCCCCCAAATCTAACCCTAATTCTAATCCTAGACTTAACATATAAACTAATCCAAGACCTGATCCTAGCCCTAATTTTGTCCTAACCGTACCATGAGAACTAAGACTAACTCTGACTCTTGCCCTAGCCCTTTTCCTAATTCTAATCCTATCCATTACCATAAACCTAACATTGCCCTAACCTTAGCCATAACACCAGCCCTAGCCCTAACCCTAGAACTAACCATAACTCTATGTCCAACCCTAACCCTAAGCCTAAACCTCACACTAACACTAGCCGTAACACTAACACTAATCCTAAAACTAGCCCTAATCTAGTTAAAGCCCTGAAACAAAACGGAGCCATAGCCCTAACCTTAACCCTAAACCTAAAGCAAAACTTAACATTAACCCTAGCTCTAGCCTTAGCCCTAATTCTACTCCTATCCTAATCCTAAAACTAACCTTGAGCCTGACTCTGACCTTAAACTTACCCTAGCTCTAACATCATCCTAAAAGTATACCTAACACTAAAACTAGTTCTAGCCCTAACCATAATCCTATAAGTAGTCCTAATGATAACTCTAGTTCTTAAATTAGCCATAGCCCTAATCCAAGCCCTGACCTAATCCAAAACCTAGCTCTAAACTGAACCCTACACCTCGTTATAACCCTAACTCTAACTCTAGCCGTAACCATTACCATAAACCTATCACTAACCCTAAACCTGGCCCTAAACCTAATATTATACTTAATCCTAACCATTATCCTAGCCCTAACTCTAGCTCTAACCCTATCCATTACCCTAAACATAACACTAACCCTAATGCTAACCCTATCCCTAAACTTAACCCTAATCCTAAACCTAGACCTGACACTAACCCTAACTGTTGCCCTAGCCCTAAACATAGCTCAAACCCTAATCATTACCCTAAACCTATCCTTAACACTCAACCTAGGCCTAACCCTAACCATAAACCTAGCCCTAATCCTAACCAAAAAATCAGCCCTTAACCTGTCCATTACCCTAAACCTAAGACTAAACCAAACATAGCTCTAAACATTGCTCTAACTCCACCCATTACCCTAACCCTAACTATAAACATCATGATAACACTAGCGCTAACCCTAAACCTACTCAAAACCTATCTCTAAACATAACCCTAGTCCTAACCCTAAACCTACTGTAACCCTAACTGTAAACCTATTCCTAGACCTAACTGTAAATCTAACACTTTCTGTAGTCCTAATCCTAGTTCAAACCCTAACAGTTACTCTAAATCTAACACTAAATCTAGTCCTAAACTAAATCTAACCCGATCCTTTTAGCCTAACCCTAAACCTATCACTAAAACTAACCTTATCTATTACCTAAAACTAACCTGAACCCTAAACCTAACCCTATCAATTACTCTAACCCTAACCCTAATCCTAACACTAATGCTAATTCGAGCCCTAAAACTAAACAAAAATCTAACCCAAACTCTGAACAAGACAATGACTCTAATAACATAACTAGCTCTAAACCTGACCCTTACCCTAAACATAACCTTTAAACTAGACATAGCCATAAAACTAACCCTAACATTATCCCTAACCATAACCCTAGACCTGACATTAGCACCATACCTAATTCTTGCCTTAAATCTAACAAAAACCTGAGCCCTCATCCTAGCCCTAAAACTAGCCTTAATCCTACCCTGAACCCTATCCATAGCCCAAACCCTAATTTCAACACTCTCCCTAGTTCTGGACCAAGATATAACCACATCCTTTCCCCTAACCCTAGCCATAACATTATCACTAACTCTAACCCTAGCCCTAACCCTAGGCCAAATCCTAACACTAACCATAGCTCTAATCCTAGGGCTAATTTATTGCTAACTATAATCATAACTCTAACCCTAGCCTTAATACTAACTCTAACTCTAGCCCATTACCTATTTCTACTACAAACCTTATTTATTGCCTAACCCTAATACTAGCAATAACTATAGTCCTAACCCTAGGCCTAGTCCTAAACCTAGAACTAACCTTAACTCTAAATTTAACCATAACTCTAAACCTCAACCTTACTCTAACACTAGACCTAGCCCTAATTCTAATTTGAAAACTAGCCCTAACCCTAGCAATAGCCCACAAACAAAACTGAGCATTACCCCTAATCCTATCCCTTAACCTAAACCGAATCCTAACACTACACCTAGTCCTAACCCTATCCCTACAACTAATGCTGACCCTGACTCTGACCCTAAAACTACCTCTAAACATCATCCTAACCCTATACTTTACCCAAACACTAGACCTAGCCCTAATCCTCACCATAAAACTATGCCTAATTGTAAAACTAGTTCTTACATTAGCAGTAGCAAAAACCCTAACACAAAACCTATCCCTAATCTGAGCCTCAACCCTAGCTTTAACCCTAACCCTAACCCAAACCCTATCCCTAACACTAACTCAAAACCTAGCCCTAAACCTATTCCTTACCCTAAGCCAAACTCTCACTCTAATGCTACCCTAGTTCTAACACAAATCCTTAGCTTACCCCAAACCATAATTCTATTACTAGTCCTAAACCTAGCCCTCATTCTATCTCTAATTCTAAGCCAAAGCCCAAGGCTAACCCTTACTCTTATTCTGACAATAACAGTAACCCTAGGTCAAAGCCTGAACTTAACACTAAACCGAAAACCTAACACTAGCTCTACCAGTAAAACTACACTTAATCGTAACCGTAACACTAGCACTAGTCATAAACATAATCCTAAATATAGTCATAACTCTAGCCCCAATCCTAAACAAAAACCTAGCCCTAACCCTAAAATAACCATTAACCTAACGAAAGACTAACTCTAGCCCTAGACCTATCCCTAGTTCTAATTCTGGCCCTAACCATAAACCCAATGCTAACCTGAACACTGACGCTTACCCTAACACAAACCCTAGGTCTAAACTTATTCTAACCCAAAACTTAAACCTAAAACTAGACATATGTTTAACCCTAACCCAAAAAAAACTAGCCATTACAATAACCCTAGATCTTACATTACCCATAGCACTAACACTAGCCATAAACCTCACACATGAACTTCACTAGCCCTAATACATCCCTAAAACTAGACCTAAGCATAACCATAACCCTAATCCTAGGCCAAACTTTAAACCAAATTCTTGCCCTAGCCCTAACCCTAGCTCAAACTCTAACCCTTACCCTAAACATGACCATAGCTCTAACCCTAACCTTAACCCTATACCTAATCCTAACTGTAACTATACCCCAAAACCTAGCTCTAAATTTATCCATTATCTTAAACATAACCCTAACTCTCATGCTAACCTTAGCCCTAAGTGTAATCCTAATGGAAACTGTAGCCCTGATTCTATTATTAACAATTGCCCTAGCCGTAGCCCTAGCTCAAACCCTAACATTTACCCTAAACCTAACGTTAACACAAACCCTAGGAGTAACCCAATCCCTAGCCATAATCCTAACCTTAACCTAAGCCCTAACACTAGAACTAAGCCTATCCATTACGCTAAACATATATCTAAATCAAATGCTAATCCTAGGCCTAACCCTAACCCTATCCCTAATACTAACCCTATACATTACTCTAAACATAACCTGAACTGTAAATCTAACTCTATCCATTACTCTAACCCTAACCCTAACCCCAATGCTAATTTGAGCCCTAAACTTAAAACTTAACCCAAACCAAACCCTCACCCAGACTCTGACACTAATAATTACCTAGTTCTATACCTGATCCCTACCATAAAACTAAACCTTACACCAGACCTAGCCATTAAACTATTCCTAACACTTTCCCTAACCAAAACCTTAGCCCTAACCCTAATCCTAGCCCTAACCCTAACACAAACCCTAGCCCTCATCCTAGCACTAAACCTGGACTTAATCCTAACCCTCACCCTTACCCTAGCCCTATCCCTAATTAAAAACCTCGCCCTAGCACGAACCTAGCTATATAACCCTATCGATTCCCCCAACACTAACCCTAACCCTAGCCCTAACCATAGGCCTAAACCTAACACTAATCATAGCACTAATACTAGCCCTATTTGAACCCTAACATTAACAATACCCATAACCCTAGCTCTAAGACTAACTTTTACTCCCACCCTAGTCCTATTTCTATTTATAACCCTATTCATTACCTTAACCCTCACAATAGCCCTAACCTGAGACCTAACCCTATACATAGCCCTAACCCTAGATCTAACCATAACTCTAAATCTAACCCTAATCATAAGCCTAAACCTCATTCTACCATTAGCTCTAACACTATTGCTAATCCCCAAACTAGACCTAATGTGAGCCCTACCCCCGCAAAAAAAAAAAGAAAAAAAAAACCAAAAAAACCTGAGCCATTGCTCTAACCCTAAACCTTGACCTAAACCAAAACCTAACCCAAAACTAGTCATAACATAACCTGAGCTCTAATTCAAGTCTTAGGCCTAAAACTAACCCTCACCCTTAATCATATCCAAACAAAAACCCAGCTCTAAATATCACTCTAACCCTAAAACTAATGCTAACACTAGACCAAGCAGAAACTCTAACCCTAAAACTAACCCTAATCATAATCATAGTTCTTACATTGGCCTTAGCCAAACCTTAGCCCTAACTCTAACACAAAAGTAGTTTTAATCTGTGCCTGAAGACTAGATTTAACCCTAATCCTAATCACAAAAAAGCCCTAAACCTAACTCTAATCCTAGCTCTAACCCTAGCTCTAATCCTGTCCATTACCGTAAGCCAAACCCTATTCGTACTGCTAACTCTAGCCCTAATCCTAATCCTTAGCCAAACACAAAGAATAACCCTATTACTAGTCCTAACACTAGCCCTCATTCTAGATCTAACCCTAACCCAAAACCTCACCCTAACCTTCACCCTTATTCTGACCCTAACACTAATTATAGGTTTAAACCTGACACCAAAGCAAAACCAAAATCTAAAACTAGTCCTACCTGTAACCTAATATTTAAACCTAACCCTAACATTAGCCCTAGACCTATACCTAATCCTAAATCTAGCTATAACTCTAGCCTTTGACATAAACACAAACTTAGTCCTAGCCCTAACAATAACTCTTAACCTAAACCAAACATTAACCCTACCACTAGAACTAACCCTAGTGTTATTCTGGCTTTCACTCTAACCCTAACTTTAACCTGAACAATGGCCCTGACACTAACATTAAACCTAGCTCTAAACCTCACCCTAATCCAAAACCTAAACCTAACACTAGACATAGCCATAACCCTAATCCTAAAACTAGCTCTAATCAGAACCCTAGATCTTACATTACACATAGCACAAACCATAGGCCTAAACCTAAAACAAAACTTAACCCTAATGGAGGCCTAAATTTATGCAAAGCATAACTCTAACCCCAACCCTAACCCTAGTCCTAACCTTAACCCTAACCCTTAACTTAGTCCTAACCCAAGCTCAAATCCTAACCCTTAGCCTAAACATGGCCCTAACACTATCCCTAATCATAACCCTAACCATAGCCCTAATCCTAACCTTTACCCTTGACCTAACACAAGCTCTAACCCTAGCCATTACCCTAACTCTAACCCTAACCCTAATGATAACCCTATCCCTAACCCTAACAAAAACCCTAACCCAAAATATAAACCTAACCCTAGACCTAAACCTAAACCTTGCCATAGCCTTAACCCTAACTCAAACCCTAACCCTTATCCTAAATCCAAAAGTAAACCTAGCCCTAAAACTAAACTTAAACCTGAAGCTATCCTTAACAGTTAAGCTAACCTTACATCTAACCCAATCTATTACCCTAAACATAATCCTAACCCTAATTAAAAACCTAGCCCTAACCCTAAACATAACCCTGACCAAAACACTAAACCTAACCCTCGTCCTAGACCAAACCCTACCTCAAAACCTAACCTTTACCCTAAATCTAACCATAACCCTACCCTAAGCTAGAATTAATAACCCTAACCCCAAACCTAATCTAACTCTAGCCCTAATGCTAACCTACCCTAGCCCTAACCATAGCTCTAACCTATATATTATACTTATGATAACCAGAATCCTAATGCTAACCTTAGGCATAACCCTAACCCTTTTGCTATCCTTAAAGCTCTCCATTGCTGTAAACCTACCCTGAAACCTAAACCTAACCCAATTAATTATACTAACCCTAATTATAACCCTAATGCTTATTTGAGCCCTATCTCTAAACCTTAAACTAAAACAAACCCTAACCCTGATCCTGACCCTAAAATTACACCTAGCTCTAAACCTGACCCTTACCCTAAGCCTAACACTTACACTAGACCTAGACACAAACACAACCATAAATCTACTCCAAACTGTAACACTAGACCTGACATTATTCCTAGCCCTAATTCTAGACCTAAACCTACAACAAACCCTAGCCCTCATCCTAGCCCTAATCCTATGCTTAATCATAACCCAACCCTTGCCCTAACCCTAATTCTAACACTCACCCTACATCTAAACCTAGCTATAACACCATACTTTACCTTAAAATTTTCTAAAACCCTAGCCATAATACTAGGCCTAAGCTGAACACTAACCCTAGCCCTAATCTTTGCTTTAACTTAGCTCTATCCCTAAAACTAACTGAAACCCTATGCCTAAGACTAACACTCTCACTCTAGCCCTAACCCTATTTCTAACCTTATCTGTTACCGTAACCATTACCCTAGCCCAAACACTTGCCCTATAGTTAGACCTAGCCCTAATCCTAAATCTAATACTAAATCCAAATCTAACCCTAAACCAAAGCCTAAGCCTAACACTAACACTAGCCATAACCCTAATGCTAATCTTATAACTAGCTCAAACTCTAAACCTAGGACTAAAACAAAACTGAGTAACAGCCCTAACCCTAAATCTTAACTTAGACCAAACACTAACACTGCACATACACATAACCTAGCCCTAATTCGAGTCCTAAACCTAACCTTAAAACCTACCCTGCCCCTGACTCATATCCTAACACTGACGCTAGCTCTAAACACAGCCCTCACTTAAACTGAACAATAACAGTAACCCTAGCCCTCATTTGAGTCCTAACCCTAACCCTAAAACTAACCCTGATTCTGACCCATATCCTAACAATAACCCTACCTCGAAATATTACCCTAACCTTAAACCTAAAACTAACACTAGACCTACCCCAAACTCTAACCCTAAAACTAACCCTAATTGTAACCCTAGCTCTTACATTAGCCAATGCCCAAATCTAGCCCTAACCCTAAAACAAAAACTAACCCGAATCTGAGCTCTAAACCTATATTTAACCCTAACCCTAACCCTAACTCTAGCATTAACCCTAGTTTAAGGCTATCCCTTAACCTAAGAAAATCCTAACCCCTAATGGTAACCCTAGACCTATCTCTAATTCTTAGGCTAACAAAAAACCCTATTCCTACTAATAGTCCTAACCCTAGAGCTCATTCTAGCTCTAACCCTATCCCAAACGCTAATCCTAACCCTGACACTTATTCTGACCCTAACACTAACTGTAGGTCTAAAACTGACCCTATGACTTGACCAAACACTAACACTAGCCCTATTCAAAAACCAAATTCTAAATCTAGCCACAACTCTAGCCCTAGACCTAAACATAAATCTAGCCCTAGCCCTAACAATAATCCTTAATCTAACTCAAACACTAACCCTACCCCTAGACCTAAACCTATTCCTAATTCTGGCTGTGACCCTAACAATAACTCTAACCCAAACACTGACCCTGCCTTTAGAGTAAACCTACCTCTAAATATTACCCTATTGAAAATCTAAACCTAACACCAGACCTAGCCATAACCCTAACCATACAACTAGCCCTCAATATAACTCCATCTCTTACATTACCCATAGCCCTAACCCAAGGCCTAAACTTAACACAAAATCTGGAGCTAATCCTAGGCCTAAATCAAGCCTTAAGCATAACCTTAATCCTAACTCTAGCCCTAGCCTTAACTTAACCCTCGCTTTAGTCTTAATCCTAACTCAAAACCTAAACATTCCTCTAAAAATAATCCTACACCTATCCCTCAATCTAACGCTAACTCTAGTCCTAATTCTAACCTTAACCTTAGCCCTAAACCTTGCTTTAAACCTACCCATCATTCTAAACCTAAACCTAACATTACTGATAATCCTAGGCTTAACTCCAAACCTAATCCTAACTGGAAAACTAACCCTAGACATAATCATAAACCTCACACTTGACGTATACCTAATCCTAGCTAAAACCCTAACCATTACTATAAACCTAAACATATCTATAGCCCTAACTATAAGCCTAAACCACAGTCTAACCTTAAACACAGCCCTATATCTACATCTAATCAAATACATTACCATAAACCTAACCCTATCCCTAATAATGTCCCTAGCCCTAATCCTAACCCTAACCCTATGACAACTATAGTCATATACCTAGAAGTAACCCTAAACCTAACACTCATCTGGCCCTAAACCTAGTTCAAAACCTAACCTTATGCTAAACACAAACCTAAACCAATTCTAGTTTTATCCCTAACCCTAACCCTTATTCAAGACCTATTCCTAACCATAAACCTAGCCCTAAACTTAGCACTAATTCTATCCAGTTATACTAACCATAACCCTTACCATAATGTGAACCCTAGGCCTAACCTTAATCTTATCGCTAAACCTAATCCTATCAATTACCCTAAACCTAATGCAAACTCTAAAAAATACCCTATTATTACTCTATACCACACACCTGAACACTGGTCCTGACACTAAGATTAAACCAAGCTCTAAACCTGACCCTAACCCAAAACCTAAACCTAACACTAGACATAGCCGTAACCCTAACCCTAAAACTAGCTCTAATCAGAACCCTATATTTTACATTACTCATAGCACTAAACCTAGGCCTAAACCTAACACAAAACTTAACACTAATGGACGCCTAACCCTACCCTAAGCATAACTCTCATCCTAACCCTAACCCTAGTCCTAACCCTAACCTTTACCTTAGTCCTAACCATAGCTCAAAGCCTAACCCTTAGCCTAAACATAACCCTAGCACTATCCCTAAAAATAACACTAAAACTAACCATAACCCTAATGCTAATTCAAGCCCTAACCCTAAACTCTAACCTTAACCAAACTCTAACACTGACCCTGACCATAATAAACCTCCTAGCTCTAAAGCTCACTTTTACACTAAGCCTAACCCTTACACTAGACTTAGCCATAAAACTAATCCTAAAACTATCCCTAACTGTAAGCTTAGACCTGATATTAGCCATAGCCGTAATCTTAGATCTAAACATAACAAAAACCCCAGCCCTTATCCTAGCCCTAAACCTAGACTTAATCCTAACTCTTAACCTAACATTAGACCTAACTCCAAAAGTAACACTACCCCTAATCTAAGCTCTAATTTAGTCCTATACCTGACCCTAGCCCTAACCCTAGCACCTAACTCTCTCACCCTAGCCCCATCCCTTGTTCTATCCCTATCCCTTACTGAAACCCTAATCCTAGCCCTAAACGTAGCCCTAACCCTAGCCCTATCATTAGCTCTATCCCTAACCTTCATCTAATTTTAACTCTAAATCAAACCCTAACTCCAAGGCTATCCCTAACCTTAACCCTAACTCTAAATCTAACGTTAACCCTAGTGCTAAAACAAAACCAAGCCAAAGCCCTTAACCTAACCCTTAACCTAAACTAAACCCTAACCCCAACCCTAACCTTAGCTCTAATTCTAGTTTTAAGCTGAAAACTAGAACTAACACTGCCTCTGACTCTGACCATAATACTAAACCTAGTCTAAAAATCACCATAACCTTAAACTTAAACCTAACACTAGACCTACCACTAACCCTAAACCTAAATTTAACCCTGATTGTAACCCTGGTACTTACATTAGCCTTAACCCTAACCCTGGCACTAACTTAACCCCAAACCTATTACTAATCCAAGCCCTAACCCGAGTTTTAACCCTACCCCTAATCAAAACCATAACCCTAGCCATAACCCTAGCTCTAAACCTATCCATTGCTAAAACCATAACCCTAGGCCTAAACCTAAACCTATCCATAAACCTAAACCTATGCATTACCCTAAAGCAAACCTAAAGCCTAAATCTCACCCTATCATTACATTAACACTAACCATAACGCTAATTTGAGCCTTAATTTTAAACCTTAACCTATCCCAAATTTCTAACCCAGAACTTGACCTTAATAATATCCCTAGCTCTAAACCTGACTCTAACACTAAACCTAACCCTTACATTACATGTAGCCATAAACCTAACCCTAAAACTACTTTAACCATAACCCTAGATCTGATATTAGCCCTAGCCCTATTCCTAGCCCTAACCCTAAAATGAACCGTTGCCCTCATCCTAGCCCCAAACCTAGTCTTAATCATAACCCTAACCCTAACCATAGGCCTAACCCTAATTGTAACCCTCACCCTTTCTCTAAACCTAGCTATAATGACATTCCTTACCCTAAACTTAACCCTTCACCATATCTTAACACTATGCCTAAGGTGAACACTAAACCATAGCCCTAATTCTAGCCCTATTTTAAACCTATCCCTAGCCCTAACGCTAATGTTAGCCCTAAGAGTATCTCAAACTCTCATACTAGCCCTATCCCTACTTCTCATCCTATCCATTACCATAATCATAACCCTAACCCTAACCCTAGCTCTTAAACCTAGGCATAACCATTGCCTAAACATATTCCTTGTCCCAACCCTAGATCTAACCCTAACTCAAAATCAAACCCTAACTCTGAGCCTAAGCCTAAAATTAACATAAGCCCTATCTCTAATGCTAATCATAAAAGTAGCCCTAAACCTAACACTTGTAGTAAAACAAAACTGAGCAATAGCCCTAACCTTAAACGTTAACTTAAACTAAACATTAACACTACACCTAGACCTAAACATAGCCCTAATTCAAGTTTTAATCTTAACCTTAATACTAAACCTAACTCTAAAAAATATCCTCATACTCACCCTAGCTCTAATCACCACCCTAACCTTAAACTGAATTTTTACTGTAACACTAGCCTTAATTTGATTCCTAACCCTAACCCTAAAACTAAACCTGACCCTGACTATTAACCTAACACTAAAACTAGCTCTTAATTTCAAACTAACCTTAAACCTAATTCTAACACTAGAGGTTTAACCCCTAACCATAACCCTAAATCTAACCCAAGAAACCCTAGTTCTTTCATTAGCCATTGCTCTAACCCTAGTCATAAACCTAACACAAAAACTAGCTTTAATCTGAGTCCTAAACCTAGCTTTAAGCCTAACCCTAGCCCTAACCCTGGATCTAAAACTATCGCTTACCATATACCAAACCCTAAACTTAATGCTAATCTAATCATAATCCAAATCCTTAACCTAACCCAAAACCTAACCTTATTACTACTCCTAACCCTAGTCCTCATTCTAGCTCTAACCATAACCCAAAAAATCTAACCCCAAAAAATCTAACCCCAAACCTAAGCCTAAACCTCATCCTAACACTAGCACTAACCCTAACACTAATTCAAAATCTAGCCCTAACCCTAGCCTTAGCCCTAGCCCTAAAACAAAACCAAGCCATAGCCCTAACACTAATCCTAACCCAGGAAAATCAAGATAAAGTGAAATCTTAAAACACAAACTCTTCCTGACAGCAAAACTTGAACTGATAAAGTCCAACCTGGGAAACATGGTAATGCTAGGTAAAAGATGAATCCTAACCAGTATCAAAAAAAATTTGAACAAAACTAACTCTAACCCAAACATTAGTTCTAACCCTAGCTCTAACTCTAATCCTACAACTAAGCCTTTCCTGTTTATAGAGTTTAATAATAAAACTCCCAAACTTGGTGTGCCTAGTAGGGCAAGGTAACATATGAATCCTACCCAGTATAAAAAATTCTGACCAATAATTGGGGGAGGTGTTTCAGTACATGCCTATTTCCCCTATTTTCTCCTAAAGTGTTCTTGGATAAATTGTGTTTTCATGCTTTAGCTTAAGGTACTGTAACAAGGAACAAACCAGAGTATGCCCACAGTGAAGTGATTGAGTGTGTGAAGTTTCAAGCAGCTAGCAGAAACCCTGTTTGATTTCTCGCTTCATTTCCATTCACCCCCATCGGGCAAAAAAAAAAAAAAAAAAAAAAAAGAGAAACATGAAAATTGAAATTGTTCCTGAGAGAAAACCCTTTTACCTAGGAGGACCAAAATCTTGGAGTATAGTCAAAATAGGAAAAAGTTGAAACTTGCCCAGTATCATAGAAATTAAAAAAAAAAAAAACTGTAACCCTAACACTAGGTCTAAACCAAATCCTAACCCTAAGTCTAACCCTAAACCTAATTTGTTTAGAGAACCTCTGATCATAGAAGTTTCAAAATTGGGGAGTCTAGTGGGGTAATCTTACAGATAAATCATGGGCAGTTTCAGAGAAAACTAACAAAATATTTGGGGGAGCTATTTCAGTACATGAATATTTCCCTGTTTTCTCCTAAAGTGTTCTCAGGTAAATTTGTATTGCATGCATCAGCTTATTACTAATTTCACAAGGAACACACCCAAGATTGCCCACAGAGAACTGATTGAGTGTGCGAAGTTTCAAGCAGTTAGCACCAACTTTGTTTGATTTCCAGCTCCATATCCATTTACCCATGTAGGTCAAAATGAAGTGAATCCGTAAAATACAAATTGTTTCTGTCAGCAAAGAATTGAACTGAGAAGGGTGAAAGCTGGAGAACATAATAAGGCTAGGTAAAAATGTATCCTGCTCAGTATCAAATAAATTTGAACAAGACAAACTCTAACCCTAACACTAGACCTAACTCTAACTCTAAGCCTAACCCTAACCTGTATAGAGAACCTTTGATCATAGAAGTCTAAAAGCTGAGGAGCCTAGTGGGGAAAGCTAACAGATGAATCCTGCCCAGTATCAAAGAAATCTGACCAAATGATTGGGGGAAAATAGTTCACTACATACATATTTTCCGGTTGTGTCCTAAAATGCTCTTGCATAGTGTTGTTTTTTCCTGCTTCATCTTTGGGATACACTCACAAGGATAAAACCAGAGTGTCCGCAAAGAACAGATTGAGTGTGTGAAGTTTCAAGCAGCTAGCAAAAACCCTGTTTGATTTCCAGCTCCATTTCCATTTACCCATATAGGTCAAAATGAAGAGAAACCTTAAAATAAAAACTGAAATACTGACAGCAAACCAGTGAACCTAGAAGGCCCAAAACTGGGGAACATAGTAATACTAGGTAAAAGATAAAATGTGTCTAGTATCAAAGAAATTTGAACAAAACTACTGTAAACCTAACACTAGATCTATCCTTAATCCTTACCCTACAGCTTATCCTAGCCTGTTTAGAGAAACTTTGATTATAGAAGTCCCAAACTAAGGGAGCTTAGTGGGGAAAGCTAACAGATGAATCCTGCACAGTATCAAAGAAATATGAACAAATAATTGGGGGATGTGTTTCATTACATTTATATTTCCTGGATTTCTCCAAAAGTGCTCTGGGGTAAAGTTGCTTTGCATGTTTCAGCTGTGGTTAACATTCAAAAGGAACAAACCAGAGAGTGCCCACAGAGAACTGATTGAGTGTGTGCAGTTTCAAGCAGCTAGCACAACCCTGTTTGATTTCGTGCTCCATTTCTCTTTAACAAAATAGTTCAAAATGAAGTGAAATCTTAAAATACAAACTGTTCCTGACAGTGAACCATTGAATGGAGAAGGCCCAAACCAGGGAACATTGTGAGGCTAGGTAAAACATGAACCCTGCCCAGTATCAAAGACACATGAACAAAACTGACTCTAACCCTAAAATTAGGTTTAAACCTAGCCCTTACTCTAACCAGAAACTTAACCCTAATCTGTTTAGAGAACCTTTTATCGTAGAAGTTCCAAATTAAAGGAGCCTAGTGCGGCAAGCTAACAGATGAATCTTGTGCAGTATCAAAAAAATCTCACCAAATAATTTGGGGAGGTAGTTCAGTACATGTATATTTCCCTATTGCCTCCTATAGTACTGTCAGATAAAGCTGTTTTTGCATGCTTCAGCTTTGGGAAACATTCACAAGGAAGAAACCAGAGAGTGCCCACAGAGAACTGATTGAGTGTGTGCAGTTTAAAGCAGCAAGCACCAACCCTGTTTGATTTCAAGTTTCATTTCTATTAACCCTTATAGGTCAAAATGAAGAAAACCTTAAAATACAAACTGTTTCTGACAGCAAACCATTGAAGGGATAGGCTCAAACCTGGGGAAAATAGTAAGGCTAGGTAAAAGACGAATTATGCCAAGTATCAAATGTATTGGAATAAAACTCACTCTAACACTAGATCTAACCCAAACCTAACCTCATTCTAACCTGTTTAGAGTACCTATGATCATAGAAGTCCCAAATTTGGGGAGTCTAGTGGTGCAACTTGACAAATGAATCTTGTGCAGTATCAAAGAAATTTGATGAAAACTTGGGGGAGGTATTTCAGTACATTCATATTTCCCTGCTTTTTTCCTTAAAGTGTTCATGGATAAATTGTTTTTCATGCTTCAGCTTAAGGTACTTTCACAAAGAAAAATCAAAGAGTGCCCACAGAGTGCTGATTGATTGTGTGAAAATTCAGGCAGCTAGCACCAACCCTGTTTGATTCCCAGCTCCATTGCCATTCACACCTAAAGGCCATAATGAAGTGAAACGTAAAAATTCAAACTGTTCCTGACACTGAACGATTAAACATTGAAGTCCCAAACTTGGGGAGCCTACTAAAGCTAGGTGAAGGATGAATCCTGTACAGTATCAAATTAATCTAACCAAAATTTTTTTAAGCTCTTTCAATACAGGTGTATTCTGCTGGCTCCTAAACCACTCAAAGCTGTTTCTTTCTACTTCATCTTAGGTCTAATTCCACAGCAAACTTCAGATTATGCTCACTGAAAATTGATGGAGTGTGTGAAGTTTTAAGCAGCTAGCCCAAACCCTGTTCGATTTCCAGCTTTTTTTTCCATTCACCTCTATAGGGCAAAAAGAAGAGAAACATGAAAATTGTAACTGTTTCTGAAAGCAAACCCTTTATGTAGGAGGCTCAAACGTTTGGAGTATAGTCAAAATAGGAAAAAGATGAATCCTGCACAGTATCATAGATATTTGAAAACAAAACTAACTTTTATCTTAACACTAGGTCTCATCCTAGTCCTAATACCAACCCTAACACTAACCTTAACATGTTTTGAGTCCCTTTGATCCTAGAAGTTCCACAGTTGAGGATCCAAGTTGGGTAGGCTAACAAATGAATCTTTTATAATATCAAAGAAATCTGACCAAATAATTGGGGGGGGGGTAGTTCAGCACATGCATATTTCCCTGTTTTCTTCTAAAGTGCTCTTACATAAAGTTGCTTTGCATGATTCAGCATAGGGCTACTTTTACAAAAAACAAACCAAAGAATGCCCATAAAAAACTAATTGAGTGTGTGAGGTTTGAAGTAGCTAGCACCAACCCTGTTTGATTTCCAGCTCCATTTCCATTTACACACATATTTCAAAATGAAATGAAAACTTAAAATACAAACTGTTCAGGAGAGCAATCCCTTGACCCAAGAGGCCCAAAACTAGAGAATATAGTAAGATTAGGTAAAAGTTGAATCCTGCCCAGTATCAAAGAAATTAAAAAAAAAAAAAAACTAAATCTAACAAAACATGAGAATTACGTTTATGTTTAGGTCTAGGGCTATTTTATGGTTAGGGTTTGGTTTAGTTTTCGAGTTATGGCTAGAGTTTTCAGTACATTTAGGGTTAGGTTTAGGGCAATGGATAATGTTAGATTTAGGGTTAGGGTTAGAGTTAGGTTTAGGGTATGGATTAAGGCTAGTCTTAGGATTAGGTTTAGTGTAAGGCTTAATGTTTCCACTAGGGTTAGGGCTATGGTGAGGTTTAGGTTTAGGTTTAGGTCTTGGGATACTTTTATGGTTAGGGTTATATTTAGCGTTCGGGATAGGTTTAAAATTAGGGTTATGGTTAGGGTAATTGGCAGGGTTAGAACTAAAGTTTGAGCTAGGGTTAAGGTTAGGATAAGAGCTAGAGTTATAGTTATGGTTTAGGATAGGGCAAGGGTAATGTTTAGTGTAAGGGTTTGGCTTTGAGCTAGGGTTAGGTCTAAGGCAAGGGTTAGTGTTAAGGTTAGTGTTAGGGCTAGGGTTAGGGTTAGGGTTATGCTTAGGGCTAATTTTAGGCCTAGGATTATGGCTAGGTTTTGTGTTAGGTATAGGGCTAGGGTTAGGAGTATGGTAGTGTTAGGGCTACTGTTAGAGTTAAGATTAGTGTTAAAATAGGGTTAGGGCTAGGGTTAGGTTTAGGGCTAGTATTAGGTTTAGGGTTATGGCTAGGTCTATTGTTAGGATGAGGTTTTGTGTTAGGGTCACGTTTAGAGATAGGTTAATGTTAGTGCTAGTGTTCGTGTTTCAGATAGGATTAAGGTTAGGGTTAGAGCCGAAATTAGGACTAGTTTTAGGTCTATGGGTATGGTAAATATTTAGTTTAGGTTAAGGTTTATTTTTAGGGATAAAGATAAGATTTTGTTTAGGTCTAGGGCTAGAATTATAACTATATTTAGGATTAGTTTGGGGTCTAGATCTAGTATTAGGGTCAGGTAAAGGTATAGGATTACCTGTAGGGCTAGTTTTAGGGTTTGAATCAGGTTTAGACCTAGGATTACTTTTAGGATCAGAATAAGGGTCAGGTTTACGGTTAGAACTAGAATAAGGGCTAGGGTTAGGACTAGTAATACTGTTAGTGTTTAAGTTAGATTAGGGTTATTACTAGAGTTAGCATTTGGTTTAGGGTTTGGCTTAGGGTAAAGGATAGGGTTAGAGATAGTTATAGTGATAGGGTTAGATTGAGAGTTAGGGCTAGTGTTAGGGTTAAGATTAGGGTTTAAGCTTGGGATAAGGCTAAAATCAGGTGTAGGATTGGTCTTAGGATTAGGGTTAGGGTTATGACAATGACTAATTTACGAACTAGTTTTATGCTTAGGGCTAGTTTTAGGGTTAGGGTTAAGTCTAGGTCTAGTTTTATTGTTAATTTAATGTAAGGGTGATGTTTAGAGGTAGGATAAGTGTTAGGATCAGTCTCAGGTTAAGGATTATTTTTAGAGTTAGGGTTAGGGCTAGGTGTAGGTTTATGTTTTGGTTTAGGTTAAGGGTTAGGATTAGGGAAATGGCTTGGTTTTGTTTATGGCTAGGACTAGGGCTGAGGAAAGTTTTAGGATTAGCATTATTGTTAGGGCTAGTGATATAGTTTGTGTTAGGATTATGTTTATGGTTAAATTTAGAGTTAGGCTTAAATTTAGATTTAGGTTTTGATCCTGGGTTGATATAGGGCTAAGGACACAACTAGGGATAGGGACAGGGCAAGAGTTAGAGTTAGTCTTAAGGCTATGTTTAGGTTTAGTATAGGACTAAATTAGGGTTAGTGCTAGGTTTAGTGTTAGTTTTAGGCCTAGGGTTAAGGCAAGGTTTATGGTTAGGTTTCAGATTATGGTTAGGTTTAGGGTTATGCTTAGGTTTAGGGTAAGGGATGGGGTTATAACTAGGTTTAGTGCTAGGGCGAGTGTTAGAATTAGGGTTAAACCTCAGAATATGTTTCAGGTTAGGATTAAGGCTAGGTTTAGGGCTAGGATTAGGGATAGGGCTAATTTCAGGTCCAGCTTTACAGTTAAAGATAGTTTTAGGGTTAGGTTAGATGTAGTGTAATGGTTAGGTTTACAATAAGGTTCAGGTTTAGAGCGAAAGGTATTGTTTGGGTCAGGGTCATGATTAGTGTTTGCGATAGGTTAAGGTTTAAATTTAGGGCTCAAGTTAGCATAGCATTAGGATTAGGGTAATGATATAGTTAGGTTTATATTTCAAAATAGGTTTACGGTAATGGAGAGGGTTAGGACTAGGAATATTTAAAGTTTTAGGCCTAGGGTTAGCATTAGGGTTAGAATTATGGTTAGGGTAATGAATAGGGTTAGAGCTAGAGTTATAGATAAGGTTATGGTTATTATTAATGCTAGCTTTAAGGTTACGATTAGGGTTAGGGTTAAAGCTCCATTTAGGGTTCAGATTAGGTGAGGTTTGGGGTTAAGTTAGGGCTAGGGTTAGGGTTATTGCTAATGTAAGTACTAGGGTTACAATTAGGGCTAGTTTTAGGGTTAGGGTTAAGGTTAGGGTTCGGGCTAGGTCTAGTGTTATGTTTAGGTGTATGTTCAGGGTGATGTTTAAAGCTAGGGTTAGTGTTAGCATCAGAATCAAGGTTAGGGTTAGTTTTAGAGTTTTGATTAAAACTTGAATTATGTCTAGGGTTATGGTTAGGTTTAGGGTTAGGGTTTGGTTTAGGTTAAGGGTTAGGGTTAGGGCTATGGCTCGGTTTTATATTAGGGCTATGGCTAGAGTTAGTGCTAGTTTGAGGAGTAGCATTAGTGTTATGGTTAGGGTTAATGTTAGGTTTAGGCTTAGATTTAGAGTTCTGTTTAGATCTAGGATTAGGGCTAAGGCTAAGGAAATGGCTTATGTTAGACCTAGGGTTAGGGCTAGGTTTAGAGTTCCAGTAAGGGATAAGGTCAGAACTAGTTTTAGGGTTAGGGAGAGAGTTTGACGTAGATTTAGGGCTAGGGGTAGGATTAGGGTTAGGGTTAGGGATAGGGCTCATTTAGGTGTAAGATTAGAAATAAGGTTGGTTTTAAGTTAGGACTAGGTTTAAGGTTAGGGTTATTCTGCTGCCCTTCCTCTCTTGTTGTTCCTTTCCCCTTCCCCTTACTTCCTCTCATATGTAATTTTGTATAACAATGAGGTTCTCCTTCCATTTCCATGCAATTTTCCTTCTCTCTCCCTTTCTCTCCCTTCTCTCATCCCTGTTTAATGGTGATCTTCTTCTCATGTTCTTCCTCCCTGTTCTGTTCTTAGTTTCCCTCCTTATATCAAAGAAGACATTTGACATTTGATTTTAGGGATTGGCTGTCTTCACTTAGCATAATCTGCTCTAATGTCATCTAATTTGCATCCCTGCAAATGCAATGATTTTGTCATTTTTTAGTGTGGAGTAATATTCCATTGTGTATAAATGCCACATTTTTTATCCATTCATCTATTGAAGGGCATCTAGGTTGTTTCCACAGTCTAGCTATTGTGAATTGTGCTGCTATGAACATCGATGTAGCTGTATCCCTATAATACGCTCTTTTAAGGTCTTTGAGAATAGACCGAGAAGGGGGATAACTGGGTCAAATGGTGGTTATATTCCCAGATTTCTGAGGTATCTCCATACTGCTTTCCAAATTGGCTGCATCAATTTGCAGTCCCACCAGCAATGTACAAGTGTACCCTTTTCCCCACATCCTCACCAGCACTTGTTATTGTTTGACTTCTTAATGGCTGCCAATCTTACTGGAATGAGATGGTGTCTTAGGGTGGTTTTAATTTGCATTTCTCTGACTGCAAGAGATGGTGAGCAATTTTTCGTGTACTTTTTGATCGATTGTATGTCTTCCTCTGAGAACTGTCCGTTCAGGTTTTTGGCCCATTTGTTCATTGGGTTGTTTGTTTTTGTATTGTTTAATTTTTTTAGTTCTTTGTATACTCTGGATATTAGGGCTCTATCTAAAGTGTAAGGAGTAAAAATTTGTTCCAGGATGTAGGCTCCCTATTTACCTCTCTTATTGTTTCTCTTGTTGAGAAAAAAACTTTTCAGTTTGAATAAGTCCCATTGTTGATTCTTGTTTTTAACACTTGTGCTATGGGTGTCCTATTAAGGAATTTGAAGTCCGACCCCACAGTATATATATTAGAGCCAACTTTTTCTTCTATAAGACACAGAATCTCAGTTTTTATATCAAGCTCCTTGATCCATTTTGAGTTAACTTTTGTCCATGGCAAGAGAAAGGGATTCAGATTCATTTTGTTGCATATGAATTTCCACTTTTCCCAGCACCATTTGTTGAAGATGCTATCTCTTCTCCATTGCATGCTTTTAGCAACTTTGTCAAATATAAGATAGTTGTAAATTTGTGGATTGGTCCTCTGTGTCCTCTGCAGAATACAACATACACTAGTATGGCAGTATGTAAAAAAAGTGGATGTGTAACCGATGTGATTCTCCAACCTGTATATGGGGTAAAAATGGTAGTTTATAATTCATTTGAATCAAATGTATGAAATATGATATGTCAAGAGCTTTGTAGTGTTTTGAACAACTAATAATAATAATAATAAAGAATAGATTTTACTATTTGAATTCAAAATATTTTTTATATATCTATTTTATACTTAAACTATCAACAATTTTCTGGTAGGATTATGCTAAATATAATGATTATGACTTGGCCAAATTCTTCTTATAATTAGACCATTGCTTAACATAGATTGAAGATTAGTTGGTAAGAACAAATAAATTCATAATTTGTGTTTTTAGAGTATATTATTTGCACTATAAAAAACAAAAATTTCATTATATAATGTACAATTAAAAAAAATTAGGGTTATGATTAAGGCTATGTTTAGGGCTAATATGAGCTAGGGTTTGTGTTCGGGTTAGGGCTAGGATTATATCTAGGGCTAATGTCAGGTCTAGGGTTATGGTTATGGATATTTTAGGGTTAGGTTTTGGCTAGGTTTAATGTAAGGATTAGGTTTAGGGTAAGGGTTATGTCAGAGCTAGGGGAATTATTAGGGTCAGGGTCATTGTTAGGGATTCTTTTGGGTTTGAGTTTAGGGTTAGGGCTCAAATTAGCATTGGGGTTATTGTTAGGGTAAGGATAGGTTAGATTTAGGGTTCAGGTTAGGTTTAGGGTAATTAATATGGTTGGGGTTAGTCATAGGTTCAGGGTTAGGCCTAGGGTTAGCATTAGGAAAAGGGTTATGTTTAGGGTAATGGATACAGTTAGAGTTAAATTTAGGTCTAGGGTTATAGTTAGGATTAGGTCTTGAGATAGGGGTTAGGCCTAGAATTAACATTAGGTTATGAGTTATGATTAGGTAATGGATACAGTTAGAACTAAGGTTACAGCTAGATCTATGGTTAGGATTAGGTCTTGAGTTAGTGTTAGGGTATGGGTTAGAACTAGGATTAGGGTTAGCATTATGTTTAGTGTAAGAATAGGTTCTGAGCTATGATTAGGGTTAGAACAAGGGTAAATTTAGGGTTATGTTTAGGGATAGGAGTAGCGTAGTTTTAGAGTTAGGGTAAGGGTTAGGAAAATTGTTATAATTAAATTCAGGGTTAGGGTTAGGGTAATAAATATGCTTAGATGTAGGTTTTGGGTAGGGGACAGGGTTAGATTTAAGTTTAGGTTTAGGGATTTGGTTATGTTTAGGTTTGTGGTAAGGGTTAGGGTTTGATCTATGGTTAGGGCTATAGTGAGTATTAGTTTAGGATTAGTTTTATGTTTAGGTTAGGTTATGGTTAGGGTTAAGGCCCGGATTACAATTAGGGTTAGGTTTATGGTTAGGGTAATGCGTAGGTTTAGAGCTAGGGTTAGGGCTAGGGTTAAGGTTAGGATTAGGATTAGGTTTAGGGTTATATTTAGGGATAGTTTTAGGTTTATGTTTATAGTAAGGGTTAGGTTTTAAGCTAGGGTTAGGACTAAGGCAAGGGTTAGGTTTGGGTTGGGGCTAGGGTTAAGGTTAGGGCTATGCTTAGGGCTAGGTTAAGGCCTAGGATTAGCTATAGTTTTTGTGTTAGGTTTAGGCCTAGGGTTAAAGCTGTGGGTAATGTAAGAACTAGGGTTATAATTATGGCTAGTTTTAGGGTTAGGGTTATGCCAAAGTCTAGTGTTAGATTTAGATTTTTAGTTAGGGTCAGTTTTAGAAGTAGGTTTACTCTTAAAGGCAGAGTAATTTTTGGGTTAGTGTTCAAGTTAGGGTTACAGTGAGGATTAGGATTAAGTTTAGGTCTAGGGGTAGGGGTAGGGTTAGTGTTTGTGTTAGGATAAGGGTTATTTTTAGGTGTACAACTAGGTTTTTGTTTAGGTCTGCGGCTAGAGTTAAGGCTAGATTTTGGATTAGGTTTAGGTCCAGGGGTAGTGTTATGTTTTAGTCTAGTGTTAGGGTCAGGTTTAGAACTAGGGTTTGTATTAGGGTCAGGATAAGCGTCAGGGTTAGCATTCGGGTTTGGGATAGGATTAAAGCTAGAATGAGGGCTAGGGTCAGGACTATTAATAAGGTTAGGATTTTGGTTAGCCTAAGGATTACGCATATGTCTTGGGCTACCATGGGGTTAGGGTTATTCATAGGGTAAGGGATAGCCTTAGAACTAGGGTTAGGGCTAGAGTTAGGGTTACGGTTAAATCTAGGTGTAGGGCTTGGATTAGGGCTAGTTTTTGTGTTAGGGTTAGGGCTAATGTTAGGGCAATGGCTAATGTAAGTACTAGGGTTACAATTATGATTAGTTTTAGGGTTAGGGTTGGGTTAAGTCTAGTTTTAAGGTTAGGTTTAAGGTTAGAATGATATTTAGAGCTAGGGTTAGTGTTAGGATATGAGTCAGGGTCAGGGTTAGGGTTAAGACTCGAATTACGAATAGGTGTACTTTTATGTTTCAGTTTAAGGTTAGGAGGGTGTTCAGAGCTAGGGTGAGTGTTAGGATATTGGTCAGGTCAGGGTTAGATTTAAGGTTAGGTTTAGGACTCGAATTAAGGCTATGGTGAGGTCTAGGAGAAGTGTTAGGGTTTGGTTTAAGTTAAGGTTTATGTTTAGGGCTATTTCTCAGTTTGTTTTACTGCTAGGGTTAGGGTTAGTGCTAGTTTTATGATTAGCAATAGGATTAGGTCTAGTTGTGGTGTTAGGCTTAGGTTTAGGGTTTCATTTCGAGTTAGGGTTAGATCCAGTTTTAGGGCTAGGACTAAGGATAGGGCAAGGGTTAGGGCTAGGGTTAGGGTTATGGTAATGGCTAGGCTTAGAACTAGCGATAGTGATAGTGCGAGAGTTAGTCTTAGGGCTGGGGTTAGGGTTAGATGTTGGTATAAGTTAGTGGTATGGCCAGTGTTAGGGGTTGCTCTAGGTTGAGGGTCAGTTTTAGACCTAGGTGTTGTGTTAGGTTCAAAATAAGGATCAAGATTAGCATAAGGGTTTGGGACAAGATTAGAGCTAGAATGAGGGCTAGAGTCACGAATTAATAGGGTTAGGATTTTGGTTAGCCTAAGGTTTATGGATAGGTCTAGGTTTACCATTAGGTTTAGGGTTTCACTTAGTGTAAGGGAGAGAATTAGAGCTAAGGTTAGGGCAAGAGTTATGCTAGGTTTAGGATTAAAGTTAGGTTTAGGGTTTGGATTAGGGCTAGTTTTGTGTTAGGGTTAGGACAAGGGATAGGGCAACCGCTAATATAAGAACTAGGGTTACAATTAGGGTTGGTTTTAGGGTTAGGGGTAGGGGTAGTTTTAGTATTAGGGTTAAGTTTAAGGTTAGGTTGATATTTAGAGCTATGGTTAGTTTTAGGATATGAGTCAGGGTCGGGGTTAGGGTTAGGACTCAAATAAGGGCTAGAGTTATGGTTAAGTTTTGGTTTAAGTTTAGGATGGTGTTTCGAGCTACGGTGATTTTAGCATATGAGTCAGTGTCAGGTATACTTTTAAGGTTAGGATTAGGACTCAAATTAAGACTATGGTTAGGTCTAGGTGTAGTGTTGGGGTCTGTTTTAAGTTCGATTTAGATTTAGGGCTAATGCTCGGTTTTGTTTTATTGCTAGTGGTAGGGTTAGGGCTAGTTTCATGATTAGCATTAGGATTAGGTTTAGTGTTAGTGTGAGGCTTAGGCTTAGGGTTAGGGCTAGGACTAAGGATTGGGCAAAGGATAGGGCTAGGGTTAGGGTTATGGTAAAGGCTAGGATTAGAACTAGTGATAGGGCTAGTGTGAGAATTATTGTTAGTCTTAGGGCTAAGGTTAGGGTTAGGGTTAGGGTTAGAGATAGAGCTAAATTAGGGCTAGGATTAGGTCTACAGTTATTGTTCAGCTTAAACATAGAATTAGAGTTAGATTTAGGATTTATTTTAGGGTAAGTGATGGTGTTATACCTAATTTTGGAGGTAGGGTGTTGCTTAAAATAAGGGTTAGGATTAGGGATATGATTAAGGCTAGGTTTAGGGCTAGGATGAGGGCTAGGGTTTGTTTTAGGATTAGTGCTAGGATTAGGATTATTGCTAATTTCAACTCTAGAATTTTGTTTAAATATAGTTTTAGGGTTAGGATTATGGGTATGTCTAGTGTAAGGTTTAGGTTTAGGGTTAGGGTCAGCTTTAGGGCTAGGGGTATTATTAAGGTGAAGGTCTGGGTTAGGGTTTGGAATAGGTTAAGGTTTAAAGTTAGGGATTCAATTAGCATTAGGGTAAGGGTTTGGGTAGTGATAGGTTTAGAATTAGGGTTGATGTTAGGTTTAGGGAAATAAATAGGGATAGGATTAGAGATAGGGTTAGGTTTAGACCTAGGATTAGCATTAGGCTTATTGTTTTTTATGTTAATGTATAGGGTTAGGGATAGGTTTATGCTTATGATTAGGGCTAGGGCTAGGATTCGGGTTAGGGTTAGGGTTAAAGCTCGAGTTAAGGCTTGGATTAGGGTTAAATTAGTGCTACTATAAGGATTATGCCTAATGGAAGTACAAGGGTTACAATTAGGACTAATTTTAGGGTTAAGATTAGCGCTAGGTTTAGTGTTAGGGTTAGCGTTAGGATTAGGGTAATGTTGAGAGGTAGGATTAGTGTTAGTGTTAGAGTTAGTGTCAGGGTTGGTTTTAAGGTTTGGCTTTAAACTCGAATAAGGGCTAGGGTTAGCAGTAGGTGTATGGTAAGTGTTTGGTTTAATTTAAGGGTTATGGATAGATCTTATGGCTCAGTTTTGTTTTAGGTCTAGGGCTTGGATTAGGGATTGTTTTAGAATTAGTGTTAGGGTTAGGGCTAGTGTTAGGGTTAGGCTTAGGCTTCGGGTTAGGGTTAGATTTAGAGATAGATTATGATATAAGGTTAGTGATTGGGCTATGGATAGGTCAAGGGTTAGGAATAAGTTTAGGGCTTGGGTTAGGGTTATGGTAAGGGACAGGTTTAGAACTAGTGAAAGGGCTAGTGTGGGAGTTAGATTTATTCTTAGGTCTAGGGTTATGGTTAGGTTTAGGAATAGGGTGAAATTGGGACTAAGATTAGGGCTAGGGTTAGTATGGGGTTAGAGATAGGATTAGGCTTAGGGTTATGATTAATCTAGGTTTAGGGCTAGGATAAGGGCTTGTGTTTTTGTTAGGGTCAGGGCTAGGATTAGGGCTAGGGCTAATGTCAGTTGTGGGGTTACTGTTGAGGAGAGGACAGTTTTAGGATTTGGATTATGGCTAGGTCTAGTGTAAGGGTTAGGTTTAGGGTTGAATGTCAGGTTTATTGCTAGGGGAATTATTAGGGTCAGCATCAGGTTAGAGTTTGGTTGAGGTTAGGGTTTAGTGTTAGGGCTCAAATAACCTTTAGGGTCAGGGTTACGGTAATGACAGGTTTTTGTTTAGGGTTCAGGTTAGGTTTACGGTAAGTTGATAGGGTTAGGTTTAGCTATAGGTTTAGTGTTTGGCCTAGGGTTAGCATTAGGGTAAGAGCAAATGGTTAGGATAATGGACAAAGTTAGAGCTCAGTTTAGGGCTAGGGTGTTATGGTCAGGAATAGGTCTTGAGTTAGTGTTGAAGTTAGAGTTAGAAGTAGGGTTATTGTTAGTGTTATGTTTAGCATAAGGGTGAGGTTTTGAGCTAGGGTTAGGGATAGGGCGAGTGTTAGGTTTAGAGTTGGGTCTAGGGATATGATTAGAGTATGATTAGGGTTAAGGTTGGATTAGGGCTATTAGGGTTAGGGTTAGAGTAATGGATATTTTTAGATGTAGGCATAGGGTTATAGTTAGTGTTAGAATGAGGTTTAAGTTTAAGGTTAGGGCTATGGTTATGTTTAGGTTTGTAGTAAGGGTTAGAGTTTGAGCTAGAGTTAGGTCTATGGTGAGTGTGAGGTTTAGAGTTAGATCTAGTGTTAGATTTATGGCTAGACTGGGGGTTGGGGTTCAGACAGTAATAGGGTTATTGTTTTATTTAGGTTAAGGATTATGATTAGTACTAAGGTTAGCATTACGAATAGGGTTTGGCTTAAGATAAGGGATAGGGTTAGAGCTAGTCCTAGAGCTAGCATTAGGGTTAGGTTTAGGGCTATGGTTAGGATTAGGATTAGGGATAAATCTAGTTTTAGGTCTCCGATTAGGTCTATTTTTGTTTTGGGATTAGGGCTAGGGTTAGGACTATGGCTAATGTAAGAACTAGGGTCATTATTAGGATTAGTTTTAGGGTTAGGATTTGGGCTAGGAATGGTGTTAGCATTTGCTTTATGTTTAGGGTGATATATAGAGCTAGGGTTAGTGTTTGGATATGAGTCAGGGTAAGGGTTAGTTTTAGTCGTAGGAATTGAATTTGAGCTAGAGTTATGGATCGTTGTAGGGTTAGGTTTGATTTAGGTTAGGTTTAGGGTTAGGGTAATGGCTCAGGTTTTTATGGCTAGGGCTAGTGTTAGGTTTAGTTTAATGATTATTGATAGTGTTCAGCTAGTTGTAGGGTGAGGTTTAGGCTGAAGGTTAGGGTTAGATTTAGAGTTATGGTAGATACATTGTTAGGGCTAAGGTTAGGGCTAGTGTTAGGGTTACGGTAATGGACAGGTTTAGAAATAAAAATAGGGCTAGTGTGAGAGTTAGAGTTATTCTTAGGGCTAGAGTTAGGGGTTTGCTTAGGGTTAGGTATATATTAGGGCTAGATTAGTGCTAGGTTTAGTTTTAGGGTTAGGCCCATGGTTAGGGCTAGAATTAGGGTTAGTGTTAGTGTTAGGGTTATGGATAGTTTCAGGGGAAGGGATGAGGTTATGTCTAGGTTCAGGGTTAGGGCGAGGGTTAAAATTAGGTATTGGAATAGGGTGAGTGTTTGGGTTAGGATTAAGGCTAGGTTTATGGCTAGGATGAGGGCTAGGGTTTTTGTTAGGGTTAGACCTAGGATTAGGGTTAGTGCTAATGTCAGGTCTAGGGTAATGATTAGGAATAGTGTTAACTTTAGGTTTATTGCTAAGTATAGTGGAAAGTTAAGTTTAGGGTAAAAGTCAGGTTTAAATCTAGGTGTGTTATTATGATCAGAGTCCGGTTTAGCATTTGGTTTAGGATAAGGTTCAGGGTTAGGGCTAAAATTAGCATTAGGGTTAAGGTTAAAGTAATGGACAGTGTTAGGTTCAGGTTCAGGTTAGGTTTAGGGTAATAGATAGGTTTAGTGTTAGTGATAGGATTCGGGTTAGGCCTAAAGTTAGCATTTGGGTTAGGTTTATGTTTAGGGTAAAGGATAGGATTAGTACTAGTGTTAGGGCTTGTGTTAACGTTAGGATTTTAGATAGGTTTAGAGATAGACCTAGGGTTAGTGTTAGTGTTAGGTTTAGAAGAAGTGTCAGGGTTTGAGCTAGGGTTACAGCTAGGGTGAGGGTTAGGGTTAGAGTCAGGGCTACGGCTAGGGTTAGGGTTAGGGTTATGGCTTGGGTTAGCATTAGGATTAGGGTTATGTTTACGGTAATGGATAGAGTTTGTGCTAGGATTTGTGCTATGGTTACAGTTAGGATTAGGGCTAGGTTTAGGGTTAGGTTGAGGGTTAGGGCTATTGTTATGTTTAGAGTAAGGATTAGAGTTTGAGTAAGGTTAGGGCCAGGGCCAGTTTTAGGGTTAAGTTTAGTGCTAGGGATAGATATAGTTAGGGTTACGCTTAGGTCTAGGTTTAGGGACAGTATTAGGGCTAGGTTGTGTGTGAGGTTTAGGGCTTATGTTAGATATATGGGTAATGTAAGAACTAGGTTTATGGTTATGGGGAGATTTAGGATTTTTCTTCTGTTAGGCTTAGTTTTTCGGTTAGGATAAGGTTTAGAGCTAGGGTTTGTGTTAGGGTAAGTGTCTGGGGTTAAGTGTAGGGTTATAGTTAGGGGTAGATTTAGGGTTATGTTTATGATTAGGTCTAGTGTAAGGGTTAGATTTAGGGTAAGTGTCAAGTTTAGAGCTAGATATATTATTAAATTCAGGATATGACTTACAGTTTACGTTAAGGTTCAGGTATAGTTCTTTAATTAGCACTGGGGTTAGATTTAGGGTTAGGGTAATGAATAGGTTTAGGATTAGGGTACAGGTTAGTTTTAAGGTAATGTATAGGTTTAGGGATTTTTTTAGGGTTAGAGTTAAGCCTAGGGTTAGCATAAGGGTTAGGATTATGGTTACAATAATGGATAGGATTAGGGCTAGAGTTACGGATAGGGTTATGGTTAGGATTAGGGATAGGATTAGGGTTGTATATAGAATTAGAGCTATGATTAGGGCTACGGTTAAATTTAGGATTAGGGCTAGGGTTAGGTTAAGATTTGGGATATGGCTAGGTTTATGTTTAGGGTGAAGGTTAGGCTTTGGGCTAGGTTAGGTCTAAGGGGAAGGTTAGCGTTAGGGTTAGGGCAAGGATTAATTTAGGGTTACACTTAGGGCTAGGTTTAGGCCCAGTATTATGGCTAGGTTTTGTGTTAGTTTAGTCATAGGTTTAGGGCCATGGGTAGTTAAGAGCTAGGGTTATGATTAGGGCTAGTTTTAGTGTTAGGTTTATGGCTAAGTGTAGTGTTATTATTGGGTTTTGAAATAGAGTGGGCTTTGGAGCTAGGTTTATGTTAGGGTCACGGTTAGTGTTCAGGTTAGAGTGAGTTTTGGGGTTAGTGCAAGAATTATGACTAGGGTTAGGACTAGAAATAGGTTTAGGGTTTGGGTTATATTAAGGGTGATTGCTAGGGCTAGGGCAAGATTGTTGTTCAGGTCTAGGGCTAAAGTTATGGCTTGATTTAGGAGTAGGTTTAGGTCTAGGACTAGTGTTAGGTTTAGGTTTAGGTATAGGATTATCGTAGGGCTAATATTAGGGTTCAGATTTGGGTTAGGGTCATGTTTAGACCTACGGTTAGTGTTAGGGTCAGTATAAGTTTCAGTGTTAGACTTATAGTTTGGGTTATGATTAGATCTAGAATGAGGGCTAGGGTTAGGACTAGTTATAGAGTTAGAGTTTGGCTAAGGCTATGAATAAGGGTTCAGACTAGGGTAGCATGAGTTTTACGGTTTGGCTTAAGGTAACAAATGGGATAAGATCTAGGGTTAGGGCAAGGGTTAGGGATTGGCTTATGGCTAGTGTTAGTGTTAGGGTTAAAGCTATGGTTAGTGCTCGGATTAGGGCCAGGTTTTGGGTTAAGTTATGGCTAGTGTTAGGGTGACAGCTAATGTATGAACTAGTCTTATGATTAGGGCCAGTTTTTGGGTTAGTGTTATGGCTAGGACAAGTGTTAGGGTTAGGGTTAGGGTTAGCATGATGTTTAGAATTAGAATTAGTGTTAGGGTCAGGGTCAGTGTTCAGGTGAGCGTTAGCTTCATGGTTAAAACCAGAATTTTCATTAGCGTTAGGTCTAGGTGTAGGGTTAGTGTTTGTGTTAGGTTAAGGTTTATTATTAGGGCAAAGGCTAGGTTTTTGTTTAGGTCTTCGTCTATAGATATGGCTAGATTTAGGATTAAGTTTAGGTCTAGGGCTAGTGTTAGGGTTAGGTTTAGAACTAGGTTTATTTCTAGTGCTAGTGTTAGGGTTCAGTATAAGGTTTGGGTCTGGATTAGACCTACGGTTACCATTAGGATCAGAAAAAGTGTCAGGTTTGAGTTATGGTTAGAGATAGAATGAGAGCTAGGGTTAGTAGTAGTAATAGGATTAGGGTTAGGACTAGGGTTATGATTAGGGTTAGGGTTGGCTTAGGGTAAGGGATAGGATTAGACCTACGTTTAGGGTAGGGTTAAGGTTAGTGTTAGGATTAGGTTTAGGGTTATAGCTAGGGTTAGTTTCAGAAGAGGGCTAGGTTTTACTTAGAGTTAGGGCTAGGTTTACAGTTACAGCCAATGTTTGCAGTAGAGTTACGATTTGGGATAGTTATGAGATTGGGGTTAGGACTAGGTCTAGTGTTAGTGTTAGGTTTAACTTTAGGGTGATGTTTAGAGCTAGGTATAGTTTTAGGGTCAAAATTAAGATCAGGGCTAGTTTTATGGCTAGAGTTTGGACTCCAATTAAGGCTAGGTTTAGGGCTAGGTGTAAGGTTTGGTTTTGGTTTAGGTTAAGTTTAAAGTTAGGGCTATGGCTTAGTTTTGTTGCAGGAATAGGCTATGGTTAGAGCTAGTTTTAAGATTAGCATTAGGTTTAGGACTAGTGTTAGGATTAGGTTTAGTCTTAGGTTTAGAGTTAGATTTAGAGTTAGGTTTATATCTATGGTTTGGTCTAGGGCTAAGGATTTGGCTAGCATTAGTTCTAGGTTTATAGCTAGGAATAGGGTTATAGTAAAAATAGGGTTAAACTAGGAATAGGGCTAGTGCAAGAGTGAGAGTTAGTCTTAGGGCTAGGCTTAGGGTTTGGTTAAGTACAGAGCCTAATTAGGTCTAGGAATAGGGCTAGGTTTATGTTAATGTTTAGGCCTAGGTTCAGTTTTGGGCTTAGACTTAGGTTTAGTGTAAATGATGGGGTTAGAGCTAGGTTTAGGGCTAGGAGTGAATGTTAGAATTAGGATTAGGGCTAGGGTTTAGTAAGAGTTATGATTAAGACTAGGTTAAGGAGTAGGATGAGGGCTAGTGTTTGTGTTTTGGTTAGAGCTAGGATTAGTGTTAGGGTGAATGTCAGTTCTAGGTTAGGGATAGTTTTAGTGTTAGGTTTATTGTTCTGTTTACTGTAAGGGTTAGATTTAGGGTAAGGGTCAAATTGAGTTCTAGGGGTATTATTAGGGTCAAGATCATTTTTAGGGTTTTGTTTAGGTTAAGGATTAGGGTTAGGTCTTCTATTAGCATTAGGGTTTGGGGTAATGATAGGATTAGGATTTGTGTTCAGGTTAGGTTTAGCAAAATGGATAGGGTTCCAGTTAGGCATAGGGTTACATTTAGGCCTAGGGTTAGCATTAGAATTAGGGCTACATTTAGGGTAATTGGTAGGGTTAGAGCTATGTTTAGGGCTAGGGTTATGGCTAGGTCTAATATAAGGGTTAGGTTTAGGGGTAGGATCAGGGTTAGAGCTAGGTATATTTTTTATGGGAAGGGACAGATTTAGGGTTTGGCTTAGGTTAAGTTTAGGTTTATGGTTCAAATTGTCATTAGGGTTAGGGTTAGGGTAATGATAGGGTTAGGTTTAGGGTCCAGGTTATACTTTGAGTAATGAATAAGGTTACGGTTAGCGATAAGTTTAGGGTAAGGCCTAGGGTTACCATTAGGGTTATGATTATGGTGAGGGTAATGGATAGGGTTAGAGCTAGTGATAAGGCTAGGGTTAGGGTTAGGATTCTGGCTAGGGTTAGGGTAAGGTTTATGGCTAGGTTTTGGGTAAGTTTTCGGTTTAAAACTAGGGTTAAGTCTCAAATAAGTGCTAGGTTTGGGGTTTGGTTAGGGCTAGGGTTAGGGCTATGGCTAATGTATGAACTAGTGTTACAATTAGTGCCAGTTTTAGGGTTAAGGTTAGGGTGATGTTTCAAGAAAGGGTTATATTTAGGGTCAGTGCCAGGGCCAGGGTTAGTTTTAATGTTAGGTGTAGGACTCTAGTTAGGGCTAAACTTAGTGCTAGGTGTAGGATTAGGTTTTGGTTTAGATGAAGGGTTGCAGTTAGGGCTGTGGCTCAGGATTTTTTAGGGCTAGGGCTAGGGCTAGGGTTAATGCTAGATTTTGGATTAGGTCAGAGTTAGGGCTAGTGTTACAGTGAAGTTTAGGCTTAGGTTTAGGATTAGATTTAGAGTTAGGGTTGATCTAGTGTTAGGGCTCGTGCTAGAGTTAGGGCTAGTGTTAGGGTTATGGTACAGAATATGGTTAGAATTAGACATATGTTTAAGATGAGAATTAGAGTTATTCCTAGGAGTAGGCTTAGGGTGAGTGTTAGTGTTAGGGCTAAATTAGGGCTAGGATTAGGACTAGGGTTAGTGTTAGGTTTAAGCCTAAAGTTTAACACTAGAGTTAGCTTTTCCACTGGGGTTAGGGTTAAGTTTAGGGTAATGGGTGGGGTTATTCCTAGGTTTAGCGCTAGGGTAAGTGTTAGAATTAGGATTAGACATAAGGTTATGATTCAGTTTAGAATTAAGGCTAGGATGAGGTCTAAGATGAGGGGAAAGTTTTCTGATAGAGTTAGGGCTAGGACTCAGGCTAGGAATAATATCAAGTCTAGGGTTATGGTTAAGCATAGTTTTAGGGTTAGGTTATGGCTATGTCTAGTGTAAGGTTTAGTTTTAAGTTACGGTGAGCTTTAGAGCTATGGTTATTATTAGTGTTATGGTAAGGGTCAGGGTTAGCATTTGCTTTACATTACAGTGAAGGGGATAGGGCTAGAATTAGCGTTAGGGTTAGGTTTAGAGTTAAGTTAATGGAAAGGTTTACTTTAGGTTTTAGTTATGGTTTAGGGTAATGGATGGGTTAGGTTTAGCGATCAGGTTAGGGTTAGCATTAGGGATATGGTTATGTTTAGTGTAATGGATATTTTTAGAGCTAGGGTTAGGGCAAGGTTATGGTTTGAATTAAGTATAAGATTAGTTTACATTTAGGGATATGGCTAGGATTTGGTTTAATGTAAGTGTTAGCGTTAGGGTAAGTGCTAATTTATGGTTAAGGTTATGGTTAGGTTAGAATAAGGGTTAGTGTTTGAGCTAGGTCTAAGGCTAGTTTGAGGGTTAGGTTTAGGTTTAGTTCTAAGTTCATGATCATGGTTAGAGTTAGGTTTAGTGTTAGAGATAGCATTTTAATTAGAGTTAGGGTTCGGGTTAGGGTAATGGATATGGCTAGAGCTAAAGTTTCTGCTAGGGTTAAGGTTAAGATTAGGGCTTTTGTTAGGATTAGGATTTAGGATAGGACTCAAATTATTGTTATGGTTATTCTTAGCATTCCGTTTAAGGTGAGGGTGGTGTTTAGAGCTAGGTTGAGTGTTAAGATATGAGTAAGGATCAGTGTTAGTTTTAAATTTAGTGTGAGAACTCGAATTAGGGCTAGGGATAGGTCTAGATTTAGTGTTAAGGTTTGGTTTAAGTTAATGTTTATGGTTAGGGCTAGTGCTTTGCTTTGGTTTAGTAATAGGGTTAGGTTTAGGGATAATGTAAGTGTTAAGTTTAGACTTAGTGTTAGGGTTAGATTTGGAGTTAGGGTTAGATCTAGGGTTTGGCTGGGACTAAGGATATGGCAAGAGTTAGGGCTAGGGATAGAGTTATGGTAAGGGATAGGGTTAGAACTTGTTAGGGTTAGGGCAAGATTTAGAGGGAGTCTTAGGGCTAGGGTTAGTGTTAGGATTAGAGATAGGGCTAAATTAGTTCTATGACTAGGGCTTGGTTTATTGTTTGGCTTAAGCCTAGAGTTAGGTTTAGGCTTAGGGTTAAGTTTAGGGTAAAATATGGCATTATAGCTAGGTATAAAAGTAGGGTGAGTGTTAAAATTAGGGTTACGTGTAGGGTTAGGGTTATGTCTATGATTAAAGCTAGGTTTAGGGCTAAGATGAGGGCTAGGTTTTGTTTTAGGTTAAGGACTAGGATTGGGGCTAGGGCTAATTTCTGGTCCAGAATTTTGGTTAAAGGTAGTTTTAGGGTTAGGAATATGGCTACGTCTATGGTAAGGGCTAGGTGTAGTGTTATGTTCAAGTTTAGAGTTAGGGGTTTTATTAGGGTCAAGTCAGGGTTATGGTTTGGGATACATTATGTTTTAAAGTTATTGCTCGAATTAGTATAAGTGTTAGGGTTAGTGTAATGATAGGGTTAGGTGTAGGTTAAGGTTATGTTCAAGGTAATGGATTTGGTTAAGATTAGGGATAGGATTATGTGTATGCCTCAGGTTAGCATTAGGCTTATGGTTATGGCTATGGTAATGGATAGAGTTAGAGATCTATTTAGGGCTAGGTTTATTGTCATGAATATAGCTAGTGTTAAAGCTAAGATTAGGGCTAGGTTTTGGGTTAAGTTAGGGCTAGGATTAGTGTTACAGCTAATGTAAGTACTAGGGTGATATTTAGGGCTAGTTTTAGTGTTTTAAGTCTAGAGTTAGTGTTAGGGTTAGGTTTAGGGTTAGGGTGATATTTAGAACTAGTAGTGTTAGGGTCAGTGTCAGGTTCAGGGTTAGTTTAAGGTTCAGTTTACACCTCATATTAGGGATAGGGTTTTGGCTAGGTTTAAGGTTAGGGTTTGGTTTAGGTCATGGTTTAGTGTTATAGCTATAGCTAGGTTTCATTTTAGGGCTAGGGCTAGGTTTAGGGCTAGTTTTTGGATTAGTGTTATGGTTTGGGCTAGTGTTAGAGGTTGGCTGAGTCTTTGGGATAGGGCTTGATTTAGAGTTAGGTTTTTTCTAAGGTTAGTGCTATGGCAAAGGATAGGGCAAGGGTTAGGACTAGGGTTAGGGCTAGAATTAGGGTTACGATAAGGTATAGGGTTAGAATGAATGAAAGATCTAATGTGAGAGTTGGAGTTAGTCTTAGGATTAGGTTAAGGATAGGGCTAAATTAGGACTAGGGTTAGTGTCAGAGTTAGGCCTAGGGTTTGGGTTAGGATTATAATTAAGGCAACGTTTAGGGCCAGGGTTTTTGTTAAGGTTAGGGCTAGAATTATGGCTAGAGCTATTTCACATCTAGGGTTACAGTTAGAGATAGATTTAGGGAAAGGTTTATGGCTAAGTCTATTTTAAGCCTTAGGTATAGGGTAATAGTCAGCTTAGAGCAAGGGAATTCATAGGGCCAGGGTCAGAATTACTGCTTGGTTTAGGTTTGAGTCTAGGGTTATGGCTCAAATTAGAGTTAGGGTTAGCATTAGGGTAAAGATAGGGTTAGGTTTAGTGTTCAGATTATGTTTATGGTAATTGATAGTTTTGGGGATAGTGATAGGGTTAGGGTTAGTCACAGGGTTAGCATTAGGATAAGGGTTATGTTTAGTGTAATGGATACAGTTAGAGTTAAGTTTAGAGCTAGGGTTATGGTTAGGATTAGGTCTTGGGTTAGGTTTAGGTTGAGGGTTAGGATTAACGCTAGGTTTACTGCTCAGATGAGGGTTTGTGTTAGGGCTAGGGCTAGGATTAAGGCTAGGGCTAATGTCAGGTCTAGCATTATGGTTACGTGTAGTTGTAGGATTTGGTTATGAATAGTTCTACTGTAAGGGTTAGGTTTAGAGTAAAGGTCAGGTTTAGAGCTAGGTGGTCAGGATTAGGGATTGGTTTCAGTTAAGGTTTAGGGTTATGTCTCAAATTAGCATTAGGTTTGGGGTAATAAATATGGTTAGGTTTAGGATTCAGGTTAGGTTTAGGGTTTTGAATAGCCTTAGGGATAGCTATACAGTTAGGTTTAACTCTATTGTTAAAATTTGTGTTAGGCTTATTTTTAGGTAAAAGATAGGATTACAGCTAGGGTTAGGGTGACATTTATGGTTAGGATTAGGGCTAGTGATTTAAGGTTAGGGTTAGGTTTATGATTAGGACAAGGATTAGGGGTAGTTTTACTGTATGTAGAATGGTTGGAGCTAGATTTAGGGCTAGGGTGAGGGCTAGGGTTAGAGAAGGTCTAGTGTAAATGTTAGGGTTAGGGCTAGGTTTAGCATTAGGGTTAGAGTTAGAGTTATGGTAATGGATAGAGTTAGAGGTATTGTTTGGTATAGGACTATTATAATGTTTAGGGTTAGGATTTGGGCTCAGTTTAGAGGTAATGTTACGGTTAGATTTATTTTATTCAAATTTCTTTGATACAATCCAGGATTCATCTTTAACTAACCTTACTCTGTTTCCCAGGTTTAGGCCTTTTGGTTCAACTGTTTGGTGTCAGGAACAGTTAGTATTTTCATTTTACTTCATTTTGACTTTTATGAGTAAATGTAAATGGACCTGAAAATCAAACAGGGTTTATGCTAGCTAATTGAAGCTGCACACACAGTCTCAATTCTTTTGGGGGGACACTGTGGTATTTTTCTTGTGAGTGTAGGCCTAAGCTGAAGCATGCAAAACCACCATTATCTGAGAGCCCTTTAGGAGAAAGCAGGAAATATGCATGCACTGAAATTTCTCCCATAATTATTTTGTCAGGTTTGTTTGATACTGAGTAGGATTCATTATTTAGCTTGCCTCACAAGGCTCTCCAATGTGGGACTTCTAGGATTAATGGTTCTCTAATTAGCTTAGAGTTAGTGTTAGGTTTAGATTTAGGGCTAGGATTAGATGTAGTGTTAGGGTGACAGTAAGTTTTGTACAAATTTCTTTGATACTTGGAAGGAGTCATCTTTTATCTAGCCTTAATATGCTCCTCAAGTTTGGGCCTTCAGATTTCAATGGTTTGCTAACAGGGACACTCTATGTTTTATATTGACCCATATATATAAATGAAAATGAAGGTTGAAATCAAATCGGATTGGTGCTAGTTGCTTGAAACTTCAAACACTGATTCAGTTCTCCGTGGAAACTCTCTGGTTTGTTGCTTTTGAAAGTAGCCCTAAGTTGAAGATGGCAAAAACAACTTTATCTGAAAGCTTTTTAGCAAAAAGCAGAGAAATATTCATGAACTCAAACACCACCTCAATTATTTGATTATATTTCTTTGATACTGCATAGGATTCATTTGATAGCTTATCCCACTCCCAAGTTTGGAACTTCTAGGATCAATAGTTTTTCAAACATGTTAGGGTTTGTGTTAAGGTTAGTGTTAAGGGTAGTTTTAGAGCTAGTATTAAGGTTAGAGTTAGTTTTGTTCAAATTTCTTTGATACTGGGCAGGATTCATTTTTCTCCTATCCTTACTGTACTCCACATGTTTTTGACTCCTGTTTAATAGTTCACTGTAAGGAACAGTTTTTATTTTGAAGTTTCAGTTTATTTTTTCCTATACAGGTAAATGGAAATGAAGCTGGAAATTAAACAGCATTGGTGCTAGATGATTGAAACTTCACACTCCATCAATTCTCTGTGAGTAATCTCTGGTTTGTTCTTGTGACAGTATGCCTAAGCTGAAGCATGTAAAAACAATTTTACACAAGAGTCCTTTAAGAGATAACAGGGAAATATGCATGTACTGATATACTCCATCAACGTTTTGGACAGATTTCTTTGATAATGCACAGCATTCATCCCTTAGCTATCCTTACTATGCGCTCAAGTTTGGAAATTCTATGGTCAAATGTTTCATAAAAATGTTAGTGTTATGGGAAGAGATAGGGTTATAACTAGTGTTAGGATTAGAGTTTCTTTTTATTCAAAATCCTTTGATACTTGGCAGGATTTATCTTTTATCTAGATTGACTCTGTTCCCCAGGTTTAGGCCTTCTCTGTTCACAGATTTGCTGTCAGGAACAGTTTGTATTTTAAGATTTCACTTCATTTTGACCTATACAGGAAAGTTAATGCAGTTGAAAATCAAACAAGTTTGTGCTAGCTGCTTGAAACTTCACACACTCCATCAGTTCTCTGTAGGGACTCTAGTATGTTCCTTGAAAAAGTATGCCTTTGCTTAAGCATGCAAAAACAACTTAATCTATGAGTCTTCTGTGGGAAAACAGGAAAACATGCATGTACTGAAATACCCCCATTATTATTTGGTCAGATTTGTTGGATGCTGCATAAGATTCATCACTTAGCTTGCCCCACAAGGCTCCCCAAGTCTTGGAATTCTAGGATCAATGGTTCTCTAATCAGGTTAGTGTTAATGTTAGGTTTAGGGTTATGGCTAGGGCTGGGGTTAGAGGTAATGTTGGGGCGAGAGATAGTTTTGTTCAAATTTCTTGGATACTGAGCAGCTGTCACATTTTATCTAGCCTTAGTATACTCCCAAGGTATATTCTTCTCAATTCAATTGTTCACTATCATGAACATTTTGTATTTTAAGGTTTAACTTCATTTTGACACCTATGGGTAAGTGCAAATCAAATAGGCATTCCTTCCCCTAAACCTAACCCTATACCTAACAATAAACATAGCCCTAATCCTAGGCCTAATCCTAACACTAAACCTAGATCTATTCCTAGCCCTAATTTAGCCCTAACCTTAACCCTAACTCTAGCCCTAAGACTAATTCTATCTCTTGACATAGCCCTATTCCTAGTTCTAACCCTATCCTTTACCATAACCCAAACACTAGCCCTAATCTTAGCTCTACCTGTTGCCATAGCCTTAACCCTAGAATTAACCATAATTGTAAATCTATTCCTAAGCCTAAACTCACCCTATCAGTGGCAATAACACTAACAATAATCATACAGCTACCCTTAACTTTAGCATTAGCCCTAAACGAAAACTGAGCCATAGTACTAACCCTAACCCTTAACCTACACAATATCCTAACCCTCCATCTAGCCCTAAGCCTAACCTTAATTTGAGCCCTATCCCTAACCCTAAAATGAATCATGACCCTGATTCTGACACTAACACTAATCCTAGTTCAAAACATCACTCTAAACTTAAGCCTAATCCTAAAACTAGACTTAGTCCTAAATGTAACCCTAAAACTAGCCCTAATCATAACCTTAGTTTTTACATTAGTCATATCCCTAAGAAGAGCCCAAACGTAACCCAAAACCTAGCCCTAATCCAATACCCAACCCTAGTTTTAACGCTAACTCGAACCTTAAATCTAACCCTAACTTTACTCTAAACCTAACCCTAACTTTAATACTTGCACTAAACATAAACCTAACCTTAACTCTAACCATAATCCTAGTCCTAACCCTAGCTCTAACCCTATCCATTACTCTAACCCTAACCATAACCCTAATGCTAATCCTCAGCCTGACCCTAGCACTATCCCTAAACCTAATCTATCCATTACCCTAAATCTAATCTGAACCCTAACCCTAACCATATCATTACCCTAACTCTAACCTTAACCCTAATGCTAACTTGAGCCCTAATCCTAAACCTTAACCTAAACCAAACCATAACTCTGACCCTTACCATAATAATACCCCTACCTCTAAACTTGACCCTAACCCTCATCCTAACTCTTATATTATGCCTAGCCAAAATACTATCCATAATCATAATCATATACATGACATAAGCCCTATCACTAATGCTAACCTAACTTTAACACAATCCTTAGTCCTAATCATAGGCCTAACACTAGCTCCAAATCTAACCTTAAACTTAACCCTATACCTAACCCTAATTTTAACCATCACCCTAGCCATAAACCTAGCTGTAACATCACACCTTACCCTTACCCTACCCTTACTGCTAATACTAGCTCTAACTCTATCCATAACTGTAAGCAAAACCCTAACCCTAATGGTAACCCTAGACCTATCCCTAATCATTAGGCTAATCAAAACACTAACTGTATAAATTATCCTAAGGCTAGCCCTCATTCTAGCTCTAACACTATTCCAAATCCTACCATAACCCTGACCCTTATTCTGACCATATCACTAACCATAGGTATAAACCTGACCCTAGCCCAAGACAAAACCCTAACACTATCCCTACCAGTAACCTTATACCTAAACCTGACCCTACCACTAGCCCTAGACATAAACCTAATCCTAAATCTAGCCTTAACTCTAGCACTAGACATAAACAAAAACCTAGCCCTAGCCCTACCAATAACCCTTAACTTAAAACAAAGACTAACCCTACCCTTAGACATAAACTTAGTTCTAATTCTGGATTTAACCTTAACTCTAACTCTAACCTCAACACTGACCCTGAATTTAACACTAAGCTATCTCTAAAACTGATTGTAACTGAAAACTTAAAACTAACACTAGACCTCACCATAACCCTAAACCTACAATTAGCCCTAATCATAATCCTAGCTCTTACATTACCCATAGCCCTAACTATAAGCCTTAACCTAACAAAAAACCTAGAGTGAATCCTATGCCTAAACCTAGCCCTAAGCATAACCCTAACCCTAACCTTAGCCTGATCCTAACCCTAATCCTAGTCTAAGTCCTAAACCTTACTCAAAGCCTAACTCTTACCCTAAATATAAACTTAGACCTATCCCTAACTCTAACCCTAACACTATCCCTAAACTTTAACTTAAGCCTATCCCTAAAACTATCTCTAAACCTACATATTACCCTAAATGTAAATCTAACCTTATTGATAACCTTAGCCATAACCCTAAACCTAACCCTAACCATAACTGGAAAACTAATCCTAAACCTAACCCTAAATTTAACACTCGCCATAGCCCTAACCCTAGCTCAAACCCTAACCAATAAAATAAACCTAAACATAACCATAGCCTCACACTAACCCTAAAACTAAATCTAACCCAAATCTTAAACTTAAAGCTACAACTAAAAATATCCATTACCCTAACCCTTATCCTAACGCTAATGATAAGCCTAGCCCTAACCCTAACCCTAACCCTAACCCTAAAACTACCATAATTACTAAACATAATGCTGAACCTAACCCTTGACCTAGCATTAGCCCTAACTCTAGCTTAAACCCTCACACGTAAACTAAACATAAGCCTATGCAAAACCCTAACCCTCATCCTAACCCTAATCCTAACTGTAACCATAGCCCAAACCCTAGCTCAAACTCTATCCATTTCCCTTACCATAGACCTAAACCTAATACTACTCCTATCCAAAACACTTACCCTCACTCTATCCCTAGTTCTGATTCTCACCCAAAGACTCAACCAAGCCCTACCACTTACTCAATCCCTGAATCTTACCCTTAACCTAATGCTAGATTAAAACCGAACACTAAACCAAACACTAAACCTAGCCCTAATCCTAAACTTAACCGTAGCCTTAACCCTAGCTCTAACCCCACCCATTATCCTAATCCTAACCATAAACCTCTTTATAAACCTAGCCCTAACCCTAAACATACTCTAACCCTAACTGAATACCTAACTCTACACCTAACCATAAGCCTAACACTTACCATAGTCCTAACCGTAGCTCAATCCCTCACAGCTATGCTAAACCTAAGAGTAACCCTAGTCCTAAACCTAAACCTAACCCTGACTCGACATCTAACCCTGTCCATTACCCTTACCCTAATATTGAAACTATCCCTAACTTTAATACTAACCCTAATACTAGACCTAACCCTAAACCTAACCCTAGTCTTAGAACTAACCCTAGGTCAAACCCTAACCCATACCCTAAACCTAACCCTAGCCTAAACCCTAACACTAACCCTACCTCTAGCCCTAATTCTAAACATAATCCTAGCCTTAAACCTATCCATTACTCTACAGATAACCATAAATCTAATGCTAACTCTAGGCCTAAATATAAAACTATCTATTACCCTAAACCTAAACTGAACCCTAAAACTAGCCTGAAGCCTAAACCTAACCATATTCATTACCCTAACCATACCTCTAAACCTAAAGCTAATTTGAGCACTAACCCTAAACCTCAAACTAACCCAAACCCAAAACCTGACCCTGAAAATTATAATACCCCTAGCTCTAAACCTGAACCTTATATTAAACCTAACTCTGACACTAGACCTAGCCATAAATATTACCCTAAAAGTATCCCTAACTATAACCCTAGACTTGATATTAGCCCTAGCCCTAATACTTGCCATAACCCTAACACAAATTCAAGCCCTCATTCTACCCTCAACCTAGCCGTGATCCTAAACCAAACCCTAACTCTATCCCTATCCTAAATTTATCCCTCGCCCTAGTTCTGAACCTTGCTATTACCCCATTACTTCCCCTAAATCTAACCCTAGACTTAATCCTTACACTAATCATAGACTTACCTGATCCTAGCCCTAATTTAGCCCTAACCCTAACACTAGCAATAAAACTAACTCTAACTCTCGCCCTAGTCCTATTCCTGGTTCTAACCCAATCCCTTACCATAAACCCTAAAACTTACCTAAGCTTATCCCTAACACTAGCCCTAGCCCTAACCCTAGATCTAACCATCACTCTAAATCTAACCCTAAACCTATGCCTAAACCTCACACTAACTGTAGCCCTAACACTAATGCTAATCATTTAACTAGCCCTAACTTAGTCCTAGGCCTAAAAAAAACCTGAGCCATAGCCCTAACCCTAACCCTTAAACTAAATCAAAACCTAACCTTACACCTAGCCTAATTTCAGCCCTAATTTAAGTCCTACCCTTACACTAAAACTAACCTTGACCCTGACTCTGACCCTAACACTAACCCAAGCTCTAACAGCACCCTAAATGTGTACCTAACCCTAAAACTAGACCTAGCCCCAACCGTAACTCTAAAAGTGGCCCTAATCATAACTCTAGTTCTTACATTAACCTTAGCCCTGACCCTAGCTATAACCTAACCCAAAACCTACCCCTAATCCAAGCCCTACACCTCTTTTAATCCTAATCCTAACAATTATCCTAAACCTAACCCTAAACCTAAAACTTGCTCTAACCCTAAACCTAACCCTAGCCTTAATCCTAACCATAATCCTAGCCCTAACCCTAGCTGTAACACTATCCTTTACCCTAATGATAACCCTAGGATAACCCTAACCCTATTTCTATCCTAACTTTATCCATTACCCTAAACCAAACATGAACCCTAAACCTAACCATAAACATGACCCTAAATGTAACCCTAACCCTAACACTAATGAAAGCCCTGACCCTAAACATTAACTTAACACCAACCTTAACCATGACTGTGACCCTAATAATAACCCTATCTCTAAATCTGACCCTAACCTTCAAGCTAACACTTACACTAGAACTAGCCATTAACCTAAAGCAAAACTAACCCTAACTATAAACCCATATATGAAATTACCCCTAGGCCTAATGATAGCCCTAACCCTAACACAAACCTAGCCCTAATCCTAGCCTTAAACCTCACCCTAATACTAGCCCTAAACACAGGCTTAATCCTCATCCTAACCCTAACCCTAACACTATCCGTATTTGGACTCTCACCCTAAACCTAGCTATAACATCATACCTTACACTAATCCTAACCCTAAACCTAGACCTAAACCTTGGTCTAGCCCTAACACTAACCCTAGCATTAATCCTAGAACTAACTTAACCCTCATCCTAACCCTAAATCTAAGCCTAAAACCTCATCCTAACACTAGCCCTAATCCTAATGCTAATTGGAAAACTAGCCCTAACTCTAGGCCTATCACTCAAATTAAACTGAGTCACAGGCTTAACACTAATGCTTAACATAAACAAAAACCTAAGTTATACCTAGCCCTAACCTAGCCCTAATTCGAGTTCGAACCCCAATTCTAGAACTTACCCTCACCCTGACTCAGAACCTATCACTAAACTTAGCTCTAAACATCACCCTAAACTTAAACTTAAACTGAACACTAGACATAGCCCTAAATCTAAACCTAAAACTAGCCCTAGTCATAATGTCAGTTCTTACATTAGCCATAGTCCTGTAATAACAGAAAACCTAGCCTTAATTCAAGACCTAAACCTAGCATTAAACCTAACACTAACCTTAAGCCTAGCCCTGTCCCTAACCCTAACACTAGCCCTAATCCTAGCTCTAAACTTATCCTTTACCCTGAGCCAAACCCTACACCTAATGCTACCCTAGTCCTAATTCTAAATCTAGCTATATATCTAGCACTAGTCCAAAACAAAAACCTAGTCCTAGCCCTAACAATAACCCTTAACCTAACCCAAATACTAACCTTACCTCTAGACCTAACACTAGCCCTAATTCTGGACCCAACAATAAACCTAACCCTAACACAAACAAAGACCCTTCTCCTAACAAAAACCCTAACTGTAATCATTATACTAACCCAATATCTAGCAATAATCTTAACCCTAGACCTAACCATAATCCTAATGCTAGCTCTTACATTACCCATAGCCTTAACACTAGCCCTAAACCTCATACAAAACTTAGCCCTAATTCTAGCCCTAAGCCTAGCCCTACGTGTAACCCTAACCCTAACTCTTGCCTTAGCCCTAACACTAGCTCAAACACAACTATTACCATAAACATAACCCTAGCCCTAGCCCTAACCCTAACCCTAATCCTATCCCTAATCCTACCATAACCAAGGCCAAACCATACATCTAACTCTATCCAGTACCCTAAACATAACCCTAAACCTAATGCTAACCCAAGCCTTCAACTTAACATTAATCCTAAACTTAGACCTGACACTAACCCTAACACTTGCCCTAGCCCTAACCATAGCTCAAACCCTAACACTTACCACCTTACCCTAACAATAACCCTAGGCCTAACCCTAACCCTAACCCTAACCCTAACCCTTCCCATAATCCTAACCATAAACCTAGCCCTACACCTATACTGTTACCCTAAATATAAACCTAACACAAATGCTAACCCTAGGCTTAAACATAAACCTATTGCTAACACTAACCCTACTCATTACCTAAACCTAACCTGAACAGTAAAACTCAATCTATCAATTATTCTAACCCTACCTCTAACCCTAATGCTAATTTGAGCCCTAAACCTAAACAATAACCAAAACCAAACTCTAAACAAGACACTGACTCTAATAATACACCTAGCTCTAAACTTGGCCCTAACCCTAAACCTAACCCTTACACTAGACCTAGCCATAAAACTAAACCTATCCCTAACCATAACCCTAGACCTTACACTATCCCTCTACCTAATTCTTTCCCTAAACCTAACAGAAACCCGATCCCTCATCCTAGAGCTAAACTTAGCCTTAATCCTAACCTGAAGCCTAACCCTAGCCCAATTCCTAATTTCAACCCTCACCTTAGTTCTGAACCTAGGTATAACCACATCCCTTCCCCCGCCCCTAACCCTAACCCTAATACTATCACTAACCCAAACCTGAGCCCTAACCTTAGGCCTAACCCTAACACTAACCCTAGCTTTAATCCTAGCCCTAATTTAGCATTAACTGTAACCCTAACTCTAACCCTAGTCCTAAAACTAACTGTAACTCTCACCCTAGATCTATTTCTACTACTAACCTTCTCTGTTACCATAACCCTAACACTAGCTCTAATCTTATCCCTAACCCTAGCTCTAACCCTAGAACTAAGCATAACTGTAAATCTAACCCTAAATCTAAGCCTAAACCTAACTATACCAGTAGCCCAAACACTATTGCTAATCCTAAAACTAGCTCTAACCCAAGCCTTCGACCTAAAACAAAACCCAGCCATTATCCTAATGCTAATCCTAACCTAACCATAACCTTATACTTGACATTAGCGCTAGTCCTAATTCTTGCCCTAAACTTAACACAAAACCTAACACCTAATGATACACCTAGCCTTAACCCTATCTCTAATTTAAGTGTTATCCCTAACCCTAAAACTAACACTGACCCTAATTCTGACCCTAATAATAACCATCTCAAATCTTCACCCAAAAGCTTAACTTAACCCTAATACTAGACCTAGCCCTAACTCTAGTTATAAAACTAGCCCTAATTGTAACCCTAGTTTTTACATTAGCCGTAGCCCTAACCCTAGCCCTAAACTAATCTAAAACTTAACCCTAATCTGAGCCCTAACCCTAGCTTTAACCCTAACCCTAAACCTAGCCATAATCCTAACCATAACCCAAGCCCTAACTCTAGCTCTCATCCTATCAATTAGCTTTATCTAACTTGATCCCTAATGTTAACTCTAGGATAACCTGGACCCTATCCATAACCCTAACACTATCAATTACCTTAAAACTAATCTGAAACCTATACCTAATCATATCCATAACTCTAACCCTATCAATTACATTAAACCTAATCTGAAACCTATACCTAATCATATCCATTACCCTAATCCTAAATATAACAAAAAGCTAAATTGAGCCCTAACACTAAACCTCAACCTAAACAAAACCTGATCCTGACCCTGACTCTAAAGATAACCCTAGCTCTAATGCTGACCCGAACCCTCAACCTAAACCTTTCACTATACTTAGCCAGAAACCTAACCCTAAGACTATTCTAACCATAACCTTAGAGCTGACATTAGCCCTAGTACTAATGCTAGCCCTATCCCTAACAAAAAACATAGCCCTAATCCTGGCCCTAAACATAGCTTTAAATCTAACCCTAATTCTAACACTCGACCTAACCCTAAATTTACTCCTTGCCCTATGCCAAAATCTCGATATAACATAATACGATACCCTAACCCTACTCCTAAACCTAGCCCTAATCCAAGGCATAACCCTAATACTAACTCTAACTCTGATCTTAGCACTAATTTAGACCTAACCCTAAACTTAATCATATCCCTAGCCCTAAAACTAACTCTAAATCTTGACCTAGCCCTATCCCTAGTTTTAATCTTATCCCTTACTATAATCCAAAGCCTAGCCCTAACCCTAGCACAAACCTAGCTCAAAACTTAGCCCTATCCCTCCATCTAACTCTAACACTAACTCTAAATCTAAACTTAAACCTAAACCTAAACTTCACCCTAACACTAGCCCTAACCCTAATGCTAATTTGAAAACGAGCCCTAACCCTAGACACAGCCCTCAAACTAATTTAAGATGTAGCCCTAATCCTAACCCTTAACCTAAATCAAATCCTAACACTACCCCTAGTCCTAACCCTATCCCTACAACTAATACTGACCTGACTCTGACCCTAAAACTAACCTTAGCTCTAAATATCACCTTAACTCTAAATGTAACCCAAACAGTAGACATAGCCCTAAACATAACCATAAAACTAGCCCGAAATGTAAAGCCAGTTTTTACATTAGCCATAGCCCTAACCCCAACACAAAACCTAGCCCTAACCTGAGCCCTAAATCTAGCTTTAACTCAAACCCTAAATATAACTGTAGCTCTAACCTTAACCAAAACCCTAACCCTAGCTCTAACCCTATCCCTTAGCCTAAGCCAAAACCTCACCCTAATGCTACCAGAGTTCTAACACAAATCATAGCCTACCCAAACCATAACCCTATTACTAGTCCTAATCCTAGCCCTCATTCAATCTCTAACCATATACCAAAGCCTAAGCCTATCCCTGACTCTTATTCTGTCCCTAATACTAACCCTTGGTCTAAGCCTGACCCTAACTCTAAACCAAACCCTAACACTAGCCCTGCCATTAAACCTATACCTAACCAATGCATAATACTACACTATACCTAAACCTAATCCTAAATATAACCATAACTCTAGCCCTAGCCCTAAAAGAATACTAGCCCTAGCCCTAACAATAAACATTAAACTAACGCAAAGGCTAACCCTACACCTAGACCTAACCCTAGTTCTAAATCTTGCCCTAACCATAACCACAATGCTATCCTGAACACTGAACCTTATCATAACACAAACCCTAGCTCTAAACCTTATACTAACCCCAAACCTAACCCTAACTATAGACCTATCCATAACCCTAACCGTAATCCTAGCCATAATCATAAACCAAGGTCTTTCATTACCCATAGCCCTAATGCTAGCCATAAATCTCAGGCAAAACCTAGCCCTAACCCTAGACATAAGCATAAACCTAACCAGAACCGTATCCCAGACCGTAACTCTAGTGCTTGCCCTAGCCCTAAACATACCTATAAATCAAACACTTACCCTAAACATAACTCTAGCCCTAACCCTAACCCTAAACCTACCCCTTACCTTAACTGTAACCAAAGCCCAAATCTTAGATCTAACTTTATCCACTATCTTAAACAGAGACCTGAACCTAAGGCTAATCCTAGCACTAACCATAATCCTAACCCTAAACCTCGCCTTAGCCCTAACTCTAGCTCAACCCCAAACACTTACCCTAAACTAAACTTAAATCTAACACTAACCCTATGCCGAACCATAACTCCAGCCCTAATCCTAAGCTTACACCAATCCCTAAAACTAGCAGTAACCCTATCCATTATCCTAAACAGAAGCCTAACCCAAATGCTAACCTTAGGACAAACCCTAACCTTATCCCTAACACTAACCCTATAAATTACTCTAAAACTAACCTGAATCTTAAACCTTACCCTATCCATTACTCTAACCCTAAAACTCACCCTAACTCTAACCATAAAACTAACCCTAATTGTAAAGCCAGTTCTTAACCCTAATGTTTATTTTAGCTCTAACCCTAAAACTTAACCAAAACCAAACACTAACCCGACTCTGAACCTAATAATACATCTAGCTCTAAATCTGACCCCTACATTAAAACTAACACACTAGACCTCACCATAAAACTAACCCTAACACTACCCCTAAACATAATCCTAAACCTGACATTAGCCCTATCCCCCATCCTATTCCTAACCCTAACACAAACCCTAGCCCTCATCCTAGCCCTAAACCTAGCCTTTTTCCTATCCAAAATTTTCACCCTAGCTCTATCCAAAATTTTAAAGCTCATCCTAGCCACGAACCTAGCTATAACCCCATCACTTTCCCTAAAAGTTACTCTAAACCCAACAAAAACAGTAACCCTAACCCTAGTCCTAATCATAGACCTAACCTTAACACTTACCCAAACGCTAATCCTAGACCTAATTTAGCCCTAACCCTAACCCTACCCCTAACCCTAGCCCTAAGACAAACATCACCATAGCCCTATTTCTATTTCTAACCCTATGCGTTACTGTAAACCTCACACTAACCCTAATCTTAGCCCTAACCCTAGCCATAGCCCTAACACTAGATATAAACATATAAATCTACAAATACTCTAATCTTAAGCCTAAACCTCAACATACCACTAGCCCTGACACTATTGCTAACCTGAAACTAGCCCTAACAATAATCCTAGCCCTAAAACAAAACTGAGCCATTGCTCTAATCATAAATCTTATCCTAAAGCAAACCCAACCCCTATAACTAGCCATAACTTAGCTCTATACCTGACAATAAACCAAAATATAAACTTAATAATAGACTTAATCATAACCGTTACCCTACAACGAGCTGTAATTAGAAATCTAGACCTTACTTTACCCATAGCACTTACCCTAGGCCTAAACCTAACACAAAACCTAGCCGTAATCTGAGGCCTAAACATATCTATAGAATATCCCTCTCCCTAATCCTAGTTCTGACCCTAAACGTAACCCTCACCTTAGTCCTATCACTAGCTCAGAGCCTAACCCTTACCCTAAATATAACCCTAACCCTAACCCTACCAATAATTCTAACCCTAGCCGTAATCCTGAACTTAACACTTGCTCTAACCCTAGCTTTAACCCTATCCATTACTCTAACTCTAATGCTAAATATAATAATAATCCTAGCCCTAACCCTAATCAATATCCTAACATGAAACATAAAAATAACCCTAGACCTAAACCTTAACCTAAACATTGCTTTAGCCCTAACCCTACCTCAAACCGTAACCCCTATCCTAAACCCAACAGTAAACCCAGCCCTAAAGCTAAACTTAACCCTAAACCTAATCTTAACCCAAAAGCTAACCTTACATCTAACCCTATCTATTACTCTAAACCTAACCCTAAACCTAATGAAAACCCTAGTCCTAAGCCTAAACCTAAGCCTGACAAAATATATTACCCTAACTCTACACCTAACACTAAACCTAAACCTCACCCTAACACTAACCCTAGCTCAAAACCTAATCTTTACCCTAAACCTAACCCTAAAATACCCTAAGCTAGAGTTACTACACTTTACCCAAACCCTAACCCTAACTCTAGCCATAATCTTAACCATAAACTTAGCCCTAACACTAGCTATAAACCTAAATATTATCTTTTTGATAATTCTAATCCTATTGCTAACCCTAGGCCTAACCCTTTCCGTATTGCTATCTCAAAACCTCTCCATTACCCTATACCTACCCTGTATCCTAAACTGAACCATATCTATTACCCTAAGCCTCACCCTAACGCTCATTTGAGCCCTATCCTCAAACCTTAAACTAAATCAAACCTTAAACTTGATCTTGACCCTAAAAATACACCTTTGTTTAAACCTGACCCTTACAATAAGCCTAACTTTTTCACTAGAGCTGAACACAAACCTAACCCTAAATCTACCTCTAACTGTAACACTAGACCTGACATTAGCCTAGACCTAATTCTAGACCTAACACTACAACAAATCATAGCCCTCATCCTAGCACTAAAACTAGCCTCAATCCTAACCCTAACCCTAACCCTTGCCCTAACTCTAATTCTAACCCACACCCTACATCTAAACCTAGCTATAACAACATTCCTAGCCCAAAACATAATCATAACACTAGCCTTAATGCTAGGCCTATGCTGAACACTAAACCTAGCCGTAATCCTAGCCCTAATTTAGCCCTATCCCTAAAACTAACCATAACCCTATCCCTAAGATTAACTTTAACTTTCATGCTAGACCTATCCCTAGTTCTACACTATCCCTTACCATAACCCTAACCCTAGATCTAAACCTAGACAAAACCCTAGCCATTACCCTTGCCTTATCTTTATTCCTAGTCCTAACCCTAGATCTAACCCTAATTCTAAATCTAACACTAAGCCTAAGCCTAAGCCTAATCTTAACACTAGCCCTAATCCTAACCCTAATCAAAAAACTATCTTCAATCTTATCCCTACAGTAAAATAAAACTGAGCAATAGCCCTAACACTAAACCTTAACTCCAACCAAACCCTAGCACTACACCTAGACCTAACCCTAGCCCCAATTCGAGTTCTAACATTAAATTTAAAACTAACCCTGACTCAGAGTCATATCCTAACACTCACCCTAGCTCTAAACACCAACCTAACTTTAAACCAAAACCTTACAGTAACCTTAGACTTATTTCAACCCTAAAACTAACCTGACCCTGACTAATCTAATGCTAACACTAGCTCTAAATATCACCCTAATCTTCAACCTAATCCTAGTACTAGAGGTTTAACCACTAACCATAACCAAAATTAACCCCAATTGTAAAGCTAGATCTTACATTAGCCTTTGCTCTAACCCTATCCCTAAACCTAACACAAAACTAGCCCTAATCTGAGCCCTAAACCTAGCTTTAATCCTAACCCGTGCGTAACCCTAGCCCTACACCTAGCTCTAACCCTTCCCTTACTCTAAGCCAAACCCTAACCCTAACGCTAACCCTAATTCTTAACATGACCCAAACCCTAACCCTATTACTATTCCTAACCCTAGCCCTCATTCTATCTCTAACCATAACCCAAAACCTAACCCTAACCCTGACTTTTATTCTGACCCTAACACTAATCGTACGTCTAAACCAGAATCTAATATAATTCACACCCTAAGACTCTCCCTACAGGTAACCTCGTACCTATACCTAACCCTATCACTGCCATAGACCTAAACCTAATCCTAAATCTGTGATAACTCTAGCCTTAGATCTAAACAAATCTTAGTCCTACCCTAACAGTAACTCTTAATCTAATCCAAACACTAACCCTACCCCTATACCTAACCTTGTCCTAATTCTGGCTTTCACCCTAACCCTAACTCTAACCTGAACACTGACCCTGACACTAACACAAAACCTAGCTCTAAACTTGACAATAAACCAAAATCTAAACTTAATATTAGACCTAGCAATAACCCTTACCCAACAACTAGCCGTAATTACAACTCTACATCTTACATTACACATAGCACTAACCCTAGGCCTAAACCTAACACAAAACCTAGCTCTAATCAAAACTGAGCTATAGCCCTATTCCTAACCCTTAACCTAAACCAAATCCTAACACTACACCAAGTCCTAACCCTATCCCTATAACTAATACTTACCCTGACTCTGACCCTAAATCTAATCCTAGCTCTAAACATCATCTTAATCCTAAATGTAACCCAAACACTAGACCTAGCCCTGACCCTAACCATAAAACTACCCCGAATTCTAAAGCCATTTCTTACATTAGCCATAGCTATAACCCTAACACAAAACCTAACCCTAATCTGAGTCCTAATCCTAGCTTTAACACAAACCCTAAATATAACCCTAGCTCTAACCCTAACCAAAACCCTAACCCTAGCTCTAACCCTATCCTTTACCCTAAGCCAACCCCTAATCATAATGCTACCCTAGTTTTAACCCTAATCCTGAGCCTACCCCAAACCCTAACCCTATTACTAGTCTTAACCCTAGCCCTTATCTAACCTTATCCCAAAGCCTAAGCCTAATCCTGATCCTTATTCTGACCCTAAAAAAACCCTAGGTCTAAGCCTGACCCTAAATCTAAACCAAACACTAACACTAGCCCTCCGGTAAATCTATACCTAACCTAACCATAATACCAGCACTAGACCTAAACCTAATCCTAAATATAGCCATAACTCTAACCGTAGCCCTAAAAGAAATCCTAGCCCTAGCCCTAAAGATGACCATTAACCTAATGCAAAGTCTACCCCTACCCCTAGACCTAACCCTAGTTCTAATTCTGGCCCTAACCCTAACCCCAATGCTATCCCAAACACTGAACCTTATCCAAACACAAAGCCTAACTCTAAACCTTATCCTAAACCTAACTATAGACCTATCCATTACCCTAACTCTAAAACTAGCCATAACCATAAGCCTGGCTCTTTCATTACCCAAAGCCTTAAAGCTATCCATAAATCTCAGGCAAAACATAGCCCTAACCCTAGCCATAAGCGCAATCCTAACCAAAACCTTAGCCCAAGCCCTAACCTTAATGCTTGCCCTAGCCTTAAACCTACCTCAAACACTAACCCATACCCTAAACATAAGTCTACCCCTAACCATAACCCTAACCGTAGCCCTAATCCTAACTGTAACCATAGCCCAAATGTTAGATCTAACTTTATCCATCACCTTAAACAAACCCTGACCTAATGCTAATCCTAACCCTAACCCTAACACTAACCCTAACAATAGCCCTGACTGTAACCTTCACCCTCGCTTTAGCCCTAACCCTAGCTCAATCCCTAACACTTATCCTAAACCTAACCCTAACACTAATACTAACCCTACGCCTAATCCTAACTCTAGCCCTAATCTTAAACTTAATCCAAGCACTAACACTGGCACTAACCCTATCCATTATTCTAAACACCATTCTAACTCAAATGCTAACCTTAGGCCAAATCCTAAACCTATCCCTAACACTAACCCTATACATTACTATAAACCTAATCCTATTCATTACTCTAACCCTAAACCTCACCCTAACCATAACCATAAAATTAGCCCTAATTGTAAAGCCATTTCTTAACCCTAAAGCTAATTCGAGCCCTAAGCCTAAACCTTAACCCAAACCAAACCCTAAACAGACTCTTAACCTAATCATACACCTAGCCCTAAACATGACCCCTACACTAAACCTAACCCTCACAATATCCCTAACCATAACCCTAGACCTGATATTAGTCTTAGCCCTAATCCTAGCCCTAACGCTAACAGAAACCCTATCCCTCATCTCAGATCTATACCTAGCATTAATCCTAACCCGAACCCGAACCCTAGCCCTATCCTGAATTTGAAAGCTTGTACTAGCCCGGTACCAAGCTATAACCCCATCATTCCCCTAAAAGGAACTCTAAACATAACACTAACACTAACCCTAGCTTTAACCATAGATCTAACTGTAACACTGACCCAAATGTTAATCCTAGCCCTAATTTGGACCTAACCCTAACCCTAGCCTTAACCCTAGCCTTAAGACTAACTCTCACCCTTGCCCTATTTCTATTTCTAATCATACCCCTAAACTTAGCCCTAACCCAAACCATATTCCTAACCCTAGATCTAAACATACCTCTAAATCTAAACCTATCCTTAAGATTAACCTCACCATACCACTAGCCCTAACACTATTTCTAATCCAAAAACTAGCCCTAACCAGAGCCCTAGCCCTAATACAAAACTGAGTCATTGCTCTAACCCTAAACCTTAGCCTATAGCAAACCCTACCCCTATAACTAGCCATAACCATAGCTCTTATTCAAGTCCTAGGCCTAAAACTAATCCTGACCCTGATTCTTATGCAAACACTAACCCTAGCTCTAAATATCACCCTAACCTAAAGCTAATAGTAGCATCACTCCTAGCCAAAACCCTAACCTTAAAACTAACCCTAATCATAACCCTAGTTCTTACATTGGCCATAGCCCTAACCTTAGCCCTAACCCTAACACAAAAATAGCTCTATTCCAAACCCTAACACTAGATTTAACCCTAACCTTAACCCTAATCCTAGCCCTATATCTAACCCTAAATTTAGACCTAACCCTAGCTCTAATCCTATCCCTTACCCTAAGCCAAACCCTATCCATAATTATAACCTTAGTCCTAATCCTAATCCTTAGACAAAACCAAACACTAACCCTATTACGAGTCCTAACTGTAGTCCTCATTCAACCGCTAAACATAACCCAAAATCAACATCTAAACTTCACCCATATTCTGACCCTAACACTAATTATAGGTCAAACCTGACCCTAACCTAAACTGAACCCTGAAACTTATATCTAAACCTAATACTAACACTAGCCTGAACCTAAACCTAATTTTAAATTTAGCAATAACTCTAACCCTAGACCTAAGACAAAATTTAGTCCTATCCCTAAAAATAACCCTTAACTTATTCCAAACATTAACCCTACCCCTATACCTAACCTTGTCCTAATTCTGGATTTTACCCTAATCCTAACTCTAACATGAACCCTGACCGTGACACTAACACTAAACCAAGTTCTAAACCTGACAGTAAACCAAAATCTAAACTTAACACTGGACTTGGCCATAACCCTTACCCTACAACTAGCCGTAATTAGAACCCTAAATCTTACATTACCCATAGTACTAAACCTAGGCCTAAACATAACACAAAACCTAGCCATAATCTGAGGCCTAAACCTACCTTAAGAATAATCCTCACACTAACCCTAGCTCTAAACCTAACCCTAATTCTCACCTTAGTCCTAACCCTACCTCACAGCTAACCCTTAGTGTAAACATAACCCTAGCCATTTCCCTACCCATAACCATAACCCTAGCTCTACTCCTAACAGTAACACTATCTTTAACCCTAGCTCTATCCCTAGCCATTACCCTATCTCTAATGCTACATGTAATGATAACTCTAGCCCTAACCCTAACCAAATCCCTAACACAACACATAAACCTAAGCCTAGACCTAACACTAAACCTAACCTTTGCTTTACCATAAATCTAACTCAAAACCTAACACCATAAACCCAACAGTAAAACCAACTTTAAAACTAAACTTAACCCTAATCTTAAGCTTAACCCAAAAGCTAACCTTACATCTAACACAATCTATTGCTCTAAACCTAACACTAAACCTAATGAAAACCCTAGACCTAACCCTAAACCTAACCCTGACCATAATCATAACATTAACCCTAGACTTAACATTAAACCTAACCCTCACCTTATCACTAACCAAGCTCAAAAACAAACATTTATCCTAAACCTAACCCTAACCTACCCTAAGCTAGTTTTACTTCCCCTAGCCCAAAGCCTAACTCTAACTCTATCCCTAATCTTAATCATAAACTTAGCCCTAACACTAGCTCTAACCCTATACATTATCCTTATGATAATCCTAATCCTAATGCTAACACTAGTTTTAACTTTAACCCTATTGATATCCTGAAACGTTTCCATTACACTAAACCAGCCCTCAATCCTAAAACCAACCCTATGCATTACCCTATGCCTAACCCTAACACTCATTTGAGCCCTATCCCTATACCTTAACCTAAAAGAAACCTTAAACCTTATCCTGACCCTAAACATACACCTAGATCTAAATCTAAACCTTACACTAATCCTAACACTTATACTAGAGCTACACACAAACCTAACTCTAAATCTACCCCTAAATGTAACACTAGACCTGACATTAGCCCTAGCCCTAATTCTAGACCTAGCCCTACAACAAACACTAGGCCTCATCCTAGCCATAAACCAAGCTTTATCATAATCTTAACTCTAAAACTAGCCCTAACTCTAATTCTAATCCTCACCCTATTTCTAAACCTAGCTATAACAACATCCCTAACCCAAAAAATAACCATAACCCTAGTACCAATGCTAGGCCTAAACTGAACTCTAAACCTAGCCCTAATCCTAGCCCTATTTTAGCCCTATCCTTAAAACTAACGATAACTCTAGCCCTAAGACTACATCTAACCCTCACCCTAGTCCTATCCCTATTTCTAAATGTATCCGTTACCGTAACCCAAACCCTATCCTGAAACCTTGCCTTATTCTTAGACCTAGCCATAACCCTGGAGCTAATGCTAACCCCAAATTTAAACCTAACTCTAAGCCTAAGCCTAATATTAATACTAGCATTAACCCTTATGCTAATCATATGACTAGCACTAACCCTAAAACTACGACTAAAACAAAACTGAGCAATAACCTAACACTAAACCTTAACTTAAACTAAATCCTAACAGTGCACCTAGACCTAATCTAGCCCTAATTCGAGTTCTAACTCTAACCTTAAAACTTACCCTGACCTTGAATCATATCATAATAGTCACCCTAGATATAAACACCACCCTAAAACTAAACAAAACTGTAACTGTAACCCTAGCACTTATTTGAGTCCTAACCCTAAACCTAACACAAACCCTAACCCTGACTCTAACCATTATCATAATCTTAGCACTAACTTAACCCAAAACCTAGCCCTAATATGAGCCATAAACCGATTTTAAACCTAATCCTAACCCTAAACCTAGCCCTAATCATAACCATAAACCTAGCCCTAACTCTAGCTCTATACCTATTCATTTCCATAACCATAACCATAACCCTAATGCTGACCTTAAGCCTAAACCTAACCCTATCCCTAATCCTAAAACTATCCATAATCATAAACCAAACTTAAACCCTAAACCTCACATTATCATTACCCTAAAACTAACCCTAATGCTAATTTGAGCCATAATTTAAAACCTTATCATATCCCAAACCCTAACCAAGACCCTGAGCTTAAAAATAGGACAGACAGCAGAATACATCAGACACGAGAAAGACAATATGTCAATCAATGGAAGGGTAACTGATGTGATACAGCAATCTGTATACGGGGTAAAATTGGGAGTTCATAACCCACCTGAATCAAACTGTGAAATATGATGTATTAAGAACTATGTAATGTTTTGAACGACCAACAATAAATAATAAAAAAAATATCCTTAGATATAAACCTGACCCTATCCCTAAACCTAACCCTTACACTACAGGTAGCCATATACCTAACACTAAAAGTATCTTCAAACAAAACCATAGACCTGATATTAGCCCTAGCCATAATTCTAGCCTTAACCCTAAAAAAATTCCTAGCCCACCTCCTAACCCTTAACCAAGACTTAATCATAACCCTAACATTAACCCTAACACTAACCCTAATTCTAACCCTCACCCTATCTATAAACCTAGCTGGAAATTGATCCTTTAGCCTAAACTTAACCCTAACCATAACCCTAATGCAAGACCTAAGCTGAACACTAACACTAGCCCTAATTGTAGCCATAATTTAAACCTATCCCTAATCCTAACCCTAACCTTAGCCCTAATACTAACTCTAACTCTCACAGTACCCCTATCCCTAGCTCTAACCCTATCCCTTACTGTAACCCTAACCCTAGCCCTAAACCTAGACATAACCCTAGCCCTAACCCTTGGCTAATCTTTATTCCTAGCCCTAATCCTAGATAAACCCTAATGCTAAATCTAACACTAAACCTAAGCCTAAGCCTAATATTAACAATAGCCTTAACCCTAACACTAATCATAAAACTAGCTCTAACCCTAACCCTAGCAGTAAAACAAAACCGAGCAATAGCCCTAACATTAAACCTTAATTTAAACCAAACCCTAGCACTACACCTTGACCAAAACCTAGCCCTAATTCTAGTCCTTACCTTAACCTTAATACTAACCCTGACTCTGATCAAATCCTAACACTCAGCCGAGCTCTAAACACCACCCTAACTTTAAACCAAACCCTTACAATAAAGCTAGCCTTATTTCGAGTTCTAACCCTAACCCTAAAACTAACCCTGACCCTAACTATTAACGTAATATTAACACTCGCCCTAAATATCACCCTAACCTTAAACCTAATCCTAACACTAGAGGTTTAACCCCTAAAAATAACCCCAAAATTGACCCTAATTGTAACCCTAGTTCTTACATTAGTTGTTGCTGTAACCCTAGCCCTAAACCTAACACAAAACTAGCCCTAATCCGAACCCTAAACCTAGCTTTAACCCTTACCCTTGCCCTAATCCAAGCCCTAATCCTAGCTTTAACCCTTACCCTTGCCCTAATCCAAGCCCTAATCCTAGCTCTAACCCTATCCCTTACCCTAAGCCAAACCCTAACCCTAATGCTAACCCTAATCCTTAACATAAAACAAACCCTAAACCTATTACTAGTCCTAACCCTAGCACTCATTCTAGATCTAACCATAACCCAAATCCTAACCCTAACCATGACACTTATTCTGACCCTAACACTAATCGTAGGTCTAAACCTGAACCTCAGCCTATTCTGAACCCTAACACTAGCCCTACTGGTAACCTTATACCTAAACCTAACCCTAACACTAGTTTTAGACCTAAGCCTAATCCTAAATCTAGCAATAACTCGAACCCTAGACCTAAAGAAAAACTTAGACGTACCCCTAACAATACCCTTAACCTAAGACAAACACTACCTCATCCGCTAGACATAACTCTAGACCTAATTCTGGCTTTAACCCTAACCATAACCATAACCTCAACACTGACCCTGACACTATCACTAACCCTAGAATAAACATCGCCCTAACCTAAACCAGCCCTAAAACTATACCTAGCCCTAATATTTACCCTAAAAAAAGTAGCTGAGTCCTAACAAGTTCTTACATTAGCTTTAGCCATAACCTATCAAAATACCTAGTCCTAAACCAAGCCCCAAGCCCTACCCTAGCTTTAACCATGAAGCTAATCCAAACCCTAATCATAGTCTTAACCCTAACCCTAAACCTAACCCTAGATCTAATCCTTGGCATAATCCTAGCCCTAACCCTAGCTCTAACCTATCCATTACCCTAATGATAACACTAACCCTTATGTTAACCCTAGGCCAAACCCTAATCCCATCCCTAACCCTAAACCTATCCATTACCCTACACTTAACCTGAACACTAAACCTAAAACTATCATCACCCTATCCTTAAAAATAATGCTAATTCGAGCCCTAAACCTAAACCTTAACCTAACAAAAACCCTGAAACTGACCTGAAACCTAATAATATTCCTAGATTTCAACTGGACCCTACACATAAACCTAATCCTTACAAGAGACCTAGCTATTAACCTAATCCTAAAACTATCATTAACTGTAACCTAGATCTGACATTAACCCTAACTCTAATCCTAGTCCTAACACTAACACAAACCTTAGCCCACATCCTAGCCATAAACCTTGCCTTAATCATAAACTTATCCCTAACCCTAATTCTTACCTTCATCTTAGCCCTAAAACTAGCTATAATCCTATCCCTTACCATAAACTTAAACTTAACCTTAAACCTAACATTATTGCTAGCCCTAAACTTAAAAATAACCCTAACACTAACCCTAAGCCATAATCCCAGGCCTAATTTAGCCCTATCCCTAACCCTAACCCTAATCCTTGATCTAAGACTAACTCTAACTCTTGCCCTAAACCTATACCAAGTTCTAACCCTATCCTTTAGCATTACTATAAACCTAGACCTAAACTCATCCCTAACCCTATCCCTATCCAAAGCCCCAGCTTAAATCTTAGATCTAAAGCTAACTCTAAATCTAACCTTATATCTAAGCTTAAACCTCACACTAACACTAGACCTAACCCTAACACTAATCCTTAAGCTAGACCTAACCATACCCTAGCCCTAAAACAAAACCGAGTCATAGCCTTAAACCTAATTCTTAACTTAAACCAACCTAACCTTACACCTGCCCTAACACTATATCTAATTCTAGTCCTAACCCTAACCTGATAATTAATCCAGACTGTGACTCTGACCCTGACACTAACCCTTGCTCTAAATATCATCAAAACCATAATTCTAACCCTAACATTAGATCTAGCCCTTACCCTAACCATATAACTAGCACTAATCATAACCCAAACCCTAAACTTGAACCTGACCCTAATAATAACCTTAGCTCTAAACTTGACCCTTACCCTAAACCTATCCCCTACACTGGAACAAGCCATAAACCTAACACTAAATCTATCCCTAACTGTAACCCTAGACCTGACATTAGCCCTAACCACATCTGCAGCAATTTGTAAGTATATAGCAGGATCATAGGCAATTTGTTGCAGCTTACCCTTATAAGGTCCTTTTCCTAACAACATATCTAGATTTTTCTGAGGATAACCAGCTGCGACATTTCACCTAGCTGTTTCTGTGCAAAATTCCTCATTGGCAACCTTCCATAACAGGTATTATCCTCCATTTAGCACAGCTTTACACATACTAGTCAAATCTGCTGGCGTCATGTTCAAGTTGGTAATCAATTTGACCAAGTTTATAGTGAAGGGTGCTCGAGGACCCTAGGTTGTTACAGCCTCTTTTAGCTGCTTCACTGTTTTGAAATCTAAAACATGGTGATGTCACTGCCCTCCTGCTGCCTCAAATCCAGGGCATGCTAAACTTTGAGGTCCTGTCTCTGGATCCCATCTATCAACTATGGGGTTTGAGAGCCATTCAGCATATGTTGTCTCCATAGGCAGCCTCCTGTTGTAACTTTTCCCCTGATCGCTTTTTCTGCTCTAAACTTTCTTCCCCTTTCTTACTATCTTGAGAGGCCTCCTCTTTTTTCCTGATTTAATACATCTTCTACCATAATCTGAACTGAAATCTTTGAACAAGGCAAAAAAAAAATTGTAGCATCATCCACAATGGCAATGTGCCAACTGGCAGAGTTACTGGGTTTTTCTTTTCCCTGTCCCTTAAATCTTCACCCCGATGGTCCCATTGTGATATATTCAACAACTCTTCCTTAAAACGCCATGGGCTACATTTTTGTATTGTATCAACATATGCCCTGACTGTTTTTGGTTTTACTGGGGTGCCTCCTTCCTCTAACAATTTACTTAACATTCTTTCAGTTTGTTTTTTGCTAATTTCTGACCCAAATCTTTCTGCTACAAGGATAACACAACTCAAACAGGTAACTCAAAACAAAACAGAAGCAAAACGAAACAAAAACGGAACAAAAAAATTTGCATTGTTATGGTTCAGTGGTAGAGTGCCCACCTAGCATGTGTGAGGCCCTGGGTTCGAGTCTCAGCATCACATAATGATAAATAAAGATATTGTGTCCATCTACAACTAAAAATATTTTTTAAAAAATTTCCTATTTTTATATATGTATATTCATGTTCTATCTCTATCTCTTCCTCAGGGCCAAACAACTTCAAACCTTGAGGCAACCATTTTTCCCAGTTTGCCTGAGAAAGTTCTAGGGATAGGCAACTTGAAACAAAAACAAAACAAATCAAAAGAAGAACACATTGTTTTTTGAAATGGTCACCCATTCTCTCGCCTTCCCTCAGGGGCCAGCAATTTCACTTACCTCTGATCTTCAGGCATTCCCCGCACAGGCAACCAAATACTGCAGTCTGGCTGGACAAGAATAACTGAGCCGCCACAAAGCCTTGTAGGTTCAAACAGCAACTACTTTATTTCAACTCTCACCGGCACTGCACACGCACTTTTCTGCCAACGCCACCAACGCAGCCCCTCCAGCAAACTCCCACACCGGAAATCCCTCCTCCGGAACTTCCCCAACCAATGGGAACTCTCCTCCAGGAATTCCCACAAGAACTCCAAAGTAGTGGGAGAACTTCAAAGTAGTGGGTGCCTGAGGCAGCAAGAGCTGCCTCCTTGCCAGACAGTAAAGGTCAAATATACAATACAATCAATCCAGCATCACAGCAATTACATAAGCTTAACTCAAATCATCATCTCAATTGTTCACTGGCATCACCTTTCAAACACTTCCTCTGTCAAATGCTAGGCATCATTCTGACCAGCCGTGGCTCTCAACAGTAGCCCTAAGCAGAGGCAAGGAAAATACACTTTCATTTTAAAGTGTTTACAGAGCTTCTAGAGAACTCAGAGTTTTCTGGAATCTCAGCAAGTATTTTTTTCACCTGATCTTGTTGATACTTTTCAGGATAGATGAGTATTACAGTTTCACTTGGCTACCCAAATTTTGTTCTTCTAGGTTCTAGATTCGTTTGCAGGAAAGCATTGAATTTTTAGGTTTCACTTCATTTTTCCCAATAATGAAACATGCTTTTGGAACTCTAAATCAAACATGCCTTGTTCTACCTGCTTGAAACTTGACCAACTCAATTAGTTCTCTGTTCGCTCTCTATGCTTTGTTCCTTGTTGATGTAGCCCTATGCAGAGGCAAGGAAAATACACTTTCATTTGAAAGTATTTGCCAAGCTACTACTGAACTCCAAGTTTACTGGAATCTCAGCAAATATATTTTCAAATGATGTTGTTGATACATGGCAGGAAAGATGAATATAACAGTTGCACTTGGCTGCCCAAATTTTGTTAATCTAAGTTGAAGCTTTCCTTGACAGGAACACTATGAATTTGTAGGTTTAACTTCACTTTCCACTATAGGGATAAAGGCATTTAGAAGTCTAAATGAAACACGGATTGTGCTAGCTGCTTGAAACTTGACTCACTCGATTAGTTCTTGCTGTGACCTCTATACTTTGTTTCCTGTTGAAGTAGCCCTAAGCAGAGGCAAGCAAAATACACTTACATTTGAAAGCATTTGCAGAGCTTCCACAGAACTCTGAGATTACTGGAATCTCACCAATATTTTTTCACCTGAACTTGTTGGTACTTGGCAGGAAAGAGGAGTATATGAGTTGCATTGTCTGCCCAAATTTCTTTCTTCTAGGTTGAATCCTTTGTTTGCAGGAACACTTTTTTTTTTTTTTTAGGTTTCATTTCATTTGGTCTTATAGTGATACAGGCATTTGGAACTCTAAATCAAACACCGTTTGCAGTAGCTGCTTGAAACCTGACTCACTAAATAAGCTTTCAGTGTGCTCTATATTTTTGTTTCCTGTGGAAACAGCCCTAAGCAGAGGCAAGGAAAATACACTTTCATTTGAAATCGTTTGCAGAGCTTCCAAAGAAGTCAAGATTACTTGAATCTCAGCAAATATTTTTTCACCCAATCTTGTTGACACTTGGTAGGAAAGATGAGTATTCCAGTTGCACTTGACAGCCCAAATTTTGTTCTTCTATGTTCTAGAATTCGTTTGCACGAACACTTTGAATTTTTTGGTTTCACTTCACTTTTCCCTATAGCGATACAGGATTTTGGAACTCTAAATGAAACACACCTCGTTCTGGCTGCTTGAAACTTGACCAACTCAATGAGTTCTCTGTGCACTCTCTATGCTTTGTTTCTTTTGAAGTAGACCTAAGCAGAGGCAAGGAAAGTACACTTTCATTTGAAAGCATTTGAAGAGCTTCCACAGAAATCCGAGTTTACTGGAAACTAAGCAATTAATTTTTCACCCAAACTTGTTGATACTTGGCAGAGAAGATGAGTATACACGTTTCACTTGGCTGCCCAATTTTTTTCTTCTAGGATGAAGCATTCGTTTGCATGAAAACTTTGAATTTTAGGTTTCACTTCTTTTTGTTATTTAGGGAAACAAGTATTTGGAAATCTCTATCATACATGGTTTGTGCTAACTGCTTGAAACTTGACTCACTCAATTTGTTCTCAGTTCACTCTCTATGCTTTGTTCCATCTAGAAGGAGCCCTAAACAGAGGCAAGGAAAATACACTTTCATTTCAAACCTTTGCAGAGCTTCTATAATTCTCCGAGTTTACTGGAGTCTCATCAGATTTTTTAAACTCTAAATTGTTGTTACATGTCAGGAAATATGAGTATACAAGTTGCACTTGGCTACCAAATTTCGTTCTTCTAGGTTCTAGCGTTTGTTTGCAGGAACACTTTGAATTTTTAGGTTTCACATCATTTTTTTTTTCTATAGGGATATAGGGATACAGGCTTTTGGAACTCTAAATCAAACACATCTTGTAGTAGCTGATTGATACTTGACCAACTCAATTAGTTCTCAGTGCACTATCTATGCTTTGTTCCCTGTTGAAGTAGCCCTAAACAGAGGCAAAGAAAATTAATTTTCATTTGAAAGCATTTGCAGAGCTTCTATAGAACTCAGAGTTTACTGGAATCTCAGCAACTATTTTTTTTCCCACAAACGTGTTGATACATGGCAGTAAAGATGAGTATATCAGTTGCACATGGCTGTCCAAATTTTGTTCATCTACATTAAAGCGTTCCTTGGCAGGAACAATTTGAAATTTTAGGTTTAACTTCATTATAACCTAGAGGGATACATGCATTTGGAATGCTAAATCAAACACGGTTTGTGTTAGTTGCTTGAGGCTTGACTCACTCAATTATTTTCCAGTGCACTCTCTGTTCTTTGTTACTTGTTGAAGTAACACTATTTGAAGCAAGGAAAATACACTTTCATTTGAAAGTGTTTGCAGAGCTTCCACAGAACTCTGAATTTACTGGAATCTCAGCAAATATTTTTTCACTCGATCTTGTTGTTACTTGGTAGGATAGATGAGGATACCAGTTGTGCTTGGCTGCCCAAATTTTGTTCTTCTAGATCCTAGCATTCGTTTGCAGGAACACTTTGAATTTTTAACTTTCACTTAAGTTTTTCCTAAAGCCATACATGCTTTGAAACTCTAAATCAATCATGCCTTGTTCTAGTTGCTTGAAACTTGACCAAATCAATTTTTTCTCAGTGCATTCTCTATGCTTGAAGCGTTCCTTGGAAGGGTCACTTTGAATATTTAGCTTTCATTTCATTTTCCCCTATAAGGATATATGCATTTGGAACTCTAAATCAAACATGGTTTGTGGTAGCTGGTTGAAACCTGACTCACTAAATTAGTTCTCAGTGTGCTCTATGTGTTTTGTTCCCTGTGCATGTAGCCCTAAGTATAGACAAAGAAAATACACTTTCATTTGAAAGCGTTTGAGGGGCTTCCATAGAACTCCGAGTTTACTGGAATCTAAGCAAATATATTTTTACTCGAACTTGTTGATACTTGGCAGGATAGATGGGTATTCAAGTTGCATTGGCTCTCCAAATTTAATTTTTCTAGTTTGAAGCATTAGTTTTAAGGAACACTTTAAATTTTTAGGTTTCCCTTCAATTTGTCCTATAGAGATACAGGCTTTTGGAACTCTAAATCAAACATGGTTTGTGCTAGCTGCTTGAAAATTCATGCACTCAATTAGTTCTCATTGTACTCTCTATTCTTTGTTCCCTGTTGAAATAACCCTACTCAGAGGCAGGAAAAATACACTCTAATTTGAAAGCATTTTCAGAGCTTCCACAGAACTCTGAGTTTACTGTAATCTTAGCAAACATTATTTCACCCGATCTTGTTGATACTTGGCATGAAAGATGAGTATACCACTTGCACTTGGATCCCAAATTTTGTTTTCCTAGGTTGAAGCATTCGTTTGCAGGAAAACTTTGAATTTTTAGGTTTCACTTCGTTTTGTGCTATAGAGATACAGGCTTTTGGAACTCTAAACATGGTTTTTGCTAGCTGCGTGAAAACTTATCCACTCAATTAGTTCTCAGTGTACTCTCTATTCTTTGTTCCCTGTTGAAATAATCCTACTTAGAGGCAAGAAAAAAAATGCACTCTAATTTGAAAGCATTTTCAGAGCTTCCACAGAACTCTGAGTTTAATGTAATCTCAGCAAATATTAATTCACCCGATCTTGTTGATACTTGGCATGAAAGATGAGTATACCACTTGCACTTGGATCCCAAATTTTGTTTTCCTAGGTTGAAGCATTCGTTTGCAGGAACACTTTGAATTTTTAGGTTATACTTCATTTTCCTGCATAGGGATACAGGCATTTGAAACTAAATAAAACACGGTTTGTGCTAGCTTCTTGAAACTTGAGTCACTAAATTAGTTCTCAGGGCACTCTCTATGATTTTTTATTTGGTGAAGTAGCCCTATGCAGAGGCAAGAGTAATATACTTTCACTTGACAGCATTTGCAGAGCTTCCACAGAACTCCGAGTTTACTGGAATCTCAGAAAATATTTTTTAACACATTCTTGTTGATACTTGGCAGGAAAGATGCGTATATCAGTAGCACTTAGCTGCCCAAATTTTATTCTTCTAGGTTGAAGCGTTCGTTTGCAGGAACACTTTTAATTTTTACATTTCCCTTCATTTTCCCCAATAGGGATACAGGCATTTGGAAGTCTAAATTAAACATGGCTTGTGCTAGCTTCTTTACACTTGGTTCACTCAATTAGTTCTTAGTCCACTCTGTATGATTTTTACAAGTTGTATTAGTCCTAAGCAGAGACCAGGAATACACACTTTCATTTGCAAGTGTTTTCAGAGCTTCCATACAACTCTGAATTTACTGGCATCTCAGCAAACACGTTTTCAGCTGAACTTGTTGATTTTTGGCAGGAAAAATGAGTATACAAGTTTCACTTGGTTGCCCAAATTTCATTCTTTTAGGTTGAAGCTATCGTTTGCAGGGACACTGAATTTTTAGGATTCACTTTGTTTTTCCCTATAGGAATACAGGCATTTGGAACTCTAAATCAAACATGGTTTGTGTTAGAAAATTGAACCTTGACTCACTCATTTAGTTATCATTGTGCTCTCTATGCTTTTTTCCCTCTTGAAGTAGCCATAAGCAGAGTCAAATAAATAGACTTTCATTTGAGAGCATTTGCAGAGCTTCCACAGAGCTCCAAGTTTACTAGAATCTCAGAAAACATTTTTGAATCTGATCTTCTTCATTCTTGGAAGGAAAGATGAGTATACCAGTTGCACTTGGCTTTGCGAATTTTGTTCTTCTAGGTTGAAATGTTCATTCACAGGAACACTTTGAATTTTTCAGTTTCACTTTATTTTCCCCTCTAGGGATACATGCGTTTGGAAGTGTGAACCAAACACAGTTTGTGCTAGCTTCTTGGAACTTGACTCATTCAATTAGTTCTCAGTGCATTCTCTATGCTTTGTTTTCTGTTGAAGTAGCAATAAGCAGAAACATGGAAAATAATCTTTCGTTTGAAAGCATTTGTAGAGCTCCCAAAGAAATCCGAGTTTACTGAAATCTCAAAAAATATTTTTTCACTATAGCCTGTTGATACTTGGCAGGAGAGATGAATATACCATTTGCACTTGGCTGCCCAAATTTCATTCTTCTAGGTTAAAGGTTTGTTTCCAGGTACACTTTGAAAATTTAGTTTTCATTTTTTTTCCCCTATAGTTATACAGGCATACGGAACTCTAAATCAAACACTGTTTGTGCTAACTGCTTGAAACTTCACACACTCCATTAGTTCTCAGTGTGCACACTATGCTTTCTTTCCTGCTGAAGTATTCCTCAGCAGAGGCAAGGAAAATACACTTTAATTTTGAAGGGCTTTCAGAGCTTTCACAGAAGCTGAGTTTACCTCAATCTTATCAAACAATTTTTCACCTGATATCGTTGATACCTGGAAATAATGACTAGTATTTCTGTCCCACTTTACAGCACAAATTTTGTTCGTCGGGGTTGATGTGTTCGTTTTCAGAAACACTTTTAATTTTTAGGTTTCACTTCATTTTCCCCCATAGGGATACAGGCAGTTGGAACTCTAAATCAAATACGGTTTGTGCTAGCTGGTTTAAACTTGACTCACTCAATTAGTTCTCATTTCACTCTCTATATTTTGTTACCTGTTGAAGTAGCACTAAGCAGAGGCAAAGAAAATACACTTTCATTTGAAAGCATTAGCAGAGCTTCCACTGAACTCCAAGTTTACTGGAATCTCAGCAGATATTTTGTTACCTGACATTGTTGATACCTGGCAAGAAAGATGAGTATACGAGTTTCACTTGAGTGATCTAATTTCATTCTTCTAGGTTGAAGCGTTCATTGGCAAAATACTTTGAATTATTAGGTTTCACTTCATTTTGCCCTATAGGGATACATACATTTGGAACTCTTAATGAAACACGGTTTTGGCTAGCTCCTGGAAACTTGAACCACTCAATTAGTTTTAAGTCCACTCTCTATGCTTTATTCCCTTAGAATGTAGCCCAAAGGAAGTGCACCAAAAATACACTTTCACTTGAAAGCATTTGCAAAGCTTCTACAGAACTCCATGTTTACTGCAGTCTAAGCAAATATTTTTTCACCTGATCTTTTTGATACTTGGATAAAAAGATGAGTTTACCAGTTGCACTTGGCTGCCCAAATTTTGTTCTTCTAGGTTGAAGCATTCGTTGACAGGAACACTTTGAATTTTAAGGTTTTACTTCATTTTCCTCATAGGGATACATGCATTTGGAATTCTAAATCAAACATGTTTGTGCTAGCTGCTTGAAACTTGACACACTCAATTAGTTCTCAGTGTCCTCTCTATGCTTTGTTCCCTTTTGCAGTAAATCTAAGCAGAGGCAAAAAAAGAAAAAAAAATAACTTTCATTTGAAAGCATTTGCCAAATTCCACAGAACTCCGAGTTTACTGAAATCTCAGGAAATATCTTTTCTCCCAATCTTCTCCATATTTGGCAGGGATGATCTGTACTCTAGTCTAACTTGGCCTCCCAATTTTGCTATTCTAGGTTGAAGTGTTCATTTTCAGGAACACTTTGAATATTTAGACGTCAATCCCTTTTTCCCTATATGGATAGATACAGTTGGAACTCGAAATAAAACATGATTTGTGGTAGCTTATTGAAACTATATGCACTCAATTAGTTCTCAGTGCCTTCTCTATGCTTTTTTCCTGTTAAAGTAGCCTGAAGCAGAAACAAGAAAAAAAAAAACAGTTTAATATTAAATTGTTTGCCAATTTCTACAGAACTCCTAGTTTATTGAAATCTTAGCAAATATTTTTTTCACCAAATCTTGATGATACTTGGCAGGAATGATCTGAAATGCAGTTGCCCTTGGAGCCCCAAATTTTATTCTTCTAGGTTGAAACATTCATTTGAAGGAACACTTTTAATTTTTAGGTTTTACTTTGTATTCTCCAATTGGGAGAGATGCACTTGGAACTCTAAATCAAACATATTTGTGCTAGCTGCTTGAAACCAAACACACTCAATTCATACTCAGTGCACTCTCTATGCTTCCTTCCCTGTTGAAATAGTCCAAAGCAGAGGCAAGAAAAAAACTCTTTCATTTGAAAACTTTTGCTATGCTTTCACTGAACTCCGGGTTTGCTGAAATCTCAGCGAATATTTTTTTTTTTTTCTGATTTGGTGCTTGCTGCTTGAAACTTCACACACTCAATCATGTCTCAGAATGCATTGTCTTTTTTGTTTCTTTTAGAGAAGGCCCAAATCTGAAGCACAATAAACAAGTGAATCCAAGAGCACTCTATAATAAAACAGGTAAATACCCAGTTACTAAAATTCCTCCCCCAATTATTTGGTCAGAATTCTTTTATCATGTGCAGAAATTCATCTGTTTGCTAGCCCACTATGCTCCTCAAGTTTGGGACTCCAAGGATCAAAGGTTCTCTAAACAGGTTAAGCTTTAGTGTCAAAGTTTGTGTTAGTTTTAGGACTAAGGTTATAAGCTTGTGTTATGTTTAAAGTTAGTTTTTGTCTAGTTTCTATATACTGGATGGGATTCATCTTTTTCCGATCCTAAATATGCTTGCCAAGTTTTAGCCATCTAGATATGAGTGTTTGATGTCAGGAACAGTTTTTATTTTCAGGTTTCACTGCATTTTGACATATACAGGTGACGGAAATCGAGCTGGAATTCAAAAAACGTTTGTGCTTGCTGCTTGAATCTTCACACACTCTATCAGTTCCCCTTTAAGCATTGTCTGGGTTGTTTCTCATAGAAAAAGCTCAAAGCTGAAGTACATAAAAAGAAGGTTATCAAAGAGCACTCTATAGGAAAATAGTGAAATACACAGTTACTGAAATTTCTTTCCCAATTGTTTGGTCAGATCAGATTTCTTTGTTAAGGTGCTGGAATTCTTTTGTTTGTTAGCCTATAGGTTCCCCATTTTGGGGACTCCTAGTATCACTGGTTCTCTAAAATATTTAGGGTTTGAGTCAGGGTTTTTGCTAGATTAGAGGATAAGGTGAAAAACTTGAGTTATTGTTAGAGTTACTTTTTGTCTGGTTTTGTCAATAGCTTGCCAGATTCATCTTTTACCTATCCAAACTATGCTCACCAAGATTAGGCTATCTAGGTTCAAGGGTTCTTTATGAGGAACAGTTTGGATTTCCAGGTTTCAGTGGCTTTTGATCTATACAGGTGATGGAAATCCAGTTGGATATAAAACAGGGTTTTTACTGGCTTCTTAAAACTTCACACACCCAATCAGGTCCCAGAATGCATAGCCTTGTTTCTTTTTTGCTGAAGTAGCCTTAAGCTGAAGCATGCAAAAACAACTTTGTCCAAGAAAAATCTATGAAAAAAAAACAGGAAAATAAATATTTACTGAAATATCTAACCAAATTATTTAGTCATATGTCTTTGATACTGCAAAGGATTCATCTCTTTTCTTGCATCACTATGCTCCACACTTTTGGGTCTAATAATATCAATGGTTTTCTCAATAGTTTAGGCATAGTGTTAGGGTTAATGTTACGGTTAAGGCTAGGGATAGAGCCAGTGTAAGGTTAGAGTGACTTTTGGGCCAATTTCTTTGATACTGGGCAGGATTCAACTTTTACTTGGCCTAACTATGCCCGTCAAGTTTGGGACTTTTAGGTGCAACTGTTGGCTGTCAGGAATAGTTTGAATTTTCAGGTATCACTGCATGTTCACGTGAATGAAAATCCACGTGGAAATGAAACAGGGTTTGTGCTAGCTGCTTGAAATTTCATACACTCAATCAGTTCTTTGTGAGCACTGTCTCTTTTTTTCTTGTACAAGAGGCCTAAAGGTGAAACACACAAAAACATGTTCATCCAATAGCACCCTATAAGAAAACAGGAATATAACCAGTTAATGAAATTCCTCCCCCAATTGTTTGGTCAGATTTCCCTCATAGGGCACAGGAATTCATCTGTTTCCCAGCTCACTTATCTCCCCACATTTGTGACTCCAATTATCAATGCTTCTCTAAACAGTTTACAGTTAGTGTCAGAGTTTTTGTTAGTTTTAGGACTAGGTCTACAAGTTTGTGTAATGGTTAGAGTTATTTTTTATACTTTATTTGATACTGGGAAGAATTCATATTTACCTATCCTAACCATGCTTACCAAGTTTGGGACAACTAGGTGCAAGTGTTCACTTTCAGGACTCTTTTGTATTTGCAGGTTTCACTGCATTTTTACTTATAATGGTGTTGGAAATTGAGCTGGAAATTGAACAGTGTTTGTGATTGTTGCTTGAAACTTCACACACTGAATCATGTATCAGAATGAATTCTCTTGTTTCTTTCTTATTAAAATAGCTTTAAGCTGAACAATGCACAGACAGCTTAATCTGGGTTAATTTCTTTGATACTGGGAAGGATTCAGCTTTCACCTAGCCTTACTATGCTTGACAAGTTTGGGCCTTGTAGGTTCAACTACTCACTCTCAGGACAGTTTGTATTTTCAGGTATAAGTGCATTTTGAACTATATGGGTGAATGGAAATCAGCTGGAAATTGAAAAGCATTGGTTCTTGCTGCTTGAAACGTCACACACTCAGTCATGTCTCAGAATGCGTTGTCTGGGTTGTTTCTTGAGGAAGAGACTCAAAGCTGAAGCACAAAAAAAGTTAATCCCAGGACACTCTATAAGAAAACAGGGAAGTACAAATTTACTGATTTTCTTCCCCCAATTCTTTGGCCAGATTTTTTGCTAAGGCACCAGAATGCATCTGTTTTTGAGCCCACCAGTCTACTGAAACTTGGTACTCCATGGATTAATGGTTCTCTAAAGAGGATATAGTTATTGTCAGGTTTTAGGGATAATATTAAAGCTTGTGTTATGGTTAGAGTTAGTTTTGTGCTGATTTCTTTGATACTGGGGAGGATTCAACTTTTACCTAGCCTCACAATGCTCGACCACTTTGTGCCTTCTAGGTGCAACTGGTCTCTGCCAGGACCACTTTGAATTTTCAGGTTTCACTGCATTTTGACCTATACTGGTAAATGGAAATCGAGGTGGAAGTGAAACAGTGTATGTGGTTGCTGCTTGAATCTTCATACACTCAATCATGTTATAGATTGCACACACTTATTTTTTGTTGTGGAAGTAGACCTATCATGAAAGATCCAAAAAGAACTTAGTCCAAGAACACTGTATGAAAAAAAAAAAAACAGGAAAATACCTATTTATTGAAAAACTTAACCAAAGTATTTAATCAGATGTCTTTGGAACTGCACACGATTCATCTGTTTGCTGGTCCCACTCTGCTGCAAACTTTTGGGAATTTAGGATCAATGGTATTCTAAAGAATTTAGGGATAGTGTTAGTATTAGTTTTGGGGTTAGTCCTAGGATTAAAGATAGTGTTAGGGTTACAGAATTTTTTTGTGCCAATTTCTTTGATACTTGGCAGGATTCCACTTGTACCTAGGCTAACTATGCTGGCCAAGTTCACACCATCTAGGTCTAACTGTTCCCTTTTAGAAAAAGTTTTTATTTTCAGGTATCACTCCATTTTACCTATATGGGTGAAAGGAAATCCAGCTGAAAATTAAGCAGAGTTTTTGATAGCTGCTTGAAATTTTACCAATCAATATGTTCTACATGACCATTGTCTGTTTGTTTCTCATAGATGTGGCCCAAAGATGAAGCACACAAAAACAAGTTTATCAATGAGCCCTCAATAAGAAAACAGAAAAATATCCAGTTGCTGAAATTTCTCCACCATTTGTTTGGTCAAATTTCTTTGATAAGGCACTGGAATTCACCTCATTGGTAGTCTATATGTTCTCCAAGATTGAGACTCTAAGAATCAATGGTTCTTTAAATAGGTTAGGGTTAGTGTCATGGTATAAATTAGTTTTGGGGCTTGGGTGACAACATTGTGTTACTTTAAGCATTAGTTTGTTTCTAGTTTCTTTTCTACTGGCTTGGATTCACCTTTTACATACACTAACTATGCTTGCAAAGTTTGAGCCATCTAGGTGCAAGTGTTCCCTGCCAGGAACAATTTGTTTTTTCAGGCATCACTGGATATTAACCTATATGGGTGATGAAAAATGAGCTGGAAATTGAACAGGTTTTGTGCATGCTGCTTGAAACTTCACACATCAATCAGGACTCAAAATGCATTGTCTTCTTTCTTTCTTCTTGAAGTAGCCCTAAAGTGAACAATGCAAAAACAAGTTAATACAAAAACACTCTATGAAAAAAAAAAGGAAAATATTGATTTTATAAAATACCTATCCGAATTACTTAGGTATCTTTTGTCCTGCACAGGGTTCATGTGTTTGCTGGCCCCACTGTGCTCCACACATTTATGACTACTAGGATCAATGGTTCTCTAAAGAGTTTAGGGATAGTTTGAGGGTTAGAATAAGGGTTATGACTAGGGTTAGATCTACTGTTAGGGTTAAATTTATTTTTGTGGCCAATTTCTTTGATAATGGGCAGGATTCAACATGTACCTAGCCTAAATACACTCGCCAAGTTTGGGCCTTTTATGTGCAACTGTCCCTGTCATGAACAGTTAGTATTTTCAGGTATCACTACATTTTGACACATAGAGGTGAATGGAAATCCAGCTGGAAATCAAACATGGCTTGTGCTAGCTGCTTGATAGTTCACACACTCAATCATTTTTTCATGAGTATTGTCTGTTTTTTTTTTTTTTCTTGTACAAGAAGCCCAATGTTGTGGCAAACACAAACAAGTTTATCCGAGAGCACTCTATAAAAATGCAGAAAAATTACAGATGACTGAAATTTTTACCCCAATTTTTTGGTCAGATTTATTTGATATGGCACTGAAATTCATCTGTTTGCTAGCCCATTAGGTTCCCCAACTTTGGGATTCCAAGTATCAATGGTTCTCTAAATATGTTAGTGTTAGTGTCAGGGTTTGTTTTAGTTTTAGGGCTGACGTTACAATCTTGTGTTATGGTTAGAGTTAGTTTTAGGCAAATTTCTTTGATACTGGGCCAAATTCAACTTTTACCTAGCCTAAATATGCTCACCAAGTTTGAGCCTTCTCAGTAAAACAGTTCCATTTCAAGAACAGTTTGTATTTTCAGGGAACATTGCATTATGACATATATGGGTGAATTGAAATTGAGGTGGAAATTGAAAAGAGTTTGTGCTTGCTGCTTGAAACTTGACACATTCAATGAGATCTCAGAATGCATTGTCTTCTTTTTTTGTTGAATTAGCCCTAAGCTGAAGCATGTGAAAACAACTTAATCTGAGAACCTTCCATAAGAATATGGAGAAATACCCAGTTACTAGAATTCCTCCCCCAATTATTTGTTCAAATTTCTTTCATAGGGCACAGAAATTCATCTGTTTGCTAGCCCATTAGATTCACCAAATTTGGGACTCCAAATATCAATGGTTCTTTAAACGGGTTAGGGCTAGTTTCAGAATTTGTTTTAGTTTTAGAGCTAAGGATAAAAGCTTGTGTTATGCTAGGGGTATCTCTAGTGTTAGTGTTACAGTTAGTCTTGGGACAATTTCTTTGATACTGAGCAGGATTAAGCTTTCACCTAATCTTACTAGGCTCACAAGGTTTTGGCCTTGTAGGTGGAACAATTCGCTCACAGGAAAGTTTGTATTTTCAGGTATAACTGCATTTTGAACTATATGGGTGAATGGTAATTAAGCTAGAAATCAAACAGTGTTGGTGCTTGCTGCTTGAAACTTCACACACTCCATCATGTCTCAGAATGAATTGTCTGGTTTGTTTCTTGTAGAAGAGGCCCAAAGCTGAAGCACACAAAATAGATAATCCCAAGGCACTCTATAAGAAAACAGAGAAATACAAATTTACTGACGTTCCTTTCCCAATTGTTTGGTCAGATTTCTTTGATAAGGCACAAGAATTCACTTGTTTGCAAGCCCACTATTCTAACCAAGTTTGGGACTCCAAGGATCAATGGTTTTCTAAAGAGGATATGGTAATTGTCAGGTTTTGTTTTAGTTTTAGGGCTAAGGTTAAATCTTGTGTTATAATTAGAGTTAGTTTTTGGCCAATTTATTTTATACTGGGGAAGATTCAACTTTTATCTAGCCTCACAATGCATGCCCAGTTTAGGACTTAAAGGATCAAATGTTCTCTGTCAGGACCACTTTGTATTTTCAGGTTTCACTGCATTTTGACCTATACGGGTGAATGGAATTCAAAGTGGAAATCAAAAATGGTATATGCTTGCTGCTTAAAACTTTACACACTCAATCATGTCACAGAATGCATAGACTTATTTCTTTTTTTGTTGAAGTAGCCCTACACTGAAGGATCTAAAAACAACTTAGTTCTAGGACACTCTCTGAAAAAAAAAAAAAAACAGGAAAATACCCATATACATAAAACTTGACCAAATTATTTAGTCAGATGTCTTCAATACTGCACAGATTTCATCTGTATGCTGGCCCCACTCTGCTCCAAAATTTTGGGACTTTTAGGATCAATGGTTTTCTAAAGAATTTAGGGATATTGTTAGGTTTAGTGTCAGGGTTAGTGCTATGGGTAGAGCTAGTGTTTCGGTTAGAGTTATTTTTGTGCTAATTTCTTTGATACTGGGCAAGATTCAACTTGTACCTAGGCTAACTATGCTGGTCAAGTTCACGCCAACTAGATGTAACTGTTCCCTGTAAGGAAAAGTTTGTATTTTCAGGTATCACTGCATTTGATCTATATGGGTGAAGGGAAATCCCGCTCAAAAGTAAACAGGGTTTTTGCTAGCTGCTTGAAATTTTACCACTCAAAATATTTTCCATGATCATTGTCTCGTTTGTATCTTGTAGAAGAACCGAAAGCTGAAACACACAAAAACACGTTTATCAAAGAGCCTTCTATAGGTAAACAGGAAAATATCCAGTTCCTGAAATTCCTCCATCAATTATTTGGTCAAATTTCTTTGATAAGTTTCTGGAATTCACCTCATTGGTAGTCTATATGTTCCCCAATATTGAGCCTCCAAGGATCAATGGTTCTCTAATTCGGTTAGGGTTAGTGTCATTGTGTGTGTTAGTTTTAGGGCTAAGATCAAAATATTGTGTTTTTGTAAGAGTTAGTTTGTGTCTAGTTTCTTTTATACTTGGCTAGATTCATCTTTTATATATCCTAACTATGATGCCAAAGTTGGGACCATCTAGGTGCAAGTGTTCGCCTCCAGGAACAATATTTATTTTCAGGTGTCACTGCATTTTTACCTCTATGGGTGATGGAAATAAAGCTGGAAATAGAACAGGGTTTGTGTTTTCTGCTTGAAACTTCACACATCAATCAGATCTCAAAATGCATTGTCTTGTTTCTTTCTTCTTGAAGTAAGGTGAACTCTGCAAAAACAATACGAAAACAATCTATGAAAAAATAGGAAAATACCAATTTACTGAAATACCTATTCAAATTATTTAGTCAAATTTCTTTGATCCTGCACATGATTCATGTGTTTGCTGGCCTCCCTGTGCTCCACACATTCAGAACTACAAGAATTAATGGTTGTCAAAAGAGTTTAGGGATAGGCTTAGGGTTAGGATTAGGGTTAGGGCTAGGGTTACATCTATTGTTAGGGATAGAGTTACTTTGGGCCAATTTCTTTGAAAATGGGCAGGATTCAATTGTACCTAGCCTACATATACTAACCAAGATTGGGCCTTCTAGGTGCAACTGTCCCTATTACAGTTAGTATTTTCAGGTATCACTGCAATTTGACATATAGGGGTGAATGTAAATCCAGCTGTATATCACGGTGTGTGCTCCTGCTTGAAACTTCGTTCACTCTATCATTTCTCCATGAATATTGTCAGTTTTTTGTTTGTACCAGAAGCCCAAACCTGAGCACTCAAAAACATGTTTATCCAAGAGCACTGTATAAGAATACCGAAAAAATGCAAGGTTATTGAAATTCCTCCCCCAATTTTTTAGTCAGATTCCTATGATATAGCACAGAAATTCATATGTTTCCTAGCCCATTAGGTTCACCAAGTTTGGGAATCCAAGTATCAATGGTTCTCTAAATATGTTAGGGTTAGTGACAGGGTTTGTGTTAGTTTCTGGGCTGAGTTTACAAGCTTATCTTATGGTTAGAGTTAATTTTGTGCCAATTTCTTGGATACTGGGAAGAATTCAACTTTTACCTAGCCTAATTATGCTCATCAAGATTGGCCCCTCTTGGTGCAACAGATCCCTGTCAGAAACAGTTTACAATTTCCAATATGACTGCATTATTACCTATATGGTTGAATGGAAATCGAGGTGGAAATAAAACAGAGTTTGTGCTTGATGCTTGAAACTTGACACATTCAATGTGGTCTCAGAATGCATTTTCTTTTTTTATACAAGCTAAATATATTTTTACTATTTTTAACTTCACTTTGAATTTTAATTATACTTGAAAAAAAAATGTGACCACTACACTCAGAGCAACCAAGAGACCTTTACTGTGACAGTGACTGATTAACACAAAAGGAAAGAAAGAAAAAAAAAGTGAGAGGGAGAATGAGAGACAGGGAAAGTGAGAGAAAAAGGAGAGAGCAAGAGAAGAGGACCTAACAAAAGAGAGATTTCATAGCCAAAATCTAATGGGGTATCTGGGTCTGCAAGCTGCCTTCTTGGTGTACAATGATTGGCTCACAGTAGATGCTAAGCTGTCATCTTCTGCCTTCATGCAGATCTTGAGCAGTACATAAATTAATAAATAAAATAAGAATATTGTGTTATGTAAAAATTAACTCTAAAGTTATAAATATTAAAGTTAAAGCCTAGCCTTCTTACTTTAAAACTGGTACAAACTGACTTGCTAAATGTTTAAGGCCAAATTTAAATATTAAGGTTAAAATAAATGGGACAAAGAAACCAATATTTGGCTCCTGCCCTGTAAGTCAGCCTAAACCCAGGACAGGGAAAAGCTTTGCAACTCCGGGCCACATGACCTCCCAATAAGGGAAATTAATGAGACCACTGGAGAACAAAAAGCCAATGAGTGTTCATGCTACAAAAGAGGAGGGTCATTGAAAAGGGGAGACATGCCTGAAGCTTCCAAGGGAAACCATATGGTCAGCAAGACCTTGACCCATCCTAATGCAGATGACACTAACAGAGATAAAATGTCACAGTTTCCCCAAAATTGTCCTCCAAGGAAAACTCAGCAGACTATTACCAATAGATAGAAACAAGGTCACTTTGACCAGCTTGATCTTAAACACCTAGCAAAAACAATTAAGAACCAAAGTACAACCATTCCTGAGCATTTAAAAAGAAACAACAGTTATCTTAATGTAACTTAAAATGTACACTAGTGTTAGCATCCCCCAAAATAAGTAATACTGAAGGCAATAAAAAAATATTCTTAGGCAAATATTCCTGATAACTATCAATAAAAAATTGCCAGAAGGTTTTAGTCAGTTCATGGCCTACAGATCTTCCTAACTTCCTACACAAGTGGAAGTAATCAATGTTTATTAATATAATTATTTAGCCTTAAGTGAAAAAAAAGATCTTTACTGTACACAGTGGTCATGCCAAAAAGGTATTTTTACAAAAATCAGATGACATTAACTAATTTAACAAAATGGTGTGTCTACATTTCTGATAATTCTGACGAGATTAAAAATTTATGTTCCCTTATAAAGTGCCCTATTAGGCTTTGCTAGGCCTTGTTATGGGGACTTCTCAAGTCTTCCACCTATTGGTAAACAATTACTGATTTCTGTTATTTTCATGATATTCATGGACAGGTTCCAGATGCTACAATTGCTATTTTGTATTAATCTTATTTCAGCACTCGTGTCTTTTTGTTTCTCTCATAGAAGTGCACACCCCAGGTGAATTTACATCTTGCTCTTGCAAAACCAGATTTTTACCATGGACACCTTGACCCACTCAGCTTCTAAAAGGGGGCTCCAATCTGCTTGCCCACTGCACATTGCCCCCCTTTCAGCTGGAAGTAGCAAAAACGGTCATCACCCTTTTCCCTTATGGCAGTTGAAGGTCCCTAATATTAGAGGAAAAAATATGGTCAATTTAGATGTTCACCAATATGTCTAGCTCAGAAAAATGTACTTGGAAAACTACTCCCAAGGTCACCCTTGGTGATCTCCCAGAAAGAGACACTTGCTTCCACAAGTGTACTTATAGGTGGAACAACACCCTGTTTACGAAATTTGTGCTTCCTAGATCTCACTTTGAACTCCTTGACTAAATCTCCAAATTGTCAATAACCATGAACTATGTAATCTACTATTTTGATGGAATAAAAGGAAAAGAACACTTGAAGTTATTAAAAGGCCAGGCCCCACTCATTTATCAACATGGACTGGCTACTCCCATTTTAGTTCCCCTCCTGGCTGGTATCTACTGGTTTGGGAACTACAGCTCTTATCACAGCCTCTGAAAATTTCAAGACCCTTAGCTATCAAATAGATATAAATTTAAACATAAGGTAATTGGTTCTAAAACCTATTCCCATGGTCCCCTTGGTTGGCTACCATCATTTCAGCCATAGTTAGGCCCCTAGTCCTTCTCCTGATTGGTATTATAGTAGGACCCTGCTTCTTACAAAAGAATGTAGATGAGGTCAGACTTATGGTCTTGCAAGCCCACTATAGTCCCTTAGACACAAAAGGATGGAAAAAAACCCTGAAGCCTCATGATGTGCAAGATTGACATCAAACCTACTAAAACCATTGGGGAATGTGATAGTAGGAGCAAATGTGACTCCATTTTGTTTTATGACTTCATCCTGTAAAATAACCATGCCAAGTAGAAGAGTCATGACTGGGGCAAGATGTTCTTTTCCTTTTGCTATAGAAACCTTTAAGAATACGGCACTACCTAATGGGATATGTTTTCTGTAACTAGGGTAAACAGGGCTCTGTTTCTATAACTGGGGTGACTTGGCTAACTATGATTGCTTAGGCTTCTCTCCGCTTGACTGTACTGTCCCGCTTCTGTAACCTGACTTGCTTGCATTGGCTAGACTCCCTAAACATCCCTTTTGCAGTTTTCAGGCTTATAAGGAGTGCCCTTGCAATTGTTCAGGGCTCATCAGGAGTACAGCTTTATGTTGTGGTCAGCCACCAACGGTGTGCTTGAATAAAGCCTTGATTTGATTATATATGAATGGTCTGGAAGTCAGTTTATGAAACCCTGGGATGAAGCTTTAACTATAACAATTCTTTTAGAAGAATCCCAAAGCTGAAACACACAAAAACAAGTTTATCAAAGAGGACTGTATAAGAAAATAGGGAAATACCCAGTTTCTGTAAATCCTACTCTCATTCTTTGGTCAGATTTCTATGATAATGCACAAGGTTTTATCTCTTTGCTAGCCCACTATGCTCCCCAAGTTTGGGACTTGAAAGATCAATGGCCCTTTAAAAAGAGGTTAGGGGTTGTTTCAGGGATTGTGTTAGTTTTAGGGCTAGGGTGCCAGCTAGTATTATGCTTAGAGTTAGTTTTTGTCTAGTTTCTTTGATACTGGGCAGGATTCATCTTTTTCCTCTCTTAACTATGTTCACCAAGTTTTGGCCATCTAGTTGCAAGTGTTCACTATTTGGAACAGTTCTTATTTTCAGGTTTCACTGAATGTTGACCTATACGGGTGAAGGGAAATCAAGCTAGAAATCAAATATGGTTTTTGATTTCTGCTTGAAACTACACATTCAATCAGATCTCAGATACCTTGTCTTTTTTTTCTCTTTGAGGCAGCCTAACCTGAAGCATACAAAAACAACTTAATCTGAGAGTACTTTCTGTAAAAAACAGGAAAACACACATTTACTGAAATACCTAACCAAATTGTTTATTCAGAAATCTTTGATACTGTACAGGATTCATCTGTTTGTTGCCTCCACTATTCTCCACACTTTTGGGACTTGTAGGATCAACAGTTCGCTAAACAGTTCATGGATAGTAATATGGTTAGTTATCCAGTTAGGGCTAGGGTTAGATCTAGAGCTATGGTTACAGTTAGATTTAGGCTAATTTCTTTGATACTTGGCAGGATTCATCAATTTTCTACCCTAATATGATCACAAAGTTTGATCCTTCCATGTGCTACTGTTCGCTGTCAGTAACAGTTTGTATTTTCAGGTATCGCTGCATTTTGACCTATATGGGTGAATGGAAATCCAGCTGGAAATCAAAGAGTCTTTGTGCTAGCTGCTTGAAACTTCACAAACTCAATTAGTACTCTGTGAGCATTGTCTGGTTTGTCTCTTTTGGAAGAAGCCCAAAGATGAAGCACACAAAAACGAGTTTATCCAAGATCACTCTATAAGAAAATAGGGAAGTACACAGTTACTGTAATTCCTGCCCTAAATCGTTGGTCAGATTTATTTGATAATGTGCAGGAATTTATCTGTTTGCTACTCCAGTAGGCTTCCCATATTTTGGATCCCCAGTGTCAATGGTTCTCTAAACGGGTGAGGTTTAGTGTCAGGGTTTGTGTTAGTTAGAGGTCAAGGGCGACACCTTGTGTTATGGTTAGAGTTAGTTTTTTTTTCTAGTTTCTTTAATAGTGGGCAAGATTCATGTTTTACCTATCTTCTCTATTCTCGTCAAGTTTGGGCCTTCTGGGTGCAAGTGTTCACTGTCAGGAACAGTTTGTATTTTCAGTTTCCAACGTATTTTTTCATATACAGGTGAAGTAAAATCTAGCGGGAAATAAAAAAAAAAAAAGAGTTTGTGGTTGCTGCTTGAAACTTCCCATACTCAATCAGGTGTCATTGTCTATTGTCTTGTTTCTTTCTTTTTGAAATAACCCTAAGCTGAAACATGCAAAAACACCTTTTTCTGAGAGCTCTGTATTAAAAAACATGAAAATATCCATTTACGAAAATACCTAAGCAATTTATTTAGTCAGATGTCTTTGATATTGCACAGGATTCATCTGTTTACTGGTCCCACTAAGCTCCAAAGTTTGGAGAATCCTAGGATCAAAGGTTCTCTAATTAGTTTAAAGATAATATTAGGGTTTGGGTTAGAGTTAGTGCTAGTGTTAGAGATAGTGTTCGGTTTAGAGTTAGTTCTGGACTAATTTCTTTGCTACAGGACGAGATTTATCTTTCACCTAGCCCAAATATGCTCACCATGTTTGCTCCTTCTAAGTACAACTGTTTGTATATTCAGGTATCAATGCATTTTGACCTAAATGGGTGAATGTAAATCCAGCTGGAAATCAAACAGGATTTGTGCTAGCCACGTGAAACTTCACACACTCAATCAGTTCTCCATAAGCATTTTCCATCAGGTCTCAGAATACATTGTCTTGTAGAAGAAGCCCAAAGCTGAAGCACACAAAAACAAGTTTATCCAAGAGTACTGTATTAGAAAATAGGGAAATACCCAAATTCTTTAAATCCTCCCCTTATTCTTTGGTCAAATTTCTCTGATATTGCACAAGAATTCATCTGTTTCCTAAGCCACCATGCTCCTAGTGTCATGGTTAGAGTTGGTTTTTATCTAGTTTCTTTGATACTGGGCAGAATTAATCTTTTACCTAGCCTAACTATGCTCTTCAAATTTGGACCATCTAGGTGCAAGTGGTCTCTCTCAGGAACAGTTTGCATTTTCAGGATCACTGCATTATGACATATATGGGTGAATGGAAATCAAGCTGGAAATCGAACATAGTATGTGGTTGATGCTTCAAAGTTCACACACTGAATCAGGTCTCAAAATTCATAGCCTTGTTTGTTTCTTATTGAAGTAGCCCTAAGCTGTAGTATGCAAAAACAACTTAATCTGAGAAGACTGTATGAAGAAAAAAAAACCTGGAATATACGAATTTACTCAAATACCTAAGAAAATTATTTAGTCACATGTGTTTGACACTGCACAGGATTCATCTGCTTGTTTGCCCCACTCTGCTCCACACTTTTGGGAGTCCTAAGATCAACGCTTCTCTGAAGAGTTTAGGGAGATTGTTAGGATTATGGTTAGGGCTAGGGTTAGGATTAGAGCTAGTGTTAGGGTTGGAGTTAATTTTGGGCCAATTTATTTGATACTAGGCATCATTCAACTTTTACCTAGCCTGACTATAATCACTAAATTTGGGCCTTGTAGGTGCAACTCTTCACTGTCAGGAACAGTTTGTATTTTCAGGTATCACTGCACTTTGACTTATATGGGTAAATGTATAACCAGCTGGAAATCAAGCAGAGTTTGTGCTAGGTGCTTGAAACTTTACACTCTCAATCAGTTCTCCATGAGCATTGTCTGGTTTGTAGGATTCTTGCAGGATTCAACTTGTACCTATCCTATATATACTCACCAAGTTTGGGTCTTCTTGGTGCAACTGTTTGCTGTCAGGGACAGTTTGTATTTCCAGGTATCTCTATTTTCAGGCATTTTGACTTATATGGTTGAATGTAAATCAAGCTGGAAATCAAACAGGTTTTGTGCATTAATCAGCTCTTTGTATGCATTGTATAGCTTGTTTCTTGTAGAAGTGGCCCAAAGCTGAAGCACACAATAACAAGTTTATCCAAGAGCACTCTATAAAAATAAACAGGGAAATACTCAGTTACTAAAATTCTTTCCCCAATTGTTTGATCAGATTTCTTTGATAAGGAGCAGGAAATTATCAGTTTGCTAGCTCACTAGTCTGCCCAAGTTAGGACTCCAAGGATCAATGGATCTCTAAACAGGTTAGGGTTAGTGTCAGGGTGTTTGTTAGTTTTAGGGTAGGGTGAATATCTTGTCTCATGGTTAATTTTTTTTTTATACTGAGCTGGGTTCATCTTTTACATATCCTAACTATGCTTGCTAAGTTTGATCCATCTATGTACAAGTGTTCGCTGCCAGAAACAGTTTGTATTTTCAGGTATAATTGCATTTTGACCTATATGGGTGAATGGAAATCTTTCTGGTAATCAAAGAGGGTTTGTGTTAGCTGCTTGAAACTTTACACTCTCAATCAGTTCTCCATGAGCATTGTCTGGTTTGATTCTTGTAAAAGAAGCCCAAAGCTGAAGCACACAAAAACCAGTTTATCCAAGAGCCCTCCATAAGGAAACAGGGAAATACCCAGTTATTGAATTTCCTCCCCCAATTATTTAGTCAGATTTATTTGATAAGGTGCAGGAATTCATCTGTTTGTTAGTTCACTAGGCCCCCAATTTGGGACTGCAATGATCAATGGTTCTCTAAACAGGTTAGGGTTAGTGTCAGGGTTTGTGTTAGTTTTAGGGCTATGGTGGCAGCTTGTGTTATGGTTAGAGTTATTTTTTTCCAGATTCTTTGATACTGGGCAATATTCATCTTTTATCTGGCCTAAATATGCTTACCAAGTTTGGGCTTTCTAGGTTCAAGTGTTAGCTCTCAGGAACTGTTTGTATTTCCAGGTTCAATGCATTTTGACATTTATGGGTGAATGGAATTCGAGCTGGAAATGGGATGAAGTGTGTGCTTGATGCTTGAAACTTCACACAGTCAATCAGATCTCAGTATACAATGTCTTTTTCTATCTTGTTAAAGTTGCCCTAATCTGCAGCATTCAATAACAACTTTTTCAGAAAGCACTCTATGAAAAAAAAAACATGAATATACCTATTTACTGAAATACCTAGCCAATTTTTTTAATAAGTTGTTTTTGATACTATCCAGGATTCATGTTTTTGTTGCCCCCATTATGACCCAGACTATTGGGACTCTTAGGATCAATGGTTCTTTAAATAGATTAGAAATAGTTTTTGGTTTAGGGTTAGGGTTATGCCTCGGGTTAGAACTAATGTTAGGGTTAGAGTGAGTTTTGGGATAATTTCTTTGACACTGATAGGAATTAATTTTTTATCTAGCATAACACTGCTTGCCACATTTGGGCTCTCTAGATGAAAGTGTTAAGCATCATGAGCAGTTTTTGTTTTCAGATATCACTGCTTTTGGACGTATATTGGTGAATGAAAATCCAGCTGGAATTCAAACAGTGTTTGTGCCAGCTGCTTGAACCTTAACATCTTCAACCTGTTCTTTATGTGCATTGTCTGTTTTTTTTTTCTTGTACAAGAGGCCCAAAACTGAAGCACACACAAAAAAAGTTTATCCAAGAGCTCTTTAAGAGGAAGCAGGGGAAAAAAAACAGTTACTAAATTTTTCTCACAATTACTTGGTCAGATTTCTTGGATAAGGCACAGGAATTCATGTGTTTTGTAGCCAATCAGTCTCCCCAAGTTTGGGACTCCATGAATCAATGGTTCTATAAACAGGTTAGGGTTATTGTTAGGGTTAGTGTTAGTTTTAGGGATATGGGGAGAAGCTTGTGTTATGTTTAGAGTTAGTTTTTTTTGTTTAGTTTCCTTAATACTGGGCTGGATTCATCTTTTATCTATGCTAACTATGCTCACTAAGTTTGGGTAATTCAGGTGCAAATGTTCGCTGTCAGTAACAGTTTGTATTTTAAGGATTCACTGCATTTTGACAAATATGGGTGAATGGAAATTGACCTGGAAATCGAATAGGATTTGTTCTTGCTGCTGGAAACTTCACACACTCAATCAGTTCTCAGAACACATTGTCTTGTTTCTTTCTTGTTAAAGTAGTTATAAGCTGAAGCATGCAAATCATCTTAATCCAAGAGCACTCTATGAAAATACAAAAAAAAATACACATTTACTAAAATACCTAACTGAATTATTTAGTCAGAAGTCTTTGATAATGCACAGGATTTGTCTGTTTTCTTGACCCACAATGCTCCACACTTTTGGGACTCTAGGATTTTTTATTCTGAAAAAGTTTAGGGAAAGTGTTAGGGTTAGAATTAGGGTTAGGGCTAGGGTACAATTTATTGTTAGGGTTGGAGTTAGTTTGGGGCTAATTTCTTTGATACTGGGCAGTTTTTATATTTTATCTACCCTAACTATGCTCGACAAGCTTGGGCCTTCTATGTGCATCTGTTCACTCTCAGGAACAGTTTGTATTTTCAGGTTTCACCACATTTAGAATTATATACCTGAATGGCAATCCAGCCTGAAATCAAACAGGGTTTGTGCTACCTGCTAGAAACTTCACACTCTCAATCAGTTCTCCATGAGCATTGTCTATTTTGTTTCTTGTTGCAGAAGCCTAAAACTGAAGCAAAGAAAAAGAAGTTTATACAAGAGCACTGTATACGAAAACAGAGAAATACCCAGTTCCTGAAATTCCTCCCTGAGTTATTTCATCAAATTTTTTTGATAATTTGCAGAATTTTATATGTTTGCTAGCCAACTAGGCTCACCGTGTACTGGACTCCAAAGATCAATGGGTCTGTAACAGGTTAGAATAAGTGTCAGGGTTTCTGTTAGTTTTAGGGCTAGGGTTAAATCTTGTGTTATGGTTAGTGTTAGTTTTTCTTTAGTTTCTTAGATACTGGGCAGGATTCAACTTATTTCCTAGCCTACCTATGCTCACCAAGTTTGGGCCTTCTAGGTGCAAGTGTTCTTTCTCAGGAACAGTTTGTATTTTCAGGTTGCACTGCATTTTGACCTATATGGGTGAATGGAAATCGAGCTGGAAATCAAAAAGTGTTTGTAAATGCTGATTGAAATGTCACACACTCACGTCTCAGAATATAATTTCTTATTTTTATGTTTTTTAAGTAGCCCTACACTGAATCATGAAAAAATAATTTTTTTCAGAGAACACTCTATGAGAACAGAAAAATACCCAGTTACTGAAATTCCTCCCCCATTTTTTGGTCAGATTTCTTTGATAAAATGCAGCAATTCATCTTTTTGTTAGCCCACTAGTCTCTCCATGTTTCCAACTGCATGGAAAAATGGTTCTCTCTACAGGTTAGGGTCAGTTTCAGTGTTTTTGTTAGTTTTATAGCTGAGGTAACATCTTGTCTTATGGTTACACATAGTTTTTTTATTATTAGTTGTTCAAAACATTACAAAGTCCTTGACATATCATATTTCATACATTTGTTTCAAGAGGATTATTTGTGTGATTTCTTTGATACTGGGAAGGATTCATCTTTTACCTAGCCTAACTATACTCAAATGTTTGGGCCTTCTAGGTTCAAGGGTTCTCTGTCAGGACGAGTTTGTATTTTCAGGTTTCACAGCATTTTGACCTACATGGGGGATTGGAAATTGAGTTGTAAATCGAACAGGTTGTGTTTTTGCTGATTGAAACTTCACACACTCAATCAGTTCTCAGTATACATTGACTTGTGTCTTTCTTGTTGAAGTATCCCTGAGGTGAAGCATGCTAGACAACTTTTTTCTGAAAGCAGTCTATGAAAAAACAGGAAAATATCTATTAACTCAAATACATAACCAAATTATTTAATCATATGTATTTCATACTGCACAGGATTCATCTGTTTCCTGGTCCCACTCTGCTCCACACTTTTGGGACACCTAGGATCAATGGTTTTCTAATTAGTTTAGGGAGAGATTTATGTTTAGGTTTAGGGTTGGGCTGAGGGTTAGAGCTAGTTTTAGGATTAGAGGTTTTTTGGGCTAATTTCTTTGATACTTGGCTGGATGCATCCTTTGCCTCGTCTAATTCTGCTTCCCATGTTTGGTGCAAGTGTTCACTCTCATGAATGGTTTGTATTTTCAAGTAGCATTGCATTACGACCTATATGGGTGAAAGGAAATCCAGCTGCATATCAAATAGGGTTTGTCCTAGCTGCTTGAACTTCACCAACTCAACAAGTTCTGGGTGAGCATTGTCTGTTTTATTTATTGTAGCCGAAGCCCAAGGCTGAAGCACAACTAATCAAGTTTATGTAAGAGCAGCAAACCAAGAAGGTCTGCAAGGTAGGCAGACCTGCGACCCACCAGCAGAACAGGCCCAGTGGCCTGCTGAGGGGCAGAGCTGCACCCTCCCACCACTCCTGCAAGGTCGGCGGAACTGTGACCACCAACAGAACAGGCCCAGTGGCCCACGGAGAGGCAGAGCTGCAAACCATTCCTGCAAGGTAGGCGGACCTGCGACCCACCAGCAGAACAGGCCCAGCGGCCTGCTGAGGGGCAGAGCTGCCCCTACCCCCTGAACCTGCAAGGTAGGCGGATCTGCGACCCACTGCAGAACTGGCCCAGCAGCCTGCTGCGGGGCAGAGCCACCCCACTCGCCTGCAAGGTAGGCAGACCTGCGACCCACCGGCAGAACAGGCCCAGGAACCCACAGAGTGGCAGAGCTGCCCCATGTGCCTGCAAGGTAGGCAGAACTGTGACCACCAACATTACAGGCCAGAACTGGAACCGACAGACAGAACAGGCCCAGCGTCCCTCGGAGGAGCAGTGTCACCTCCAGCGCCTACAGGGTAGGTGGAACTGTGCCACTGGCAGAACAGGCCTAGCGGCCTTCAGAGGGGCAGAGCCACTGCCTGTGCCTGCAAAGTAGGCAGAATTGTGAGCACCAACAGAACAGGCCCAGTGGCCAGTGGAGGGGCAGAGCCACCCCCCGCTACTGCAAGGTAGGTGGACCTGCTACCGACCTGCAGAATAGACCCAGAAGCCTGCCATTGTGGTAGGCACATTGCCCCAATTGAAGGAGGATCAGAGCCGCCGCCCGCATGCACAAGAGACTTTGCAACTATACAAGAGCAATACAAATATATAAGGGGAAAATTCAATAACACAACAGTTTCACCAAGCAGAAAGAAACGCGAACAGTATGAAGAGACAAGGAAAGAAAGGACCACAAGCAATGCAGGTCAACTCAACGTTAGAAGAGGTAATATCTGCAGCAGATGGAATGTCAGATAAAGAATTTAGGATATACATGCTTCAGAGGATCTGGAGTCTCAAGGAAGACATTAGACAGCGAAATCAGACAATGAAAGATCACTTCAACAATGAATTACATAAACAAATCCAGGAAGCAAAAGATCAAATATACAGGGAGATAGAGGTTATAAAAAACAAACAAACAGAAATGCTAGAAATGCAGGAAGCAATAAACCAACTTAAAAACTCAATTGAGAATACTACCAGCAGAGTAGAACACTTACAAGATAGTACATCAGACAATGAAGACAAAGTATTTCAACTTGAAAAGAACATAGACAGTTCAGCAAGACTGTTAAGAAACCATGAACAGAACTTCCAAGAAATATGGGATAACATAAAGAGATAAAACTTAAAAGACATTGGGATACAGGAAGGTATAGAGGTCCAAACCAAAGGAATGAGCAATCTATTCAATGAAATAATACGAGAAAAGTTCCCAGACTTGAAGAATGAGACAAATCCTAGAAGCCTACAGGACGCCAAATGTGCAAAATCATAAGAGATCACACCTACACAATTATAATGAAGATGCTCAACATATAGAATAAGGAGAGAATTTTAAAAGCTACAAGAGAAAGGAAGCAGATTACATTTAGGGGTAAACCAATCAGGATAACAGCTGATCTCTTAACACAGACTCTGAAAGCTAGAAGATCCTGGAATAACATATTTCAAACACAGAAAAACATGGGTTCCAACCAAGAATTGTGTATCCAGCAAAATTAAGCTTCAGAATGGAAGGTGAAATTAAAACCTTCCACGATAAAAAAAAAAAAAAAAAAAAAAAAAAAAAAAAAAAAAAAAACAGTTAAAAGAATTTGCAGCTAGAAAACCATCTCTCCAAAAAATCCTCGGCAAAACATTACAGGAAGAAGAAATGGAAAATAACAATGAAAACCAACAGTGGGAGGTAGGACCGTAAAGGGGGAAAATAATCAAAGAGGAAATGAAACCATGTTTAGTAAATTAAATAAACAAATATGGCTGGAAAAACAACCCATATCTCAATAATAACCCTAAATGTTAATGGCTTAAACTCACCAATTAAGAGACACAGGCTAGTAGAATGGATCACAAAACATGACCCAACAATACGCTGCCTAGAAGAGATGCATTTGATAGGAAAAGACTTACATAGACTGAAGGTGAAAGGTTGGGAAAAATCATATCACTCATATGGACTTCAGAAACAAGCAGGAGTGTCCATACTCATATCAAATAAAATAGATTTCAAGCCAAAGTTAATCAAAAGGGATAAAGAGGGACACTACATACTGCTCAGGGGAGCCATACACCAACAAGACATAACAATCATAAATATATATGCCCCAAACAATGGTGTAGCTATGTTCATCAAACAAACTCTTCTCAAGTTCATGAGTCTAATAGACCACCATACCATAATCATGGGAGACTTCAACACACCTCTCTCACCACTGGACAGATCTTCCAAACAAAAGTTAAATAAGGAAACTATAGAACTCAATAACACAATTAATAACCGAGACTTAATTGACATATATAGAATATACCACTCAACATCAAGCAGTTACACTTTTTTCTCAGCAGCACATGGATCCTTCTCAAAAATAGATCATATATTATGTCACAGGGCAACTCTTACACAATATAAAGGAGTAGAGATAATACCATGCATTTTATCTGATCATAATGGAATGAAACTGAAAATAAACAATAAAAGAAGGAAGGAAAAATCATGCATCACTTGGAGAATGACCAAAAGGAAACTGAATGATCAATGGGTTATGGAAGACATTAAGGAGGAAATTAAAAAAATTCTTAGAGATAAGTGAAAACACAGACACAACATATTGGAATCTATGGGACACATTAAAAGCAGTTCTAAGAGAAAAATTCATTGCTTGGAGTTCATTCCTTAAAAAAAGAAAAAACCAACAAATAAATGATCTCATACTTCATCTAAAAATCCTAGAAAAAGAAGAGCAAAACAACAGTAAAAGAAGTAGAAGGCAAGAAATAATTAAAATCAGAGCTGAAATTAATGAAATTGAAACAAAAGAAACAATTGAAAAAATTGATAAAACTAAAAGTTGTTTCTTTGAAAAAATAAATAAGATTGACAGATCCTTAGCCATGCTAACAAAGAGAAGAAGAGAGAGAACTCAAATTACTAGCATACAGGATGAAAAAGGCAATATCACAACAGACACTTCAGAAATACAGAAGTTAATTAGAAATTATTTTGAATCCTTATACTCCAATAAAATAGAAGTTAGTGAAGGCATCAATAAATTTCTTAAGTCATATGATCTGCCCAGATTGAGTCAGGAGGATATAGACAACCTAAACAGACCAATAACAATGGAGGAAATAGAAGAAACCATCAAAAGACTACCAACTAAGAAAAGCCCAGGACCGGAAGGGTATACAGCAGAGTTTTACAAAACCTTTAAAGAGGAACTAATACCAGTAACTTTCTAGCTACTTCAGGAAATAGAAAAAGAGGGAGAACTGCCAAATTCATTCTACGAGGCCAACATCACCCTGATTGCTAAACCAGACAAAGACACTTCAAAGAAAGAAAACTAGAGACCAATATCTCTAATGAACCTAGATGCAAAAATCCTCAATAAAATTCTGGCAAATTGGATACAAAAACATATCAAAAAAAATTGTGCACCATGATCAAGTAGGATTCATCCCTGGGATGCAAGGCTGTTTCAATATATGGAAATCAATAAATGTTATTCACAACATCAATAGACTTAAAAATAAGAACCATATGATCATCTCGATATATGCAGAAAAAGCATTCCACAAAGTACAGCATCCCTTTATGTTCAAAACTCTAGAAAAACTAGGGCTAACAGGAACATACCTAAATATTGTAAAAGCAATTTATGCTAAACCTCAGGCTAGCATCATTCTGAATGGAGAAAAACTGAAGACATTTCCTCTAAAATCTGGAACAAGACAGGGATGTCCTCTTTCACCACTTCTGTTCAAAATAGTTCTCAAAACACAGGCCAGAGCAATTAGACAGACGAAAGAAATCAAAGGCATAAAAATAGGAAAAGGAGAACGTAAATTATCACTATTTGCAGATGACATGATTCTATACCTAGAAGACCCAAAAGGGCCTACAAAGAAACTATTAGAGCTAATAAATGAATTCCGCAAAGTGGCAGGATGGCTATAAAATCAACACGCATAAATCAAAGGCATTTCTGTATATCAGTGACAAATCCTCTGAAATGGAAATGAGGACAACCACTCCATTCACAATATCCTAAAAAAAAAAAAAAATACTTTCGAATCAACTTAACAAAATAGGTGAAAGACTTATACAATGAAAACTACAGAAACCTAAAGAGAGAAATAGAAGATCTTAGAAGATGGAAAAATATACCCTGTTCATGGATAGGCAGAACGAACATCATCAAAATGGCGATATTACCAAAAGTTCACTATAGGTTTAATGCCGTGCCAATCAAAATCCCATTGACATTTCTTGTAGAAATAGATATAGCAATTATGAAATTCATAAGGAAAAATAAAAGACCCAGAATAGCAAAAACAACTCTAAGTAGGAAGTGTGAATCAGGCGGTATAGCAATACCAGACCTCAAACTATACTACAGAGCAATAGTAACAAAAACAGCATGGTACTGGTACCAAATCAGGCGGGTGGACCAATGGTACAGAACAGAGGACACAGAAACCAATCCACAAAACTACAACTATCTTATATTTGATAAGCATGAAATGGAGGAAGGATAGCATCTTCAACAAATGGTGCTGGGAAAACTGGAAATCCATATGCAAAAAAATGAAACTGAATCCGTTTCTCTTGCCATGCACAAAAGTTAACTCAAAATGGATCAAGGAGTTTGATATCAAATCAGAGACATGGCGTCTGATAGAAGAAAAAGTTGGCTATCATCTACATACTGTGGGGTCGGGCTCCAAATTCCTCAATAGGACACCCATAGCACAAGAGTTAATAACTAGAATCAACAAATGGGACTTACTCAAACTAAAAAGTATTTTCTCAGCAAAAGAAACAATAAGAAAGGTAAATAGGGAGCCTACATCCTGGGAGCAAATTTTTACTCCTCACACTTCAGATAGAGCCCTAATATCCAGAGTATACAAAGAACTCAAAAAGTTAAACAATAAGAAAATGAATAACCCAATCAACAAATGGGCCAAGGACCTGAATAGACACTTCTCAGAGGAGGACATACAATCAATCAATAAGTACATGAAAAAATGCTCACCATCACTAGCAGTCAGAGAAATGCAAATCAAAACCACCCTAAGATACCATCTCACTCCAGTAAGATTGGCAGCCTTTATGAAGTCAAACAACAACAAGTGCTGGCGAGGATGTGGGGAAAAGGGTACACTTGTACATTGCTGGTGGGACTGGAAATTGGTGCAGCCAATTTGGAAATCAGTATGGAGATTTCTTGTAAACCTGGGAATGGAACCACCATTTGACCCAGCTATTTCCCTTCTTGGTCTATTCCCTAAAGATCTAAAAAGAGCATGCTACAGGGACACTGCTACATCGATGTTCATAACAGCATAATTCACAATAGCAAGCCTGTGGAACCAATCTAGATGCCCTTCAATAGAGGAATGGATAAAAAAATGTGGCAGTTATACACAATGGAGTATTACTCTGCATTAAAAAATGACAAAATCATAGAATTTGCAGGGAAATGGATGGCATTAGAACAAATTATGCTAAGTGAAGCTAGCCAATCCCTAAAAAACAATTGCCAAATGTTTTCTTTGATATAAGGAGAGTAACTAAGAACAGAGTTGGGAGGAAGACCATGAGAAGAAGATTAACATTAAACAGGGGTGAGAGGTGGGAGGGAATAGGAAAGAGAAGGGAAATTGCATGGAAATGGAAGGAGACCCTCATGGTTATACAAAATTACATTCAAGAGTAAGTGAGGGGAAAGGGGGGAAAAACAAGGGGGAGAAATGAATTACAGTAGATGGGGTAGAGAGAGACGATGGGAGGGGAGGGGATGAGGATAGTAGAGGGAAGAAAATGCAGCAGAATACAACAGACACTAGTATAGCAATATTTAAAACTGTGGATGTGTAACCGATGTGATGCTGCAATCTGTATACGGGGTAAAAATGGGAGTTCATAACCCACTTGAATCAAAGTGTGAAATATGATTTGTCAAGAAATATGTAATGTTTTGAACAACCAAAAATAAAAATTAAAAGAAAAAGAAAAAAAAGAGCACTTTATAAGGAAAGAGAGAAATACCCAGGTACTGAAATTCCTCCCCCAAATTTTTCCTCAGATTTATTTGATTAGACACAGGAATACATATTTTACTAGCCCACCAGTCTCCCCAATTTGGACTCCAAAAATCAACGATTCTCTAAACAAGTTAGTGTTAGTGTCAGTGTTCTTTTTAGATTTATGGCTAGGGTGACATTCTTCTGTTATGGTTAGAGTTATTTTTTGTATAGTTTCGTTGATACTGGCCTGGATTTATCTTTTAACTTTTCCACCTATGTTCACCAAGTTTGGAACTTCTAGGTGCAAGTGTTCACTGTACGGAGCAGTTTGTGTTTTAAAATTTCACTGCATTTTGACATATATGGGTGAATGGAAATGTAGCTGGAAATCTAACAGGGTTTGTGCTTTCTGCTAGACACTTCACACACTAAATCAAAGCTCAGAATGTATTGTCTTTTTTGTGTTGTTGTAGTTTTGGTTAAGAAGGACGAAGGTGAAGCATGCAAAACAACTTAATCCAAGAACACTCTGTGATAAAACAGGAAAACACCCATTTACTAAAATAGCTAATCAAATTATGTAGTCATATATCTTTGATACTGCACAGAACTTATCTGTTTTTTGCCCCACTATTCTCCACACTTTTGATAATCCATAATCTTTGGTTAGCTAAAGAATTTATTGATAGTTTTAAGGTTAGTGTTAGGGTTGGTGCTTCTGTAAGAAGTAGTTTTTATGCTTAGAGTTATTTTAGGGCTAATTTCTCTGATACAGGGACAGATTAATCTTTTACCTATTCTAAATATACTCACCAAGTTTGGGTCTTCAAGGTGCAAGTGTGCACTATCAGGAACAGTTTGTATTTTCAGGTTTCACTGCATAAGGAACTATACGTGTGAATGGGAATCCAGCCTGAAATCAAACAGAGTTTGTGCTAGCTGCCTGAAACTTCCCACTATATCACACTAAATCAGTTCTCTGTGTCCATTGTCTTGTTTGTTTCTTGTAGAAGAGGCCCAAAGCTGAAGCACATGAAAACAATTTTATCTAAGAACACTTAATAAGAAAACAGGGAAATACCAAGTTACTGAAATTCCTTCCCTAATTCTTTGGTCAGATTTCTTTGATAATGTGCAGGTATTCATCTATTTGCTATTCCACTAGGCCCCCCAAATTTGTGATGCCAAGATCCAATGTTTCTCTAAACAGTTTATGATTAGTGCCACTGTTTGTGTTAGTGTTAATACTAGGGTGACACCTTGTGTTATGGTTAGCGTTTGTGTTTGACTAGTTTCTTTGATACTGGGCAGGATTCATCTTTTACCTAGCCTAACTATGCTCTTCAAGTTTGAGCCTTCTAGGTAGAACTAGTCTATGTCTGGAACAAATTGTATTTTTAGATTTCACTGCATTTTGACCTATAAGGGTGAATGGAAATGGAGCTGAAAATCGAACAGGGTTTGTGCTTGCTGCTTAAAACTTCACACACTCAATGAGGTTTAAGAATGCATTGTCTTGTTCTTTATTGTTGAAGTATCCCTAAGCTGAAGAATGCAAAAGCAACTTAATATGAGAGCATTCAATAAAAAAAAAATACCCATTTACAGAAATACCTAATCAAATTACTAGTAAGATGTCTTTGATACAGCACAGGATTAATCTGTTTGCTGGCCCCACTCTGTTCCACACTTTTGGGACTCTAGGATTAATGGTTCTCTAAACAGTTTTGGGATAGGGTTAGGTTTAGGTTTAGGATTAGGGCTCGGATTAGAGCTTGTGTTAGGGTTAGAGTTAGTTGTAAGATAATTTCTTTGGTACTAAGCAAGATTCATCTTTTACGTAGCCTAACTATGCTCATCAAGTTTGGGGCTTCTGTGTGCAACACTTCACTGTCAGAAATGATTTGAATTTTCTGGTATCACTGAATTTTGTCCTAGATGGGTGAATGAAAATCCAGCTGGAAATCCAACAGGGTTTGTGCTTGCTGCTTGAAATTTCACACACTGAATCCGGTCTCAGAATACATTGTCTTCTTTCTTTCTTGTTGAAGTAACCTGAAGCTGAAACATGCAAAAACAACTTAAACAGGAAAATAAAACTTACTAAAATATATAACCAAATTATTTAGTCAGATGTTTTTGATACTTACAGCATTTATCTGTTTCCTGGCACCACACTCTTCCACACTTTTTTGACTCCTTGGATCATCGGTTCTCTAAACAATTTAGGAGTTGTGATAGGGTAAGTATTAGTGTTAGGATTAGGGTGAGATATAGTGTTAGTTTTAGAGTTAGTTTGGGGCGAATTTCTTTGATAATGGGCAGAATTCACCTTTTCCCTACCCTAATTATGCTCGCCCAGTTGGGGCATTCTAGGTGCAACTGTTTCATATCAGGACCAATTTGTATTTTCAGGTATAACTGCCTTTTGATTTACATGGGTGAATGAAATACAGCTGGAAATCAAAGAGTTTGTGCAAGCTGTTTGAAACTTCACACACTTAATCTGTTCTACATGTGCATTGTTCTTGTTTCTTGTAGAAGAGCCCCAAACTTGAAGCACATATAAACGAGTTTTTCCAAGAGCAATCTATAAGAAAACAGGGAAATACCCAGTTACTGAAATTCCTCCCCCAAATTTTTGTTCAGATTTTTTTGATTAGGAATATTAATTCATCTGTTGGATAGCCCACTAGTCTCCCCAAATTTGGGACTCCAAGGATCAATGGTTCTCTAAACATGTGAGGTTTAGAGTCAGTGTTTGTGTTATTTAAAGGGCTATGATGAGAAGGTTGTGTTATGGTTAGAGTTAGTTGTGTCTAGTTTCTTTGATACTGGGCTCAATTCATTTTTTACATATGCCAACTATGCTTCCCATATTTGGACCATCCAGGCGTAAGTGTTCATTGTCAGGAACATTTTGTATTTTCAGGTTTCACTGAATTTTGATATATAGGGGTGAATAGAAATTGATCTGGAAATTGAACAGGGTTTCTGCTTGCTGCATGATACTTCACACACTAAATCAAATCTCAGAATGCACTGTCTTGTTTCATTCTTGTTGAAATATCCCTAAGCTAAAGCATGCAAAACAACTTAATCCAAGTGCACTCTATGATAAAACAGGAAAATATCCATTTACCAAAATACCTAACCAAATTATTTAGTCATATGTCTTTGATTCTACACAGGATTTATCTGTTTGCTGGTCCCACTATACTCCACAATATTGGGACTCCTAGAATCATCAATTCTCTAAAGAGTTTAGGGATAGTTTTAGGTTTAGCATTCGGGTTAGCACTAGGGTAAGAAATAAAGTTACAGTTAGAGTTATTTGGGGGTTAATATCTTTGATAAAGAACTGGATTCAGCTTTTATGTATTCTTATTATGCTTGCCAAGTTTGAGGCTTCTAGCTGCAAGTGTTCACTATCAGGAACAGTTTGTATTTTCAGGATTCAGTGCATAAGGAACTATACTTGTGAATGGGAATCTAGCCTGAAATCAAACAGGGATTGTGCGAGCTGCTTGAAACTTTATACTCTCAATAAGTTCTCCATGAGTATTGTTTGGTTTCTTTTTGTAAAGGAGTGCCAAAACTGAAGCACAGGGAAACTAGTTCATCCAAGAGCACTCTATAAGAAAACAGGGAACTACACAGTTACTGAAATTCCTTCCCTAATTCTTTGGTCAGACTTTTTGATAATGTGCATGAATTTATCTGTTTGATAGCCTGATGTCTCCCCAAGTTTGGGACTTCAAGGATCAATGGTTCTCTAAACATGTTATGGTGAATGTCAGCGTTTGTGTTAGTTTTAAGGCTAGGGTTACCAGCTTGTGTTATGTGTAAAGTTAGTTTTTATCTAGTTTCTTGGATACTAGGAAGCATTCAACTTTTCCCTATCCTAAGTATGCTCTCCAAGTTTGGGCCCTCTAGGTGCAAGTGCTCTTTGTCACAAATAGTTTGTATTTTCATATTTCACTGCATTTTGACCTATGAGGGTAAATGGAAACCTAGCAAGAAATTGAACAGGGCTTTTGCTTGCTGCTTGTAACTTCACACACTCAATCAGGTCTCAGAGTGCATTGTCTTGTTTCCTTCTTTTTGAAGTAGTACTAAGCTGAAACATGCAAAAACAACTTACTCTGAGTGCACTATAAGAAACAAATGGAAAATACATATTTTCTGAAATACCCAAACCATTTTTTTTAGTCAGATGTCTTTGATACTGCATGGGATTCATCTGTTTTATGGTCCCACGATGTTCCACACATTTTGGACTCCTAGGATCATTGGTTCTCTAAACAATTTAGGGACAGTGTTAGGGTCAGGGTAAGAATTAGTGCTAGGGTTAGATCTGTATTAGAATTAGTGTTAGTTTTAGGCCAATTTCTTTGGAACTGGGCAGGATTCAACTTTTACCTTGCCTAACTATATTTGCCAAGTTTGGGCCTTCTAGGTGCAAATGTTCAATATCAGGAACAGTTTATATTTTCAGGTATCCCTGCATTTTGATCTATATGGGTGAATAGAAATACAGCTGGACATCAAATAAGATTTTTGCTACCTGCTTGGAGCTTCACATACATAATGGGTTCTCCATGAGCATTTTCTGTTTTGTTTCTTGTAGAAGAGCCCCAAAGCTGAAGCACACAAAAACAAGTTTATCCAAGATCACTCTATAAGAAAATAGAAAAATAACCAGTTACTAAAATTCGTCCACACATTTTTTGGTCAGATTAATTGATAAGGTGCAGGAATTCTTCTTTTTTTCTAGCACACTATGTTTGCCATGTTTGGGACTTCACGTATCAATGGTTCTCTAAACAGGTTAGGGTTAGGGTCAGAGTTGTGTTAGTTTTAGATCTAGGGTTAAAAACTTATGCTATGTTTAGAGTTAGTTTTTGTCTACTTTTTTTTTTTTTTTTGATACTGGGCAGGATTCATTTTTTTCACTTATCCTAACCACACAGGCCATGATTGGGCCATCTAGGTGCAAGTGTTCACTGTCAGGAACAGTTTGTATTTTCAGATTTTACTGCATGTGGTTGAACATATTTTACTATGTGGTTGAATATAAATCGAGCTGGAAATCAAATAGGGTTTGTGCTTGATTTGAAACTTCACACACACAAACAGGTCTCAGAGTGCATTTATTTGTTTGTTTCTTTTTGAAGTAGCCCTAAGCTGAAACATGCAAAAACAACTTAATCTGAGAGCACTCTATGAAAAAAACAGGAAATTACCATTTACTGAAATACTTAACCAAATTATTCTGTCATATATCTTTGATACTGCACAGGATTCATCTGTTCCATGCCCCACTCTGCTCCACACTTTTTGGAGTCCTAGAATCAATGGTTCTCTAAACAGTTTAGGGATAAGTTTAGGGTGAGGGTTAGGGTTATGGCTAGGGTCAGAGTTAGTGTTAGAGTTAGAGTTATTTTTTATTTGTTACTGGGCCAGATTCAACTTTTATTTAGCCTAACTATGCTCGCCGTGTGTAGGCCTTCTATTTGCAACTGTTCAATGTCAGGAACAATTTGTACTTTCAGGTATACCTGCATTTTAACATATATGGGTGAATGGAAATCCAGTTTGATGTCAAACAGAGTTTGTACTACTGGCTTAAAATTTCACACACTTAACAAGTTCTCTGTAATCATTGTCTAGTTTGTTTCTTGTAGAAAAACCCCAAAGCTGAAGCACAGAAAAACAAGTTTATCCAAAAGCACTCCATAAGAAAACAGAAAAATAATCAGTTACTGAAATTCCTTGACCAAATGTTTGGTCAGATTTCTTTGATAAAGTTCAAGAATTAATCTCTTTGCTATCCCACTATTCTTCCCATGTTTGGGACTCCAAGTATCAATGTTTCTCTAAACAGGTTATGGTTAGGGTCATGTTTGTGTTAGTTTTCGGGCTAGGCTTAAAAATTTGTGTTATGGTTAGAGTTAGATTTTTCTAGTTTATTTCATACTTCGCAGGATTCATTTTTTTCTAATGCTAACTATGCTTCCCAAGTTTGGGCCATCTAGGTGCAAGTGCTTGCTGTCAAGAACAATTTGTGTTTTCAGGTTTCAATGAATTTTGTACAATATGGGTAAATAGAAATTGAGCTGGAATTCAAACAGGTTTTGGGCTTACTGCTGGAAACTTCACACACTCAATCAGATCTCAGAATGTGCTGTCTTGTTTTATTCTTGTTGAAATAGTCATAAGCTGAAGCATGCAAGAAATACTTAATCTAAGAGAACTCTAAGAAGAAACTAAAAATAGCCATTTACTGAAATACCTAACCAAATTATTTAGTCAGATATTTTGATAATGCACAGGATTCATCTGTTTCCAAGTCCCAAAATGCACCACATATTTGGAACTCTAGAATTTTTGGTTCTCTAAACAGTTTATGAACAGTGTTAGGGTTAGGATTAGGGTTAGGGATAGGGTAAGACCTAGGGTTAGGTTTAGAGTTAGTTTGGGGCCAAATTTTTGTATTCTGGGTAGGATTCAAGTATTATTGCCTAAATATGCTCGCCAAGTTTGGGCTTTTTAGTTCCAATTGTTCGCTGTGAGGAACAGTTTGTATTTTCATGTATCACTACAGTTTGACCTATATAGGTGAATGGATATCCAACTAAAAATGAAACAGGGTTTGTGCTAGCTGCTTGAAACTTCACCCACTCAATAAATTTTCATGGAATCACTCCATGAAAAAAACAGGGAGATATCAATTTACTGAAATAACTAACCAAATTTTTTACTTAAATGTCTTTGATACTACACAGGATTCATCTGTTTTCTACCCCGACTATAATTCACACAATGGGGACTCTTAAGATCAAGCGTTCTCTAAACAGTTAAGAAATAGGGTTAGGGTTAGATTTAGAGTTCTGACTAGGGTTAGAGGTAGTTTTAGGGTAAGAGTTTTGGGCTAATTTCTTTGACACTGAGCAAAATTCATTTTTTTTTCTAGCCTAACTATACTCGCCATGTTTAGGCTTTCTTGTTGCAACTCTTTGTTATCAGGAACCTTTTGTATTTTCAGGTATCACTGAATTTTGACCTATATGGGTGAATGAAAATCCAGCTGGAAATCAAACAGGGTTTGTGTAGCTGCTTGAAACTTCACACACACAATCATTTCTCCATGAGCATTGTCTGGTTTGTTTCTCGTAGAAGTTTTATTTCTTGTGTGAAGTACACAAAAACAAGTTTATCAAAGAACACCCTATAAGAAAACAAGGAACTACCCAGTTACTGAAATTTCTCCCCAATTATATGGTCATATTTTTTGATAATGCACAGTAATTCATCTGTTTGCTATCCGACTAGTCTCCCCAAGTTTGGGAATCTATGGATCAATGGCTCTCTAAACAGGTGAAGGTTAGTGTCAGGGTTTGTGTTAGTTTTAGGGCTAGGGTGACAAGCTTCTGTTATGGTTAGAGTTAGCTTTTTTTTGTAGTTTTCTTTGATATTGGCCTGGATTCATCTTTTACCTATCCTAACTAGGCTTGGCAAGTTTGGGTCTTCTAGGTGCAATCATTCTCTGTCAGGAACAGTTTGTAATTTCAGATTTCACTGCATTTTGACCTATACAGGTGATGGAAAATCCAGCTGGAAATCAAACAGGGTTTGGATTTCCTGCTTGAAACTTCACAAACTCAATCAGGTCTCAGAATGCATTGTCTTTTTTTTTTTTTCTTGTTGATTTAGCCCTAAGCTGAAGCATGAAAAAAAATAATCCAAGAGCACTTTATGAAAAAACAAACAAACAACAAAAAAAAAAAAAACTACCAATTTACTGAAATACCTAACCAAAGTTTTTAGTCAGATGTCTTTGATACTGCACAGGATTCATTCATTTGCTGGCCCCACAATGCTCTATACTTTGGGAACTTCTAGGACCATTGTTCTCTAAACAGTTTAGGGATATATTTAGGGTTAGGGTTAGGGTTAGGGCTAGGTTTAGATCAAGTGCAATGGTTAGAGTTAGTTTTGGGCTAATTTCTTTTATACTGGGTAGGATTCATCTTTTCCCTAGACAAACTATGCTCCTCAACTTTGGGCCTTCTAGGTGAAAGTGTTCAGTGTCAGGAACAGATCGCCTTTTCAGGTTTCACTGCTTTTGGAACTATACACATGAATGGGAATAGAGCTGGAAATCAAAGAGGGTCTCTGGTATCTGCTTGAATTTTTACCCTCTCAACTAGTTCTCCGTGAGCATTGTCTAGTTAATTTCTTATAGAAGAAGCCCAAAGCTGAAGCACACAAAAACAAGTTTATCCATGAGCACTCTATAATACAACAGGGAAATACCCAGTTACTGGAATTCCTACCCTAGTTCTTTGGTAAGATTTCATTGATAATGCACAGGAATTTATATGTTTGCTAGCCAACTAGGCTCCCCATAAGGGTGACAGTTTGTGTTATGGTTTGAGTTAGTTTTTTCTAGTATCTTTGATATTAGGCAGGATTCATGTTTTTCCTAGCCTAACTATGCTAGGCAAGTTTGTGCCTTCTAGGTACACGTGTGCACTGTCAGGAACAGTTTGTATTTTCAGGCTTCACTGCATTGTGATCTATATGGGTGAATGTAAGTCGAGTTGGAAATTGAACAGGGTATGTGCTTGCTGATTGAAACATCACACACAAAATTAGGTCTCAGTGTATATTGTCTGGTTTCTTTCTTGTTGAAGTATCCTTATGCTGAAGCACGAGAAAACAACTTTATCTGAGAACACTCTATGCAAAAACTGGAGAATACTCATTCACTGATATACCTAACCAAATTATTTAGTAAGATGTCTTTGATACTACACAAAATTCATATGTTTGCTGCCCCCACTATGCTCTACACTATTGGGAATCTTATGATCAATGGCTTTCTAAACAGTTTAAAAATAGAATTAGGTTTAGGGTTATAGTTACAGCTAGGGTTAGAACTAGAGTTAAGGTTTGAGTTAGTGTTGGACTAATTTATTTGACACTATCAGGTTTCATCTTTTACCTAGCCTAACTATGCTTGCCACTTGTTTGACTTCTAGCTGCAAGTGTTCATAAATAGTTTGTAATTTCAGGTATCACTGCATTTTGACTTATATGGGAGAATGGAAATCAAACAGGGATTGTGCTGGCTACTTTAAACTTAAAACCCTCTCAAATAGTTCTCCATAAGCATTATCTGATTTTTTTTTCTTGTAGAAGAAGCCCAAAGCTGAAGCACACAAAAATAAGTTTATCCAAGAGCACTCTGTAAGAAATCAGGAAAATATTCAGTTACTGAAATTTCTCCCCAAATTTTTTGGTCATATTTCTTTGATAAGATGCAGGAATTCATCTGTTTGCTACACCAGTAGTCTCTCCAAGTTTGGGACTCCATGGATCAATGGTTATCTAAACAGGTTAGGGTTAAGGTCAGGATTTGTGTTAGTTTTAGGGCTAGGGTGACAAGATTGTGTTATGATTAGAGTTAGTTTTTTTGTAGTTTTTTTTTTTTTTTTTGATACAGGCCTGGATTCATCTTTTACCTACCCAAACTATGCTTGGCAAGTTTGGGCCTTCTAGGTGCAAGTATTCACAGTCAGGAACAATTTGTAATTTCAGATTTCACTGCATTTTAACCTATACAGGTGAAGGAAAATCCAGCTGGAAATCGAACAGGGTTTGTGTTTGCTGCTTGAAACTTCACACACTCAATCAGGCCTCAGAGCACATTGCTTTTTTTTTTTCCTGTTGATTTAAGCTGAAGCATAAACAATAATTAATCCAAGAGCACTTTATGAAAAAAACAAAAGAGTACCCATTTACTGTAATACCTAACCAATTATTTAGTCAGATGTCTTTGATACATCACAGGATTCATTTGTTTGCTGGCCCCACAATGCTCTACACTTTTGGGACATCTAGGATCATCAGTTCTCTAAACAGTTTAGGGATATGGTTAGGGTTAGGTTTAGGGTTAGGCCAGGATTAGATAAAGTGTAATGTTTAGAATTAGTTTGGGGCTAATTTCTTTGATACTGGGCAGAATTCATATTTTCCGTAGCCTAACTATGCTTGCCAAGTTTGGACCTTCTACGTTTAAGTGTTCAGTGTCAGAAATAGATCACATTTTCAGGTTTCACTGCTTTTGGAACTATACACGTGAATGGGAATTGAGCTGGAAATCAAACAAGGTTTGTGGTATCTGTTTGAATCTTCATTCTCTCAACTATTTCTCCATGAGCATTGTCTGGTTAATTTCTTGTGAAAGAAGCCCAAAGCTGAAGCACATAAAAACACATTTATCCAAGAGCACTCTATAAGAAATCAGGGAAACACCCAGTTACTGAAATTTCTTTCCCAATTGTTTGGTCATCTTTCTTGGATAAGGTCGGAGAATTCATCTGTTTGCTAGACTAGTAGTCTCTCCAAGTTTGGGACTCCATGGATCAATGGTTCTCTAAACATGTTAGGGTTAGTGTCAGTGTTTGTATTAGTTTTAGGGGTAGGTTGGCAAGCTTGTGGTATGGTTAGAGTTAGCTTTTGTCTAGTTTCTTTGATACTGGCCTGGATATGCTCGGCCATTTTTGCCTTTTAGATGCAAGTTTCGCTGTCAGAAACAGTTTTTATTTTCAGGTTTCATTGCATTTTGACCTATAGGTGAAGGGATATCAAGCTGGAAATCGAACAGGGTTTGTGCTTGCTGCTTGAGACTTCACACACTCACCAGCTCTCAGTATGCATTCTCTTGTTTCTTTCTTGTTGAAATAGCCCTATGCTGAAGCCTGCAAAAACAAATTTTACAAGAGCACTATATTAAAAAAAAGAGAAAAATACCCATTTTCTGAAAAACCTAACCAAATTTTTTAGTCAGATGTCTTTGATACTGCAAAGGATTCATCTGTTTGATGGCTCCACTCGGCTCCACACTTTTGGGAATCCTAGGAACAACTGTTCTCTAAATAGTTTAGGGATAAGTTTAGGGTTAGGGTTAGGGTTAAGACTAGTGTCAGGGATAGTGTTAGGGTTAGATATTGTTATGTGCTAATTACTTTGATACTGGGAAGCATTCATCCTTTATTTAAAGTTAGTATTCTCACAAAGTTTGAGACTTCTAGGTCCAACTCTTCACTCTCAGGAACAGTTTGTATTTTCAGGTATTATAGCATTTTGACTTATATGGGTGAATTGAAATCCAGCTGGAAGTCAAACAGGTTTTGTGCTAGCTGCTTGAAACTTCACACACTCAATCAGTTTTCTGTGTGCATTTTATAATTTATGTATTGTAGAAGAGGCCCAAAGCTGAAGCTCACAAAAACAAGTTTATCCTAGGGCACTCTATAAGAAGACAGGGAAATACACATTTACTGAAATTACTTCCCCAATTGTTTGGTCAGATTTCTTTGACAAGGTGCCGGAATTCATATTTAGGCTAGCCCATTAGTCTCCTTGGCTTTGGTACTCAATGGATCAATGGTTCTCTAAACAAGTTAGGGTTAGTGTCAGGGTTTCTGTTAATTTAGGGCTAGGGTGAAAAGCTTGTGTTATGGTTAGAGTTAGTTTTTGTCTAGTTTCTTTGATAGTGGGCAGCATTCATCTTTTACCTATACTAACTATGCTTGTTAAGTTTGGGTCATCCAGGTGCAGTTGTTTGCTATCAGGAACAGTTGTATTTTCAGGTTTCACTGCATTTTCACCAAAATGGGTTAATGAAAATTGAGCTGGAAATTGAACAGGTTTTGTCCTTCCTAAGCTGAAGCATTCGAAAACAAGTTAATCCTAAAGCACTCTGAAAAAAAACAGGAAAGTACCCATTTACTGAAATAACTAACCATATTATTTTGTCAGATGTCTTTGATACTGCACAAGATTCATCTGTTTGGTGGCCTCACAATGCACCACACTTTTGAGACTCCTATGATTTTTGGTTCTCTAAACAGTTTAGGGATAGTGTTAGGGTTAGGATCGGGGTTAAGGTTAGGGTAAGAACTAATGTTAGGGTTAGAGTTAGTTTGGGGCTAATTTTGTTGATACTGGGCAAGTTTCATGTTTTACCTAGCCTAACTATGCTCGACATATTTTTGCCATCTAGGTGCAACAGTTCACTTTCAGGAACAGTTTGTATTTACAGGATTCACTGCATTTGGAACTATATGCCTGAATGGAATTACAAAAACACTCTATAAGAAACAGGAAAATATCCAGTTGTTGATATTACTCATCTAATTATTTGGTCAGATTTCTTTGATAATGTTCAGGAATTAATGTGTTTTCTAACGCACATGGTTTCTCAAGTTTCAGACTCCAATTTTCAATAGGTCTGTAAAGAGGTTAGGGTTAGTGTCAGGGTTTCTGTTAGTTTTAGGTCTAGGGAACAGCTTGTGTTATGGTTAGAGTTAGTTTTTGTCTAGTTTCCTTGATACTGGACAGGATTCATCTTTCACATATCCTAACTATGCTCACCAAGTTTGGGACTTGTATGTTCAAGTGTTCTATTCCAGGAACATTTTATATTTTCAGGTTTCACTGCAATTTGGCATATATGGAAGAATGGAAATCGATCTGGAAAAGGAACAGTGTCTGTGCGTGATGATTGAAACGTCACACACTCAATCAGGTCTCTGTATACGTTGTCTTGTTTCTTTCTTGTTGAAGTAGGCCTATGCTGAAACATGCAAAAATAAATTTTTCCAAGAGCACTCTGAAAAACCAGGAAAATACCCATTTACTGAAATACCTAACCAAATTATTTAGTCAGATGTCTTTGATACTGTAGAGGATTAATCTGTTTGCTATCCACACTATGTTCCACACATTTGGAACTATTAGGATTAATGGTTCTCTAAACAGTTTAGGGATAGGTTTAGAATTAGTGCTTTGGTTAGATCTAGTGTTAGGGGTAGAGTTAGTTTTGGGCTAATTTCTTTGATACCTGGCATGATTTCTTTTTTTACCTAGCCTAATTTATGCTCATCTTGTTTGGGCCTTCTAGGTGCAAGTTTTCGCTGTCAAGAGCAGTTTGTATTTTTAGGTTTCACTGAATTTTGACCTATATGGTTGAATGGAAATTGAGCTGGAAATCGAACAGGTTTTGTGCTTGCTGATTGAATCTTCACCCACTCAATCAGGCCTCAGTATTTATTGTCTTGCTTCTTTCTTGTTGAAGTTACCCTCTGCTGAAGCATGCAAAACCAACTTTTTCTTAGAGCACTCCAGGAAAAAAAATGTAAAATACCCACTTACTGGAATATATAACCAAATTATTTAATCAGACGTCTTTGACACTGCACAGAATTCATCTGTTTGCTGCCCCCACTATGCTACACACTTTTGGGACTCCTAGGATCAATGATTCTCTAAGCAGTTTAGGGATAGGGTTAGGGATGCGTTAGGGTTGGGCTTAGGGTAAGAGTTTGTGTTAGGGTTAGAGTTAGGTTTGGGTAATTTATTTGTGCTGGGCAGGATTCATTTTTTACCTAGCCTAACTAAGCTCACCAAGTTTTTCCTTCGAGGCACATCTATTTGCTATCAGGGAAAGTTTGTATTTTCAGGTTTCACTGCATTAGGAATTGATGCATGAATAGGAATCCAGCCTGAATGCAAAAAGGGCTTGTTATTAGCTGCTTGAAACTTCACAAACTCAATCAGTTCTTTGTGAGCATTGTCTGGTTTGTTTCTTGTACAAGAGGCTCAAAGCTGAAGCACACACACAAAAAGGTTATCTAATAGCACTGTATAAGAAAACAAAGAAATACCCAGTTACTGAAATTCCTCCACAATTCTTTGGTCAGATTTATTTGATAATGCATAGGAATTGATTTGTTTGTTAGCCCACTAGTTTCCCCAATTTTGAGACTCCATGTACCAATGGTTCTAGAAACAGGTTAGTGTTAGTGCCAGGATTTGTGTTAGTTTCAGTGCTAGGTTGACATATTGTGTTATGGTTAGAATTATTTTTTGTCTAGTTTTTTGATTCTTGTAAGGATTCATCTTTTATCTCACCTAAGTATGCTCACCGAGTTTGGGCATTCAAGATGTTTGTGGTCAGTGTCAAAAACAGTTTGTATTTTCAGGTTTCATTGCACTTTTAACTATATGGGTGAATGGAAATCCAGCTTGAAATCAAACAGGGTTTGTGCTTGCTGCTTGAAACTTCAAACACTGACTCAGATCTCAGAATGCATTTCCTTGTTTCTTTCTTGTTGAAATAGCCCTAAGCTGAAGCAGGCAAAAACAACTTAATACAAGAGCACTCTATGAAAAAACAGGAAAGTACCTTTTTACTGAAATACCTAACTAAAGTATTTAGTCAGATGCCTTTGATACTGCATAGGATTTATCTGTTTGCAGCCCCACTATGCTCCACTCTACTGGTAATCGTAGGCTCAAAGGTTCTCTAAAGTGTTTAGAAATAGGTTTAGGTTTAGTTTTAGTGTTATGGCTAGGGTTATAACTAGTGTTAGGGTTAGAGTTAGTTTTGGGATAATTTCTTTGAAACTGAGCAAGATTCACCTTTTACCTATGCTAACTATGCTCTCTAAGTTTGGGCCTTCCAGGTGCAACTGTTTGCTCTCAGGAACAGTTTGTATTTTCAGGAATCACTGTATTCTGACCTATATGGCTGAATGGAAATCCAGCTGGAAATCAAACAGTGTCTGTGCTTGCTGCTTGAAACTTCACACACTCAATCAGGTCTCAATATACATTGTCTTGTTTCTTCTTTGTTGAAGTAGCCCTATGCTGTAGCATGCAAAAACAACTTTTTCCAAGAGCACTCTTTTAAACAAAACAGGAAAACACATATTTACTGAAATACGTAACCAAATTTTTTTGTCATATATCTTTGATACTGCACAGGATTCATCTGTTTGCAGACCCCACTATGCTCCACACTATTGGGATTCCTAGTATCAATGGTTATATAAACAGTTTAGAAATAGTATTAGGGTTATGGTTAGTGTTAGGGCTATGGTTAGAGCTAGTGTTAGGTTCAATGTTAATATTGGGCTAATTTCTTTGCTACTGTGCAGGTTTCATCTTTTTAATTGCCTAACTTTGCTCACCATGTTTGGGCCTTATAGGTGCAAATTTTCGCTGTCTGGAAGATTTTGTATTTTCAGGTTTCATTGGAACTATATGCATCAATGGAATCCATCTTGAAATCAAATGGGGTTTGTACTAGCTGCTTGAAACTTCACACTATTAATCAGTTCTCCATGAGAATTATTTGGTTTGTTTTTTTTTGTAGAAGAAGCCAAAAGATGAAGCTCTAAAAAACAAGTTTATCCAAGAGCATACTATAAGGAAACAGAAAAATACCAAGTTACTGAAATTCCTCCCCTAATTGTTTGTTCAGATTTCTTTGATAATGAGTAGCAATTCATCTGTTTGCTAGACAACTAGGCTGCTCAAGATTAGGACTCCAAAGAACAATGGTTCACTAAACAGGTTAGGGAGAATGTCAGGGTTTGTGCTACTTTTAAGGATAGGGTGAAAATTTGAGTTATGGTTAGAGTTAGTTTTTGTCTAGTTTCTTTGATACTCGGCAGGATTCATCATTTGCCTATCCTAAATGTGCTCGCCATGTTTGGGCCATCTAACTGCAAGTATTCGCTGTCAGGAACAGTTTTAATTTTCAGGTTTCACAGCATTTTAAACTATATGGGAGAATGGAAATCGAGTTGGATGTCGAACCAGTTTTCTGCTTGCTGCTTGAAATTCACACACTCAATTGGGTCTCAGAATGCATTTCTTTTTTTTTTTCTTGTTGAAGTATTCCTAACCTGAAACTTGCAAAGAACTTAATCTGAGAGCACTGTGTGAAAAACAGAAGATAATACACTTTTACTGAAATACCTAACCAAAATATTTACTCAGATGTCTTAGATACAGCATAGGATTCATCTCCCACTCTGCTCCACACTTTTTGGGCTCCTAGGATCAAGAGTTCTCTAAAAACTTTAGGGATACTGTCAGGGATCATGTTAGCGTTAGGGCTTAGTTTAGAGCTAATATTAGTGTTACAGTTAGTTTTGGGCCAATTTCTTGGATACTGGGCAGGATTCAACTTTTGCCTAGCTTAAATACGTTTGCAAGATGGGGCCTTCTAGTTACAAGGGATACCTTTTTGGAACAGTTTGTATTTTCAGGTATCACTGCATTTTGACCTATATAGGTGAATGGAAATCCATCTGGAAATCTAACAGTGTTTGTGCTACCTGCTTGAAACTTCACACACTGAATCAGATCTCTGTGAGCATTGTCTGGTTTGTTTCTTGTAGAAGAGTCCAAAAGCAGAAGCACACTAAAAGAAGGTTATACAAGAGCACTCTATAAGAAAATATTGAAATACTCAGTTACTGAAATTCCTCCCCCAATTGTTTGGTCAGATTTCTTTGATAACTTACAAAAATTGATCTTTTGCTAACCAACTATACTCCTCAAATTTGGGACTCCAAGGATCCTTGGTTCTCTAAACAGGTTAGGGTGAGTGTCAAGGTTTGTGTTAGTTTTAGGGCTAGGGTTACAACCCTGTGTTATGGTTAGAATTAATTTTTATCTATTTTCTTTCATACTGGGCAGGATTCATCTTTTCCCTATCCTAAGTATACTCACCAATTTGTGCCATCTAGGTGAAAGTGTTTGCTGTCAGGAACAGATTGTACTTTCAGGATACACTGCATTTTGCCCTATATGGGTGAATGGAAATCAAGCTAGAAATCAAGCCCCATTTCTATTTTTAAACCTGTCTTTTACCGTAACTCTAACCCTAACCTTAGCCCTAGCCATAGATCTAAACATAAGTTAAAATCTAACACTAACCTTAAGCCTAAACCTCACCCTACCACTAGCTAAACACTATCGCTAATCAAAAAAGTAACCCTAACACTAGCCCTAGGCCAAAAAAAAAAAAAAACAAAAAAACAAAAAACAAAACAAAACAAAAACAAAAACAAAAAAAACGAGCCATTTCCCTAACCATAAACCTAACCTAAACCATATGCCAACACTACAACTAGCCATATACCTAGCTCAAATTCGAGTCCTAGGACTAAAACCAACCCTTTCCCTTACTCATATCCAAACACTAAACCTAGCTCTATATATCACCCTAACCATGAAGCAAATGCTAACACCATTTCTAGACCAAACCCTAATCCTAAAACTAACCATAATAATTACCCTAGTTCTTTCATTAGCCATAGTCCTGACACTAGCCCTAACTCCCAAACAAAAATAGCCCTAATCTGAGACCTAAAACTAGGTTTAACCCTAACCCTAAACATAAAACTAGCCCTAAACCTAACCCTAACCCTAGCTCTAAGCTTAGCTCTAACTCTGTCCCTTGGCTTAAGCAAAACCCTATCCATAATACTAACCCTAGTAATAACTGTAACCCTTACCCTAAATCAAACACTAACCCTATTACTAGTCCAAACCCTAGCACTCATTATAGCTCTAAACCTTACCCAAAACCTAACCTGACCTTCACCCTTATTCTGACCATAACACTAATTATAGGTTTAAACCTGACCCTAATCCTAAACTGATCCCTGAAACTAGCCCTACCAGTAAACTTTTAGCTAAACCTAACCCTAACACTAACCCTAGACCTAAAACTAATCCTAAATCTATTGATAACTCTAGCCCTAGACCTAAACATAAACTTAGTCCTAGCCCTAACAATAACCTAAACCATACAATAACACTACCCATAGACCTAACCCTACTCCTGATTCTGGCTTTCACTCTAACTCTTAAATGAACAGTGAACCTGACACTAACACTAAACCTAGCTCTAAAACTGACTCTAAACTAAAATCTAAATCTAACACTAGACCTAGCCACAACCCTAACCCTAAAACTAGCTGTAATTAGAATCCTAGACCGTACATTAACCATAGCACTAACCCTAGACATAAACCTAACACAAAACCTAGCTCTAATCCAAGACCTAAACCTACCATAGCATAACCATAACCCTAAACCTAGACCTAACCATAAGCTTAACCCTCACTTTAGACGTAAGCATAGCTCAAAGCCTAACATTTGGCCTAAACATAACCCTAGCCTTATTCCTAACAATAACCATAACCCTAGCCCTAACCCTAACCCTAATGGTAACCCTATACATAACCCTTATGATAATCCTATTTCTAATTCTAACCTTAGGCTTAACCCTAACCATATTGCAAACCCTAAATCTCTCCTTTACCATAAACCTACCCTGAACCCTAATGCTAACCGTATCCATTTCCCTAAATATGACTCTAACCCTAATGCTCATTTGAGCCCTACCCCTAAATCTTAACCTAATACAAACCATAACCCTGACCCTGAACCTAAAAATACCCCTAGATCTAGAACTGACCCTTACCCTAAACTTAAACTTACACTAGACTAAGACATAGACCTAATGCTAAATCTACTCCTAACTGCAATACTAGACCTGATATTATCCCTAGCCCTAATTCTAGACCTAACCCTACAATAAACCCTAGCTCTCATCCTAGCCCTAAACCTAGCCTTAATCATAACCCTAAGCCTAACCCTAGCCCTAATCTTATTCTAACCCTCACTCTACCTCTAAACCTAGATATAACACATCCCTTTCCCTAAACTGAACCCTAAATCTAGCCCTAATGCTAGGACTAAGCTGAACTTAACCCTAGTTCTAATGCTTGCCCTGATTTAGCCCTATCCCTAAAAATAACCATTACTCTTGCCCTAAGACTAAATGTAACTCTTGCCCTAGCCTTATCCCTAGTTCTATCTTTATCATTTAACATAACCATAAACCTATCCCTTGCCCTATCCTTATACCTAGCCCTAACCTTAGATTTAACCCTAAATCCAAATCTTAACCCAACCCTAAGCCTAAGCCTAACACAAACACTAGCCGTAACCTTAACACTAATAATATAACTAACCCTAACCCTAAACCTAGGACTAAAATAAAACTGAACAATAGGGGCTGAGGATGTAGCTCAAGTGCTAGCGCATTAACCGGCATGTGCGGGTGCTGTGTTTGATCCTTAGCTAAAATAAAAATAAAATTAAAAAAGATGATTTTTCCACAAAAAACTGAAAAAAATATTTAAAATTCTCTCTCTCTCTCTCTCTCTCTCTCTCTCTCTCAAAAAAAAAAACCTGAGTAATTGTCCTAACCTTAAACCTTAACTTAAACCAAACCCTAACACTACACCTAGACCTAACCCTAGCACTAATTCGAATTCTAACCATAACCTTAAACTAACCCTGACCCCAAATCATACACTAACACTCACCCTAGGTATAAACACCACCCTAAACTTAAACCGAACATTAACAATAACCCTAGGCCTTAATTCGAGTCATAACAGTAACCTTAAAAATAACCCTGATGCTGACTCATATCCGAACAGTCACCCTAGCTCTAAACACCACCCTCTACTTAAACTGAACCCTCAGAGTAATCCTAGCTCTTATATGAGTACTAACACTAACCCTATAACTAACACTGTCTCTGAATCATATCCTAATACTAACCGTAGCTATAAATATTACCCTAACCCTTGGCCTAAACCAAACACAAAACCTAGAGGTAATCCTTGGCCTAAGCATAACCCTAACCCTAACCCTAACCCGAACCTAACACTTGATTAATCCTAAACCTAGCTCAAAGCCTAACCGTTACTCTAAACATAAACCTACATCTATCCCTAAATATACCACTAACACTAGCCCTAATCCAAAAACTGAATACTAGCCCTAAACCTAGCTCTAAACCTACCCATTACCCTAAAACTCACCCTAAAATTATTGATAATCCTAGGCCTATCCCTAACCCTAAACCTAACCAGAATACTAACACTAGACCTAACCCTAAACCTCACACTCACCATAGACCTAACTCTAGCTTAAACCCTAACCCTTACCACAAACATAAACTTAACCATAACTCTAAACATAAACCTAAACCTCAATCTAACACTACCAATAACCCTATGCATATATCCAATCATATAATTACACTAACCCTAACCCTCCCCCTAATGATGATGCTAGCCCTAATCCAACCCTAACCCTAACCATATTCTATCCCTAGACATAACTCTAAAACTAACCCTTGCCCTAGCCCTAACCCTTGTTCAAAACCTAATCCTTATGTAAACCTAATCATAACACTAACCCTAGATCTAACCCTTACCCTAACCATAATTCAAGACCTATTCCTGACCATAACCCTATCCCTAACCTTAGCTCTAACCCTATCCATTATCATAAACATTTCCCTTACCCTAATGCTAACCCTAGTCCTAACACTAACCATATCACTAAACCTAACCCTATCAATTACCGAAAACCTAACCTGAACCCAAAACAAAACCTATCATTACCCTAACCCTGTCCTTAAAGTTTATTTGAGCCCTAACTCTAAACCCTAACCTCAACGAGAACTCTAATCTGACCCTAACCCTAATAATTCCATAGCTCTTAACCTGACCCTTAACCGTAAACCTAACCCTTACACTAGACCTAGCCATAATCTAATACTAAAACTGTCCTCTCCTCAACTGTAACCCCACATCTGACATTAGCCCTAGCTCTAATCCTAGCCCTAACCCTAACAAAAACACCAGCCCTTATAGTGGCCCTAAACATAGATTAATCCTAACCCTAACCCTATACCTAGCTCTAACCCCAATAGTAACTCTAGCCCAAGTCTTAGCCCTAATTTCACCCTATCTCGAAACCTAAACATAACCCAAGACCCAGGAATAAATCTAACTCTCACACTAGCCCTATCACTAGTGTTCAACCTATCCCTAATCATAACCCTAACCAGAGCCCTAAACTTAGTTCTAACCCTTGACTTATCCATAATCCAAGCACTAACCTTAGGTCAAAATCTATCTGTAAATCTAACACTAACCTGAAGCCTAAGCCTAAACCTAACACTAGCCCTAACCCTAACACAATCCTAAAACTAGCCCTAATCCTAGCCCTAGCCCTAAAATAAAACCGAGCCATAAGCTCTATCCTTTACCCTTAAACTAAACCAAACCCTAATCATACACCTACCCCAAACCATAGACATTATTCAGTTTTATGCTGAATCCTAAAACTAACTCTTACACTTAATCTGACACTAACACCAATCTTAGCTCTAAACATCATCCTGGTCCTAACACTAACCCTAACACAACACCTAGCCCTAATCTTATCCTAAAATTAGCCCTAATCATAAACCTTGTACTAATATTAACCATAATTCTAACCCTAGCACTAACTTACCCCAAATCCTACCACTAATCCGAGCTCTAACCTGAGCTTTAACCCTAACCCTAACCCTACCCCTAGCCCTAAACATAACCATAATCCTAGCCCTAACCCTATGCATTACCATAAAAATAACCCTAACCCTAATGCTAACCCTAGGACTAAACCTAACCCTATCTCTAATTTTATCCCTATCCATTTTCCTAAACCTAAAATGAACCCTAATTCTAAGCTGATCATTACCCAAACCTTTACCCTAATGCTAATTCAATCCCTAACTTTAGGCTTTAACCTATTCCAAACCCTAAACTAGACCTTCAACTTAATAATACCCCTAACCTTAAACCTGACCTTAACCCTAAAACTAAACCTTACACTATAGTTACCCATAATCCTAACCCTAAAATTATCTTTAAAAATGATTCTATACTTGAAATTAGCCATACTCCCAATCTTAGCCCTAACCCTGAAACAAACCCTAGCCCTCATCCTAACCCTAAACCAAGCCTTAATCATAACCCTAATCCTAACCCTTATTCTAAACATCATTATACCTCTAAAACTAGCTATAACATCATCCCTTATGATAAACTAAATTCTAAATCTAACCCTAATTCTATGCTTAACTTGAACACTAACCATAAACCTAATCCTAGCCCTAGCCCCAATTTAGCCCTATCTGTAACCCTAACCCTAACTTTAGCTCTAAGACTAACCATAATTCTCAAACTAGCCCTATCACTAGTTCTAATCCTAGCCCTTACCATAACCCTAACCCTATCCCTAACCCTCTCCCAATCCTTAGTCCTAGCCCTAAGCCTAAGCCTAAGCCTCACATTAACGCTAAACCTAATCCTAACACTAATCATCAAACTAGCCCTAACCCTACCACTAGCAGTAAAACAAAACCGAGCAATAGACCTAACCCTAAAGGTAACTTAAACCAAACCATAACAGTACACCTAGACCTAACCATAGTCTTAATTCGAGTCCTAATACTAACCTTAAATGTATATTTGACATTGACTCATATGCTAAAATCACCCTAGCTTGAAACACCATCCTGAACTTAAACCAAAACTTAACAGTTACCCTAGCCCTTATTTAAGTACTAACCCTAACTCTGACCCTGACTCATATCCTAACACTAACCCTAGCTCTAAATATCACCCTAAACTTAAACTTAACCCTAATACTAAAACTACCCGTAATCCTAACCCTAATCCTAACCCTAAAACCAACCCTAGTTCTTATATTAGCAATAGCCCTAACCCTAGTCCTAACCCTAACACAAAACTAGCCCTAATCTGAATCCTAAACCTAACTTTAACCCTACCCCTACCCTAAATATAGCCATAACCTTAGCTCTAACTCTCTCCCTTACCCTAAGTAAAACCCTAAACCTAATGGCAAACCTAGACCTATCCCTAATCCGTAGGCTAACCAAAATCCTAACCCTATTAACAGTCCTAACTCTAAACCCCATTCTAGCTCTAATCCTATCCCAAACCCTTATGCTAACCCTGACCCTTATTCTGACCCCCCCCCCAAAAAAAAACCCTAGGTCTAAAACTGACCCTCAACCTAGAGCAAACCCTAACACTGGCTATACTGCTAACTTATTCCTAAATCTAACCCTAAATCTAGCCCTAAAACTAACTCTAACTCTCAAACTATCCCTATCCCTAATTCTAAGCCTATCCATTACGGTAACCTAACCCTACACCCAACCCTTGCCCTATCCTTAGTCCTAGCGCTAATCCTAAATCTAACCCTAACTCAAAATCTATCCCTAACTCTAAGCCTAAGACTAACACTAAAACTAGCCCTAACCCTAATGCTAGCAGTAAAACAAAATGAGCAATAGCCCTAACACTTAAACCAAAACCTAACACTAAACCTAGACCTAACCATAGCCTTAATTCAAGTCCTAATCCAACCCTTAAATCTAATCCTGACCCTGACTCATATCCGAACACTCACCCTAGCTCTAAATAGCATCCTAACCTTAAACTTAAAGCTAAAAGTAAACCTATTCCTAATTCAAGTCCTAACCATATCCCTGACCCTGACTCATATCCTAACACTAACCAACGGTCTAAATATCATCCTAACCTTAAACCTAACCCTAACACTAGACCTACCCCTAAACCTAAACCTAAAACTAACCCTCATTATAGCCCTAGTTCTTATATTAGCCATTGCCCTAATATTAGCCCTAACCTTAACACAAAAAGTAGCCCTAATCCAAGCCCTAAATGTAGATTTAAACCTAACCCTAACTCTAGCTCTAACACTACCTCTTAGGCTAATCCTCACCTTATGAATAACTCTTATCCTAATGATAGCCATAGACCTATGCCTAATCCTTAGGATAACCAAAATCCTAACCTGATTAATAGTCCTGACCTTAGCCCTCATTGTAGCTCTAATCTTGTCCCAAACCCGAATGCCAACCTTCACCCTTATCCTGATGCTAACACAAACCCTAGTTCTAAACCTGACCCTAAAACTAAACTAAAATGTAACACGAGACCTGAACCTAAACCTAATTCTAAATCTAGCCTTAACTCTAGCCCTGGACCTAAACTAAACCTAGTCCTAGGCCTAATAACCCTATCCTAACACAAACACTAACCCAAACCCTAGACCTAAACCTACTCCTAATTCTCATTGTAACCCTAACTTGAACTCTAACCCAAACACTGACTCTACCTTTAATAGTAAACCTAATTCTAAACCTGACCTAACTTAAATTCTAAACTTAACACTAGACCTTAGCATAACCCTAACCCTAAAACAAGCCCTAATCATAACCCTAGCTCTTATATTACCCACGGCTTTAACCCTAAGCCTAAACCTAACACAAAACCTAGAGCTAAATCTAGGCCTTAACCTAGCCCTAAGCATTACCCTAACCCTAACCCTAGCCCTTGCCCAAACCTACCCCTCTCCTTAGTCCTAACCCTAATTCAAAATCTAACACTTACTATAAATATAAACCTAGAACTATCCCTGAATCAAACACTAAACCTAGTCCTAATCTTAACCTTAACCCTAGCCCTAACCCTAGCTCTAAACCTACCAATTATCCTAACCCTAACCCTAACCCTAACCCTAACCCTAACCCTAATTGTAACCCTAGCATAAAACCTAACCATAATCCTAACCCTAAACAGAAAACTAACCCAAGACCTAACCTTAATCTAATACTCGTTATAGCCCTATACATAGATTAAAACTAACCCTTATCACAAACCTAAACATAATCATAAACTAACCCTAAACTTAAATCTAAACCTGTCCCTAAACCTAAACCTACATTGAACCTTATTTATTACCCTAACCCTAATGCTAAACTTAATTATAACCATTTCTCTAACCCTTACCCTAACCCTAAACCTACCCTAATCCTATTCTTAAACATAACCCTGAACCTAACCCTTGCTCTTACCCTAATCATAGCTCAGAACCTAACTCTAACCCTAAACAAAATACTAAACCTAACCCTAGTTCTAACCCATACAGTAACACTAACTCAAGACATAATCCAAACCATAAGTCAAACTGTATCGTTAGCTCTAACTGTATCCATTACCCTAATCATAATCCATACCCTAATGCTAACTCTAGGCCTAAACTTATCTCATGACCTAATCCTTACCATAACACTAGCCCTAAAATTAACTCTAACTGTATCCATTACCCTAAAAATAACCCTTTCCCTAATGCTAACCCTAGGCCTAACTCCAAACCTATCACTAACCTTAACCCTATAAATTACCCTAAACCTAACCTAAACCCTAAATCTAACCCTATCATTACCCTAACCATAAACCTAATGCTAATTTTAGACCTAAACCTAAACTGAAATCTAAAAGAAAGCTTAACCATGACCCTAACCCTAATAATTCCCTTAGCTCTAACCTAACCCTTACCCTAAACTTAATCTTTACATTAGACCTAAAAGAAACCTAACCCTAAAAATATCCATAACCATAAACCTAGACCTGACATTTTCCCTAGATATAATCCTACCCCTAACCCGAACACAAATCCTAGCCCATATTACCCTAAACATAGCCTTAATCATAACCCTAACCTTATACCTAGGCCTATCTTAAAACCAACCCTATCCCTAATCTTAGACCTACCTTAGCCCTATCCCTAAACCTAGCCCTTATGATAACCCTATTCCTAAAACTAAGTTTAACTGTCTCCCTAGCCCTAAAACTAGTTCTAACCCTATACTTTAATGTAACTTAAACATAGCCCTAACTCTAGGCCTAACTCTACCCAAATCCATATCCCTAGCCCTAACTGTAGATCTAACCTTAACTCTACATCTAACTCTAATGCAAAGCCTAAGCCTAACCTAACTCTAATGCTAACCCTGACACACCTCCTAAAGCTAGCCCTAACTCTAGGCCTAGCCCTAAAACAAAATGGAGCACTAACCCTAAGCCTTAACCTAAACCAAACTAAACCCTACACCTAGCTCTAACCCTAGCCCTAATTCGAGTTTTAAGCAGAACTCTAAGAATAACAATAACCCTTATTCTGACACTAACACTAACCCTAGGTTTAAACATCACCCTAAACATAACCCTAATCATAACACTAGACCTAGCCCTAACCCTAACCTAAAACTAGCCTATTTGTTACCCTAGTACTTACATTAGCCATAACCCTAACCCTAGCCCTAACTTAACCCAAAACCTAGCGGAATCTGAGCCCTAAAGAAAGCTTTAACCTTAACCCTAATGTTAACCATAAACCTAGCACTAAGAATAACCATAACCTTAGCTCTAAACCTAGTTCTAACCCTATCCATTACCCTAACCATAATCCAAAACCTAATGCTAACCCTAGGCCTAATCTTTTCCATATCCCTAATCCTAACCCTATCCATTTCCCTAAACATAACTTGAAACCTAAACCTAACTATATCATTACACTAATCCTAAACCTATACTAATTTGATCCCTAAATTTAAACCTTAATCTATACCAAATACTCATCACAACCCTTACCCAAACAATACTCTTAGTTTGAAACATGACCATAACCCTAAATCTAATCATTGCACTACATCAAACCTAACTGTAAAACTATCTTTAACTATTAAACTGGACCTGAAATTAGCTCTAGCCCTAATTCTAGACCTAAACCTAGCCTTAATCCTAACCCAAACCATAACCTGAGGTTTAACCCTAATTCTAACCCTCACCTTAGCACTAAACCTAGCTATAACCCTATCCTTACCCTAAACCTAACCATAACCCTAAACCTAACCATAATCTTAAACCTAACCATAACCCTTGCCTTAAACCTAGGCCTAACACTAAGCCTAGCACTAACCCTAATTTAGTCCTATCCTAACCCTAAACCCAGCCTTAAGACTAACTGTAACTTTTGCCCTAGCCCTATCCCTAGTTCTATCCTTAGCCGTAGCCCAACCCTGGATCTAAACCTAACTCTAAATTTAAACCTAAATCTAAATTTAACCATAACCACAATTCTAAACCAAACTCTAACACTATCCCTAACAATAATGCTAATCCTAAAACTTTACTCACCCCTATCCTTAGCCATAAAACAAAACCAAGCAATATCCCTAACCCTAACCCGTAACCTAAACCAAACCATAAACCTACAACAAGCCCTAACCATAACTCAAAAAATAACCCTGATCCTAACACTAATCCTAGCTCTAAATATCACCCTGAACTTAAATTAACCCTAACACTAGACTTAGACTTAATCATAATTATAATCATAACCACCATTTGTACATTATTCGCTGTTATAACCCTAGCCCTAACCAAATCCCACCCCTAACTCTAGTCTTAACCTAAGCTTAAAACCTAATCTTATCCCTAACACTAGCCCTAACCCTAACCCTAACCCTAACCCTAACTGTAGCTCTAACTCTATCCCTTACCCTAAGTCAAACACTAAACCAAATACTAACCCTAGTCCTAACCCTAATCCTTAGGCTCACTTATACACTAAAAGTATTACCAGTCCTAACCCTAGCCCTCATTCTAGTTCTAATCCTAACTCTGATCCTTATTCTCATCCTAAAAGTAACCATAGGTCTTATCCTGACCATAACCCTAAACCAAACCCTAACACTAGCCCTACTGGTAATCCTATACTTATACCTGAACCTAACACTAGATCTAGACCCAAAACTAATCTTAAATATAGCTATAATTCTAGCCCTAGACCTAAACAAAATCCTAGATGTAGCCATAACAATAACCCTTAACTTAAACTAAACACTTATCCTACCCCTAGACCTAACACTAGTCCTAATTCTGGCTCTAACCCTAACCCTAATCCTACCCAGAACACTGACCCTGACCCTAACATTAACCTATCTCTAAACCTGACCCTAACCAAAACCTAATCCTAACACTAGACCTAGCCATAACCCTAAGCCTAATAATAGCCCTAAACATAACCCTAGCCCTAACCCTATTTTAAAACTAATCTTAACCCTAACAGTAGCCCTAACCCTAAACATAGTCCTAACCCTAGACCTAAAACTAAAAAAAAAAACCTAGCCATAATCCTAGGCCTAAACTTAGCCCTAATAAAAACCCTAATCCTAACCCTAGCTCTAACACTAACCCTAACACTAACCCTTGCCTTAGAACTAACCCTAGTTCAAAGCCAAATCCTTACCCTAAACATTACCCTAGCTGTATCCTAAACAAAAACCCTAATCCTAGCTCTTATTCTAACCTTAATTCTAGCTCGAACTTTAGTTCTAACCCTGTCAATTATCCTAAGCCCAAACATAATCCTAATTATAACACTATCCCTAAAACTAAACCTAACCCTAACCATAAACGTATGCCAAAACCTAACCATAAACCTGAACCTCACCATAGCGCTAACCCTAGCAAAAACATTAAGCCTTACACTAAACCTAATCCTAAGACTATCCCTAATCTATTCCCTAGCCCTAACCCTAAATCTAACATTACCCATTACCCTACACCTAACCCCAACTGTAGTGAAAACTCTAGCCATAACCTGAACCCTAAATCAAACCCGAACCATAAACATATTCCTAGATGTAAACATAAACCTAACCCTCGCCCTAGCCCTAACCCTAGCTCAAACACTAACACTTACCCTAACCTTACCATAAGTCTAGCCCTAAATCTAACACTTATCATAAACCAAACCCTAGTCCTATCCGTAAACCTAACTCTAATCCTAAATGTAATCCAAACTATAACCTAGCTCTAAACTTAGCTCTAAATCTATCCATTATACTAAACATAATTTTAACCAAATGCTAAACTTAACCCTATTACTAAACCTAACCCATCCATTACCCTAAAACTTAACTGAAACCTAAACCAAACCCTATCCATTACCCTAACCCTAAGCTTAAACCTAACACTAATTCAAGCCTTAAACCTAAACTTTGACCTTAACCAAATGCTAACACTGACCCTAACCCTATAATACCCCTAACTGTAAACCTGACCCTTACCCTAAAAATAGCCCTAGCCCTAGTTCTAGCCACGAACCTAACAGAAACCCTAGCCCTAAATTTAGCCTTAATCCTAACCTAACACTAACCCTACCACTAATACTAATTCCAACCCTCATCCCAGACCTAAAGCTAGCTATAACACCACCCTTTTATCTGAACTTAATCCTAAACCCAAAGCTAATAATCCTAAACCTTGCCCTACCCCTAGGACTAACCCTAACACTAACCCTAGTCCTAATCCTAGCCCTAATTTAGCTTTGACCCTAACCTTAAGCCTAAGCCTTGTTCTAAATCTAAATCTAACTCTCGTCCTAGCCGTTTCCCTAGTTCTAACCCTATCCCTTACTGTAACACTAACCCTAGCCCTAACTCTAACCCTGGATATAACCCTAACTCTAAATCTAACCAAAACTCTAAGCCTAAACATCACCCTGACACTATCCCTAACCCAAACACTAATTCAAAATCTAGTCCTAAAACAAAACTGAGCCATAGTCTTAACCCTACCGCTAACCCATAGAAGTCAAGATGAAGTGAAACATTAAAATATAAACTGTTCCTGACAGGGAACCTTGAACTGAGAAGGCCCAACCTGGAAAACATGGTAATGCTAGGTAAAATATGAATCCTGATCGGTATCAAAGAAACTGAACAAAACTCACTCTAACCTGAACATTAGTTCTAACCCTAGCCCTAACCCTAATCCTAAAACTACCCTTTCCTCTGTATAGATTTTGATCATAAAAGTCCCAAACTTGGGGTGCCTAGTAGGGAAAAGTAACAGATGAATCCTGCCCAGGACAAAAAAAAAATCTGACCAATAATTGGGTGAGATGTTTCAGTACATGCCTATTTCCCCTGTTTTCTACTAAAAAGTACTTGGATAAATTGATTTTTCATGCTTCAGCGTAAGGTACTTTCACAAGGAAAAAACCAGAGCATGCCCACAGTGACGTGATTGAATGCATGAAATTTCATGCGGCTAGCACCAACACTGTTTGATTTCCACCTTCATTTACATTCACACCTATAGGACATAATGTAGTGAAAACTAAAAATTCAAACTGTTCATGACACTGAACCATTGAACCTTGAAGGCCCAATCTTGGGGAGCCTAGTAAGGTTGGTCAAAGATGAATCTTGTACAGTATCAAAGTAATCTGACCAAAAAAAATTGAAGCTCTTTCAGTACATATGTATTTTGCTTGCTCATAAAGTACTCAGAGATAAAGCTGTTTCTTTCTACTTCAGCTTAGGGATACTTCACAGGAAACAAACCAGAGAATGCTTACTGAGAACTGATTGAGTGTGTGAAGTTTCAAGCAGCTAGCACAAACCCTGTTAGATTTCCAGCTTCATTTTCATTTACCCTATAGGCAAAATGAAGAGAAACATAAAAATTGAAACTGTTCCTGAGAGAAAACTCTTTTACATAAAAGGCCCAAACATTTGGAGTATACTCCAAATAGGAAAATTGTGAATCCTACCCAGTGTCATAGAAACTTTCTTTTAAAAAACTAACTCTAACCCTAACACTAGGTCTAAACCTAGTCTAACACTAAGTCTAATCCTAAACCTAATCTGTTTAGAGAACCTTTGATCACATAAGTTTCAAAATTGGGGAGTCTAGTGGGCAAGCTTACAGATGAATCATGGACAGTTTCAAAAAAAATTGGGGAGCTTTTTCAGTAATCTGACAAAAAAAATGGGGGAGCTTTTTCAGTACGTGCATATTTCCCTGTTTTCTCCTAAAGTGTTCTCACATAAATTTGTATTGCATCACCTTATTACTAATTTCACAAGGAACACACGAGAGTGCCAAGAGAGAATTGATTGAGTGTGTGAAGTTTCAAGCAGTTAACACCAACCTTGTTTGATTTCCAGCCACCTGTTCATTTACCCGTGGAGGTCAAAATGAAGTGAATCCATAAAATACACACTGTTCCTGTCAGCAAAGAATTGAAGAGATAAGGCCAAAACCTGGGAACAGAGTAAAGCTAGGTTGAAATGTATCTTGCCCAGTATCAAAGAATTTGAACAAGACAAACTCTAACCCTAACACTAGACCTAATTCTAACCATAAGGCTAACCCTAACTTGTTTAGAGAATCTTTGATCATAGAAGGCTCAAAGTTGAGGAGCCTAATGGGGAAAGCTAACAGATGAATCATGCCCAGTATCAAAGACATATGACGAAAAGATTGGGGGAGGTATTTCAGTACATGCATATTTTTGTGTTGTCTTCTAAAATGCTCTCGCATAGTGTTGTTTTTGCATGCTTCATCTTTGGGATACTTTCACAAGGATAAAACCAGAGCGTCCTCACAGAGAACTGATTGTGTGTGTGAAGTTTCAAGCAGCTAGCAAAAACCCTGTTTGATTTCCAGCTCCTTTTCATCCATATAGGTCAAAATGAAGTGAAACTTAAATTAAAAACTGAAATACCAACAACAAACCAGTGAACCCAGAAGTCCCAAACCTGGGGAAAATAGTAAGGCTAGGTAAAATATAAATCTTGCCTAGTATCAAAGAAATTTGAACAAAACTACTGTAAACCTAACAGTAGATCTATCCTTAATCCTAACCCTACAGTTCACGCTACACTCTTTAGACAACCTTTGAATATAGAAGTCCCAAACTAAGGGAGCCTAGTGAGGCAAGCTAATTGATGAATTCTTCACAGTATCAAATAAATCTGAGCAAATATTTGAGGGAAGTGTTTTAGTACATGCATATTTCCTGGATTTCTCCAAATATTCTCTGGGATAAAGTTTCTCTGCATGTTTCAGCTGAGGGAAACATTCAAAAGGAACAAACCAGAGAGTGCCCACAGAGAACTGATTGAGCATGTGCATTTTCAAGCAGCTAGCACCAACCCTGTTTGATTTCATGCTCCATTTTTCTTCAACAAAATAGCTCAAAATAAAGTGAAAACTTAATATACAAACCGTTTCTAACAGTAAACCATTGAACTGAGAAGACCCAAACCAGAGAACATTGTGAGGCTAGATAAAAGATGAAGTCTGCCCAGTATCAATGATACAGGAACAAAACTGACTCTAACCCTAGTACTATGTTTAAACCTAGCCCTTACCATAACCATAAACCTAACCCTAATGTGTTTAGAGAACGTTTTATCATAGAAGTCCCAAATTAAGTGAGCTTAGTAGGGCAAGTATCTTGTGCAGTATCAAAGAAATCTGACCAAACAATTTGGGGAGGTAGTCAGTATATGTATATTTCCCTGTTGTCTCCTACAGTACATTAAGATAAACATGTTTTTGCATGCTTCAGCTTTGGGAAACTTTCACAAGGAAGAAATCAGAAAGTGCCCACATAGAACTGATTGAGTGTGTGCAGTTTTAAGCTGTGAGCACCCACCCTGTTTGATTTCAAATTCCATTTCCATTTACCTGTATAGGTCAAAATGAAGGAAACCTTAAAATACAAACTGTTACTGACAGCAAACCATTGAAGGGATAAGGCCCAAACCTGGGGTAAATATTAAGGCTAGGTAAAAGATGAATTATGAATTTGAACAAAATTCACTCTAACTCTAACACTAGATCTAACCCAACCCTAACCTAATTATAATGTGTTTAGAGTACCTATCATCATAGAAGCCCCAAACATGGGGAGCCTAGCAGCACAACTTTACAGGCGAATCTTGTGCAGTATCAATGAAATTTGATGAAAAATTGGGGGAGATATTTCAGTACATTCGCATTTCCCTTTTATTTTTCCTTAAAGTGCTGATGGATAAATTGTTTTTCATGCTTCATCTTAAGATACTTTCACAAAGAAAAACCAAAGAGTGCCCACAGAGAGCTGATTGAGTGTGTGAAGTTTCAGGCACCTAGAGTCAACCCTGTTTGATTTCCAGCTCCATTGCCATTCACACCTATAGGCCATAATGAAGTGAAACCTAAAAATTCAAACTGTTCCTAACACTGAACCATTGAACCTTGAAGGTCCAAACCTGGAGAGCCTCTTAAGGCTATGTAATGGATGAATCCTGTACAAATATCAAATTAATCCAACGAAAAAAATTTGAAGCTCTTTCAGTATATGGGTATTCTGCTTCTCCTAAAGCACTCAGAGATAAACTGTTTCTTTCTACTTCATCTTAGGGCTACTTCCAAGCAAACACCAGATTTTGCTCACTGAAAATTGATGGAGTTTGTGAAGTTTCAAGCAGCTAGACCAAACCCTGTTTGATTTCCAGCTTCATTTCCATTCACCCCTATAGGGCAAAAAATAAGAGAAACATAAAATTTGAAACTGTCCCTGAAAGCAAACCCTTTATGTAGGAGGCCCAAACATTTGGAGTATGGTCAAAATAGGAAAAAAATGAATTCTGCATAGTATCATAGAAATTTGAAAACAAAACTAACTCTTATCTTAACACTAGGTCTAATGCTAGTCCTAACACTAACACTAACACTAACACTAACACTAACACTAATCTTAACCTTTTTATAGTTCCTTTGATCCTAGAAGTTCCACACTTGGGGAGCCAAGTTGGGTAGGCTAATAGATGAATCTTTCACAATATCAAAGAAATCTGACCAAATAATTGGGGAGGTAGTTCAGTACATGCATATTTCCCTGTTTTCTCCTAAAGTGCTCACACATAAAGTTGTTTTGCATGCTTCAGCTTAGGGCTACTTTTACAAGGAATAAAGAGAGAATGCCCATAGAAAACTGATTGAGTGTGTGAGCTTTAAAGTAGCTAGCACCAACCCTTTTGGATTTTCAGCTCCATTTCTATTTACACTCATACGTCAAAATAAATGAAAACTTAAAATACAAACTGTTCAGGAGAGCAAACCCTTGACCAAAAAGGCTCAAACCTAGAGAATATACTAAGGTTACATAAAAGTTTTATCTTGCCTAGTATCAAAGAAATTTAAACAAAAATTTATCTAACAAAACACTAGATGTAACCTTAGACCTAATATAATACTAAATCTAACCTAACCTGTTTAGCGAACCATTGATCATAGTAGTCCCCAAAGAAAGGAGCCCATTGGGGCAAGCTAACAGATGAATCCTGTGCAGTATCAAAGAAATCTGCCCAAATATTTGGGGGAGGTATTTTAGTACATGCATATTTCCCTGTTTTCTCCTAATGTTCTTGGATAAATTATTTTTTCATGCTTCAGTTTAAGGTACTTTCATAAAGAACAACCAGAGAGTTCCCACAGAGAGCTGATTGAGTGTGTGAAGTTTCAAGCAGCTAGTACTAACTCTCTTTGACTCCCAGGTCCATTTTCATTCATGTCTATAGGCCATAATATAGTGAAACCAAAAAATTCAAACTGTTTCTGACAGTGAACTGGCAATCCTTGAAAACCCAAACTTGGGGATACTAAGAACAGGATGAATCCTGTACAATATCAATGTAATCCATGCAAAAAATATTGAAGCTTGCTCCTAACGAGCTCACAGATAAAGCTGTTTCTTTCTATTTCAGCTTTGGGCTACTACCACAAGAAACAAATAAGAGAATGTCCACTGAGAACTGATTGAGTGTGTGAAGTTTCAAGCTGCTAGCACAAACCCTGTTTGAGTCCAGTTCCATTTCCATTCACCCCTATTTGGCAAAATGAAGTGAAACATGAAAACTAAAACTGCTCCTGAGAGCAAAACCATTTACCTATGAGGCCCAAACATGGGGAGCATACTAAGAATAGGAAAAAGATAAATCCTGTCCAGTATCCAAAAAGTTGAAAAAAACTAACTCTAACCCTAAAACTAGTTCTAACACTTGCCCTAACTCTAACCTAACCCTAAGCCTAATCTGTTAAGAGAACCTTGATCAAAAGATTTTTAAACTTGGGGAGACTAGTGGGCCAAGCTTAGACATGAATTCTGCACAGTATAAAATAATTGGGGGAGGTATTTCAGTACATGCATATTGCCCTGTTTTCTCCTAAAGTGCTCCTGGATAAAGTTGTTTTGCATGCTTCAGCTTATGGCTATTTTTACAAGGAAGAAACCAGAGAGTGCCCACAGGAAACTGATTGAGTATGTGAAGTTTCAACCAGCTAGTACCAACCCTCTGATTTCCAGCTCCATTTGCATTTACCCATATAGGTCAAAATGAAGTGAGACATTAAAAACAAATTATTCTCAACAGCAAACCATTGAACCAAGAAGGCCCAAAACTGGAGCACATAGTAAGGCTAGGTAAAAGATAAATCTTCCCAGTGTCAAAGAAATTGGAACAAAAGAAACTCTAACTTTAACACTAGCTCTAATGTTAGCCCTAACAGTAATTGTAACACTAACACTTACCTGTTTAGAGAACCATTGATCCTAGAAGTGCCAACCTTTGGGAGCCTAGTGGAGCAAGATAAAAAATAAATACTGTGCAGTATCAAAGAAATCTGATCAAATTGTTGAGAGACTTATTTCAGTACATATATGTTTCTCTGTTTTCTCCTTAAGGGCTCTCAGATACAGATGCTTTTGCATGCTTCAACTTTGGCCTACCTTAAAAAGAAAGAAACTAGAGAGTGCCCACTGGAAACTGATTGTTTGAAGTTTCAAGCACCTCCTGCCAACCCTATTTGATTTTCAGCTCAATTTTTATTCACATCAATAAGCCATGATGAAGGGAAACTGTAAAATACAAACTGCTCCTGACAGCGAACCATTGAATTGAGAGGCCAAAACCAGTGGAGCATAGTAAGGCTAAGTAAAAGATGAGTCCTGCCCAGTATCATAGAAATTTGAAAAAAAAAAATAGGGCACTATTGGTGCTCTCATCACAGTTGGAAGGCTCAGCTGCACAGTTTCTCTGGGAGCAGACCTCAGTCTCAGCCACATGGGTGCTCTCTGCGCAAATGGAAGGCAGCACAGAACACAGAGGCTTTGCTTGCGGGTCTCCAGATTGAGCTCTGGACACAGCACAAGGTCACTCCAGAACAACCCACCTCACCAAACATCATACATGGGTAATAGATGGAATCCATCTTGCAAAACCTTATTCATCATCTATTGGTGTGCGTGGTTACCAGCTGCGTTGTGCAGCTTATCAGGTACCTGGTTTTGAAGTCCCCTAACACCAGCTGTGATAACTCAAAATTATTCTCACAAGATTTTGGGTGGTGTAGCTATCAATGAGGAACAGCAACTGTACAGGAACCTGGTTTCCAATTCATAGACTAAGAGTCGGGAGGCTCTAGGTAGAAGCTCAACACTCTCACCCTGGCTACCTCCACCACCCTGAGCACAGAGAGTGAAGCTAGGAACCGACGACTCCATCTACTTCAAGAAAAGAAAACAGAGTTCTGAGAGACTTTTTTTTTCTTTCTTACTTTTCTTTTCTTGCTCTTGTCATACATTCTCCTCTACCCTTCCCCTTCTTGTTCTCACAACCACAACATATGTGAAACCAAGAACGTTCCATGAAATTGGACTTTAAGAACTTAATCACTAGAATAGTATAATATAGAAGAATTTCCTAGGCCCCAGCTCACCATCCCTTTATTTGCTCTTATTCTTTTTCTCCCTATCTTTCTTTCTTTCCTTGTTATTTTTTCTTTCTTTTTCTTTCTCACTCTATCCCACTTTCAGCCTCCTAACTTGTACTATTTATACATAGGGTAATTTTATGAATACAGATAAGGAGTCTGAATTTATTCCTCTTTCATAAATTACCCCTGTTTATTCATTAGAGTTATCCTCCATAGTTGCTAAGTTAGATTAATTAAATACCCTCACTCCTTTCCCCCTTAACATAGCATCCTACCCCTGACCCTCAGTTTTCTATACACCACCAGAAATGGTATGTTTTTATGAAACTAATGATTATATTCTAAATAATAATTGAAGCCAACATCTGTAGACACAGAATCTAAATATAAATGTATTTATGATGGTTAGGCTTAGGCTCAGGTTAGGGTTAGATTTAGAGTTAGGTTTTGATCTATGGATAGGGCTAGGGATAAAGATAGGACAAGGGTTAGGAGTAGGATTTGGGTTAGGTTTAGGATTATGGTAAGGGATAGGGTTAGAACTAGTGATAGGGTTAGTATGAGAGAGTTAGGTATAGGGTTATAGTTAGGGATAGGGCTAAATTAGGGCTAGTGTTAGTGTTAGGTTTAGGCCTTGATTTAGGGTTAGAGTTAGGGTTACATTTAGGGTAAGGAATTGTGTTATAACTAGGTTGAGGGATAGGGCAAGGGTTAATATTATGGTTAGGGCTAGGGTTAGGTTTAGGGTTATGATTAAAGCTAGGTTCAGGGCTAGAACAAGGGCTAATGTTTGTGTTAGAGTCAGGGCTAGTATTAGAGCTAGGGCTAATGTCAGGTATAGGGTTACAGTTATGGATAGATTTAGTGTTAGTTAATGGCTTGGTCCAGTGTAGGAGTTAGGTTTATACTAAGGGTCAGTTTTAGAGCTAGGGTTATTATTAGGGTCAGGATCAAAGTGAGGGTTTGGGTTAGGTCAGGGTTTAGGTTTAGGGCTTGAATTATCATTAGGTTTTTGGGTTAAGGTAATGAGATGGTTAGGTTTAGGGTTTGGTGTGGTGTAGTGTAATGGATAAGGTTAGCATAAGGGTTGTGTTATCATTAGGGTAATAGATAGGGTTAGACTTAAGATTAGTGGGAGGGTTATGTATTGAATTAGGGGTTTTGGGGGTGTTAGGGTTATGTTTACATTTAGGGTTAAAGCTAGGCTTAGGGGCTGTCAATGTGGCTCAAGAAGTAGTGTGCTCACCTGGCATGCACTGGGCGCTGTGTTTGATCTTCAGCACCACATACCAATAAAATAAAGATGTTGTGTCCACCAAAAAATAAAAAAAAATAAATATAAAAAAAACTAGGTTTAGGACTTGGATTAAGGCCAGGTTTTGGGTTAGGTTAAGGCTAGGGTTAAGGCTATGGCTAATGTATGAAGTAGTGTTAAGATTAGAGCTAATAGGATCAGGGTTAGGGCTAAGTCTAGTGTTAAAGTTAAGTTTATGGTTACGATGCTGTTTAGAGCTAGATTTAAAGTTAGGGTCAGAGTCAGGGTCCGGATTATTTTTCAGGTTAGTGTTAGGACTAGAATTAGAGATAGGATTAGGGCTAGGTGTAGGGTTAGGATTATGATTTGGTTTTGTTTTAGGGCTAGGGGTAGAGTTAGTGCTAGTTTTAGGATTAATGGTAGAATTAGGGCTAGAGTTAGTGTGAGGTTTAGGCTTAGGTTTATGGTTAGATTTAGAGTTAGGTTTAGATCTAGGCTTTGAGCTATGGGTAAGGATAGGGCTAGGATTAGGTGCTAAGTTTAGGCCTAGGTTTAGGGTGATGGTCAGGGATAGGGTTACAACTAAGAATAAGGCTAGGGTGAGAGTTTGAGTTAGTCTTAGTGCTAGGGTTAGGGTTAGGGCTAAATTAGGGCTGGGATTAGGACTAGGGTTAGTGTTAGTGTTAGGCCTAGTTTGGGGGCTAGGGTTTGTGTTACTGTTAAGGTTAGGGTTAGGTTTTGGTTAAGGGATGGGATTATAGCTACTTTTAGGACTATGGTAAGGATAATAATTAGGGTTATGGTTAGGGATATATTTACCATTAAGGTGAGGTTTATAGCTAGGATGTGGGCTAAGGTTTGTGTTACTATTAGGACTAGGATTAGAGTTAGGGCTAATGTCAGGTCTAGGGTTACAGTTAGAGTTTTAGGGTTAGGTTTATACCTAGGTCTATTGTAAGTGTCAGGTTTCTTGTTAGGGTCAGGTTTAGAGCTATGGGTATTATTAGGGTCAGGGTCAGGGTTAAGGGATTTTATTAAAATAAGGTTAGGTTTAAGGCTTGATTTATCATTATGATTAGGGATAGGTTAATCATAGTTTTAGATTTAGAGTTCAGGTTAGGTGTAGGGTAATGGATATGGTTATGGTTAGGGATAGGATTAGGGTTTGGCCTAGTGTTAGCAGAAGCGTTAGGGTTATCATTGGGGTAATGGATAGGGTTAGAGCTAGTGATAGGGCTAGTGTTATCCTTAGGATTAGGTCTAGGGTTAGGCTTAGGATTAGGGTTAGAGCTAAGGTTAGCATTATGGTTAGCTTTAGGGTTAAATCTAGGGTAGGGCTTGGGTTAGGGCTAGGTTTTGGAATAGCTTATGGCTATGGCAAATGTAAGAAATTTGTTATCATTAGGGCTAGTTTTAGGGTTAATGTTAGAGCTAAGTATAGTTTTAGGGTCTGGTTTAGGGTTAGGGTGATGTTTAGAGCTAGGGTTAGTGTTAATGTCAGGGTCAGTGTTCAGTTTAGGGTTATGGTTAATGTGAAAGCCAGAATCAGGACTAGGGTTGAGTCTAGGGGGACGGTTAGTGTTGGGCTTTAGGCTAAGTGTTATTGTTAGGACCAAGGCTAGGTTTTTCTCAAGATCTAGGGCTAGACTTATGGATAGATTCAGATTAGGTTTAGGTTTAGGGCTAGTGTTATGGTTGGTTTAGGGTTTCATTCATGATTAGACCTATGATTTGTTTTACAGTCAGAATAAGGGTCAGAGTTAAGGTTAGAGTTTGGGTTATGGTTAGAGCTAGAATGAGGACTAGGTTAAGGACTAATAATAAGATTAGGGTTTGGGTTAGATTAAGGATTAGGATTGGATTAGGTTTAGGCTTAGGGTTTGGCATAGGGTAAGGGATAGGGTTATGCCTAGGGTTAGAGCAGTGGCTAATGTAAGAAGTAGGGATTTTAGGGTTAGTTTTAGGGTTATGGTTAGGGGTTAAACCTCTAGTGTTAGGATTAGGTTTAAGGTTAGGGTAAAATTTAGAGCTAGTATTAGTGTTAGGTCAATAGTCAGGGTCAGGTTTAGTTTTAGGGTTAGGGTTAGGAGTCAAATTAAGGCTATGGTTACTGTTACTGTTTAAAGCTAGGGTGGTGTTTAGAGCTAGGGTGAGTGTTAGGATATGAGTCCAAGTTAGGGTTAGTATTAAGGTTAAGATTAGGACTCGAATTAGGGCTAGGGTTAGGTCTAGGTGTAGTGTTAAGATTTGGTTTAAGTTAAGGTTTAGGGTTAGGGCTATTGCTCAGTTTAGTTTTACTGCATGGGTGAGGTTTAGAGCTAGTTTTATGATTAGCATTAGGGCTAGTGTTAATGGTAGGCTTAGGCTTAGATATAGGGTTAGATTTGGAGTTAGGGATAGATCTAGGGTTAGCACTAGGAATAAGGATTAGGCAATGGTTATGTCTAGGTTTAGGGATAGAGTTAGGGCTAGGGTTAGGATTATGGTGATCTATAGGGTTAGAAGTAGGGATAGGGCTAGTGTAAGAGTTAGATTTACTCTTAGGACTAAGGTTAGGGTTAGGGATAGGGTTAAAATAGGGTTAGGATTATGGCTAGTGTTAGTGTTCTCCTTACGCCTAGCATTAGGGTTAAGGTTAAGGTGAAGTTTAGGGTAAAGAATGGCATTATAGCTAGGTTGAGAGATAGGGTGATGGTCAGAATTAGGGTTAGGGCTATGGTTAGTGTTAGGGCTATGATTAAGGATAGGTTTGGTGTGTAGAGAATCAGATATGGCTGTGTAACTATTACTGTCCTTGATGGAGTCTGCCTGCAAACGGGATATTTTGTCAAGGTATAGATAGGTAACAGCGGATATGCTTAAAAATGAGGTGTCTGCTGTCCTTGGGAGTACTTGCCCGCAAATGGGATGTTCTGCCAAGTGGGCTAGGAGGGCACTAAGAAAAATTTTATTATCTGTTCTTAACAAGAGCAGAGCTCGGCATGCTCCAGGCCAAGAGTAGATTAGCCATGAGAAGCGGGTCACTTCTGATTAGAAAATAAAACTTCTGTGTGCTATGTTTAATTAGCTGAAAGACCTGATTCTTTGATGTTGGAAGGCTGTCTTCTTTGTTCACAGTACTATAAAAAGATGTCTTGTACACAATAAAACACTTTTTTCTTCTGCTGCTGCTTTGCTTGCTCTGCTTCTTATTTCTTTCTTTCTCATGCTGAGCTGCAAGTGAATTACTGCAATATTGGTGCTAGCATGAGGGCTACAGTTCATTTTAGGGTTAGGGCTAGGATTAGGGATAGGGCTAATATAAGATCTAGGGTTATGGTAAAAGATAGTTTTAAGGTTAAGTTTATGGCTACATGTAATATAAGGGTTAGGTTTAGGGTTAGGGTCAGGTTTAGATCTAGGGGTATTCTTAAGCTCAAGTTCTATTTCAGAAGTTTGTGATAGGTTAAGTTTTAAAGTTAGGGCTTGAATTAGCTTTATGGTTAGTATTAGTGTAATGGTAGGTTGAGGTTTAGGGTATAGGTTTGGTTTAGAATAATGCATAGGTTTAGGATTAGGGATAGGGTTAGGTTTAGGCCTAGGGTTATGGTTACAGCAATGGATAGGATTAGAGCTAGGATTAGGGCTTGGGTTATGGTTTTGATTAGGGCAAGGGTTAGGATTAGTGTCAGGGTTAAAACTTGGGTTAGGACTTGGTTTAAGGCTAGATTTTGGGTTAAGTGAATGCTAGGGTTAGTGGTAAGTATTATGTAAGTACCAGGGTTACAATTAGGGTTAAATTTATGGTTAGGTTTAGTGTTAGGTCTAGTGTTAGGTTTAGGGTTAGGGTTAGTATTATGGTCAGAGTCAGGGTCAGTGTTAATTCTAGTTTTCAGCCTAAAACTAGAATTAGAGCTAAAGTTAGGGTTAGGGTTAGGGTTTGGTTTAGGTTGAGGGTTAGGTTTAGGGCTATGGCTCGGTTTTGTTATAGGGCTAGGGTTAAAGTTAAAATTTAGATTTAGGATTAGGGTTAGGGTTAGGGTTTGATTTAGAGTTAAAATTAGATCTAGGTTAGGACTAGATCTTATGATAGGGCTAGGGTTAGGGCTAGGGTTCGGGCTAGGATTAAGGTTTTGGTAAGGGATAGGTTTTAGAACTAGGAATGGGGCTAGGGTGAGAGTTATAGTTAGTCATAGGGCTACGGTTAGGGATAGGGTTAGGAATAGGACAAAATTAGGGCAAAGATTAGGCCTAGGGTTAGTTTTTGGGTTAGGCCCAAAGTTAGGTTTAGAGTTAAGAGTAAGGCTAGGTTTAGGGCTAGGATAAGGACTAGATTTTATTTTTTATTTATTTATTTTTTTAGATTTAGGGCTAGGATTAGGGCTATGGCTAATGTCATGTCTAAGCTTCGGTTGGGAATAGTTTTAGAATTAGGGTTATGGCTAGGTCTAGTGTAAGGGTTAGGTTTAGTGTAAAAGTAAGCTTTAGAGATAGAAGATATATTAGGGTCAGCAACAGTGTTAGAGTTTGGTTGAGATTAGGGTTTAGGTTTAGGGCTTGAATTAGCCTTAGGGTTAGGGTTAGGGTAATGATCGGGTTTTGTTTAGAGTTTACATTAGGTTTAGGTTAATTAATAGGGTTAAGGATATGGTTAGCGATAGGCTTTAGGTTAGGCCTAGGGTTTACATTAGGGTAAGCGTTATGGTTAGTATAATGGATAGGATTAGAGCTAAGTTTAGGGCTTGGTTTGTGGATAGGAATAGGTCTTGAATTAGGGTTAGGGTTAAGGTAAAAACTAGGGTTAGGCTTAGGTTTATGTTTAGTGTAAGAGTTAGGTTTTGAGCTAGGGTTAGGGATAGGGTGAGGGTTAGGTTTAGGATTACTTCTAGGAATAAAATTATAGTACTCATAGGGTTAGGGTTAGGATTAGGGCTAGGGATATCATTAGGGAAAGGGTTAAGGTTAGGATAATGTATAGGATTAGATATAGATTTAGGGCTATGTTTCCTGTTAGATTGTGGTTTAGGCTGAGAGTTAGAGCTATGGTTATGTTTAGGTTTATAGTAAGTGTTAAGGTTTGAGCTAGGGTTAGGTCTATGGCAAGTTTGAGGTTTAAGGTTAGGTCTAAGGTTAGTTTTTCAGTTATGTTTATGTTTACCCTTAATCCTAGGATTATCAATAAGTTTGGGTTTAGGTTTAGAGTAATGGGTAGGTTTAGAGCTAGATTTAGGGCTAAGATTATGGTTAGGATTAGGGCTATGGTTAGGGTTATATTGAGGGATAGGTGTAGGTTTATGTTTAGAGTAATGTTTAGGCTTTGAGCTAGGATTAGGACTAAAACGAGGTTTAGGTTAGGGTTAGGGCTAGGGTTAGGATTAGTGTCATGCTTAAAGCTTGATTTAGGCCTAGGACTAGCTCTAGGTTTTGTGTTAGGTTTAGGCCTAGGGTTAGGGCTATAGGTAATGTTAGACCTAGAGTTATGTTGAGGGCTAGTTGTAGGGTTAGGGTTATGACTAGGTCTACTGTTAGGTTTAGATTTTCAGATAAGGTCAGATTTAGATATAGTTTTACTCTAAATGCAGGGTCAGTGTTTGGGTTAGAGTTAGGGTTACAGCCAGAATTAGGACTAGGTTTAGTTCTAGGGGTAGTGTTAATGTTAGGTTATGGATTATTGTTAGGTCTAGGGCTAGGTTTATATTTAGGTGTAGGGCTAGAGTTAAGGCTAGATTTCCAGTTTGGTTTAGGTCTAGGGCTAGTGTTAGGGTTTGGTCTAGTTTTAGGGTCAGTTTCAGACCTAGCGTTAGTGTTAGGGTCAGAATAAGAGGGAGGGTTAGTATTAGGGTTTCGGATAGGGTTGTAGCTAGAATAGGATATGGTTAGAGCTAGGGTTAGGACTATTAATAGGGTTAGGGTTTTGGTTAGCCTAAGGATTAGAGATAAGTCTAGTGATACCATTAATGTTACAGTTTTTCTTAGGTTAAGGGTATCATTAGAGCTAGTGTTAATGCTAGAGTTAGGGTTAGTGTTAGGGTTAAATATAAGTTTAGATCTCAGATTAGGGCTAGTTTTTGTGTTAGAGTTAGCGCTAGAATTAGACATTGGCTAATATAAGTGCTAGGGTTACAATTAGGGTTAATTTTAGGGTTAGGGTTAGGGGTAGGCGTAGTGTTAGGTTTAGGTTTAAGGTTAGGGTAATATTTAGATCTAGGTTAATTGTTAGGATATGAGTCAGCATCAGGGTTAGTTTTAGGGTTAGGGTAAGGACTCAAATAAGGGCTAGAGTTACTGTTCCTTTTCGGTTTAATGTTAGGGCATTGTTTAGAGACAAGGTGAATTTTAGGATATCAGTCAGGGTCAAGGTTAGCTTTAAGGTTAGGGTTATGACTTGAATTTGGGCTAGGGTTACTGGTATGGTTTGGTTTAAGTTTAGGGTAATCTTTAGAGCTAGGGTCAGTGTTAAGATATGAGTCAGGTTCAGGGTAAGTTTTAAGGTTAGGGTTAGGACTCGAATTAGGGCTAGGGTTACTTCTAGCTATACTGTTAGGGTTTTGTTTAAGTTAAGGTTTAGGGTTACGGCTGTTGCTCAGTTTTGTTTTAGTCCTAGGTTTACGGTTTGGGCTAGTTATAAGATTAGCATTAGGGTTACATATACTGTTAGTGTTAGGCTTAGGCTTTGGGGTAGGGATAGTTTTGGATTTAGCGTTCGATCTAGGATTAGGGCTAGGTCTAACTATAGGGCAAGGGTTAGGGCTAGGGTTAAGGTTACAGTACAGATAGGGTTAGAACTAGGGCTAGGGCTAGGGAGAGAGTTAGAGTTAGTCTTAGGCCTAGGGTTTTGGTTAGTTTTAAAAATACAGCTAAATTAGGGCTAGGATTAGGGTTAGGGTTAGTGTTCAGCTTAGGCCTAGTGTTAGGGCCTGGGTTATAGTTAATTTTAGAGTAAGGTATGGTGTTATAGCTAGGTTTAGAGGTAGGGTGAGGGTTAAAATTAGGGTTAGGGTTAGGGTTAGGGCTAGGGTTATGATTAAGGCTAGGTTTAGGGCTAGGATAAGTGCTAGGTTTTGTTTTAGGGTTAGGTCTAGAATTAGGGCTAGGGCTAATTTCAGGTCTAGTGTAACAGTTTGGGGTAGATTTAGGGTTAGGTTTGTGTCTAGGTCTAGTGTAAGGGTTAGGCTTAGGGTAAGGGTCAGGTTTTTAGGTAAGTGTATTTTTAGGATAAGGGTCAGAGTTAGGGTTTGTTTAGGTTAAGGTTTAGGGATAGAGCTCAAATGAGCACTAGGGTTAGAGTTATGTTAAGGGTAATTATTTGGCTTAGGTTTAGGTTTCAGGGTAGGTTTAGGGCAATGGAGAGCTTTAGGGTTAGCAAAAGGTTTAGGGTTATGCCTATGATTAGCATTAGGTTTAGGATTATCATAAGGATAGTATAAAGGGTTAGAGCTGTTAGGGCTAGGGTTAGGTTAGGATTAGGCTAGAGTTAGGTTAGGTTTTGGGTTAGGGCTATTAACCCTAGCTTAGGGTGGTGTTAAGGTTAGATTTAGGGAAAAAGTTAGGTTTTGAGGTAGGGTTAGGTCTAGGATGAGGTTTAGGTGTTATGGTCATGGTTAGGTTTAGGGTTAGGGCTAGGGTTTTCTTTTGGGTTAGGATTAGTTTTAGGGTAATAGTTTGGGTTAGATGTAAGGTTAGCTTTATGGTTAAGGTTAGGTTTAGGTTTAAGTTTAGTTTTAGGGCTAGGTTTACTGTTGGTTTTAGGATGTTAGAGTTTGTTTTAGGGTTAAGGCCATGGCAAGTTTTAGGTTTAGGGTTATGTCTAGGGTTTGGCTTTTGGTTTGGGTTAGGGTTTCTGTTAGTGTTACGGATAGGGTTGTCATTAGGGTTAGGGTTAGATTTAGGGTAATGGCTAGGGTTAGAGCTAATGTTAGGTCGAGGTTTAAGCTTAGGATTAGGGCTACAGTTAGGGTTATGCTCAGGGATACTTCTAGGGTTATGTTTAGGCTAAGGATTAGGCTTTGAGCTATGGTAGAGCTAAGGTGAGTGTTAGGGTTAGGATTAAGACTAGGGTTAGACTTAGGGTAAGGGTTACTCTTAGGGTAGGTTTAGGCCTAGATTAGGGTTAAGTTTTGTGTTAGATTTAGGCCTAGGTTTAGTGCTGTGTGTAATGTAAGATCCAGGGTTCTGATGAGAGGTAGTTTTAAGGTTAGGGTTATGGCTAGGTCTAGTGTTTGGTTTAGTTTTGGGGTTAGGGTCAGGTTTAGAGTTAGGTGTAATGCTAGTGTCAAGGCCAGTGTTCAGGTTAAAGTTAGGGTTAGGGTGAAAGCCAGAATAGGACTAGGGTTAGGTCTAGTGGTAGGGTTAGTGTTTGGTTTAGGTTAAGGGTTATTGTTAGAGCTAGGACTAAGTTTTTGTTTAGGTCAAGGGCTAGAGTTATAGCTAGATTTAGGATTCGGTTTAGGTCTACTATGGCTATTGTTAGGTTTAGGTTTAGGTATAGGTTTACTGGTAGGGCTAGTTTCAGGTTTTGGTTTCAGTTTAGGGTAAGGCTTAGACCTATAATTAGTGTTATGGTCAGAATAAGGGTGAAGGTTAGGGTGAGGTTTGGGGTTAGGGTTAGATCTAGAATAAGGGCTAGTTTTAGGACTAGTAATAGGGTTATTGTTTGGGTTTGGCTAAGGATTAGGACTAGAGTTAGCATTATGAATAGGGTTTTGCTTAGGCTAATGGATAGGATTAGTGCTAGGGTTAGGGCTAGGAATAGGGTTAGGTTTAGGGCTAATTTTAAGGTTGGGGTTAAGTTTAAATCTAGTGTAAGGGCTCAGATTAGGGCTATTTTTGAGTTAGAGTTAGGGCTAGGGTTTTGCTAAGGCCAATGTAAGAACTGGGGTTATGATTAGGATTAGTTTTAGGGTTAGGGTTTTCGGCTGGGTCTAGTGTTAGCATTAGTTTTAGTGTCAGGGTGGTATTTTGAGCTGGGTTTGTGTTTGGATCTGAGTCAGGGTGGACGTTAGTTTTAGGCCTATTACTCGAATTAGAGCTCAGGTTATGGCTAGTTATGGTTCAGGGTTTCGTTTAGGATATGGTTAAGTGTTAGAGCAATGACTCAGTTTTGTTTTAGGGCTAGGGCTTGTATTAGGGTTAGTTTTTGGATTAGCAATAATGTTAGAGCTAGTGGTAGAATTAGGGTTAGGCTTAATATTAGGGTTAGATTTACAGTTATGGTTAGATCCAGGGTTAGGGCTATGGCTAGGGTTAGGGCTAAGTTTAGGGCTATTGTGAGAGTTAGGATAACGAATAGGGTTATAAATAGAAATAGGGCTAGATTGTGAGTTAGACTTACTGAAGGGCTAGGGTTAGGGGTAGGATTAAGGTTAGGGTTCAAATTAGGCTAGGATTAGTGCTAGGATTAGTGTTAGGGTTAGGCCTTTGGTTAGGGCTAGTGTTAGGGTAAGTGTTAGGGGAAGGGATGGGGTTATGTAGGTATGGTTCAGTGCTGGGGCTAGAGTTATAGTTAGGGATAGGGCTAGGGAGAGGGTTTGGGTTAGGATTAAGTCTGGGTTTAGGGCTAGGATGAGGGCTAGGGTTTGTTATAGGGTTAGGGCTAGGATTAAGGCTAGGGCTAATATCAGGTCTAGGGTTATGGTTAGGGATAGTATTAGGGATAGTTTCATGGCTAGGTCTAGTGTAAGGGTTAGGTTTAAGGTAGGGGTCTGTTATAGAGCTAGGTTATTATTAGGGTCAGAGTGTGGGTTAGGGTTTGGTTTTGGTTAAGATTAAAGTTAAGGGCTCAAGTTAGCATTATGGTTAGGGTTACAGTTAGGGTTAGAGTAATGGATAGAGTTAGGTTTACAGTTCAGGTTAGGTTTAAAGTAATACATAGGGTCAGTGTTAGGGATAAGATTAGGGTTATGGCTAGGATTAGCATTTGGTTTAGGCTTATGTTTAGAGTAATGGATAGATTTAGTGCTAGTGTTAGAGCTTAAGTTATGTTTAGGATTAGGACTAGGATTTGGGTTACTCCTAGGACTAGTGTTAGGGTTAGGTTTAGGGTAAATCTTAGGGTTTGAGCTAGAGTTAGAGCTAGGGCAAGGGTTAGGTTTAGAATCAGGGTTGCAGTTAGGATTAGGGTTAGGTTTAAGGTTTGGGTTATGGCTAGGGTTAGCATTAGGGTTAGTATTATGCTTAAGGTAATGGATAAAGTTAGAGCTAGGATTTGGGCTATGGTTACAGTTAGGATTAGCGATAGGATTAGGGTTAGGGTTAGGGTTAGAGCTAGGGTTATGCTTAGGGTAACGTTTAGTATTTTAACTAGGGTTAGGGCTAGGGCAAGCCATAGGTTTAGGGTTCGGGCTAGGATTAGGGTTAATGTTATGCTTAGGTCAAGGTTTAAGTGTTGTATTAGGGCTAAGTTTTGTGTGAGGTTTATGGCTAGTGTTAGGGCTATGGATAATGTTAGAGCTAAGGTTATGGTTATGGCTAGTTTTCTGGGTTAGGGTTATAGATAAGTCTAGTGTTAGGTTTAAGTTTTGGGTTAGAATAAGGTTTAGAGCTAAGGTTTGTGTTAGGGTAAGCGTCAGTTTTCGGGTTAGTTTAGGTAAGGATAAGGTTAGTGTTAGCGATAGGTTTAGGGTTAGGCCTAAATGGATAGGGTTAGATTTAGGTTTAGGACTGGGTTAATGTTAGGTTTAGTGTAACTCTCAGGGTTTGAGCTAGGATTAGGACTACGGCAAGGGTTAAGTTTACAGTTAGGTCTAGGGTTAGGTTTACAGTTAGGATTAGAGTAGGGTTGGGGTTAGGGCTAGTGTTATCATGACGTTTATATGGTCTTGGTGAGGGTCAGAATTAGAACTAGTGTTAGGTCTAGGGATAAGGTTAGTCTTTGCTTTAGGTTAATGGTTATTTTTGGGCTACGGATAGGTTTTTGTTTAGGACTAGGGTAGAGTTATGGCTATATTTAGGATTAAGTTTAGGTCTAGTTCTAGTGTTACAGTTAAGTTTATTTATAGGTTTACTGATAGGGCGTGTGTTAGGGTTCGGTTTAGTGTTAAGGTCAGACTTTTACCTAGGGTTAGTGTTAGGGTCAGAATAAGGGTAAGAATTAGGCTTAGGTTTCGGGATAGGTTTAGAGAGAGAAAGAAGGCTAGGGTTAGAACAAGTAATAGAGTTAGGGTTTGGGGCAAGCTAAGGATTAGGGTTATAAATAGGATAGCATGAGAGTGAGAGTTTGGCTTAGGTTAAGGATTAGGTTTAGAGGTAGGGTTAGAGTTAGAATTAGGGTTAGGGTTAGGGTTAAAGCTAAGGTTTAGGCTCAGTTTAGGGCTAGGTTTTGTGTTAGGGTTAAGGCTATGGCTAATGTAAGAACTAGCTTTATGGTTAGGGATAGTTTTAGGGTTGTGTTAGGGCTAGGTCTAGAGTTTGTGTTAAGTTTAGGGTTAGGGTGATGTTTAGAGGTATTTTTATGGTCAGAGTCAGGGTCAGTATTAGTTGTAGGGATAGGGTTATTACTAGGTATAGTGTTAGGATTTGGTTTTGGTTAAGAGGTAGGATTAGGGCTATAGCTCAGTTTTGTTGTGGGTTATGCCTAGGGTTAGGGCTAGTTTTCAAATTAGAATTAGGGTCATGGCTAGTGTTAGAATGAGGTTTAGGTTTAGAGTTAGGGTTTAGATTTAGAGTTAGGGTTAGTTCTAGGTTTAGGACTAAGGTTAAGGCTAGTGTTAGTGTTAGGCAATAGATAATGTTGGTACTAGAAGAGGTCTAGGGCTAGAATTAGGTTTAGTCTTAGGGCTAGAGTTAGAGTTAGGGTTACAGTTAGCAATAAATTAGGCCTAGGATTAGAGCTATGGTTAGTGTTAGGATTAGGCCTAGGTTTAGGGCTAGGGTTAGTGTTAGTGACAGTGGTAGGGTTAGGGTTAGGGTTAGGGTTAGGGTTAGGGGAAGTGATGTGGTTATACCTAGATTCAGAACTATGGCGAGGGTTGAAATTAGGTTTGGGCTAGGGATAGGGTTTGGGTTAAGACTAAGGCTAGTCTTCTGCTAGGATGAGGGCTCAGGTTTGTGTTAGGTTTAAGGAAAGAATTAGGTAGAGTGCTAATGTCAGGTATAGGGTTATGGTCAGGCATACGGTTAGGGTTAGTTTTACGGCTATGTCTAGTTTAAGAGTTATGTTTAGGGTAAGGGTTAGGTTCAGAGCTAGGTGTGTTATTAGAGTCAGTGTCTTGTTCAGAGTTTGGGTTAGGTTTTGGTTTAGTTTTAGGGCTCAAATTATCATTAGGGTTAGGGTTAGATTAATTGATAGGATTAGGTTTAGTGTTAAGGTTAGGTTTTGGTAAGGATAAGGTTAGTGTTAGCGATATGTTTAGGGTTAGGCCTAAATGGATAGGGTTAGATTTAGGTTTAGGACTAGGGTTAGTATTAGGTTTAGCATAACTCTCAGGGTTTGTCCTTGGATTTGGACTACAGCAAGGGTTAGGCTTATAGTTAGCATTAGGGTTAGGTTTACAGTTAGGTTTAGAGTAGGTTTAGGGCTAGGACTAGAGTTAAGTTTACAATTAGTGTTAGAGTAGGTTTAGGGTTAGGTCTAGTGTTATCATGAAGTTCATAGTTAGGGTTAGGATAATGGGTGGGTTTAGAGCTCTACTTAGAGCTATGTTTAGGTTAGGCTTTTGTTTAGGGTAATGGATATGTTTAGGGCTACGGTTATGTTTAGGATTAGGGCTAGGGTTAGGGTTAGGGTTAGTCCTATGTTTAGTATTAGAGTTAGGTTTAGGGTAAGTGTTAGGGTTTGAGCTATGGCTAGGGCTAAGGCGATGGTTAGGGTTAGTTTAAGGTCTAGGTTTAGGATTAGGTTTAAGTTTAGGGCTAGGGTTATCATTAGTGTTAGGGTTATGTTTAAGGTAATGGATAGGCTTAGAGCTAGATTTAGGGCTAAGATTATGGTTAGGATTAAATCTAGGTTTAGGTTTATGGTTGGGTCCAGTTTTAGGGTTAGAGTTAGGTTTAGGGTAATGCTTAGGGCTGTGGATAGTGTTATATAATAAGATGTAGGGCTCAGTTTAGGGCTAGGTTTTGGGTTAGGTTAGGACTAGGATTAGGGCTATGGCTAATGTTAGAACTAAAGTTATGATGAGGTCTACTTTTAGGGTTATGGTTGGGGCTAGTCCTAGTTTTAGTGTTAGTATACTTTTAGGGTGATGTTAGAGCTAGGGTTAGTGTAATATCAAAGTCAGGCTCTAGGTTAGTTTTAGGGTTAGGTTAGGACTAGAATTACAGCTAAGGTTAGTGCTAGGTTTTTGTTTAGGTTAAGGGTTAGGGTTAGGGCTATGGCTCAGATTTGTTTTAGGGCTTGACAAAGATTAGGGCTATTTTTAGGATTAGTGTTAGTGTTAGGGCTAGTGTTAGTGTGAGGTTTAGGCTTAGGGTTAGGGTTGGACTTAGAGTTATGGTTAGTTCTAGGTTTAGGGCTAGGGCCAGTGTTAGGGCTAATGTTAGGGCAAGTGTTAGGGTTATGGTAAGGGATAGGGTTAGATCTAGGAATAGGGCTAGGGTTAAAGTTAGAGTTAGTCTTAGTGCTAATGGTAGGTTTAGGGCTAAATTAGGGCTAGGATCATGTCTAAGATTAGTGTAATAGTTAAATCTAGAGTTACAGTTAGGGTTAGATTTGGGGGAATGGATGGGGTCATAGCAAGGTTCAGAACTAGAGAGAGGGATAAAATTAGGAATAGGGCTAGAGTTAGGGTTCATGCTAGGATCAAGGCTAGGTTAAGGGCTAGGATGAGGGCTAGCTTTTGTGTTAGGCTTATGGCAAGAATTACAGCTAGGACTAATATCAGGTCTAGGGTTATGCTTAGGGATAGTTTTTGGGTAAGATTTATGGCTAGGTCTAGTGTTGAGACTTAGGTTTATGGTGAGGTTCAAGTTGAGAGCTGGGCGTATTATAATAGTCAGAGCTAAGTTTTGAGTTTGGGTTAGGTTGAGGTTTAGGTTTATGTCTCAAATTAGCATTAGGTTTGAGTTAGGGTTAGGGTAATTGATAAGGTTAGGTTTAGGCTTCAAGTTAGGTTTAGGGCTCAGGTTAGATTTAGGGCAATGGATAGGGTTAAGATTAGGCCTAGGGTTAGCATTAGGTTTATGTTTATCATTATGACAATGGATAAGGTTAGAGCTAGACTTAGGGCTAGGGTTATGTTTAAGTTTAGGGCTAGAGTTAGGGTTTGGGTTACGTTTAGGTTATGGGTTAGGGTTTGAGCTAGGATTTGTGCTAAGATAGGGTTAGGTTTAGGATTAGGTCTAGAGTTAGCATTAGAATTATCATTAGGGTTAAGGTAATTGACAGGTTTAGATGTCAGATTGGGGTTAGGGTTAGGTTTAGGATGAGGACTAGGGTTAGTGTTAAGGTTACCACAATTGTTAGAGTTTGATTTAGGGCTACAACTATGGCAAGGGTTAGGTTTACGGTTAGTTCTAGGATTAGGGTTATGGTTAGGGTTAGAGTAGGTTTAGGGTTAGGATAAGGTTATCATGACGTTTATGGTTAGGGTTTGGGTAATGGGTGGGGTTAGAGCTCAGGTTAAGTCTAGTTTTAAGTTTAGGATTAGGACTAGGGTTAGGGTTAGGGTTAGCATTAGGTTTATCATTTTCCTACGCTTAAGTTAAGGGTATGGGTCAGGGATTGAGTAAGTGTTAGGATTAGGTTGAGGTTTCAGATTTGATTTAGGGCTAGGAATAGAGTTAGGTTTAGGTTTAGGGTTAGGGATAGGTTCAGGCTAGGTTTAGGGTTATGGTTAGGGTAATGGATAGAGTTAGTGCTAGGAATTGGGCTATGGTTATGGTTAGGATTAGGGCTAGGATTGGGGTTAGGTTTGGGGATAAGATTATGTTTAGTGCAATGGCTAGGTTTTTAGCTAGTGTTAATGCTAGGGCTAGAGCAAGGATTAGGTTCAGCCTTAGGTCTAAGGACAGGAGTATAATAGTTTTAGGATTAGGGTTTAGGTCAGGGCTAGGGTTATCATTAGGGTTAGGATAAGGGTTAGGGTAATGGATATGGTTAGATGTAGGCTTAGGTTTAGGTTTAGGTTTAGGGTTAGATTTAGTTTTAAGGTTAAAGTTAAGGCTAAGGTTATGTTTAGGTTTAGGGTATGTTTTAGGTTTTGAGCTAAGGTTAGGGCTATGGCGAGTGTTAGTTTTAGGGTTAGGTCTATTGTTAGATTTCTGGTTAGGGTTAGGGTTATGGTTAAGTTAAGGCTAGGGTTATGAATACAGTTAGTTGTAGGGTTAGGTAAGGTGTAGGTTTAGAGCTAGGTTTAGGGATAGGGTTAAGTTTAGGGTTAGGGCTAGGGTTAGGGATTAGAGTAAGGTATAGGTCTAAGTTTATATTTATGGTAAGGGTTAGGCTTTGAGTAATGTTTAAGACCAAGGCTACAGATAGGTTTAGGGTTTGGGTTAGGGCTAGGGTTAGGATTGTGTTTATGCTTAGGGCTAGATTTAGGTCTAGAATTTGCTCTAGATTTTGTGTTAGTTTAAGGAATAGAGTTAGGGCTATGGGTAATGTAGGAGCTAGGATTATGATTACTGCTAGTTTAGGGTTAGGGTTATGGTTATTTCTAGTGTTAGATTTAGTTTTTCAGTTAGGGTCAGGTTTAGACATAGGTTAAGTGTTAAAGACAGGGTCAATGTTCAAATTAGAGTTAGAATTAAGATTAAGACCAGAATTGTGACTACGTTTATGTCAGGGGTTGGGTTAGTATTTGTGTTAAGTTAACAGTTATTGTTAAGGCTAAGGCTAGGTTTTTGTTTAGGTCTAGAACTAGAGTTAAAGCTAGATTAAGGATTAGGTTTAGGTCTAGGGTTAGTGATAGGGTCAGGCTTAGGTATCAGGTTACTGGTAGGGCTAGTGTTACGGTTTGGTCTAGTGTTAGTGTCAGGTTAGACCTAGGTTAGTGTTATAGTCAGAATAAGGGTCAGGGTTAGGGTTAAGTTTTGGTATAGGGATAGAATTAGAATTAGGGCTAGGGTTAGGACTATTAATATGGTGAGAGTTTTGATTAGGTTAAGGATTAGGGATAGGTATAGGGTTACCATTAGGGTTACGGATTTGGTTAGGGTTAGTGATAAGGGTAGAGCTAATTAGGGGTAGAATTAGGGTTAAGGTTAGGGATTAGGGTTAAAGCTAGGTGTAGGTCCCAGATTAGGACTAGTTTTTGTGTTAGTGTTAGGGTAGGGTTACGGCAACAGGTAATGTAAGAACCAGGGTTACAATTAGGCTTAGCTTTGGGGTTAGGGTTAGGGGTAGTTCTAGTGATAGTGTTAGATTTATGGTTACAGTGATATTTAGAACTAGAGTTAGTTTTAGGGTAGGAGTCAGGGTCAGGGTTAGTTTTAGGGTTTGAGTTAGGACTCGAATTAGGGCTAGGTTTACTGTTAGAGTCTGGATTAAGGTTAGTGTCATGTTTACAGCTAGGGTGAGTGTTAGGATATGAGTCAGGATCACGGTTAGTTTTAAGGTTAGGGTTAGGACTCGATTAGGTTTAGGACTAGTTCTAGTAGTAGTTTAGGGTTTGTTTTAAGTTAAGGTTTAGGGTTAGGTATATTGATCGGTTTTATTTTATTCCTAGGGTCAAGATTAGGGCTAGTTTTATAATTAGTATTAGAGTTAGCTTCAGGTTTAGAGGTAGCTTTAGTGTAAAAGGCAGGGTCAGTGTTTTGGTTAGAGCTGAAGTTAGGGTTAAAGACAGAATTAGGACTAGATTTAGGTCTAGGGGTAAAGTTAGTGTTTGGGTTAGGTAAAGGTTTTTGTTAGGGCTAGGGCTAGGATTTTGTTTACATCTAGAGCTAGAGTTCAGGCTAAATTTAGGATTAGGTTTAGGTCTAGAGCTAGTGGTAGGGTTAGGTTTAGGTATAAGCTTACAAGTAGGGCTAGTTGTAGGTTTTGGTTTAGGGTAAGGGTCAGGTTTAGACCTAGGGTTTGTTATGGTCAGAATAAGGGACTAGGTTAGGATTCTGGTTTGAATAGCATTAGAGCTAGAATGAGATCTTGCATTAGGACTATTAATAGGGTAAGGATTTTGTTAGCCTAAGGATTAGGAATAGGTCTAAGGTTACCATTTGGGTTAAGGTTTTCTCAGGGTAAGGGATAGGGTTAGGGCTAGGGTTAGGTTAATGGTCATGGTTAAAGCTAGGTTTAGGGCTCAGATTAGGGCTAGTTTTGTGTGAGGTTAAGGTTAGGCTTATGGTAACAGATAATATAAGAACTAGGGTTACAATTAGGGTTAGGATTAGCAGTAGGTAAAGTGTTAGGGTTAGGTTTAAGATTAGGGTGATATTTATAGCTAGGGTTAGTGTTAGGATATCAGTCAGATCAGGGTTAGTTTTAGGGTTAGGATTAGGACTCGAATTAGGACTAGGGTTACTGTTAGGGTTCAGTTTAAGTTTAGGGTTGTGTTTAGAGCTATGATGAATGTTAGGATATAAGTCAGGTTCATGGTTATATTTAAGGTTATGATTAGGACTTGAATTAGGTCTAGGGTTATTTCTAGGTGTACTTCTAGGGTTTGGTTTAATTTGAGGTTAGTGTTAGGCCTGTTGCTCAGTTTTGTATTAGTGCCATGGTTAGGGTTATGGCTAGTTTTATGATTAGCTTTAGGGTTAGGGCTAGGGTTATGGTTAGGTTTAGAATTATGGCTAGCTTTAAGGCTAGGAATATGGCTAGGTTTTGTGTTAGGTATAGGGCACGAATTAGGGCTAGGACTAATGTCAGGTCTAGGTTTATAGTTAGTGATATTTTTAGGTTTAGGTTTATGGCTAGGTCAAATTAAAGTGCTACGTTTAGGGAAAGGGTCAGATTAAGAGCTGGGGTATTATTAGGGTCAGTGTCAGTCTTTGGGTTTGGGTTAGGTTAAGGTTTATGGTTAAGGCTCAAATTACATTGAGGTTAGAATTAGGGTTAGGGTAATGGATAGTGTTAGGTTTAGGGTTAGGTTAGGTTCAAGGTAATGGATATGGTTAGTGTTTGTCGTAGGTTTAGGGTTAGGCCTAGGGTTAGCATTAGGGTTATGGTTATCGTTAGGGTAATTTATAGGGTTAGACCTAGGGTCAGGGCTAGGGTTATTGTTAGGATTAGGGCTAGAGTTAAGTTTAGGGTCAGGGATAAGGCGAGGATTACACTTAGGATTAGGTTTATGCTACAATTTTGGGATTGAGCTAGAATTTTTGCTATGGCTATGTTATTTAGGTTTTGCTCTAAGGTTGTGGTCATGGTTAGTGTTACATTTAGGGCTAGGGTTATCATTAGGGTTAGCTTAATAGGTTTAAATGTCAGGTTAAAGATAGGTTAGGTTTAGGTAAGTGTTAGGTTTAGATTTAGGATTAGGGTTAGCATTTTAGGTAGCTTAGGTTTAGGTTTAGGGTTAGGTTCACTGTTAGTTCTAGGGTTATGTTTTTGTTTAGAGTTAGGGTAGTTTTAGCTTTAGGTCCTGTGTTATCATTAGGGTTAAGTTTAGATTAGGGTAATGGGTAGGGTTTGAGATAGGGTTAGGGCTAGGGTTAAAGTTAAAATTAGGGCTGGGGTTAGTGTTAGGGTTAGGCCTTGGGTTAGTGTTAAGATTAGGTTAAGTGTAAGGGTTATGGATTGAGCTTGGTTTAGGGCCAGGGTGAGGGTTAGTGTTACAGTCAGGTCTAGGTTATGGTTAAGGTTAGGTTTAGGGCTAAGGTTAGCATTAGTTTTAAGGTCATGGTTTGTGTAATGGATAGAGTTAGAGCTAGAGTTCAGGCTATGGTTACAGTTAGGATTAGGGCTAAAGTTAGGGTGAGGTTTAGGGTTTGGGCTAGGGTTATGTTTAGGGTAAGGTTTACGGTTTGAGCTAAGGTTAGGGCTAGAACAAGGGTTAGGGTTAGGGTTATGCCTAGGTTTAGGGTTAGAGTTATGCTGAGCATTAGGTTTAGGGCTGTAATTAGGGCTAGGTTTTGTGTGAGGTTAAGGGCTAGTGTTAGGTATATGGGTAATATAAGAGCTAAAGTTATGGTTATGGCTAGATTTCGAGTTTCTCTAGTGATAGAGTTAGTTTTGGGGTTAGGATAGGGTTTAGAGCTAGGGTTTTTGTTAGGGTAAGTGTCAGGGTTCAAGTTAAATTTAGGTCTAGGTTTAGGTTCAGAATGAGGACTAGGGTTAGATCTAGAGGTAGAGTTAGTGTTTGGTTTAAGTTAAGGATTATTGTTAGGGCTAAGGCTAGGGTTATGGCTATATTTAGGATTAGGTTTAGGTCTAGGGCTAGTGTTAGTGTTAACTTTAGGGTTGGAGTTAATGGTAGGGCTAGTGTTAGGTTTTGCATAAAGTTTAGGGTCAGGTTTAAACCTAGGTTTATTGTTAGGGTCAGAATAAGATCAGGGTTAGAGTTAGGGTTTGGGTTAAGTTTAGAGCTTGAATGAGGGTTTGGGTTAGGACTAGTAATAGAGTTAGGGTTTGGGGTAGGCATAGAATTAGGTTTAGGACTAGGGTAGCAATAGGGTGAGGGTTTGACTAAGTGTAACTAATAGTGTTAGAGCTAGGATCAGGACTAGGGATAGGTTTAGGGTTAGGGCAAGGGACAGGGTTAGGGTTAAAGCTAGGGATAGGCCTTAGATTAGTGCTAGGTTTTGTGTTAGGTTTAGGGCTATGGCTAATTTAAGAACTGGCACTATGTTTAGGGCTAGTTTTAGGGTTAGGTTTAGGGCGAGGTCTAGTGTTAGAATTAGGTTTAGCGATAGGGTGATGTGTAGAGCTAGGGTTAGTGTTAAGGTCAGAGTAAGGGTTAGTATTAGTTCTAGGGTTAGGGATTAGGACTCGAATTAGGGCTAAGGTTAGGTCTAGGTGTAGGGTTAGGGTTTGGTTCATGTTAAGGTTTAGGGTCAGTGCTATGGCTCGGTTTTGCTTGAGGGCTAAGGCTTGGGTAATGGCTAGTTTTCAAATTAGTTTTAGGGTTAGAGCTATTGTTAGGGTGTGGTTTAGGCTTAGGGTTAGGGTAGATTTAGAGTTAGGGTTAGATCTAGGTTTAGGGCTATAGGAAAGGTTAGGGATAGTGTTAGGTCTAGGGTTTGAGTTATCATAAGGTATAGGGTTAGAACTAGGTGTAGGGCTAGGGCGAGGGTATCAGTTGGTCTTAGTGTTAGGATTAGATTTAGGCTTAGAATTAGGTCTTAATTAGGGCTAGGATTAGAGCTAGGGTCAGTATTAAGGCTGAGTATGTTTATGGTGAGGGTTATGGTTATGGTTCGGTATGATGTTATTGGTAGCTTTAGAACTAGGGCGAGGGTTAAATTAGGGTTAGGTTAGGTTTAGGATTAAGGTTAGTTTAGGTCTATGGTTAGGTTATGTTTAGGATTAAGGCTAAGATTAGGGCTTGGATTAGGGCTAGAGTTTGTTCTAGGGTTAAGGCTTCATTAGGGCTAGGGCTAATGTCAGGTCTAGGGTTATGGTTAGAGATAGTTTTAGGTTTAAGGTTATTAGCGTTAGAATTAAGTTTATGGATATGATTAGGTTTAGGGTTCAGGTTAGGTTTAGGGTAATATATATGTTTAGGGTTAGGAATAAATTTAGGGTTATCCTAGGGTTAGCATAAGGTTAAGATTAGGATTAGGGTAGTGGATAGGGTTACAGCTGGAGTTAGGGCTAGGTTTATGGTTAGGATTAAGGCTAGGGTTAGGGTTTGGTTTTGGGTTATGGCAAGGTTTAGGGTTAGTGTTGGTTTAGGGTAAGATTTAGAGCTAGATTTAGGGTTATGGTTAGGGTAAAAGGTAGTGTTAGAGCTGCGATTAAGGATAGGTTTTGGGTTATGTTAGGGCTAAGTTTAGGGTTTCAGCTAATGTAAGATCTAGGGTTATGATTAGAACTAGTTTTAGGGGTAGGGTTAAGGCTAGGTCTAGGTTTAGGTTTAGGTTTATGTTTTGAGTGATGTTTAGAGCTAGGGTTAGTGTTAGGGTAAGAGTCAGGGTCAGGGTTTGTTTTAAGGTTAGGGATAGGACTTGAATTAGAGCTAGGTTTAGGGCTAGGGGTAGGTTTAGGTCTTGGTTTATGTTACATGTTAGGATTAGGACTGTGGCTTGGTTGTTTTGTAGGGCTAGGCTAGGATTAGGTTTAGCGTTTGTATCAGGGTTTGGCCTAGTTTTAGGCTTAGGTTTAGGTTTAGGGATAGGGTTTTGTTTAGGGGAAGGGAGGATTTGAGCTAATTTTAGGGCTATGTCAAAGGTTAGTATATCGTTAGGGCAAGGGTTATGGTTTGGTTTAGTAATAAGGCTAGGTTTAGGGCTGGGATGAAGACTAGACTTTGTTTTAGGGTTATGGCAAGAATTAGGGCTAGTGCTAGTGTCAGATCTAGGCTTACGTTAAGAATAGATTAAGGGTTGGATTTATGGCTAGGTCTTGTGTAAGGGTTAGGTTTAGGGTAAGGGTCAGGTTTAGAGCTAGGGGTATTATTAGGGTTAGAATTAGATTTCAGGTTTGGTTTAGGATAGGATTTAGGTTTAGAGCTTGAATTAGCATTAGGGTTTGGTTAGGATAATGTTGGTTTATTTTTAGGGTTCATGTTAGGTAAGTGTAATTGATAGGGTTACAGTTATCAAAAAGGTTCGGGTTAGGCCTAGGGTTAGCCTTAGTGTTATGGTTGTGCTTAGGATGATGGATAGGGTTAGGGCTAGGGTTATGGTTAGTATTAGGGATATAGTTAGTGTTAGACCTAGAGTTAGGGTTAGGTTTAGGTTTAGGGTATGGTTTAGAGTTTGAGCTAGGGTTAGCGCTAGATCAAGGTTTTAGGGTTAGGGTTAGATCTAGGTTATAGATAGGGTTAGGGTCAAGGTTAATGTTAAGTTTAGTCTAGGCTTATCATTAGGTTAGTGTATTGGATAGGGTTTGATGTCATGTTAGGGTTAGGGTTAGGGTTTGGTTTAGGCTTAAGGTTAGGATTAGGGATAAGTTTAGGTTTAGGTTTAGGGTAATGGTTAGGTTTGAGCAAGGGTTAACTCTATGTCAAGGGTTAGGTTTATTGTTATGTCTAGTGTTAGAGTTAGGGTAGATTTAAGGTAAGGTCTAAGGGTATCATCAGGTTTAGAGTTAGGGTTAGGGTAATGGGTAGGGTTAGAGCTAGGGTTAGGGATAGGGTTATCATTAATGGAGAGTTAGAGTTTCGGTAATATGTAGGCTTAGAGCTAGGGTTAGGGATAGGGTTAAGGTTAGGATTAGGGCTAGGTTTAAGTTTAGATTTAGGTTTGGTCATGGGTTAGTGTTAGGGTTAGGTTAAGTTTAAGGGTTAGGAATTGAGCTAGTGTTTGGACTAGAATTAGGATTAGGGTTAAAGTCAGTGTGAGGGTTAGGGCTTGGGTTAGCATGAGGGTCAGTATTATGGTAATGGATAGAGTTAGAGGTAGGTTTGGGCTATGGTCATGGCTAGTTTGAGGGTTAGTAATATGGTTAGGTCTAGTGTTAGGGTTATGTTTTTTGTTAGGATAAGGTTTAGAGCTAGGGTTTGTGTTAGGGTAAGTGTCAGTGTTCGAGTTAAGGTTAGGTTTATTTTTAGTGCCAGCATTAGGACTAGGGTTTGGTCTAGGGGTAGGTTAAGTGTTTGGGTTAGATTAAGGGTTATTATTAGGGCTAGGGCTAAGTTTTTGTTTACGGCTAAGCCTAGAGTTACCACTAGATGAAGGATTAAGTGTAGGTCTAGATCCATTCTTAGGGTTACGTTTACGTATAAGGTTATGGGTAGTGCCAATGTTAGGGGTCAGTTTAGGGTTAGGGTCAGGTTTAGACCTATGGTTAGTGTTAGGGTCAGAATAAGGGTCAGGATTAGGGTTAGGGTTTGGGATACTTGTAGAGCTAGATTGAGGGTTAGGGTTGGGACTAGTAATAGAGTTAGGTTTTGGGTTAGGCTAAGAATTAGGTTTAGGACAAGGGTAGCTTTAGGTTTAGAGTTTGGCTTGGGATACAGGGTCGGATTAGTGCTAGTGTTAGGGGTAGGGTTAGGTTTAGGGTTAGAGTTAAAGCTAGGGTTAGAGCTTGGATTAGGGCCAGGCTAGGTTTTGTGTTAGCTTTAGGGCTACAGCTAATGTAAGAACTAGGGTTACAATTAGGGCTAGTTTTAGGGTTAGGGTTACGTCTAGGTTTAGTGTTTGGTGTGGTTTAGGGTTAAGGTTATGTTTAGGGTAATGGATAGGTTAGGGTTAGCGAATGTGTTAGGGTTAGGCCGAGGGTTAGCATTAGGGTTAGGATTAGGGTTAGGGTTAGGGTAGTGGATAGGTTTAGAGCTAGGGTTATGGCTAGTTTCATGGTTCATGATAGGGTTAGGTTTAGTGTTAGATTTAGGATTAGTGCAAGGATTAAAGTTAGGGTTAGACTTAGGGTAAGGGTTAGGACTTGACTTAGGTTTAGAGTTAGAGTAAAACTAGGGTTGGGGCTCGCATTAGGGCTAGATTTTGAGTTACATTAGGGCTAGTGTTACGAATACAGCTAATGTAAGAACTAGGGTTATAATTAGGGCTAATTTTAGGGTTAAGGTTAGGGCTAAGTCTAGTTTTATGGTTAGGTTTAAGTTCAGGGTGATGTTTTGAGCTAGGGTTAGTGTTAGGTTCAGAGTCAGGGTCAAGATTAGTTTTAGGGTTGGGGATAGGACTCGAATTAGAGTTAGGCTTAGGGCTAGATGTAGGGTTCAGATTTGTTTTAGGTTAAGGCTTATGGTTACTGCTATGGCCCATTATATTTTAGGGCTAAGGCTAAAGTTAAGAGTAGTTTTATGATTAATATTCGTGTTATTGCTAGTGATAGGGTGAATTTAAGCTTAGGGATAAATTTAGAGTTATTGATAATTCTTGGGCTAGTTCTATGCCTAGGGTTTGGGCTATGGTTAGGTCTAGTGTTTGGGTTTCGGTAAAGGATATGGTTAGATTTAGCAATAAAGCTAGGGTGATAGTTAGAGTTATTCTTAAGGATAGGTTTAGGGTGAAGTTTACTGCTAAATTAGGGCTAAAATATGTCTATAATTGGTGATAGGGTTAGGCCTAGGGTTAGGTCTATGTTTAGGATTAGGTTTAGGGTTAGGTTTTGGGGAAGGGATAGGGTTATAGCTAGGTTTAGGACTAGGGCAATGATTAGAATTAGGTGTAGGCCTAGGGTTAGGTTTGTGTTAGAATTAAGGCTAGATTTGGGATTAGGATGAGGGCTAGGGTTTCTGTTAGGGTTAGGGCAGGTTTTAGGGATAGGGATAATGTCAGGTTTAGGGTTATGGCTAGGGATAGTTATAGTTAGTTCATAGCTAGGTCTAATGTTAGGATTACAGTATGGGCCAGGTTAAGAGTTAGGTGTATTTTTAATTTCAGTGTCAGGTTTTGGTTTTGTGTTATTTTAATTACTAGGGTTAGGGCTCAAATTAGGTTTAGGGTTAGAATTAGGGTTATGTCTATGCATAGGTTTAGGTTTAGAATTCAAATTAAGATTAGGGTAATTGGTAAGATTAGGGTTAGTGATAGGGTTAGGGTTAGGCCTAGGGTTAGCATTTGGGTTACGGTTATTGTTAGAGTAGTGAATAGCATTCGAGCTAGGGTTAGAGCTAGGGTTTTGGATAGGATTAGGGCTAGAGTTAGGGTTAGGGTTAGGGCTAGGGATAGGGCTAGGCTTAGGGTTTGGGTTAGGTTTAGGGTACAGGTTAGGTTTTGAGCTAGTTTTTGAGCTAAGGTGAGGGTTAGGTTTAGGATTATGTCTAGGGTTACATTTATGGTTAAGATTCGGTTTAGTGTTAGGGTTACGACTAAGGTTTTATTTAGAGTTAGGTTAATAGGTAGGGTTAGATGTCGGGTTAGGATTAGGGGTAGTTCTAGGTTTAGGGTTTAGTGTTAGTGTTAGGGCTAAGATTATCATTAGAGTTAGGGTAATGGATAGGGTTAGATTTCAGGTTAGATTTAGGGGTAAATTTATATTTAGGGTTAGTGTTAGGTTTTGGGCTAGGTTACTATTAGAGTAAGGGTTTGGGTTTTATCTAGGGTTAAGGCTATAATGAGGGTTAGGTTTAGGGTTAGGTTTAGGATTAAGTTTACAATTAGGATTAGAGCTAAGGTTATCATTAGGGTTATGGTTTGGTTTAGGGTAATGGATAATTTTAGGGATAGTATTAGGGCTAGTGTTAACATTATGATTAGGGCTAGGATTAGGATTAGGTTTAGGGATAGGGCTAGGGTTATGTTTAGGGTTCAGATTTCAGTTTTATCTGGGGTTAAGTCTAAGGTGAGGGTTAGGGTTAAGGAGTGGGTTAGGCTTGGGGTAAAGGATAAGGGTAGGTTATGCTTTGGGCTAGATTGAGGCCTAGGATTAGGGCTAGGTTTTGTGTTAGGTTTAGAGCTAGCTTCTGTGTAATGGTAATGTAAGGGTTATGTTTATGGTTATGGCTACGTCTAGTGTTAGGCTTAGCTTTTGGTTAGGGTCTGTTTTATACCTAGGTTTAGTGTTAGTGTAAGGGTCTTTGTTTGGATTAGGGTTAGGGTTAGGGCTAGAGACAGAATTAGGTTTGGTTAGGTCTAGAGTTAAGGTTAGTGTTTGGCTCAGGTTAAGGGTTATCATTAGAGTTAGTGCTAGGTTTTTGTTTAGGTCTTGGTTAAAGATATAGCTAGATTTAGGATTAGGTGTAATCTAGGGCTAGTGTTAGGGTTCAGCTTAGATATAGGTTTATGGGTAGGGCTAATGCTAGGGTTTTTTTAGGCTCAGGATCAGAATAAGGTTCAGGGTTAGGGTTAGGATTTGGGTTTTGTTTATAACAAGAATGAGGGCTAGTGTTAGGACTAGTAATAGGGTTAGTGTTTGGGTTAGATTAAGGATTAATTTTAGGACTATGGTTAGTATTAGGTTTCAGGTTTGGCTAGTGTAAAAGATGAGGTTAAAACTAGGGTTAGAGCTAGGTTTTGGGTTAGGGTTAAGGCTAGTGTTAAGGTTAGAGTTAGGGTAAAAGCTAGGGTTAGGTCTCAGATTTGTTCTAGGTTTAGGTTAGCATTAGGTTTAAGGTTATGGCTAATGTATTATCTAGGGTTATGATTAGAACTAATTTTAGAATTAGGGTTAGGACTAGGTCTAGTGTTAGGGTAAGGTTTAGGTTTAGCATGATATTTAGAGGTAGTGTTAGTGTTAATGTCAGAGACAGGTTCTGGGGTAGTTTAGGGTTAAGATTAGAACTCAAATTAAGGCTAGGCTTAGGGCTAGATGTAAGGTTAGGGTTTGGTTTAGGTAAAAGTTTAGGGTTAGTGTTATGGCTCAGTTTGGTTTTAGGGTTAAGCCTATGGTTAGGGCTAGTTTTAAGATTAGCGTTAGGGTTAGGGCTAGTGTTAGGTTTAGGTTTAGGTGTAGAATTATGGTTAGATTTAGAGTTAGGTTTAGATATAGAGTTAGAGCAAGGTGTATGGTTATGGCTAGGGTTATTCTAGTCTAAGGCTAGGAATAAGGTTACCCTAACCCTAACCTTAGCTTTAAGACTAACTATAACTCTTGCCCTAGCCCTAAATATTACGGTTAGAATTGGGGCTAGGGCTAGGGCAAGAGTTATAGTTAGTCTTAAGGCTAAGGTTATCGTTATGGTTAGGATTAGGGCCTGGGTTAATGTTAGGGTTAGTCCTAGCATTAATGTTAGGGCTAGGGTTAGTGTAAGGGTTAGGGCTTGAGTTAGGTTTAGGGTAAATGATGGGATTATAACTAGGTTTAGGGCTAGAGAAACTCTTAGAATCAGGGTTAGGTTATGATTTAGGCTAGGTTTTGGGCTGGGATGAGAGCTAGTGTTTGCGTTAAGGTTAGGGCTAGGATTAGGGCTAGGACTAATGTCAGGTCTAGAGTTGCGGTTAAGAATAGGTTTCGGATTATTTTTATGTTTTTGTCTTGTGTAAGGGTTAAATTTAGGGTAAGGTTCAAATTTACAGCTGTATGTGTTTTTAGGGTCAGTGTATGGCTTAAGGTTTGGTTTAGGTTAAGGTTTAAGTTTAGGGCTTGAATTAGCATTAGGGTTACAGTTAGGGTTAGGGTGATGAATAGGATTAGGATTAGGGTTCAGGTTAGTTTTAGGGTAATGGATAGGTTTAGGGATTGTATAGGGTAATGGTTAAGTCTAGGGTTAACATTAGTGTTATAATTATGGTTAGGGTAATAGAATAAGAGCTAGGTTTATGGCTAGGGTTATGGTTAGGATTAGGGCTGGGTTTAGGGTAGTGTTTGGGATAGGGCTAGAGTTATGTTAAGGGTAAAGGATCGGCTTTGCACTAGGGTTAGGTCTAAAGCCAAGCTTAGGGTTAGGGTTAGAGCTAGGGTTAGGTTTAGGATTACAAATAGGGCTATGTTAAAGCCTAGGATTAGGGCTCGGTTTTTTGTTAGTTTAGGCCTAGGGTTAAAGCCATTGGTAATATAAGAGCTAGAGTTATGTTTAGGGCTAGTTTTAGGGTTAGGGTTATGGCTAGGTCTAGTGTTGGGATTAGGTTTTGGGTTAGGGCGAGCTTTGGAGCTAGGATTATGTTAGGGTCAGGGCCAGTGTTCATGTTAGAGTTAGTGTTGAGTTTAGTGCCAGAATTAGGACTAGGGTTAGGTCTAGGGGTAGGGTTCGTGTTTGGGTTAGGATAAAGTTTATTATTAGGGCTGGGGCTAGGTTGTTGTTCAGGTGTTGGGCTAGAGATATGGCTAAATTTAAAGTTAAGTTTAAGTTGGGTTAGTTTTAGGTTTAGGTTTATGTATAGGATTACCGGTAGGGCTAATGTTAGGGTTTGGTTTCAAGTTAGTCACATTTAGACCTACAGTTAGTGTTAGGGTCAGAATAAGTGTCAGGGTTAGGGTTTGGGTTTGGGTTCAGGTTAGAGCTAGAACAAAGGTTAGGGTTAGGACTAGTAACAGGGTTAGGGTTTGGGTTAGGCTATGGATTAGTGTTAGGACCAGAGTTAGAATTAGTTTTATGGTTTTGCTTAAGTTAATGGATAACGTAAGAGATAGGGTTAGAGCTAGGGTTAGGGTATGGGTTAGGGCTTGTTTTAGGTTTAGGGTTAAAATTAGGGTTAGCACTTGGATTAGGGCCAGGTTTTAGGTTAGGTTGGGCCTAGTGTTAAGCCTTCAACTAATGTATGAACCAGGGTTATGATTAGGGTTACTTTATGGGTAAGTGTTATGGTTAGGTCAAGTGTTAGGGTTAAGGTTAATGTTAGTGTGTTGTTTAGAGGTAGGGTTAGAGTTAGGGTTAGGATCACTGTTCGGGTAATAGTTAGGGTTAGGGTTAAACCCAAAATTCTCACTAGACTTAGGTCGAGGGGTCGGCTTAGTGTTTGTGTTAGGTTAAGGTTTATCATTAGGGCTAGGGCTTGGTATTTGTTTAGGTCTAGGGCTAGAGATATTGCTAGATTTAGGATTAGGTTTAGGTCTAGGGCTAGTGTTAGGGTTAGGTGTAAGTATAGGTTTATTGCTAGTGCTAGTGTTTGGTTTATGATTAGGATCAATTTCAGGTTACGGTTACCGTTAGGGTCAGAATAAGTGTCAGGGTTAGGTTTAGGGTTTGGGTTATGGTTAGAGCTAGAATGAGGGCTAGGGTTAGATCTAGTAATAGGGTTAGGGTTTAGGTTAGGCTAAGAATTAGGGTTAGGCCTAGAGTTAGCATTAGGGTTTGGGTTACCTTAGGGTAAGGGATAGGATTAGAGCTAGGGTTATGGCTATGTTTAGGGTTAGAGTTAGGGCTAGTATTAGGTTTAGTTTAAGGTTAAAGCTAGGGTTAGGTCTTGCATTAAGGCTAGATTTTGGTTAGAGTTAGGCCTAGTTTTAGAGTTATGGCCAATGTATGGACTAGGGTTATGATTTGGGATAGTTATAAGATTGGAATTAGGACTAGGTCTATTGGTAGGGTTAGGTATAATGTTAGGGTGATATTTAGAGCTAGAGTTAGTGTTAGGGTCAAATTCAAGGTCAGAGTAGTTTTAGGGCTATGGTTTAGACTCAAATTAGGTCTAGGCTTAGGGCTAGGTGTATGGTTAGGTTTTGGTTTAGGTTAAGTTTTAAAGTTAAGGCTATGGCTCATTTTTGTTTTAGGGCTAGGGCTATGGTTAAGGTTAGTTTTAGGCTTAGCATTAGGTTTAGGGCTATTGTTAGGTTTAGGTTTAGGCTTAGGGTTAAAGTTAGATTTAGATTTAGGATTAAATCTAAGGTTAGGTCTAGGTCTAAGGATAGGGCTACTTTTAGGTCTTGGTTTATGGCTAGAATTAGGGTTATGTTAAGGGATATGTTTAGAACTAGGAATAGGGCTAGGATGAGAATGAGAGTCTTATGGCTAAGCTTAGTGTTTGGTTATGTGTAGGGCTTAATTAGGGCTAGGAATAGGGCTAGCTTTATCGTTATGTTTAGGCCTATGGTTAGTTTTAGGCTTAGGGTTAGGTTTAGTGTAAGCAATGGGGTTAGAGCTAGGGATAGGGCTAGGATGGAGGTTAGAATTAGGGTTAGGGCTAGGGTTTCATTAGAGTTATGATTAAGGCTGGGTTTAGGGCTAGGATGAGGGCAAGGTTTTGTGTTAGGGTTAGGGCTAGGATTAGTGTTAGGGTGAATGTCAGGTCTAGGGTTATGGTTAGGGAAATATTAGGGTTAGGTTTATGGCTATGTTTAGTGTAGGTGTTAGGTTTAGGTTTAGGGTAGGGGTCAAATTTAGAGCTAGGGATATTATTAGGGTCAGGGTCAGATTTACTTTAGGGTTTAGGTTTAGGGATCGAATTAGCATTAGGGTTTGTTTTAGGGTAATGATAGGGTTTGGTTTATGGTTCATGTTAGATTTAGCATAATGGATATGTTTATGGTTAGGGATAGAGTTAGATTTAGGTTTAGGGTTGGCATTATAATTAGGGTTTTGTTTAGGGTAATTGATAGGGTTAGAGGTAAATTTAGGGCTAGGGATATGGATAGTATTAGGGCTAGGTTTAGGGATAGGGTTATGGGTTTGTTTTGTGTTTACGTTAGGGCTAGAATTATGGCTAGGGAAAATGTCAGGTCTTGGGTTATGGTTAAGGATAGTTTTAGGGTTAGTTTTATTGCTAGGTCTAGTATAAGTGTTAGGTTTAGGAGTAGGGTCAGCCTTTGGAGCTAGGTATATTATCACGGGAAGGATCAGAGTTAGGTTTTGATTTGGGTTAAGGTTTAAGTTTAGAGCTCAAATTAGCATTAGGGTGAGGGTTAGAATTATGATAGGGTTAGGTTTAGGGTTCAAGTTAGGTTTAGATTAATGAAATAGGTTATTGTTAGGGATAAGTTAGGGTTAGGCCAAGGGTTATCATTAGAGTTACGGTTATGGTTAGGGTAATGAATAGGGTTAGAGCTATGATAGGGCTAGGTTTATGGTTAGAATTCTGGCTAGTGTTAGGGTAAGGTTTAGGGCTATGTTCTGTGTTAGGGTTAGGTTTAGGGTTAGGGTTAAAGATAGGGTTAAGGCTCGGATTAGGACTTGGTTTTGGGTTTGTTTAGGGCTAGCATTAACTCTATTGCTAATGTATGAACCAGAGTTGTATTTATTGCTAGTTTTAGGTTTAGGTTTAGGGCTAGGTCTAGTGTTATGGTTAGATTTAGGGTTATGGTGATGTTTAGAGCATGGGTTATTGTTAGGGTCAGTTTCAGATTCAGGGTTAGTTTAAGGGTTAGGATTAGAACTCGAATTAGAGCTAAATTTAGTACTAGTTGTAAGGTTAGGGTTTGGTTTAGGTTAAGGTTTAGGGATATAGGTTGGTTTTGTTTTAGGGTTAGGGCTACACTTATGGCTAGATTATGAATTAGCATCAGAGTTAGGGCTAGTGTTATGTTGAGGTTTAGGCTTAGAGTTAGGGTTAGATTTAGAGTTAGGGTTAGAACTAGGATTAGGGCTGGGGCTAGGTCTAGGGTTAGGCTAGGTTTAGGGTTATGGTAACGAATATGTTTAGAACTACTGATATGGCTAGGTTTAGAATTAGTGTTGGTCTTAGTAGTAGTCTTAGTGTTAGGGTTAAGATTAGGGTGAGAGTTAGAGTTAGTCTTTGTGCTAGGGTTAGGGTTAGGGTTAGAAATAGGGCTAAATTAGGGTTACGATTAGGGCTAGGTTTAGGGTTATGGTTAGGAATAGGGCTAAATTAGGGCTACGATTAGGGCTAGGGTTAGTTTTAGGATTTGGATAGGGATAAAATTAAGGCTATGTTTAGGGCTAGCAGAAGGGATAGGGTTTGTGTTAGGATTAGTGCTAGGATTATGGCTAGGGTTAATATCAGGTCTAGGGTAAAGTTTAGGAATAGTTTTATGGTTAGGTTTATGGCTAGGTCTAGTTTAAGAGTTAGGTAGTGTAAGAGTCCGGTATATATCTAGGGGGATTATTAGGGTCATGGTTAGTGTTATACTTTGGTTTAGATTTGAGGTTAGGGTTAGGGCTCAAATTAGCATTTGGGTTAGGTGTTTTTAGGATTAGGGTTAGGATTAGGGCTAGGGTTAATTTCAGGTTCAGAATTATGGTTAAAGATAGTTCTAGGTGTAGTGTAGCATAATAATTGGATTAATTTTAGGGTTCAGGGTAGGTTTAGGGTAATTTATAGGTTTGGGGAAAGCAATAGGGTTTAGCCTATGGTTAGCATTATGGTAAGGATAATGTTTACGGTAATGGATACAGTTACAGTTAAGGTTAGGGCTAGGATTATGGTTAGGATTAAGTCTTGTGTTAGAGTTAAGGTGAGGGTTAGAACTCGGATTAGAATTAGGCTTATGTTTAGCATAAAAATTAGGTTCTGAGCTATGGTTAGGGCTAGGCTGAGAGTTAGGGTCAGACTCAGGTCTATGGATAGGATTATAGAAAATTTGGGGTTAGGATTGGGGTGAGGGTTAGACCTAGGTTTAATGTTAGGGTCAGAATAAGGTTCAGGGTTAGTTTTAGGTTTTAGGATAGTGTTAGAGCTAAAATAAAGGCTAGGGTTAGGACTATTAATAGAGTTAGGGTTTTGGTTAGTCAAAGGACTAGGGACAGGTCTAGGGTTACTCTTAAGTATTAGGGTTTCACTTACATAAGGGATTGATTTAGATCTAGGTTTAGGGCTATGGTTAGGGTTAGAGTTAGAGTTAAAGCTAGGTTTAGGGCTTGGTTTAGGATTAGTTTTGTGTTAGGGTTAAGGCTAGTATTAGGGAAATGGTAATGTAAGAACATGGGTTATCATTAGGGTTAGTTTTAGGGTTAGGGTTAGGGTTAGTTTGAGTGCTAGGGTTATTTTTCAGGTTAGAGTGATATTTGTAGCTACGGTTCTCGTTAGGATAGGAGTCAGGATCAGGGTTCATTTTAGGGTTAGCATTAAGACTTGAATTAGGGCTATTGTTAATGTTAATGTTCGGTTTGAGTTTAGGGCGGTGTTTCGATCTATGGTGAGTGTTAGGACATGAATCAGGGTCAGGATTAATTTTAAGGTGAGGCTTAGAACTCGAAGTAGGTCTAGGTTTAGGTCTAGGTGAAGTGTTAGTGTTTTGTTTTAGTTAAGGTTTAAGGTTAGGGCTATTGCTCGGTTTTGGTTTACTGCTAGGTTTAGGGTTGGGCAAGTTTTACGATTATCCTTAGGGTTAGGAATAGTGTTAGTGTTAGGCTTAAGCTTAGGTTTAAGGTTAGATTTAGAGTTAAAATTAGGGCTGGGACTAACTGTAGGACAAGTGTTAGGGCTAGTGTTAGGTTTACACTAGCTGATAGGGATAGAACTAGGGATAGGGCTAGGGCAAGAGTTAGAGTTAGTCTTAGGGCTAGGGTTAGGATAGGGTTAGAGATAGAGCTAAATTAGGGCTAGGATTAGGGCTAGGTTTTGTGTTTAGCTTAAGCATAGGGATAGGGTTAGGTTTAAATTTAGGGTAAGGGTTGACACTATACCTGGGTTTAGAGGTAGTGTGAGGGTTAGAATTAGGGTTAGTTGTAGGGCTAGAGATAGGGTTATGATACAGTCTAGGTTTAGGACTAAGATGAGGGCTAGGTGTGTTTTTAGGATTAGGGTTAGGATTAGGGCTAGGGCTAATTTTAGGTTCAGAATTATGGTTAAAGATAGTTTAGAGTTAGGTTTATGGTTACGTCTATGCTAAGGGTTAGGTGTTGAGTGACGGTCAAGTTTAGAGCTAGGGGTATTATGAGGGTCTAGGTTTGGGTTAAGTTTGGGATTTAATTAGTTTTAGGGTTAGGGTTAGGGTAATGATAGGGTTAGGTTTAGGATTCAGGTTTGGTTTTGGGTAATGGAAGGGTTAGGATTTGGGAGAGGGGTAGGTTTTTGCCTAGGGTTATCATTATGGTTAGGGTTGTGGTTATGTTAATGGATAGAGTTAGAGATCAGTTTAAGACCAAAGTTATGGTTACAATTAGGGCTAGTGTTAGTGTTAGGTTAGGTTTAAAGCTAGGGTTAGGGCTCAGATAAGTGATAGGTTTGGTGTTATGTTAGGGCTAGGGTTAGGGTTAGCGCTAATGTAAGTACTAGGTTTAAAATTAAGGCTAGTTTTAGGATTTTACTGCTAGTTTTATTGTTAGGGTTAAGTTTAGTGATTGGGTGATGTTTAGAGCTAGAAGTGTTAGGGTCAGTGTCAGGTTCAGAGTTAGTTTTAGGGTTCAGCTTCCAACTCGAGTTAGGGCTAGGGTTAGGTGTAGTTATAAGGTTAGGGTTTGGTTTAGGTTAATGTTTAGCTTTAGAGCTATGGATAAGATTTTTTTTAGGGTACGGCTAGCGTTAGGGCTCATTTTAGGATTAGTGTTATGGTTTGGGCTAGTGTTAGGGTTAGGCTTAGGCTTCCGGTTAGGGCTAGATTTAGAGTTATGTTTTGTCTAAGGTTAGTGCTAGGGATAAGTACAGAGAAAGTGTTAGCACTAGGGTTAGGTCCTTATCCTTAGCCCTAGCACTAACCCTAGATCAAAATCTAACTCTAAATCTAACTCTAACTCAATGCATAAGCCTAATTCTAAAACTAGACCTAACCCTAGCCCTAACATAACACTAGCCCTAATTTAGCCCTATCTCTAAACCTAAAACTAACCCTAGCCCAATGACTAACTCTACACTCAGACTAGCCCTATCACTCATTCTAACCCTATTCCTTACCATAACCCTAACCCTAGCCCTATGTTTAGGTTTAGGGTGAGGGCCAGATTTAGAACTAGCGTTGGGTCTAGGGACATCATTTTTATGTTAGGTTAACAGTTATTGTTGGGCTAGTGCTAGGTTTTTGTTTAGGGCTCAAGGTATATTTATGACTTTATTTAGGATTAGGTTTGGTCTAGTGCTAGTGTTACTGTTATGTTTAGGTATAGGTTTACCGGTAGGGGTAGGGTTAGTGTTGGCTTTAGGGTTAGTGTCAGGTTTAGACCTAGGATTAGTGTTACGTTCAGGATAAGGGTCAGGGTTAGAGTTAAGTTTAGAGCTAGAATGAGGGCTAGGGTTAAGACAGTAATAGAGATAGGGTTTGACGTAGGCTAAGGGTTAAGTTTAGAACTAGGGTAACATTAGTGTGAGGGATTGGCTTAGGGTAAGGGATAGGGTTAAAGGTAGAGTTAGGGTTAGGGTTAGGGTTAAACCTAGGTTTAGGGCTCAAAATAGGGCTAGGATTCGTGTTAGCATTAAGGCTACAGCTAATGAAAGAACTAGCATTCCAATTAGGGCTAGTTCTAGGGTTAGCGTTAGGTCAATATTTAGAGCTAGGTTTACAGTTAGGGTCCGTGTAAGGCTCAGGGTTACTTCTAGGGTTAAGGTTAGAACTCAAATTAGGGCTAAATTTAGGGATAGGTGTAGGGTTAGGGTTTGGTTTAGGTTAAGGGTTAGGGTTAGGGTTATGGCTTGGTTTCTTTTTAGTGCTGGGGTACTTTTAGGACTAGTTTTCCAATTAGCATTAGAGTTAGGGCTAGAGTTAGAGTGAGCTTTTGGCTTAAGGTTAGGGTTAAATTCAGGTTTAAGTCTAGGGTGAAGGTTAGGGCTAGGAATAGGGTTTGGTCATGGTAACAGATAGGTTTAGAACTAGGGATAGAGATAGGACTAGAGTTAGAGTTATACTTAGGGGTAGGGATAGTGTTAGGTTTAGGGTTAGGGCTAAATTATGGCTAGATTTAGGTCTAGGTTTAGTGTTAGTGTTAGGGTTAGGGTAAGGTATGATGTTACAGCTACATTTAGGACTAGGGCAAAGCATAAAATTAGGGTTAGATCTAGGGTTAATGTTAGGGTTAGGTTTAAGGATAGGCTTAGGGATAGGATTAGGGCTAGATTTGTGTTAGGGTTAGGGCTAGTATTAGGGATAGGACTAATGTCAGGTCTAGGGTTATGGTTAGGGATAGTTTTAGGGTAAGTATCGTGGCCAGGTATATTGTGTTAGGTTGAAGGTTTGGGTCAGGTTTACAGCGAGGGTTATTATTAGGGTCAGAGTCAGGGTTAGGGTATGGATTAGGTTAAGGATTAATCTTAGGGTTCAAATTAGCATTAGGGTTAATGTTAGGTTTAGGGTAATTGGTACAGTTATGATTAGGGTTAAGGTTAGATTCAGAATAATGGACAGGTTTAGGGTTAGGGATAGGGTTAGGATTAAGGCTATGTTTAGTGTTATGATGAGGGTTTGTATTAGGTCTAGGGCTAGGATTAGGGATAGGGCTAATGCCAGGTCTATATTTATGATTAATCGTAGTTTTAGGGTTAGGTTATGGCTAGGTCTAGTGTAAGGGTTATGTTTAGGTAAGGGTCAGTTTTAAAGCTAGGTGTATTGTTACGGTCATCGTCTGGGTAGGGTTTGGTTTAGGTTAAGTTTTAGGGTAAAGGATTGAATTAGTTTTAGGTTTAGGGGTACAGATAGGTTAATGGATAGGATTAGTTTTAGGTTTCAGGTTAGATTTAGAGTAATGGATAAGGTTAGTGTTAGTGATAGGATAAGCATTATGCCTAGGGTTAGAATATGAGTTAGGATCATCTTTATGGCAATGGATAGTGTTAGAGCTAAGGTTAGGGCTAGGAATAAGGTTACGATTAGGGCTATGGTTAGAGTTAGGCCTAGGGTTAGTGTCAGGGATAATTTTATTTTAAGTATTAGCATTTGAGCTAGGGTTAGGTCTTGGCAAGGGTTAGGATTAGAGTCAGGTCTAGGGTTAGGGTTAGGGTTAGGGTTATATTTAGGGTAAGGGTTAGAGTTTGAGCTAGGTTTAGGGCTCAGGTGAGCGTAGGATTAGGCTTAGGTCTAGGTTTATGTTTAGGGTTATGATTAGGGCTAGGTTTAAGGCTAGGATAAGGGCTAGGATTTGCATGAGGTTTAGGGCTAACATTAGGGCTATGGGAAATATAAGAGCTAGAAATATGTTTATGGCCAGTTTTAGGGTCAGGGTTATGGATATGTCTAGGGTTAGGGTTTGGTTTTGGGTAAGGAATAGGCTTAGAGTTAGAATTTGTTTAGAGTTAAGGGTCATTGTTCAGGATTGAGTTAGATTTAGGGTGAGTGCCAGAATTACAAATAGCGTTGGGTCTAGGGATAGGGATAGTCTTTAAGTTAGGTTAACAATTATTTTTAGGGCTAGTGCTAGGTTTTTGTTTAGGGCTAGGGCTAGATTTATGACTATATTTAGAATTAGTTTTAGTCTAGTGCTAGTGTTACTGTTAGGTTTAACTATAGGTTTACCTGTATGGGAAGTGTTAGGTTTCGGCTTAGTGTTAGGGTCAGGTTTAGACTCTGGGCTAGTGTTAGGGTCAGAATAAGGGTCAGAGTTAGGGTTAGGTTTAGAGCTAGAAGGAGGGCTAGAAAAGGACTAGTAATAGAGTTAGGGTTTAGGGTAGGCTAAGGATTAAGATTAGGACTAGGTAACATTACGGTGACGGATTGGTTTAGGAAAGGGATGGTTTTAGAGGTAGGATTAGGGTTAGGAATATGTTTAGGGCTAGGGTTAGGGTTAGTCTTAGGGTTAAACTTAGGATTAGAGCTTGGATTAGTACTAGGATTTGTGTTAGCCTTAGGGCTATAGCTAATGAAAGAACTTAGTTTCTGATTAGGGCTAGTTCTAGGGTTAGTGTTAGGGCAATGTATAGAGCTAGGGTTAGTGTTAGGATCCTATTCAGGGTCAGGGTTACTTCTAGGATTAAGTTTAGCAGTCAAATTATGGCAAGGTTTAGGGCTAGGTTCAGGGGTTAGTGTTTGGTTTAGATTAAGGGTTAGGGTTAGTTTTATGGCTCAGTTTTGTTTTAGGGCTTGGTTAGGTTTAGGGCTAGTTTTTTGATTATCATTAGGTTTTGGGCTAGTGTTAGGTTGAGCTTTAGGCTTGAGGTTAGGGTTAGATTCACATTTAAGGCAAGGGAAAATTTTAGGGCTAAGGTTGGGGATAAGGATAGGGCTAGAGTTTGGGTTATGGTAAGGGTTAGGTTTAGAAGTAGGGCTAGGGCTACAGTGAATGTTAGAGTTAGTCTTAGGGCTAGGGTTAGGGTTAGGTTTAGGGTTAGGGCTAAATTAGGACTAGGATTAGTGCTAGGGTGTGTTAGGTTTAGGCCTAGGTTTAGTGCTAGGGTTAGGGTATGGTATGATGTTACATCTACCTTTTGTGCTAGGTGAAGAGATAAATTAGGGATAAGGCTAGGGTTAAGGTTATAGTTAGAATTAAGGCTAGGCTTAGTGCTAGGATTAGGGCAAGGACTTGTGTTAGGGTTAAGGCTAGGATTAGGGCTATGGCTAATGTCAGGTCTAGGGTTATGGTTAGGAATAGTTTTAGGGTCAGGTTTATAGCCATATCTAATGTAAGGGTTAGGTTGAATGTTAGGGTCAGCTTTGCAGCTAGGGTATTATTAGGATTGGAATAAGGGTTAGGGTATGTGTTAGGTTAAGGTTTAGGGTTAGGGCTTAAATTAGCATTAGGGTTAGTATTAGGGTTAGGGCAATGGTTATAGATAGGTTTAGGGTTCAGTTTAGGTTTAGTGTAATGGACAGCCTTATGGTTAGTGATAGTGTTAAGGTTAGGCCTAGGGATAGAATTCAGTTAGGGTTATGGTTAGGATAATGGATAGGATTAGACCTATATAGTTAGGGCCAGGGTTATTTTAGGTTAGGGCTATGGTAAGTGTTAGGCCTAGGGTTAGAATTCAGTTAGGGTTATGGTTAGGGTAATAAATAAGATTAGACCTAGGGTTAGGGCCAGTGTTATGGTTAGGATTAGGGCCATGGTTCGGGTTAAGTCAAGATTTAGTTTTTGGTTTACGTTTATATTAAGTGTTAGGGCTAGTGTTAAGGTTAGGCATAAGGTTAAAGCTAGGGTTAGGGATCAGATTAGGGCTAGGTTTTGGTTTAGGTTAGGGATAAGGTAGGACTATGGCTATTGTAAGAACTAGAGTTAAGATTAAGGCTAGTTTTAGAGATATCATTAGATCTAGGTCAAGTTCTAATGTTTATATTTGGTTTAGGTTTAGGGAGATGATTAGAGATAGGGTTAGTGTTAGAATCAGATCAGTGTTACTGGTCAGGGTTAAGGATAGGACTCGAATTAGGGCTAAAATTAAGGCTAGATGTAGGGTTAGGTATTGTGTTAGGGTTAGGGTAAGAATTAGCAATAGGGCTAATGTCAGGTCTAGCATTACCATTAGGCCAGGGTTAGGGTTAGGGCTCTGGCTTAGTTTTGTTTTAGAGCTAGGGCTAGGGTTAGAGCTAGTTTTAGGATTAGCGATAGTGTTAGAGCTAGTGGTAGAGTGGAGTTTAGGCTTAGATTTATTGTTATGGTTAGATCTAGGTTTCAGGATAGGGCCTACATTAGTGTTAAGGTTAGGGCTAGTTTTAGGGTTATGGTAATGGATAGGGTTAGAACTAGAAATAGTAGTGGGGTGTGATTAGAGTTATTCTTTGGGCTATGGTTAGGGGTAGGTTTAGGGTTAGGGCTAAATTAGGGCTAGGATTAGCGCTAGGGTTAGTGTTAGGGTTAGTCCTAGGGTTAGGGCTAGGGTTATGGTTAGTGTTAGTGTTAGGGTTAGGGTTAGATTTAGGGGAAGGATTGGGGTTGTAGCTAGGTTTAGAGCTAGGGTTCAGGTTAGGATTTGATTTAGGTCTAGGGTTAGTGTTCAGATTAGGATTAAGGTTAGTTTTAGTGCCAGGATGATGGTATGTGTTAGGGCTAGGGGTAAGATTAGGGCTCGGGCTAATGTCAGGTCTAGATTCAAAGTAAGTGGTAGTTCTATGGTTAGGTTATGGCTATGTCTTAGTGTAAGTTTTAGGGTAAGGGTCAGCTTTAGAGCTAGGTTTTTTATTAGGGCAAATGTCCCGGTATGTTTTGGTTTAGGTTAAGGTTTATGGTTAAGGCTTGTACTAACATTAGGGTTTTGTTTAGGATTAGAATAATGAATAGGGTTAGGTTTAGGATTGAGGTTAGTTTTAGAGTAATGGATATGGTTATTGTTAGCAATAGGGTTAGCGTTAGGCCTATGATTAGCATTTGGGTTAGGCTTATCTTTAGGGTAATAAATGGGGTTATAGCTAATGCTAGGGCTAGGGTTAAGGTTAAGTTTATGGCTAGCATTAGGGTTAGGCCTAGGGTTTGTGTCAGGGTTAGATTAAGGGTAAGTATTAGGGTTTTAGCTAGTGTTAGGTCTAGGACAAGGGTTAGGGTTAGTGCTATGATTAGGGAAAGGGTTAGAGTTTGAGCTAGGTTTAGGACTAGGTAGAGGGTTATGGTTAGGGTTACAGTTAGGGTTACAATTAGGGTTAGTATTAGGACTAGGATAAGGGCTAGGTTTGTGTGATGTTTATGGCTAGCATTAGGGCTATGGGTAATGTAAGAGCTCAGGTTATAATTATGGCTAATTTTAGGGTTATGGTTATGGATAAGTCTGGTGTTAGGGTTTGGTTTGGGGTTAGGATAAGGTTTATAGCCAGGGTTTGTGTTAGGGTAAGCGTCAGTGTTTGGGATAGGGTTAGGGGCAGAATTAGGAATAGTGTTGGGTCTAGGGATACAGTTAGTCTTTGTGTTAGGTTAAGGGTTATTGTTAGGGCTAGTTCAATGTTTTTATTTAGGGCTAGGGCTAGATTTATAACTCTATTTAGGATTAGGATTGGTCTAGTGATAATGTTACTGTTAGGTTTAGGTATAGGTTTACTGGTAGTGGTATAGTTAGTGTCCAGTTTAGGGTTAGTGTCAGGTTTAGATCTAGGGTTAGTGTTAGGGTCAGAATAAGTTTCAGGGTTTGGGTTAGGGCTAAAGATAGAATGAGGAGTAGGTTTAGGACTAGTAATAGAGTTAAAGTTTGGAATAGGCTACAGATTAGTGTTAGGACTAGGGTAGCATTAGGGTGAGGGTTCTGTTTAGGGTAAGGGATAGGATTAGAGGTAGGGTTAGGATTAGGGATAGGGTTAGGGATAGGGTGAGGTTTAGGATTAGTCTTAGAGTTAAACCTAGGGTTAGGGCTCAGATTAGCACTAGAATGTGTATTAGCATTAGGGCTACAGCTAATGAAAAAACTTGGTTTCTGATTAGGGCTACTTTTTAGTTTAGCATCAAGGCAATGTTTAGAGCTAGGGTTAGTGTTAGGATCCGAGTCATGGTCAGGGTTACTTTTTGGGTTAGGTTTAGCACTCAAATTATGGCAAGGTTTAGGGCTAGGTTTAGGATTAGTGTTTGGTTTAGTTTAAGGTTAGGGTTAGGTTAATGGCTCAGTTTTGTTTTAGGGCTATGTTAGGGTTAGGGCTAGTTTTCCAATTAGCATTGTTGTTAGGGAGAGTGTTAGGGTGAGATTTAAGCTTAAGGTTAGGATTTGATCCAGTTTTAGGGTTAGGGAAAATGTTACAACTAAGGTTGGGGCTAGGGATAGGGCTAGGTTTTTGGTAATGATAAGGAATAGGTTTAGAACTAGGAATAGGGCTAAGTCGAGAGTTAGAGTTAGTCTTAGGGATAGGGATAGTGTTAGGTTTAGTCTTAGGCCTAAATTAAGGCTAGCATTAGTGCTAGGATTCATGTTAGGTTTAGGCCTAGGTTTAAGATAGTGTTAAGGTTAGTGTTAGGGTTAGGATAAGGTATGATGTTACAGCTATGTTTAGTCCTAGGACAACGGATAAAATTAGGGATAGGGCTAGGGTTAGGATTAAGGCTGGGCTTAGAACTAGGGTTAGGGCTAGGTATAGGGCTAATGTCAGGTCTAGGTTTAAGGTTAGGTAGGGTTAAAGATAGGGCTATGTCTCAGTTTTGTTTTAAAATTAGGCCTAGGGTTAGGGCTAGTTTTATGATTAGCAATAGTTTTAGGGCTAATGGTAGGGTAAAGTTTAGGCTTAGAATTATTGTTATGGTCATATTTGGTATAGGGCTATGACTAGGGTTAGGGCTAATTTTAGGGCTAGTGTTAGTGTTATGGTAACAGATAGGGTTAGAACTAGAAATAGGGCTAGGTTGAGAGTTCAAGTTTGTCTTTGGTCTAGGGTTAGGTTTAGGTTTAGGGTTAGGGCTAAATTAGGGCTAGGATTAGTGCTAGGGTTAGTGTTAGGTTTCGGCCTAGGGTTAGGGTTAGTGTTAGTGTTAGGGTTAGGATTAGGTTTAGGAAAAGGGATAGGGTTATAGCTAGGTTTAGGGCTAGGGTGAGGGTTAGAATTAGGGTTAGGACTAAGGTTATGTTTTGGGATAGAATTAAGTCTATTTTTATGTCTAGGCTGAGGGTTTTTGTTATGGCTAGGGCTAGGATTAGGGCTAGGGCTAATGTCAGGTCTAGGTTTATGGATAGTATTAGTTTTAGTGTTAGGTTATGACTGACTATTGTAAGGTTTAGGTGTAGGGTAGGGGTCAAGTTTAGAGCTAAATGTATTATTATGGTCAGGGTCTGCGTAGGGTTTGGTTTAGGTTAATATTTAGGGTTAATGTTTGAATTAGCCGTGGGTTCAGGTTAGGGTCAGAGTAATGGGTCGAATTAGGTTAATGCTTTCAGTTATGTTTAGAGTAATATATTGGGTTAGTGTTAATGATAGGGTTATCTTTAGGCCTAGACTTAGCATTTGATTTAGGCTTTTCTTTAGGGTAATGCATAGGGTTAGAGGGAGGTTTAGGGCTAGGGTTAAGTTTAGGATTAGGGTTAGGCCTAGTGTTAATATTAGGGTAAGTCTTAGGGTAAATGTAGACAGTAGAGCTAGGGTTAGGCTAGGGTGAGGGTTAGATTTTGAGTCAGGGCTAGTGTTAGGTTTAGGGTTAGGGTTATCTTAGGCTAAGGAGTAGTGTTTGAGATAGGGTTAGGGCTAGGGCGAGGGTTAGCATTACGGTTAGGTCTAAGGTTATGGTTAGGGTTATGATTAGGGCTAGGTTTAGGACTAGGATAAGGGCTAGGTTTCGTCTGATGTCTAGGGCTAATGTTAGGACTTTGGGTAATATAAGAGTGAGGGATATAGTTATGGCTAGTTTTAGGGTCAGGGTTATGGATAAGTCTAGTGTTAGGGTAAATTTTTGTTTAGGATAAGGTTTAGATTTAGGGCTTCTATTAGATTAAGTGTCATTTTGGGGTTAGGGTTAGTTTTAGGTTTAGGGCCACATTTAGGACTAGCATTGGGTCTGGTGATAGGTTTAGTCTTTATGTTAATTTAAGGGTTATTGTAAGGGCTAGTGCTATGTTGGTGTTTAAGGCTAAGGCTAGATTTATGACTCTACTTTGGATTTGGTTTGGTCTAGGGCTAATGTTACTGTCAGGTTTAGGTAAAGGTTTACCAGTAGAGGCAGTGTTAGGGTTTGTTTTGGTGTAAGGGTAAGGTTTAGATCTAGGATTAGTGTTAGGATCAGAATAAAGGACAGGGTTAGGGATACGGTTAGAGATAGAATGAGGGCTAGGTTTGGGAATAGTAATAGAGTTAGGGTTTCGGATAGGCTAAAATTATAGTTAGGACTAGGGTAGCATTAGGGTGAGGGTTTGGCTTAAAGTAAGGGTTAGGTTTAGAGGTAGGGTTAGGGTTAGGGATAGGGTTAGTATTAGTGTTTTGGTTTGGGTTATAGTTAGGTTAAGGGTTAGTGTTAGGGTTAGGGATAGGGTTAATCTTAGGTTTAAGGTTAGGATTAGGTGAGTGTTAGGGTTAGGGTCAGGGTTAGAGTTTTGTTATATTTAGGGTTAGGGATAGGTACAGGTTTAGGTTTAGGGTTAGGGTTATGGTTAGGGTTAGGATTAGTGATAGTGTTAGGGTTAGGGTTAGGGTTAGGGATAATGTTAGGGTTAGGGTTAGTTTTCAGGTTAGTGTTAGGTTTAGGGCAAGGTTTAGGGTTATTGTTAAGGTTAGAGTTAGGTTAGGGTTAGGGTTAGGTAGAGTTAAGTTAGTGTTAGGGTTAGTGTTAGGGTTGAGTTAGGGTTAGGGTTTGGGTTAGGGTTACAGTTAAGATTAGGGTTACAGTTAGTGTTAGTGTTAGGCTAAGGGTTAGGTTAGTGTTAGTGTTAGGCTAAGGGTAAGGGTTAGTTTTAGGTTTAGGGTAAGTGTTTGTGATAGGGTTAAGTTTCAGGTTAGGGTTAGGGTGAGTGTTAGAGTTTGTGTTAGGGTTAGTGTTAGGGTTAAGGTTTAGTTTTCTGTTAGGGATAGGGTTTAGGTTAGCATTATAATTAGGTTTAGGTTTAGGGTTAGGGTTAGGCTTAGAGTAAGTGTTAGTATTAGGTTTAGGGTAAGTGTTTGTGATAGGGTTAAGTTTCAGGTTAGGGTTAGGGTGAGTGCTAGAGTTTGTGTTAGGGTTAGTGTTAGGGTTAAGGTTAAGTTTTGTGTTAGGGATACATTTTGGATTAGTATTATGATTAGGTTTAGGTTTAGGGTTAGGTTTGGTGTTAGGGTTAGGGTTAATGTTAGTGTTATGGTTATAGTTAGGGTTAGGTTTAGGGTTAGTGTTAGATTTAGGGTTAGGGTTAGGATTATTGTTGGTTACAGAGTTATAGTTGGTATAGGGTTTGTGTTAGTTTTAGGGTTAAAGTTAGTGTTAAGGTTAATGTTGGGGTTAGAGTTAGCATTAGGGTTAGATAAAGTTTATGGTTAGTGTTAAGTTAGGGTTAGGGATATGGTTTGGATTAGAGTTTGTGTTAGGGTTAGGGTTGAAGTTAGGATTTGTGTTAGGGTTATTGTTAGAATGTGGGTTAGTGTTAGGGTTACGGTTAATGTTAGGTTTAACATAATATTTGGGTTAGGGTTATAGTTAAGTTTACGGATAGTGTTAGGTTTAGGGTTTGGGTTAAAGTTAGGTTTAGGGTTAGGATTAAGTGAGTGTTAGGGTTAGGGTAAGGATTATGGTTAGAGTTAGTGTTAGGATTAGGTTTATGGTTAGAGTTAGGGACAGGTTAGGTTTACGGTTAGGTTAGGGTTTGTGTTAAGGTTAGGGTTAGTGTTACGGTAAGAATTAGGGATAGAGTAAGGGTTAGATTTAGGGTTATGGTTATTGATTGTTTCAGTTTTAAGGTTAGTGTTAGTGTTAGGGTTAGGTTTAGGGTTACGACTAGGATTACCATTAGTGTTAGGGATAGGGTTAGGGTTATTGTTAGGGTTAAAGTTAGGGTTAGGAGTAGTGTAAACTTTAGGGTTAAGGTTAGGGTTAGGGCTGGAATTAGTTTTAGGATTGGTGTTTTGGGTATGTATAGTGTTAGGGCTAGGTTTAGGGTTAATGTTATGATTAGTTTTAGGGTTAGGTTTAGGGTTAGTGTTATGGTTAGCATTAGAATTAGAGCTAGGTTTAGGGATAGTGTTAGTGTTTGGGTTAGGGTTAGTTTTAGTTATGGTTTTAGTTTGGGTTATGGTTAGGGTTAGGTTTAATGTTAAAGTTAGTGTTAGGTTTAGGGTTATGGTTATGGTTATGGTTAGGTTTAATGTTAAAGTTAGTGTTAGGTTTAGGGTTATGGTTATGGTTAGGGTTAGGGTTAGTTTTGGGGTTAGGGTTAGGATTAGGCTACACTTTAGGGTTGGTGTTAATATTATTGTTAGGATTAGGGTTATGTTTAGTGTTAGGGTTAAAGTTAGGCTTTGGGTTAGTGTTAGGGTTAGTGTTAGGGTTAGGTTTATGCTTGGGTTTAAGGTTAGTGTTTGGTTTTGTGTTAGGGTTTGTGTTATGGTTAGGGTTTGGGTTAGGGTTAGTATTACATTTAAATTTAGAGTTACGGTTAGGGTTACGGTTAGTATAGGGTTAGGGTTAGTGTTAGGGTTAGGATTAGTGTTTGAGACAGGATTAGGTTTAGGGTTAGGATTTAGGATAGGGTCAGGGATAGTTTTAGAGTTAGCATTAGGGTTGGGTATAGGGTTAGAGTTAGGGTTATTTTTAGCATTAAGTTTAAGGTTTGCGTTAGGTTTAGGTTCAAGGTTACCTCTAGGGTTACGCTTAAGAGTAGAGTTAGATTTAGGGTTAGGCATAGGGTTATGGTTAGGGTTAGGATTAGTGTTAGGTTTAGGGTTAGTCTTAGTTATAGGGTTAAAGTTGGGTTTATGGTAGGTGTTAAGGTTAGGTTAAGCTTTAGTGTTAGTTTTATTGTTTGTATAAGGTTTAGGGTAAAGGATAGGTAAGGTTTAGGGTTAAATTTAGTTTAGGGTTAGGATTATGGATTGGAGAGGGTTTGTATTACGGTTAGCATTATGGTTAGGGGTTTGTGTTAGGGTTAGGGTTTGGGTGTGGGTTACTGTTAGGGTTACAGTTAGGGTTAGGTTTTGGGTTTGTGTTAGAGATACAGTTAGGGTTAATTTTAGTGTTAATTGTAGGTTTACATTTAGGGCTTGTGTCAGTGTTTCAGTTAGAATTAGAGTTAGGGTTATGATTAGTGTTTGGGTTAGTGTTAGAGTTAGGTTGAGTGTTAGTGTTATCGTTAAGGTTAGATTAAGTGTTAGGGTTATGTTTACATTTATGGTGAGGTTTAGGGTGAGTGTTAGTGTTAGGATTAAGGTCAGTTATATAGTTAGGATTAGGGTTAATATTAGGGTTAGAGTGAAGTTAGGTTTAGGTTTATTGAAGGAATTAGGGTTAGTGTTAGTGTTAGGGTTAGGAATAGTGCTAGGGTTAGGGATAGGTTTAGGCTTAGTTTTAGTGTTGGGCTTGGATTAGGGTCAGGGTCAGTATTACGGTTATGGTTATGGTTAGGATTAGGATTCGTGTTAGGGTTAGTTATAGGTTATGATTAGGGTTAGTTTTTGGGTTAGAGTTAGGGATATGTTTAGGTTCTGGGTTAGTATAAGGGTTAGGATTAGGGTTAGTGTTAAGGTTAGGGTTAGGTTTCGTGTTAGGGGTAGGGTTAGTGTTAGGAATAGGGTTAGGTTTAGGGTTAGCTATAGTGTTAGTGTTAGGGTTAGGATTAGGGAGAGTGTTAGGGTTAGGGATAGGTTTAGGGTTAGGGCTAGGTTTAGGTTTAGGTTTAGTGTTACAGTTAGGGTTACATTTATTGTTAGGGTTAGGGTTATGTTCTATGTTAGTTTTAGGGTTAGTGCTGCGCCCCTCCCCTGACTCAGGCAATGGCAAGGCCCTACTGAGGTGGATGGCGCAATGCGTCCATCCTCTGGAGGAGCGCAGTATGTTTCTGGGAATGGGCTGATTTGTTTTTGTATTCCTTTAATAAGTATAGTTGTGACTTATCATATGACCATTAAGTATGAATGAAAAATCATGACTTTCCCAATTAATGCAACTACTTCTAAAGGATAGATCTGTTTGCTCTAAATGCAATGATTCAGCTGTGAAGTGTAAATTGTTAATGTCTAATGAAAAACTCCCTGTATTCCTGTCAAGGAAGTTTTTGAGAAATTAAATTAAAATCTAGAGAAGAAAAATTAATGTTAAGAAGACAGATTAGTGCTTAGTACTGGGCAACTTGTTCTTGTTCCTGTGCACAATGGTTTGTGCTCTTACTTTTGTTTGATTGAAAATAATAACAAGTCAACCACTTGCCGTAACCATGGCACCGGTTCCAGTCAGTAAGTCAAGAAAGAATAGTCAAGGTATCGGCCAATATTTTGGGACATTTGTAACTATTATTAAAAGTTAACTAAGCAGAAACAGCTCAAAGAAAAACGCGAACTGAAAGTACAAATGCTTGCTTATGCATAAGCCAAGATACATTCTTCTATTCTAATTGTAGCTACATAATATTTTGTTTCTTTGAATAATGATTACTGTTTTGTAACCACAAAGTACTGTAAGCCTGCCAAAATGAAAAGTACATATGATCAACTTCACAAGTAAAGATTGGGATCAACACCTTCACTTTGGAGTCTGTGTTGTTTCTCCTCCCCCTCTTTTCCCGACTCCTCATCATCCATTCGTCTCCTGAGACCCCCTGTTGGAGCTGGTCTCCAACAGGTTAGGATTAGGGTTAGGGGTTGGGCTATGTTTAGGGTTAGTTTTAGAGTTATGGTTAGGGTTAGGGTTAGGGTTAGGGTTAGTGTTATATTTAGGATTAGGGTTAGAGTGAGGCTTAAGGTTAGGTTTAGTTTTAGTTTTAGGGTAATTTGTATGTAAAGATTAGTGTAAGGCTTAGGGTTAGGATTAGTGTTAGGGTTAGGGTTAGGGTAAGGGTTAGGGTGAGGGTTAGGGGTAGGATTAAGTTTAGGGTTAGGTTCAGTGATAGTGTTAGTGTTAGGGTTAGGGATAGGTTTAGGGTTACTTTTAGGGTTAGGGTTAGAAATAGGGATAGATTTAGTGTTATGGTTAGAGTTAGGGTTACGGTTAGGGCTAGTGTTAGACTTAAAGTTAGTGTTATGTTTAAGGTTAGTTTTTGTGTTAGGTTAAGGTTTAGGGTTCGGGTTTCGGTTAGGGTTACGGTTTGGGTTATGGTTAGTGTTAAGGTGAGTGTTAGGTTAAGAATTATGGTCCGTGTTAGGGTAAGGGTTAGGTTGAGGAACTGTGTAAGTCTTAGAGTTAAAACTATTGTTTTAGTTATGATTAGAAAGAGGGTTAGATTGAGGCATAGGGTTAGGGTTATGTTTAGTTTTAGGGTTATGGTTAGTTTAGGTATAGCGTTAGGGTTAGTGTTAGTGTTAGGGTTAAAGTAAGGGTTAGAGATAAGGGTTAGTGTTAGATTTAGGGTTAGGCTTAGGGTTAGGGTTAGTGATAGGGTTAGTGTTGTGGTTATGGTTAGTGTTAGGATTAGGGTTAGGTTTAGTGTTAGAGTTAGTGTTAGGTTTAGCGTTAGATAACTTTAATGTTAGTGTTCATTTGGGGTTAGGGTTCTTGATAGTCATGGTTAGGTTTACTTATAGAATTTGGGTTGGGGTTAGGGTTAGTGTTAGGGTTAGGGTTAGTTTAAGGGTTAGTGTTAGGGTTAGTGTTAAGGATTAGTTTTAAGGGAAGTATGAGATTTAGTGTTAGGTTTATGTTTAGGTTTAGGGTGAGAGTTAGCTTTTGGGTTAGGGTTAGGGTTAGTGTTATAATTAGTGTTAATGTTATGGTTAGTGTTAGTCTTAGGGTTAGGTTTAGGTAAAAGTTAGGGTTTGTTTTAGGTTATGTTTAGTGTTAGGTTTTGCGTTAGAGATTGTGTTAGGGTTATGATTATGGTTAGGGTTATGGTTACTTTTCTTTTACGGTTAGGGTTAGTGTTAGAGTTAAAGTTAGGGTTAAGGTTATGGGTAGTGTTAGGGCTCGGGATAGGTTTAGGGTTCATGTTAGAGTTAGGTTTAGGGTTAGGATAAGTGTTAGTTTAGGGTTAGTGTTAGGGTAAGGTTTAGGGTTAGGACTAGGGTTAGTTTTAGGGTTAGGGTTAAGGTTACGGTTAGGATTATGGATAGGGTAAAGGTTAGTGTTAGGGTTTGTTTATTGCTGTGTTAGGTTTAGGGTTAGTTTTAGTGTTAGGGTTAGGGTTAGGGTTACGATTAGGATTACCATTAGTGTTAGGGATAGGGTTAGGGTTAGTGTTATGGTTAAAGGTACGGTTGGGAGTAGTGTAAACTTTAGGGATAGTTTTAGGGTTAGGGCTGGAATTAGTTTTAGGATTGGTGTATTGGTAATTTATAGGGTTAGGGTTAGGGTTAGGGTTAATTTATGGTTAGTATCAGGGTTAGGTTTAGGGTTAGTGTTATGGTTAGCTTTAGAATTAGAGTTAGGTTTAGGTTTAGTGTTAGTGATCGGGTTAGGGTTAGGATAAGTTTTAGTGTTTTGGTTATGGTTAGGGTTAGGTTTAATGTTAAAGTTAGCTTTAGGTTTAGGCTTATGGTTAAGGTTAGGGTTAGGGTTAGTGTTTGATTTCGGATTAGGGTTAGGCTAAGCTTTAGGATTGGTGTTAGTGTTAGTATTAGGGTTATGTTTAGTGTTAGGATTAAGGTTAGGCTTTGGTTTAGGGTTATTTTTAGTGTTAGAGTTAGGGTTATGCTTAGGTTTAAGGTTAGTGTTAGGTTTAGTGTTAGGGTTTGTATTATGATTAGGGTTTGGGTTAGGATTAGTGTTACAGTTAAGTTTAGGATTACAGTTAGTTTTAGGGTTACTATAGGGTTAGGGTTAGTGTTAGGGTTAGGGTTAGTGTTTGTGATAGGGTTAGGTTTAGGGTTATGTTTCAGGATAGGGTCAAGGTTAGTTTTAGAGTTAGCATTAAGGTTGAGTTTAGGTTTAGAGTTAGGATTATTGTTAGGGTTAGGTTTAAGGTTTGTGTTAGGTTTAAGTTTAAGGTTATCGTTTGGGTTACAGTTAAGATTAGACTTATATTTAGGGTTAGGCATAGGGTTATGGTTAGGGTTAGGATTAGTGTTAGTTTTAGGGTTAGGGTTGGTTATAGGGATAAAGTTCTGTTTTTGTTTAGTGTTAAGGTTAGGTTAAGGGTTAATGTTAGGCTATTGTTTGGGTAAGGGTTAGGAAAAGTATTAGGTAAGGGTTAGCGATAAAGTTAGGTGAGGGTTAGGGTTGGAGTTTGGTTAGGGTTTGTGTTAATTTTGGCATTAGGGTTAAGGTTTGTGTTAGAGTTAGGGTTAGGGTGTGGGTTAGTGATAGGGTTATGCTTAAGGTTAGGTTTAGGGTTCGTGTTAGAATTGCATTTAGGGTTAATTTTAATGATAGTTGTAGGTTTACAATTAGCACTTGGGTTAGTATTATGATTAGAATTAGGGTTAGGATTATGATTAGGGTTTGGGTTAGTGTTAGAGTTAGGTTGAGGATTAGTGTTTTCTTTAGGATTAGATTAAGTGTTAGGATTAGGTTTACATTTATGGTGAAGTTTAGGGTGTGTGTTAGTGTTAGGATTAGGGTTAGTTATAGGGTTAGTGTTGGTTTGAATTAGGGTCAGGGTTAGTATTACGGTTATGGGTACAGTTAGGATTAGGGTTCGTGTTAGGGTTAGAGATAGGTTATGTTATGGTTAATTTTAGGGTTAGAGTTAGGGATATGGTTAGGTTTAGGGTTAGTGTAAGGGTTAGAGTTAGGGTTAGTGTTAGGGTTATGGTTAGGTTTTGTGTTAGTGTTAGGGTTAGGGTTAGTGTGAGGATAGGGTTAGGTTTAGGGTTAGCTATAGTGTTAGTGTTAAGGTTAGGGTTTGGGAGAGTGTTAGGGTTAGGGATAGGTTTAGTTTTAGTTTTACAGTTAGGGTTATGTTTCTTTTTAGGGTTAGGTTTAGGGTTATGTTTTGGATTAGTTTTAGGGTTAGGATTAGGGTTAGGGTTCGGGCTTGTGTTAGGGTTAGTTTTAGAGTTAGGGTTAGGGTTAAGTTTAGTGTTAGGTTTAGTTTAATGTTCATGTGAAGGATATTGTTTGTGTTATGGTAAGGTTTAGCTTCAGGGTTTGTGTTAGGGTTAGGGATAGGGTTAGGGTTAGGGTTATAATTAGGATTGGGGTTAGAGTGAGGCTTAGGGTTAGGGTTAGGTTTTCTTTTAGGGTAACTTGTACGTAAAGATTAGTTTTGGGATTAGCGTTAGGATTAGAGTTTGTGTTAGGGTAAGGGGTAGGGTGATGGTTGGGTGGAATTAAGTTTAGAGTTAGGTTCAGTTAGTGTTAGTGTTAGGTTAGGGATAGGTTTCGGGTTACTTTTATGATTAGGGTTAGAATTAGAGATGGGGTTGGTGTTATGGTTAGGTTTATGTTTATGTTTAGGGTTAGTGCTATGGTAGAAGTTGGGGTTATGTATAAATTTACTTTGTGTGTTAGGTTTAGGGTTCAGATTAGGGTTAGGGTTAGTTTTAGAATTAGGGTTAGGGTTTGGGTTAGTGTTAGTGTTAAGGTTAGTGTTAGGGTAAGAATTATTGTTTGTGTTAGGGTAAGAGTTAGGTTCAGGATTTGTGTAAGGGTTAGAGTTAAAATTGGGGTTTTAGTTATGATTAGAAAGAAGTTTAGAGTGAGGCATTGGGTTAGCTTTAGGGTTAGTTTTAGGGTTATGGTTAGTTTAGGTATTGTGTTAGGGTTAGTTTTAATGTTAGGGTTAAAGTAAAGGTTAGAGATAAGGTTTAATGTTGGATTTAGGGTTAGGCTAAGGGTTAGTGTTAGTGATAGGGTTAGTGTTGGGGTTATGGTTAGTGTTAAGATTAAGGTTCAATTTAGTGTTAGGGTTAGTGTTAGGTTTAGGTTTAGGTTTAGCGTTAGATAAGTGTTAATGTTAGGGTTCTGTTTGGGTTACGGTTATTGATAGGTTTAGGGTTAGAGTTAGGGTTAGTTTTAGTTATAGAATTTGGATTGGTGTTAGGGTTAGTGTTAGGGTTAGGTTTACTTTAAGGGTTAGTGTTAGGTTTAGGGTTAGGATTAGTGTTAGAAAAAAAGGTTTGATTTAGTGTTAGGGTTATGGTTTGTTTTAGGGTTAGTGTTAGGTTTAGAGTTAGGGTTAGGTTAGTGTTAGGGTTAGTGTTGTGGTTAGTGTTAGTTTTATTGTTATGGTTAGGGTTATGTTACTGTTAGGGTTAGTGTTATGTTTAGTGTTAGTGTTAGGGTTAGGGATATGGTACTATGGGGATAGTAGAGAATAGGAATATTTTTAAGTTTAGTGTTAGGTTTAGGTTTAGGGTTAGGGTTAGTGTTATGGTTAGGGTTATGTTAGGTTAGGATTAAGGTTTGGGTTTGTGTTAGTGTTATATTTAGTTTTCTTGTTAGGGTTAGGGTTAGGGATAGGATGAGGTTTAGGATTAGTGTAACACTTAGGGTTACTGTTGGGGTTAGGATTAAGGTTTGTGATAGGGATAGTGTTATGTTTAGTGTTAGGGTTAGGGTTAGGGATAGGGTGAGCTTTAGGGTTAGTGTTACCAGTTGGGCTCGGTTTAAGGTTAGGTTTAGGGTTAGGGTAAGTATTATGTTTAGATTTAGGGTTAGTTTTAGTGTTAGGTTTATGATTAGGGTTAGAGTTAGGATTAGCTTTGGGTTTATGTTTAAGGTTAGTTTAGGTTAGGGTTAGGGTTAGTGTAAGGGAAAAGTAAGGGTTATGTTTAGGGTTAGTGTTTGGGTTAGGGTTAGGGTTTGGTTTTGTGTTAGGTTTAGGTTTATGGTTAGGGTGAGGTTTAGGTTTAGGGTTAGGGTTATGGTAAGTATTAGGGTTAGGGTTGGGGTCTGGGATAGTGTTAGGGTTAGGGTTATGGTTAAAGTTAGTGTTAGGTTTAGGGTTAAGTTTTGAGTTAGTGTTAGTTTCAGGGTTAGTGTTCGCATAAGGTTAGGGTTAGGGTTAGGTTTAGGTTTAGAGTTAGGGTTATTGGTAGGTGTAGGGTTTGTTTTAGGGTTAGTGATAGGGTTAAATTTAGGGCTATGTTTAGTGTTAGTGTTAGGGTTAGAATTAGGTTTAGGGTTAGGGTTAGGTTTCATGTTTGGGTTAGGGTTAGTGTTAGTGTTAGGTTTATTGTTAGGGTTAGGTTTATGTTTAGTGTTACGGTTAGGTTTAGGGTTTGTGTTACTATTAGGGTTCGGGTTAGGTTTAGGGTTATTGTTAGAATAAGTTTTAGAGTTATACGTAGGTTTAATTTTAGTGTTAGTATTAGTGTTAGTGTTCAGGTTATGGTTTGTGTTAGTGTTAGGATATGTGTCAGGGTAAGGGTAAGGGTTAGTGTTAGTATGAAGGTTAGGTTTAGATTTAAGTTTATTGTTAGTGTTAGGTTAAGGGTTAGGGTTAGGTTGAAGGTTAGTGTTAGTTTTAGGGTTAGGGTTAGTTTTTGGGTTATGGTTAGGGTTAATTAAGAATGATGGTTAGAGTTAGATTAGGGTCAGGGTTACGGTTTGGGATAGGGTTTGTGTTAGGGTTAGAATTAGACTTAGTTATAGTGTTAGGATTAGAGTTATTTTTAGAGTTAATTTTAATGTTAGGATTAGGATTAGTTTTTGGGTTAGGTTTATGTTTTAGGTTAGGGTTGGGATTAGTGAAAAGGTTAGGGTTAACTTTCTTGTTAGGTTAGGGGTAGGGTTAGTGTCGGGGTTGTTGTTAGATTTAGGATTAGGGTTAGGATTAGGTAACAATTATCATTAGGGTTCGGTTCAGGGTTAGGTTTAAGGTTAGGGTTAAAGTTAGGGTTACGGATAAGGTTAGTGTTAGCATTAGTGTTAGGGTTAGGGTTTGTGTTAGGCTTAAGGTTATAGTTAGGGTTAGTTTTGCTGTTTGGGTTAGGTTTAGAGATAGGGTT